>NW_026683190.1:7500-616879 GCF_027579445.1 Ammospiza nelsoni | reverse complement strand
TTACCTTCCTAGGGTTACTGTTAGGCTTAGGCCTAGGACTTTTAAAACCAGGAAGCCCTGGGCTCCAGGCACACTGCAGCTGCAAAAGGCATCCCAAGGGGAGCGCAAAAGTGACGCAACTTGGCTGCCACCACTGATATTTCCATGAGACCATCCCGAACCATAGGCTGATTTTCCTTCCTAGGGTTAAGGTTTGATTTACGCCTAGGGTAAGGGCTCTATTAACCAGAAAGCCCTGAGTTCCAAGAACATAGCAGCTGCGAAGGACTAGCCAAGAAGAGCGCAAAAGTACCACAACATGCCTGCCTCCACAGCTTTTTCCTTGGGGACATGCCTAATTCCTGGCTGATTTGCCTTTCTCGTCTTAGGGTTGGGGTTCGGCCTAGGGCTAGGATTTTTAAAAGCAGGAAGCCCTGAGTTCCAGGCACACTGGAGCTGTGAAAGGCATCCAAAAGGGAGTGCAAAAGTGCCACAACATGGCTGCTTTCACGGCTTTTTCCTTGGCAAGACGCCTAACATCAGGCTGACATACTTTCCCAGGGTTACTGTTAGGCTTAGGCCTAGGGCTAGGATTTTTGAAACTAGGAAGCCCTTAGCTCCAGGCACACTGCAGCTGTTCAAGGCATCCCAAGGGGAGTACAAAAGTGCAACAACATGGCAGCTTTCACAGCTTTTTCCTTGGCACCATCCCTATACCTAGGCTGATTTATCTGCCTAGGGTTAGGGTTAGGGTTCAGCCTAGGGCTTGAATTTTTTTAACCAGGAAGCCCTGAGTTCCAGGCTTACTTCATCTGCCAAAGGCATCCCAAAGGGAGTGCAGAAGTGCCACAACATGGCTGCTTTCACGGCTTTTCCCTTAGGAAGAACCCTAATACCCGGCTGATTTACCTTCCTAGGGTTACTGTTAGGCTTAGGCCTAGGACTTTTAAAACCAGGAAGCCCTGGGCTCCAGGCACACTGCAGCTGCGAAAGGCATCCCAAGGGGAGCGCAAAAGTGACGCAACTTGGCTGCCACCACTGATATTTCCATGAGACCATCCCGAACCATAGGCTGATTTTCCTTCCTAGGGTTAAGGTTTGAGTTACGCCTAGGGTAAGGGCTCTATTAACCAGAAAGCCCTGAGTTCCAAGAACACAGCAGCTGCGAAGGACTAGCCAAGAAGAGCGCAAAAGTAGCACAACATGCCTGCCTCCACAGCTTTTTCCTTGGGGACATGCCTAATTCCTGGCTGATTTGCCTTTCTCGTCTTAGGGTTGGGGTTCGGCCTAGGGCTAGGATTTTTAAAAGCAGGAAGCCCTGAGTTCCAGGCACACTGGAGCTGTGAAAGGCATCCAAAAGGGAGTGCAAAAGTGCCACAACATGGCTGCTTTCACGGCCTTTTCCTTGGTAAGACGCCTAACACCAGGCTGATTTACCTTCCCAGGGTTACTGTTAGGCTTAGGCCTAGGGCTAGGATTTTTGAAACTAGGAAGCCCTGGGCTCCAGGCACACTGCAGCTGTTCAAGGCATCCCAAGGGGAGTACAAAAGTGCAACAACATGGCAGCTTTCACAGCTTTTTCCTTGGCACCATCCCTATACCTAGGCTGATTTATCTGCCTAGGGTTAGGGTTAGGGTTCAGCCTAGGGCTTGGATTTCTTTAACCAGGAAGCCCTGAGTTCCAGGCTTACTTCATCTGCCAAAGGCATCCCAAAGGGAGTGCAGAAGTGCCACAACATGGCTGCTTTCACGGCTTTTCCCTTAGGAAGAACCCTAATACCCGGCTGATTTACCTTCCTAGGGTTACTGTTAGGCTTAGGCCTAGGACTTTTAAAACCAGGAAGCCCTGGGCTCCAGGCACACTGCAGCTGCGAAAGGCATCCCAAGGGGAGCGCAAAAGTGACGCAACTTGGCTGCCACCACTGATATTTCCATGAGACCATCCCGAACCATAGGCTGATTTTCCTTCCTAGGGTTAAGGTTTGATTTACGCCTAGGGTAAGGGCTCTATTAACCAGAAAGCCCTGAGTTCCAAGAACATAGCAGCTGCGAAGGACTAGCCAAGAAGAGCGCAAAAGTAGCACAACATGCCTGCCTCCACAGCTTTTTCCTTGGGGACATGCCTAATTCCTGGCTGATTTGCCTTTCTCGTCTTAGGGTTGGGGTTCGGCCTAGGGCTAGGATTTTTAAAAGCAGGAAGCCCTGAGTTCCAGGCACACTGGAGCTGTGAAAGGCATCCAAAAGGGAGTGCAAAAGTGCCACAACATGGCTGCTTTCACGGCTTTTTCCTTGGCAAGACGCCTAACATCAGGCTGACATACTTTCCCAGGGTTACTGTTAGGCTTAGGCCTAGGGCTAGGATTTTTGAAACTAGGAAGCCCTGGGCTCCAGGCACACTGCAGCTGTTCAAGGCATCCCAAGGGGAGTACAAAAGTGCAACAACATGGCAGCTTTCACAGCTTTTTCCTTGGCACCATCCCTATACCTAGGCTGATTTATCTGCCTAGGGTTAGGGTTAGGGTTCAGCCTAGGGCTTGAATTTTTTTAACCAGGAAGCCCTGAGTTCCAGGCTTACTTCATCTGCCAAAGGCATCCCAAAGGGAGTGCAGAAGTGCCACAACATGGCTGCTTTCACGGCTTTTCCCTTAGGAAGAACCCTAATACCCGGCTGATTTACCTTCCTAGGGTTACTGTTAGGCTTAGGCCTAGGACTTTTAAAACCAGGAAGCCCTGGGCTCCAGGCACACTGCAGCTGCGAAAGGCATCCCAAGGGGAGCGCAAAAGTGACGCAACTTGGCTGCCACCACTGATATTTCCATGAGACCATCCCGAACCATAGGCTGATTTTCCTTCCTAGGGTTAAGGTTTGAGTTACGCCTAGGGTAAGGGCTCTATTAACCAGAAAGCCCTGAGTTCCAAGAACACAGCAGCTGCGAAGGACTAGCCAAGAAGAGCGCAAAAGTACCACAACATGCCTGCCTCCACAGCTTTTTCCTTGGGGACATGCCTAATTCCTGGCTGATTTGCCTTTCTCGTCTTAGGGTTGGGGTTCGGCCTAGGGCTAGGATTTTTAAAAGCAGGAAGCCCTGAGTTCCAGGCACACTGGAGCTGTGAAAGGCATCCAAAAGGGAGTGCAAAAGTGCCACAACATGGCTGCTTTCACGGCCTTTGCCTTGGTAAGACGCCTAACACCAGGCTGATTTACCTTCCCAGGGTTACTGTTAGGCTTAGGCCTAGGGCTAGGATTTTTGAAACTAGGAAGCCCTGGGCTCCAGGCACACTGCAGCTGTTCAAGGCATCCCAAGGGGAGTACAAAAGTGCAACAACATGGCAGCTTTCACAGCTTTTTCCTTGGCACCATCCCTATACCTAGGCTGATTTATCTGCCTAGGGTTAGGGTTAGGGTTCAGCCTAGGGCTTGGATTTCTTTAACCAGGAAGCCCTGAGTTCCAGGCTTACTTCATCTGCCAAAGGCATCCCAAAGGGAGTGCAGAAGTGCCACAACATGGCTGCTTTCACGGCTTTTCCCTTAGGAAGAACCCTAATACCCGGCTGATTTACCTTCCTAGGGTTACTGTTAGGCTTAGGCCTAGGACTTTTAAAACCAGGAAGCCCTGGGCTCCAGGCACACTGCAGCTGCGAAAGGCATCCCAAGGGGAGCGCAAAAGTGACGCAACTTGGCTGCCACCACTGATATTTCCATGAGACCATCCCGAACCATAGGCTGATTTTCCTTCCTAGGGTTAAGGTTTGATTTACGCCTAGGGTAAGGGCTCTATTAACCAGAAAGCCCTGAGTTCCAAGAACATAGCAGCTGCGAAGGACTAGCCAAGAAGAGCGCAAAAGTAGCACAACATGCCTGCCTCCACAGCTTTTTCCTTGGGGACATGCCTAATTCCTGGCTGATTTGCCTTTCTCGTCTTAGGGTTGGGGTTCGGCCTAGGGCTAGGATTTTTAAAAGCAGGAAGCCCTGAGTTCCAGGCACACTGGAGCTGTGAAAGGCATCCAAAAGGGAGTGCAAAAGTGCCACAACATGGCTGCTTTCACGGCTTTTTCCTTGGCAAGACGCCTAACATCAGGCTGACATACTTTCCCAGGGTTACTGTTAGGCTTAGGCCTAGGGCTAGGATTTTTGAAACTAGGAAGCCCTGGGCTCCAGGCACACTGCAGCTGTTCAAGGCATCCCAAGGGGAGTACAAAAGTGCAACAACATGGCAGCTTTCACAGCTTTTTCCTTGGCACCATCCCTATACCTAGGCTGATTTATCTGCCTAGGGTTAGGGTTAGGGTTCAGCCTAGGGCTTGAATTTTTTTAACCAGGAAGCCCTGAGTTCCAGGCTTACTTCATCTGCCAAAGGCATCCCAAAGGGAGTGCAGAAGTGCCACAACATGGCTGCTTTCACGGCTTTTCCCTTAGGAAGAACCCTAATACCCGGCTGATTTACCTTCCTAGGGTTACTGTTAGGCTTAGGCCTAGGACTTTTAAAACCAGGAAGCCCTGGGCTCCAGGCACACTGCAGCTGCAAAAGGCATCCCAAGGGGAGCGCAAAAGTGACGCAACTTGGCTGCCACCACTGATATTTCCATGAGACCATCCCGAACCATAGGCTGATTTTCCTTCCTAGGGTTAAGGTTTGAGTTACGCCTAGGGTAAGGGCTCTATTAACCAGAAAGCCCTGAGTTCCAAGAACACAGCAGCTGCGAAGGACTAGCCAAGAAGAGCGCAAAAGTACCACAACATGCCTGCCTCCACAGCTTTTTCCTTGGGGACATGCCTAATTCCTGGCTGATTTGCCTTTCTCGTCTTAGGGTTGGGGTTCGGCCTAGGGCTAGGATTTTTAAAAGCAGGAAGCCCTGAGTTCCAGGCACACTGGAGCTGTGAAAGGCATCCAAAAGGGAGTGCAAAAGTGCCACAACATGGCTGCTTTCACGGCTTTTTCCTTGGCAAGACGCCTAACACCAGGCTGATTTACCTTCCCAGGGTTACTGTTAGGCTTAGGCCTAGGGCTAGGATTTTTGAAACTAGGAAGCCCTGGGCTCCAGGCACACTGCAGCTGTTCAAGGCATCCCAAGGGGAGTACAAAAGTGCAACAACATGGCAGCTTTCACAGCTTTTTCCTTGGCACCATCCCTATACCTAGGCTGATTTATCTGCCTAGGGTTAGGGTTAGGGTTCAGCCTAGGGCTTGGATTTCTTTAACCAGGAAGCCCTGAGTTCCAGGCTTACTTCATCTGCCAAAGGCATCCCAAAGGGAGTGCAGAAGTGCCACAACATGGCTGCTTTCATGGCTTTTCCCTTAGGAAGAACCCTAATACCCGGCTGATTTACCTTCCTAGGGTTACTGTTAGGCTTAGGCCTAGGACTTTTAAAACCAGGAAGCCCTGGGCTCCAGGCACACTGCAGCTGCGAAAGGCATCCCAAGGGGAGCGCAAAAGTGACGCAACTTGGCTGCCACCACTGATATTTCCATGAGACCATCCCGAACCATAGGCTGATTTTCCTTCCTAGGGTTAAGGTTTGAGTTACGCCTAGGGTAAGGGTTCTATTAACCAGAAAGCCCTGAGTTCCAAGAACACAGCAGCTGCGAAGGACTACCCAAGAAGAGCGCAAAAGTACCACAACATGCCTGCCTCCACAGCTTTTTCCTTGGGGACATGCCTAATTCCTGGCTGATTTGCCTTTCTCGTCTTAGGGTTGGGGTTCGGCCTAGGGCTAGGATTTTTAAAATCAGGAAGCCCTGAGTTCCAGGCACACTGGAGCTGTGAAAGGCATCCAAAAGGGAGTGCAAAAGTGCCACAACATGGCTGCTTTCACGGCTTTTTCCTTGGCAAGACGCCTAACACCAGGCTGATTTACCTTCCCAGGGTTACTGTTAGGCTTAGGCCTAGGGCTAGGATTTTTGAAACTAGGAAGCCCTGGGCTCCAGGCACACTGCAGCTGTTCAAGGCATCCCAAGGGGAGTACAAAAGTGCAACAACATGGCAGCTTTCACAGCTTTTTCCTTGGCACCATCCCTATACCTAGGCTGATTTATCTGCCTAGGGTTAGGGTTAGGGTTCAGCCTAGGGCTTGGATTTCTTTAACCAGGAAGCCCTGAGTTCCAGGCTTACTTCATCTGCCAAAGGCATCCCAAAGGGAGTGCAGAAGTGCCACAACATGGCTGCTTTCACGGCTTTTCCCTTAGGAAGAACCCTAATACCCGGCTGATTTACCTTCCTAGGGTTACTGTTAGGCTTAGGCCTAGGACTTTTAAAACCAGGAAGCCCTGGGCTCCAGGCACACTGCAGCTGCAAAAGGCATCCCAAGGGGAGCGCAAAAGTGACGCAACTTGGCTGCCACCACTGATATTTCCATGAGACCATCCCGAACCATAGGCTGATTTTCCTTCCTAGGGTTAAGGTTTGAGTTACGCCTAGGGTAAGGGTTCTATTAACCAGAAAGCCCTGAGTTCCAAGAACACAGCAGCTGCGAAGGACTAGCCAAGAAGAGCGCAAAAAGTACCACAACATGCCTGCCTCCACAGCTTTTTCCTTGGGGACATGCCTAATTCCTGGCTGATTTGCCTTTCTCGTCTTAGGGTTGGGGTTCGGCCTAGGGCTAGGATTTTTAAAAGCAGGAAGCCCTGAGTTCCAGGCACACTGGAGCTGTGAAAGGCATCCAAAAGGGAATGCAAAAGTGCCACAACATGGCTGCTTTCACGGCTTTTTCCTTGGCAAGAAGCCTAACACCAGGCTGATTTACTTTCCCAGGGTTACTGTTAGGCTTAGGCCTAGGGCTAGGATTTTTGAAACTAGGAAGCCCTGGGCTCCAGGCACACTGCAGCTGTTCAAGGCATCCCAAGGGGAGTACAAAAGTGCAACAACATGGCAGCTTTCACAGCTTTTTCCTTGGCACCATCCCTATACCTAGGCTGATTTATCTGCCTAGGGTTAGGGTTAGGGTTCAGCCTAGGGCTTGGATTTCTTTAACCAGGAAGCCCTGAGTTCCAGGCTTACTTCATCTGCCAAAGGCATCCCAAAGGGAGTGCAGAAGTGCCACAACATGGCTGCTTTCACGGCTATTCCCTTAGGAAGAACCCTAATACCCGGCTGATTTACCTTCCTAGGGTTACTGTTAGGCTTAGGCCTAGGACTTTTAAAACCAGGAAGCCCTGGGCTCCAGGCACACTGCAGCTGCAAAAGGCATCCCAAGGGGAGCGCAAAAGTGACGCAACTTGGCTGCCACCACTGATATTTCCATGAGACCATCCCGAACCATAGGCTGATTTTCCTTCCTAGGGTTAAGGTTTGAGTTACGCCTAGGGTAAGGGTTCTATTAACCAGAAAGCCCTGAGTTCCAAGAACACAGCAGCTGCGAAGGACTAGCCAAGAAGAGCGCAAAAAGTACCACAACATGCCTGCCTCCACAGCTTTTTCCTTGGGGACATGCCTAATTCCTGGCTGATTTGCCTTTCTCGTCTTAGGGTTGGGGTTCGGCCTAGGGCTAGGATTTTTAAAAGCAGGAAGCCCTGAGTTCCAGGCACACTGGAGCTGTGAAAGGCATCCAAAAGGGAGTGCAAAAGTGCCACAACATGGCTGCTTTCACGGCTTTTTCCTTGGCAAGAAGCCTAACATCAGGCTGATTTACTTTCCCAGGCTTACTGTTAGGCTTAGGCCTAGGGCTAGGATTTTTGAAACTAGGAAGCCCTTAGCTCCAGGCACACTGCAGCTGTTCAAGGCATCCCAAGGGGAGTACAAAAGTGCAACAACATGGCAGCTTTCACAGCTTTTTCCTTGGCACCATCCCTATACCTAGGCTGATTTATCTGCCTAGGGTTAGGGTTAGGGTTCAGCCTAGGGCTTGAATTTTTTTAACCAGGAAGCCCTGAGTTCCAGGCTTACTTCATCTGCCAAAGGCATCCCAAAGGGAGTGCAGAAGTGCCACAACATGGCTGCTTTCACGGCTTTTCCCTTAGGAAGAACCCTAATACCTGGCTGATTTACCTTCCTAGGGTTACTGTTAGGCTTAGGCCTAGGACTTTTAAAACCAGGAAGCCCTGGGCTCCAGGCACACTGCAGCTGCAAAAGGCATCCCAAGGGGAGCGCAAAAGTGACGCAACTTGGCTGCCACCACTGATATTTCCATGAGACCATCCCGAACCATAGGCTGATTTTCCTTCCTAGGGTTAAGGTTTGAGTTACGCCTAGGGTAAGGTCTCTATTTACCAGAAAGCCCTGAGTTCCAAGAACAGAGCAGCTGCGAAGGACTAGCCAAGAAGAGCGCAAAAGTAGCACAACATGCCTGCCTCCACAGCTTTTTCCTTGGGGACATGCCTAATTCCTGGCTGATTTGCCTTTCTCGTCTTAGGGTTGGGGTTCGGCCTAGGGCTAGGATTTTTAAAAGCAGGAAGCCCTGAGTTCCAGGCACACTGGAGCTGTGAAAGGCATCCAAAAGGGAGTGCAAAAGTGCCACAACATGGCTGCTTTCACGGCTTTTTCCTTGGCAAGACGCCTAACACCAGGCTGATTTACCTTCCCAGGGTTACTGTTAGGCTTAAGCCTAGGGCTAGGATTTTTGAAACTAGGAAGCCCTTAGCTCCAGGCACACTGCAGCTGTTCAAGGCATCCCAAGGGGAGTACAAAAGTGCAACAACATGGCAGCTTTCACAGCTTTTTCCTTGGCACCATCCCTATACCTAGGCTGATTTATCTGCCTAGGGTTAGGGTTAGGGTTCAGCCTAGGGCTTGAATTTTTTTAACCAGGAAGCCCTGAGTTCCAGGCTTACTTCATCTGCCAAAGGCATCCCAAAGGGAGTGCAGAAGTGCCACAACATGGCTGCTTTCACGGCTTTTCCCTTAGGAAGAACCCTAATACCCGGCTGATTTACCTTCCTAGGGTTACTGTTAGGCTTAGGCCTAGGACTTTTAAAACCAGGAAGCCCTGGGCTCCAGGCACACTGCAGCTGCAAAAGGCATCCCAAGGGGAGCGCAAAAGTGACGCAACTTGGCTGCCACCACTGATATTTCCATGAGACCATCCCGAACCATAGGCTGATTTTCCTTCCTAGGGTTAAGGTTTGAGTTACGCCTAGGGTAAGGTCTCTATTTACCAGAAAGCCCTGAGTTCCAAGAACACAGCAGCTGCGAAGGACTAGCCAAGAAGAGCGCAAAAGTACCACAACATGCCTGCCTCCACAGCTTTTTCCTTGGGGACATGCCTAATTCCTGGCTGATTTGCCTTTCTCGTCTTAGGGTTGGGGTTCGGCCTAGGGCTAGGATTTTTAAAAGCAGGAAGCCCTGAGTTCCAGGCACACTGGAGCTGTGAAAGGCATCCAAAAGGGAGTGCAAAAGTGCCACAACATGGCTGCTTTCACGGCTTTTTCCTTGGCAAGAAGCCTAACACCAGGCTGATTTACTTTCCCAGGCTTACTGTTAGGCTTAGGCCTAGGGCTAGGATTTTTGAAACTAGGAAGCCCTTAGCTCCAGGCACACTGCAGCTGTTCAAGGCATCCCAAGGGGAGTACAAAAGTGCAACAACATGGCAGCTTTCACAGCTTTTTCCTTGGCACCATCCCTATACCTAGGCTGATTTATCTGCCTAGGGTTAGGGTTAGGGTTCAGCCTAGGGCTTGGATTTCTTTAACCAGGAAGCCCTGAGTTCCAGGCTTACTTCATCTGCCAAAGGCATCCCAAAGGGAGTGCAGAAGTGCCACAACATGGCTGCTTTCACGGCTTTTCCCTTAGGAAGAACCCTAATACCCGGCTGATTTACCTTCCTAGGGTTACTGTTAGGCTTAGGCCTAGGACTTTTAAAACCAGGAAGCCCTGGGCTCCAGGCACACTGCAGCTGCAAAAGGCATCCCAAGGGGAGCGCAAAAGTGACGCAACTTGGCTGCCACCACTGATATTTCCATGAGACCATCCCGAACCATAGGCTGATTTTCCTTCCTAGGGTTAAGGTTTGAGTTACGCCTAGGGTAAGGGTTCTATTAACCAGAAAGCCCTGAGTTCCAAGAACACAGCAGCTGCGAAGGACTAGCCAAGAAGAGCGCAAAAGTACCACAACATGCCTGCCTCCACAGCTTTTTCCTTGGGGACATGCCTAATTCCTGGCTGATTTGCCTTTCTCGTCTTAGGGTTGGGGTTCGGCCTAGGGCTAGGATTTTTAAAAGCAGGAAGCCCTGAGTTCCAGGCACACTGCAGCTGTGAAAGGCATCCAAAAGGGAGTGCAAAAGTGCCACAACATGGCTGCTTTCACGGCTTTTTCCTTGGCAAGAAGCCTAACATCAGGTTGATTTACTTTCCCAGGTTACTGTTAGGCTTAGGCCTAGGGCTAGGATTTTTGAAACTAGGAAGCCCTTAGCTCCAGGCACACTGCAGCTGTTCAAGGCATCCCAAGGGGAGTACAAAAGTGCAACAACATGGCAGCTTTCACAGCTTTTTCCTTGGCACCATCCCTATACCTAGGCTGATTTATCTGCCTAGGGTTAGGGTTAGGGTTCAGCCTAGGGCTTGGATTTCTTTAACCAGGAAGCCCTGACTTCCAGGCTTACTTCATCTGCCAAAGGCATCCCAAAGGGAGTGCAGAAGTGCCACAACATGGCTGCTTTCACGGCTTTTCCCTTAGGAAGAACCCTAATACCCGGCTGATTTACCTTCCTAGGGTTACTGTTAGGCTTAGGCCTAGGACTTTTAAAACCAGGAAGCCCTGGGCTCCAGGCACACTGCAGCTGCAAAAGGCATCCCAAGGGGAGCGCAAAAGTGACGCAACTTGGCTGCCACCACTGATATTTCCATGAGACCATCCCGAACCATAGGCTGATTTTCCTTCCTAGGGTTAAGGTTTGAGTTACGCCTAGGGTAAGGGTTCTATTAACCAGAAAGCCCTGAGTTCCAAGAACACAGCAGCTGCGAAGGACTAGCCAAGAAGAGCGCAAAAGTACCACAACATGCCTGCCTCCACAGCTTTTTCCTTGGGGACATGCCTAATTCCTGGCTGATTTGCCTTTCTCGTCTTAGGGTTGGGGTTCGGCCTAGGGCTAGGATTTTTAAAAGCAGGAAGCCCTGAGTTCCAGGCACACTGGAGCTGTGAAAGGCATCCAAAAGGGAATGCAAAAGTGCCACAACATGGCTGCTTTCACGGCTTTTTCCTTGGCAAGAAGCCTAACACCAGGCTGATTTACTTTCCCAGGGTTACTGTTAGGCTTAGGCCTAGGGCTAGGATTTTTGAAACTAGGAAGCCCTGGGCTCCAGGCACACTGCAGCTGTTCAAGGCATCCCAAGGGGAGTACAAAAGTGCAACAACATGGCAGCTTTCACAGCTTTTTCCTTGGCACCATCCCTATACCTAGGCTGATTTATCTGCCTAGGGTTAGGGTTAGGGTTCAGCCTAGGGCTTGGATTTCTTTAACCAGGAAGCCCTGAGTTCCAGGCTTACTTCATCTGCCAAAGGCATCCCAAAGGGAGTGCAGAAGTGCCACAACATGGCTGCTTTCACGGCTTTTCCCTTAGGAAGAACCCTAATACCCGGCTGATTTACCTTCCTAGGGTTACTGTTAGGCTTAGGCCTAGGACTTTTAAAACCAGGAAGCCCTGGGCTCCAGGCACACTGCAGCTGCAAAAGGCATCCCAAGGGGAGCGCAAAAGTGACGCAACTTGGCTGC
This sequence comes from Ammospiza nelsoni, assembly GCF_027579445.1. NCBI lineage: Eukaryota > Metazoa > Chordata > Aves > Passeriformes > Passerellidae > Ammospiza > Ammospiza nelsoni. Next base: position 605,258 of record NW_026683190.1, on the reverse strand, counting down.
CACCACTGATATTTCCATGAGACCATCCCGAACCATAGGCTGATTTTCCTTCCTAGGGTTAAGGTTTGAGTTACGCCTAGGGTAAGGTCTCTATTTACCAGAAAGCCCTGAGTTCCAAGAACACAGCAGCTGCGAAGGACTAGCCAAGAAGAGCGCAAAAGTACCACAACATGCCTGCCTCCACAGCTTTTTCCTTGGGGACATGCCTAATTCCTTGCTGATTTGCCTTTCTCGTCTTAGGGTTGGGGTTCGGCCTAGGGCTAGGATTTTTAAAATCAGGAAGCCCTGAGTTCCAGGCACACTGGAGCTGTGAAAGGCATCCAAAAGGGAGTGCAAAAGTGCCACAACATGGCTGCTTTCACGGCTTTTTCCTTGGCAAGACGCCTAACACCAGGCTGATTTACCTTCCCAGGGTTACTGTTAGGCTTAGGCCTAGGGCTAGGATTTTTGAAACTAGGAAGCCCTTAGCTCCAGGCACACTGCAGCTGTTCAAGGCATCCCAAGGGGAGTACAAAAGTGCAACAACATGGCAGCTTTCACAGCTTTTTCCTTGGCACCATCCCTATACCTAGGCTGATTTATCTGCCTAGGGTTAGGGTTAGGGTTCAGCCTAGGGCTTGAATTTTTTTAACCAGGAAGCCCTGAGTTCCAGGCTTACTTCATCTGCCAAAGGCATCCCAAAGGGAGTGCAGAAGTGCCACAACATGGCTGCTTTCACGGCTTTTCCCTTAGGAAGAACCCTAATACCCGGCTGATTTACCTTCCTAGGGTTACTGTTAGGCTTAGGCCTAGGACTTTTAAAACCAGGAAGCCCTGGGCTCCAGGCACACTGCAGCTGCAAAAGGCATCCCAAGGGGAGCGCAAAAGTGACGCAACTTGGCTGCCACCACTGATATTTCCATGAGACCATCCCGAACCATAGGCTGATTTTCCTTCCTAGGGTTAAGGTTTGAGTTACGCCTAGGGTAAGGGTTCTATTAACCAGAAAGCCCTGAATTCCAAGAACACAGCAGCTGCGAAGGACTAGCCAAGAAGAGCGCAAAAGTACCACAACATGCCTGCCTCCACAGCTTTTTCCTTGGGGACATGCCTAATTCCTGGCTGATTTGCCTTTCTCGTCTTAGGGTTGGGGTTCGGCCTAGGGCTAGGATTTTTAAAAGCAGGAAGCCCTGAGTTCCAGGCACACTGGAGCTGTGAAAGGCATCCAAAAGGGAGTGCAAAAGTGCCACAACATGGCTGCTTTCACGGCTTTTTCCTTGGCAAGAAGCCTAACACCAGGCTGATTTACTTTCCCAGGCTTACTGTTAGGCTTAGGCCTAGGGCTAGGATTTTTGAAACTAGGAAGCCCTTAGCTCCAGGCACACTGCAGCTGTTCAAGGCATCCCAAGGGGAGTACAAAAGTGCAACAACATGGCAGCTTTCACAGCTTTTTCCTTGGCACCATCCCTATACCTAGGCTGATTTATCTGCCTAGGGTTAGGGTTAGGGTTCAGCCTAGGGCTTGGATTTCTTTAACCAGGAAGCCCTGAGTTCCAGGCTTACTTCATCTGCCAAAGGCATCCCAAAGGGAGTGCAGAAGTGCCACAACATGGCTGCTTTCACGGCTTTTCCCTTAGGAAGAACCCTAATACCCGGCTGATTTACCTTCCTAGGGTTACTGTTAGGCTTAGGCCTAGGACTTTTAAAACCAGGAAGCCCTGGGCTCCAGGCACACTGCAGCTGCAAAAGGCATCCCAAGGGGAGCGCAAAAGTGACGCAACTTGGCTGCCACCACTGATATTTCCATGAGACCATCCCGAACCATAGGCTGATTTTCCTTCCTAGGGTTAAGGTTTGAGTTACGCCTAGGGTAAGGGTTCTATTAACCAGAAAGCCCTGAGTTCCAAGAACACAGCAGCTGCGAAGGACTAGCCAAGAAGAGCGCAAAAGTACCACAACATGCCTGCCTCCACAGCTTTTTCCTTGGGGACATGCCTAATTCCTGGCTGATTTGCCTTTCTCGTCTTAGGGTTGGGGTTCGGCCTAGGGCTAGGATTTTTAAAAGCAGGAAGCCCTGAGTTCCAGGCACACTGCAGCTGTGAAAGGCATCCAAAAGGGAGTGCAAAAGTGCCACAACATGGCTGCTTTCACGGCTTTTTCCTTGGCAAGAAGCCTAACATCAGGCTGATTTACTTTCCCAGGTTACTGTTAGGCTTAGGCCTAGGGCTAGGATTTTTGAAACTAGGAAGCCCTTAGCTCCAGGCACACTGCAGCTGTTCAAGGCATCCCAAGGGGAGTACAAAAGTGCAACAACATGGCAGCTTTCACAGCTTTTTCCTTGACACCATCCCTATACCTAGGCTGATTTATCTGCCTAGGGTTAGGGTTAGGGTTCAGCCTAGGGCTTGGATTTCTTTAACCAGGAAGCCCTGACTTCCAGGCTTACTTCATCTGCCAAAGGCATCCCAAAGGGAGTGCAGAAGTGCCACAACATGGCTGCTTTCACGGCTTTTCCCTTAGGAAGAACCCTAATACCCGGCTGATTTACCTTCCTAGGGTTACTGTTAGGCTTAGGCCTAGGACTTTTAAAACCAGGAAGCCCTGGGCTCCAGGCACACTGCAGCTGCAAAAGGCATCCCAAGGGGAGCGCAAAAGTGACGCAACTTGGCTGCCACCACTGATATTTCCATGAGACCATCCCGAACCATAGGCTGATTTTCCTTCCTAGGGTTAAGGTTTGAGTTACGCCTAGGGTAAGGGTTCTATTAACCAGAAAGCCCTGAGTTCCAAGAACACAGCAGCTGCGAAGGACTAGCCAAGAAGAGCGCAAAAGTACCACAACATGCCTGCCTCCACAGCTTTTTCCTTGGGGACATGCCTAATTCCTGGCTGATTTGCCTTTCTCGTCTTAGGGTTGGGGTTCGGCCTAGGGCTAGGATTTTTAAAAGCAGGAAGCCCTGAGTTCCAGGCACACTGGAGCTGTGAAAGGCATCCAAAAGGGAGTGCAAAAGTGCCACAACATGGCTGCTTTCACGGCTTTTTCCTTGGCAAGAAGCCTAACACCAGGCTGATTTACTTTCCCAGGCTTACTGTTAGGCTTAGGCCTAGGGCTAGGATTTTTGAAACTAGGAAGCCCTGGGCTCCAGGCACACTGCAGCTGTTCAAGGCATCCCAAGGGGAGTACAAAAGTGCAACAACATGGCAGCTTTCACAGCTTTTTCCTTGGCACCATCCCTATACCTAGGCTGATTTATCTGCCTAGGGTTAGGGTTAGGGTTCAGCCTAGGGCTTGGATTTCTTTAACCAGGAAGCCCTGAGTTCCAGGCTTACTTCATCTGCCAAAGGCATCCCAAAGGGAGTGCAGAAGTGCCACAACATGGCTGCTTTCACGGCTTTTCCCTTAGGAAGAACCCTAATACCCGGCTGATTTACCTTCCTAGGGTTACTGTTAGGCTTAGGCCTAGGACTTTTAAAACCAGGAAGCCCTGGGCTCCAGGCACACTGCAGCTGCAAAAGGCATCCCAAGGGGAGCGCAAAAGTGACGCAACTTGGCTGCCACCACTGATATTTCCATGAGACCATCCCGAACCATAGGCTGATTTTCCTTCCTAGGGTTAAGGTTTGAGTTACGCCTAGGGTAAGGGTTCTATTAACCAGAAAGCCCTGAGTTCCAAGAACACAGCAGCTGCGAAGGACTAGCCAAGAAGAGCGCAAAAGTACCACAACATGCCTGCCTCCACAGCTTTTTCCTTGGGGACATGCCTAATTCCTGGCTGATTTGCCTTTCTCGTCTTAGGGTTGGGGTTCGGCCTAGGGCTAGGATTTTTAAAAGCAGGAAGCCCTGAGTTCCAGGCACACTGCAGCTGTGAAAGGCATCCAAAAGGGAGTGCAAAAGTGCCACAACATGGCTGCTTTCACGGCTTTTTCCTTGGCAAGAAGCCTAACATCAGGCTGATTTACTTTCCCAGGTTACTGTTAGGCTTAGGCCTAGGGCTAGGATTTTTGAAACTAGGAAGCCCTTAGCTCCAGGCACACTGCAGCTGTTCAAGGCATCCCAAGGGGAGTACAAAAGTGCAACAACATGGCAGCTTTCACAGCTTTTTCCTTGACACCATCCCTATACCTAGGCTGATTTATCTGCCTAGGGTTAGGGTTAGGGTTCAGCCTAGGGCTTGGATTTCTTTAACCAGGAAGCCCTGACTTCCAGGCTTACTTCATCTGCCAAAGGCATCCCAAAGGGAGTGCAGAAGTGCCACAACATGGCTGCTTTCACGGCTTTTCCCTTAGGAAGAACCCTAATACCCGGCTGATTTACCTTCCTAGGGTTACTGTTAGGCTTAGGCCTAGGACTTTTAAAACCAGGAAGCCCTGGGCTCCAGGCACACTGCAGCTGCAAAAGGCATCCCAAGGGGAGCGCAAAAGTGACGCAACTTGGCTGCCACCACTGATATTTCCATGAGACCATCCCGAACCATAGGCTGATTTTCCTTCCTAGGGTTAAGGTTTGAGTTACGCCTAGGGTAAGGTCTCTATTTACCAGAAAGCCCTGAGTTCCAAGAACAGAGCAGCTGCGAAGGACTAGCCAAGAAGAGCGCAAAAGTACCACAACATGCCTGCCTCCACAGCTTTTTCCTTGGGGACATGCCTAATTCCTTGCTGATTTGCCTTTCTCGTCTTAGGGTTGGTGTTCGGCCTAGGGCTAGGATTTTTAAAATCAGGAAGCCCTGAGTTCCAGGCACACTGGAGCTGTGAAAGGCATCCAAAAGGGAGTGCAAAAGTGCCACAACATGGCTGCTTTCACGGCTTTTTCCTTGGCAAGACGCCTAACACCAGGCTGATTTACTTTCCCAGGGTTACTGTTAGGCTTAGGCCTAGGGCTAGGATTTTTGAAACTAGGAAGCCCTTAGCTCCAGGCACACTGCAGCTGTTCAAGGCATCCCAAGGGGAGTACAAAAGTGCAACAACATGGCAGCTTTCACAGCTTTTTCCTTGGCACCATCCCTATACCTAGGCTGATTTATCTGCCTAGGGTTAGGGTTAGGGTTCAGCCTAGGGCTTGAATTTTTTTAACCAGGAAGCCCTGAGTTCCAGGCTTACTTCATCTGCCAAAGGCATCCCAAAGGGAGTGCAGAAGTGCCACAACATGGCTGCTTTCACGGCTTTTCCCTTAGGAAGAACCCTAATACCCGGCTGATTTACCTTCCTAGGGTTACTGTTAGGCTTAGGCCTAGGACTTTTAAAACCAGGAAGCCCTGGGCTCCAGGCACACTGCAGCTGCAAAAGGCATCCCAAGGGGAGCGCAAAAGTGACGCAACTTGGCTGCCACCACTGATATTTCCATGAGACCATCCCGAACCATAGGCTGATTTTCCTTCCTAGGGTTAAGGTTTGAGTTACGCCTAGGGTAAGGTCTCTATTTACCAGAAAGCCCTGAGTTCCAAGAACACAGCAGCTGCGAAGGACTAGCCAAGAAGAGCGCAAAAGTACCACAACATGCCTGCCTCCACAGCTTTTTCCTTGGGGACATGCCTAATTCCTGGCTGATTTGCCTTTCTCGTCTTAGGGTTGGGGTTCGGCCTAGGGCTAGGATTTTTAAAAGCAGGAAGCCCTGAGTTCCAGGCACACTGGAGCTGTGAAAGGCATCCAAAAGGGAGTGCAAAAGTGCCACAACATGGCTGCTTTCACGGCTTTTTCCTTGGCAAGAAGCCTAACACCAGGCTGATTTACTTTCCCAGGCTTACTGTTAGGCTTAGGCCTAGGGCTAGGATTTTTGAAACTAGGAAGCCCTTAGCTCCAGGCACACTGCAGCTGTTCAAGGCATCCCAAGGGGAGTACAAAAGTGCAACAACATGGCAGCTTTCACAGCTTTTTCCTTGGCACCATCCCTATACCTAGGCTGATTTATCTGCCTAGGGTTAGGGTTAGGGTTCAGCCTAGGGCTTGGATTTCTTTAACCAGGAAGCCCTGAGTTCCAGGCTTACTTCATCTGCCAAAGGCATCCCAAAGGGAGTGCAGAAGTGCCACAACATGGCTGCTTTCACGGCTTTTCCCTTAGGAAGAACCCTAATACCCGGCTGATTTACCTTCCTAGGGTTACTGTTAGGCTTAGGCCTAGGACTTTTAAAACCAGGAAGCCCTGGGCTCCAGGCACACTGCAGCTGCAAAAGGCATCCCAAGGGGAGCGCAAAAGTGACGCAACTTGGCTGCCACCACTGATATTTCCATGAGACCATCCCGAACCATAGGCTGATTTTCCTTCCTAGGGTTAAGGTTTGAGTTACGCCTAGGGTAAGGGTTCTATTAACCAGAAAGCCCTGAGTTCCAAGAACACAGCAGCTGCGAAGGACTAGCCAAGAAGAGCGCAAAAGTACCACAACATGCCTGCCTCCACAGCTTTTTCCTTGGGGACATGCCTAATTCCTGGCTGATTTGCCTTTCTCGTCTTAGGGTTGCGGTTCGGCCTAGGGCTAGGATTTTTAAAAGCAGGAAGCCCTGAGTTCCAGGCACACTGGAGCTGTGAAAGGCATCCAAAAGGGAGTGCAAAAGTGCCACAACATGGCTGCTTTCACGGCTTTTTCCTTGGCAAGAAGCCTAACATCAGGCTGATTTACTTTCCCAGGGTTACTGTTAGGCTTAGGCCTAGGGCTAGGATTTTTGAAACTAGGAAGCCCTTAGCTCCAGGCACACTGCAGCTGTTCAAGGCATCCCAAGGGGAGTACAAAAGTGCAACAACATGGCAGCTTTCACAGCTTTTTCCTTGGCACCATCCCTAACCCTAGGCTGATTTATCTGCCTAGGGTTAGGGTTAGGGTTCAGCCTAGGGCTTGGATTTTTTTAACCAGGAAGCCCTGAGTTCCAGGCTTACTTCATCTGCCAAAGGCATCCCAAAGGGAGTGCAGAAGTGCCACAACATGGCTGCTTTCACGGCTTTTCCCTTAGGAAGAACCCTAATACCCGGCTGATTTACCTTCCTAGGGTTACTGTTAGGCTTAGGCCTAGGACTTTTAAAACCAGGAAGCCCTGGGCTCCAGGCACACTGCAGCTGCAAAAGGCATCCCAAGGGGAGCGCAAAAGTGACGCAACTTGGCTGCCACCACTGATATTTCCATGAGACCATCCCGAACCATAGGCTGATTTTCCTTCCTAGGGTTAAAGTTTGAGTTACGCCTAGGGTAAGGCCTCTATTAACCAGAAAGCCCTGAGTTCCAAGAACACAGCAGCTGCGAAGGACTAGCCAAGAAGAGCGCAAAAGTACCACAACATGCCTGCCTCCACAGCTTTTTCCTTGGGGACATGCCTAATTCCTGGCTGATTTGCCTTTCTCGTCTTAGGGTTGGGGTTCGGCCTAGGGCTAGGATTTTTAAAATCAGGAAGCCCTGAGTTCCAGGCACACTGGAGCTGTGAAAGGCATCCAAAAGGGAGTGCAAAAGTGCCACAACATGGCTGCTTTCACGGCTTTTTCCTTGGCAAGAAGCCTAACATCAGGCTGATTTACTTTCCCAGGCTTACTGTTAGGCTTAGGCCTAGGGCTAGGATTTTTGAAACTAGGAAGCCCTTAGCTCCAGGCACACTGCAGCTGTTCAAGGCATCCCAAGGGGAGTACAAAAGTGCAACAACATGGCAGCTTTCACAGCTTTTTCCTTGGCACCATCCCTATACCTAGGCTGATTTATCTGCCTAGGGTTAGGGTTAGAGTTCAGCCTAGGGCTTGGATTTCTTTAACCAGGAAGCCCTGACTTCCAGGCTTACTTCATCTGCCAAAGGCATCCCAAAGGGAGTGCAGAAGTGCCACAACATGGCTGCTTTCACGGCTTTTCCCTTAGGAAGAACCCTAATACCCGGCTGATTTACCTTCCTAGGGTTACTGTTAGGCTTAGGCCTAGGACTTTTAAAACCAGGAAGCCCTGGGCTCCAGGCACACTGCAGCTGCAAAAGGCATCCCAAGGGGAGCGCAAAATTGACGCAACTTGGCTGCCACCACTGATATTTCCATGAGACCATCCCGAACCATAGGCTGATTTTCCTTCCTAGGGTTAAGGTTTGAGTTACGCCTAGGGTAAGGGTTCTATTAACCAGAAAGCCCTGAGTTCCAAGAACACAGCAGCTGCGAAGGACTAGCCAAGAAGAGCGCAAAAGTAGCACAACATGCCTGCCTCCACAGCTTTTTCCTTGGGGACATGCCTAATTCCTGGCTGATTTGCCTTTCTCGTCTTAGGGTTGGGGTTCGGCCTAGGGCTAGGATTTTTAAAATCAGGAAGCCCTGAGTTCCAGGCACACTGGAGCTGTGAAAGGCATCCAAAAGGGAGTGCAAAAGTGCCACAACATGGCTGCTTTCACGGCTTTTTCCTTGGCAAGAAGCCTAACATCAGGCTGATTTACTTTCCCAGGCTTACTGTTAGGCTTAGGCCTAGGGCTAGGATTTTTGAAACTAGGAAGCCCTGGGCTCCAGGCACACTGCAGCTGTTCAAGGCATCCCAAGGGGAGTACAAAAGTGCAACAACATGGCAGCTTTCACAGCTTTTTCCTTGGCACCATCCCTATACCTAGGCTGATTTATCTGCCTAGGGTTAGGGTTAGAGTTCAGCCTAGGGCTTGGATTTCTTTAACCAGGAAGCCCTGAGTTCCAGGCTTACTTCATCTGCCAAAGGCATCCCAAAGGGAGTGCAGAAGTGCCACAACATGGCTGCTTTCACGGCTTTTCCCTTAGGAAGAACCCTAATACCCGGCTGATTTACCTTCCTAGGGTTACTGTTAGGCTTAGGCCTAGGACTTTTAAAACCAGGAAGCCCTGGGCTCCAGGCACACTGCAGCTGCAAAAGGCATCCCAAGGGGAGCGCAAAAGTGACGCAACTTGGCTGCCACCACTGATATTTCCATGAGACCATCCCGAACCATAGGCTGATTTTCCTTCCTAGGGTTAAGGTTTGAGTTACGCCTAGGGTAAGGGTTCTATTAACCAGAAAGCCCTGAGTTCCAAGAACACAGCAGCTGCGAAGGACTAGCCAAGAAGAGCGCAAAAGTACCACAACATGCCTGCCTCCACAGCTTTTTCCTTGGGGACATGCCTAATTCCTGGCTGATTTGCCTTTCTCGTCTTAGGGTTGCGGTTCGGCCTAGGGCAAGGATTTTTAAAAGCAGGAAGCCCTGAGTTCCAGGCACACTGGAGCTGTGAAAGGCATCCAAAAGGGACTGCAAAAGTGCCACAACATGGCTGCTTTCACGGCTTTTTCCTTGGCAAGAAGCCTAACATCAGGCTGATTTACTTTCCCAGGGTTACTGTTAGGCTTAGGCCTAGGGCTAGGATTTTTGAAACTAGGAAGCCCTTAGCTCCAGGCACACTGCAGCTGTTCAAGGCATCCCAAGGGGAGTACAAAAGTGCAACAACATGGCAGCTTTCACAGCTTTTTCCTTGGCACCATCCCTATACCTAGGCTGATTTATCTGCCTAGGGTTAGGGTTAGGGTTCAGCCTAGGGCTTGGATTTCTTTAACCAGGAAGCCCTGAGTTCCAGGCTTACTTCATCTGCCAAAGGCATCCCAAAGGGAGTGCAGAAGTGCCACAACACGGCTGCTTTCACGGCTTTTCCCTTAGGAAGAACCCTAATACCCGGCTGATTTACCTTCCTAGGGTTACTGTTAGGCTTAGGCCTAGGACTTTTAAAACCAGGAAGCCCTGGGCTCCAGGCACACTGCAGCTGCAAAAGGCATCCCAAGGGGAGCGCAAAAGTGACGCAACTTGGCTGCCACCACTGATATTTCCATGAGACCATCCCGAACCATAGGCTGATTTTCCTTCCTAGGGTTAAGGTTTGAGTTACGCCTAGGGTAAGGGTTCTATTAACCAGAAAGCCCTGAGTTCCAAGAACACAGCAGCTGCGAAGGACTAGCCAAGAAGAGCGCAAAAGTACCACAACATGCCTGCCTCCACAGCTTTTTCCTTGGGGACATGCCTAATTCCTGGCTGATTTGCCTTTCTCGTCTTAGGGTTGGGGTTCGGCCTAGGGCTAGGATTTTTAAAAGCAGGAAGCCCTGAGTTCCAGGCACACTGGAGCTGTGAAAGGCATCCAAAAGGGAGTGCAAAAGTGCCACAACATGGCTGCTTTCACGGCTTTTTCCTTGGCAAGAAGCCTAACATCAGGCTGATTTACTTTCCCAGGGTTACTGTTAGGCTTAGGCCTAGGGCTAGGATTTTTGAAACTAGGAAGCCCTTAGCTCCAGGCACACTGCAGCTGTTCAAGGCATCCCAAGGGGAGTACAAAAGTGCAACAACATGGCAGCTTTCACAGCTTTTTCCTTGGCACCATCCCTATACCTAGGCTGATTTATCTGCCTAGGGTTAGGGTTAGGGTTCAGCCTAGGGCTTGGATTTCTTTAACCAGGAAGCCCTGAGTTCCAGGCTTACTTCATCTGCCAAAGGCATCCCAAAGGGAGTGCAGAAGTGCCACAACATGGCTGCTTTCACGGCTTTTCCCTTAGGAAGAACCCTAATACCCGGCTGATTTACCTTCCTAGGGTTACTGTTAGGCTTAGGCCTAGGACTTTTAAAACCAGGAAGCCCTGGGCTCCAGGCACACTGCAGCTGCAAAAGGCATCCCAAGGGGAGCGCAAAAGTGACGCAACTTGGCTGCCACCACTGATATTTCCATGAGACCATCCCGAATCATAGGCTGATTTTCCTTCCTAGGGTTAAGGTTTGAGTTACGCCTAGGGTAAGGGTTCTATTAACCAGAAAGCCCTGAGTTCCAAGAACACAGCAGCTGCGAAGGACTAGCCAAGAAGAGCGCAAAAGTACCACAACATGCCTGCCTCCACAGCTTTTTCCTTGGGGACATGCCTAATTCCTGGCTGATTTGCCTTTCTCGTCTTAGGGTTGGGGTTCGGCCTAGGGCTAGGATTTTTAAAAGCAGGAAGCCCTGAGTTCCAGGCACACTGGAGCTGTAAAAGGCATCAAAAAGGGAGTGCAAAAGTGCCACAACATGGCTGCTTTCACGGCTTTTTCCTTGGCAAGAAGCCTAACATCAGGCTGATTTACTTTCCCAGGCTTACTGTTAGACTTAGGCCTAGGGCTAGGATTTTTGAAACTAGGAAGCCCTTAGCTGCAGGCACACTGCAGCTGTTCAAGGCATCCCAAGGGGAGTACAAAAGTGCAACAACATGGCAGCTTTCACAGCTTTTTCCTTGGCACCATCCCTATACCTAGGCTGATTTATCTGCCTAGGGTTAGGGTTAGAGTTCAGCCTAGGGCTTGGATTTCTTTAACCAGGAAGCCCTGACTTCCAGGCTTACTTCATCTGCCAAAGGCATCCCAAAGGGAGTGCAGAAGTGCCACAACATGGCTGCTTTCACGGCTTTTCCCTTAGGAAGAACCCTAATACCTGGCTGATTTACCTTCCTAGGGTTACTGTTAGGCTTAGGCCTAGGACTTTTAAAACCAGCAAGCCCTGGGCTCCAGGCACACTGCAGCTGCAAAAGGCATCCCAAGGGGAGCGCAAAAGTGACGCAACTTGGCTGCCACCACTGATATTTCCATGAGACCATCCCGAACCATAGGCTGATTTTCCTTCCTAGGGTTAAGGTTTGAGTTACGCCTAGGGTAAGGGTTCTATTAAACAGAAAGCCCTGAGTTCCAAGAACACAGCAGCTGCGAAGGACTAGCCAAGAAGAGCGCAAAAGTACCACAACATGCCTGCCTCCACAGCTTTTTCCTTGGGGACATGCCTAATTCCTGGCTGATTTGCCTTTCTCGTCTTAGGGTTGGGGTTCGGCCTAGGGCTAGGATTTTTAAAAGCAGGAAGCCCTGAGTTCCAGGCACACTGGAGCTGTGAAAGGCATCCAAAAGGGAGTGCAAAAGTGCCACAACATGGCTGCTTTCACGGCTTTTTCCTTGGCAAGAAGCCTAACATCAGGCTGATTTACTTTCCCAGGGTTACTGTTAGGCTTAGGCCTAGGGCTAGGATTTTTGAAACTAGGAAGCCCTTAGCTCCAGGCACACTGCAGCTGTTCAAGGCATCCCAAGGGGAGTACAAAAGTGCAACAACATGGCAGCTTTCACAGCTTTTTCCTTGGCACCATCCCTATACCTAGGCTGATTTATCTGCCTAGGGTTAGGGTTAGGGTTCAGCCTAGGGCTTGGATTTCTTTAACCAGGAAGCCCTGAGTTCCAGGCTTACTTCATCTGCCAAAGGCATCCCAAAGGGAGTGCAGAAGTGCCACAACATGGCTGCTTTCACGGCTTTTCCCTTAGGAAGAACCCTAATACCCGGCTGATTTACCTTCCTAGGGTTACTGTTAGGCTTAGGCCTAGGACTTTTAAAACCAGCAAGCCCTGGGCTCCAGGCACACTGCAGCTGCAAAAGGCATCCCAAGGGGAGCGCAAAAGTGACGCAACTTGGCTGCCACCACTGATATTTCCATGAGACCATCCCGAACCATAGGCTGATTTTCCTTCCTAGGGTTAAGGTTTGAGTTACGCCTAGGGTAAGGGTTCTATTAACCAGAAAGCCCTGAGTTCCAAGAACACAGCAGCTGCGAAGGACTAGCCAAGAAGAGCGCAAAAGTACCACAACATGCCTGCCTCCACAGCTTTTTCCTTGGGGACATGCCTAATTCCTGGCTGATTTGCCTTTCTCGTCTTAGGGTTGGGGTTCGGCCTAGGGCTAGGATTTTTAAAAGCAGGAAGCCCTGAGTTCCAGGCACACTGGAGCTGTGAAAGGCATCCAAAAGGGAGTGCAAAAGTGCCACAACATGGCTGCTTTCACGGCTTTTACCTTGGCAAGAAGCCTAACATCAGGCTGATTTACTTTCCCAGGGTTACTGTTAGGCTTAGGCCTAGGGCTAGGATTTTTGAAACTAGGAAGCCCTTAGCTCCAGGCACACTGCAGCTGTTCAAGGCATCCCAAGGGGAGTACAAAAGTGCAACAACATGGCAGCTTTCACAGCTTTTTCCTTGGCACCATCCCTATACCTAGGCTGATTTATCTGCCTAGGGTTAGGGTTAGGGTTCAGCCTAGGGCTTGGATTTCTTTAACCAGGAAGCCCTGAGTTCCAGGCTTACTTCATCTGCCAAAGGCATCCCAAAGGGAGTGCAGAAGTGCCACAACATGGCTGCTTTCACGGCTTTTCCCTTAGGAAGAACCCTAATACCCGGCTGATTTACCTTCCTAGGGTTACTGTTAGGCTTAGGCCTAGGACTTTTAAAACCAGGAAGCCCTGGGCTCCAGGCACACTGCAGCTGCAAAAGGCATCCCAAGGGGAGCGCAAAAGTGACGCAACTTGGCTGCCACCACTGATATTTCCATGAGACCATCCCGAACCATAGGCTGATTTTCCTTCCTAGGGTTAAAGTTTGAGTTACGCCTAGGGTAAGGGTTCTATTAACCAGAAAGCCCTGAGTTCCAAGAACACAGCAGCTGCGAAGGACTAGCCAAGAAGAGCGCAAAAGTACCACAACATGCCTGCCTCCACAGCTTTTTCCTTGGGGACATGCCTAATTCCTGGCTGATTTGCCTTTCTCGTCTTAGGGTTGGGGTTCGGCCTAGGGCTAGGATTTTTAAAAGCAGGAAGCCCTGAGTTCCAGGCACACTGGAGCTGTGAAAGGCATCCAAAAGGGAGTGCAAAAGTGCCACAACATGGCTGCTTTCACGGCTTTTTCCTTGGCAAGAAGCCTAACATCAGGCTGATTTACTTTCCCAGGCTTACTGTTAGGCTTAGGCCTAGGGCTAGGATTTTTGAAACTAGGAAGCCCTGGGCTCCAGGCACACTGCAGCTGTTCAAGGCATCCCAAGGGGAGTACAAAAGTGCAACAACATGGCAGCTTTCACAGCTTTTTCCTTGGCACCATCCCTATACCTAGGCTGATTTATCTGCCTAGGCTTAGGGTTAGAGTTCAGCCTAGGGCTTGGATTTCTTTAACCAGGAAGCCCTGAGTTCCAGGCTTACTTCATCTGCCAAAGGCATCCCAAAGGGAGTGCAGAAGTGCCACAACATGGCTGCTTTCACGGCTTTTCCCTTAGGAAGAACCCTAATACCCGGCTGATTTACCTTCCTAGGGTTACTGTTAGGCTTAGGCCTAGGACTTTTAAAACCAGGAAGCCCTGGGCTCCAGGCACACTGCAGCTGCAAAAGGCATCCCAAGGGGAGCGCAAAAGTGACGCAACTTGGCTGCCACCACTGATATTTCCATGAGACCATCCCGAACCATAGGCTGATTTTCCTTCCTAGGGTTAAGGTTTGAGTTACGCCTAGGGTAAGGGTTCTATTAACCAGAAAGCCCTGAGTTCCAAGAACACAGCAGCTGCGAAGGACTAGCCAAGAAGAGCGCAAAAGTACCACAACATGCCTGCCTCCACAGCTTTTTCCTTGGGGACATGCCTAATTCCTGGCTGATTTGCCTTTCTCGTCTTAGGGTTGGGGTTCGGCCTAGGGCTAGGATTTTTAAAATCAGGAAGCCCTGAGTTCCAGGCACACTGGAGCTGTGAAAGGCATCCAAAAGGGAGTGCAAAAGTGCCACAACATGGCTGCTTTCACGGCTTTTTCCTTGGCAAGAAGCCTAACATCAGGCTGATTTACTTTCCCAGGCTTACTGTTAGGCTTAGGCCTAGGGCTAGGATTTTTGAAACTAGGAAGCCCTTAGCTCCAGGCACACTGCAGCTGTTCAAGGCATCCCAAGGGGAGTACAAAAGTGCAACAACATGGCAGCTTTCACAGCTTTTTCCTTGGCACCATCCCTATACCTAGGCTGATTTATCTGCCTAGGGTTAGGGTTAGGGTTCAGCCTAGGGCTTGGATTTCTTTAACCAGGAAGCCCTGAGTTCCAGGCTTACTTCATCTGCCAAAGGCATCCCAAAGGGAGTGCAGAAGTGCCACAACATGGCTGCTTTCACAGCTTTTCCCTTAGGAAGAACCCTAATACCCGGCTGATTTACCTTCCTAGGGTTACTGTTAGGCTTAGGCCTAGGACTTTTAAAACCAGGAAGCCCTGGGCTCCAGGCACACTGCAGCTGCAAAAGGCATCCCAAGGGGAGCGCAAAAGTGACGCAACTTGGCTGCCACCACTGATATTTCCATGAGACCATCCCGAACCATAGGCTGATTTTCCTTCCTAGGGTTAAAGTTTGAGTTACGCCTAGGGTAAGGGTTCTATTAACCAGAAAGCCCTGAGTTCCAAGAACACAGCAGCTGCGAAGGACTAGCCAAGAAGAGCGCAAAAGTAGCACAACATGCCTGCCTCCACAGCTTTTTCCTTGGGGACATGCCTAATTCCTGGCTGATTTGCCTTTCTCGTCTTAGGGTTGGGGTTCGGCCTAGGGCTAGGATTTTTAAAAGCAGGAAGCCCTGAGTTCCAGGCACACTGGAGCTGTGAAAGGCATCCAAAAGGGAGTGCAAAAGTGCCACAACATGGCTGCTTTCACGGCTTTTTCCTTGGCAAGAAGCCTTACATCAGGCTGATTTACTTTCCCAGGCTTACTGTTAGGCTTAGGCCTAGGGCTAGGATTTTTGAAACTAGGAAGCCCTTAGCTCCAGGCACACTGCAGCTGTTCAAGGCATCCCAAGGGGAGTACAAAAGTGCAACAACATGGCAGCTTTCACAGCTTTTTCCTTGGCACCATCCCTATACCTAGGCTGATTTATCTGCCTAGGGTTAGGGTTAGGGTTCAGCCTAGGGCTTGAATTTTTTTAACCAGGAAGCCCTGAGTTCCAGGCTTACTTCATCTGCCAAAGGCATCCCAAAGGGAGTGCAGAAGTGCCACAACATGGCTGCTTTCACGGCTTTTCCCTTAGGAAGAACCCTAATACCCGGCTGATTTACCTTTCTGGGGTTACTGTTAGGCTTAGGCCTAGGACTTTTAAAATCAGGAAGCCCTGGGCTCCAGGCACACTGCAGCTGCAAAAGGCATCCCAAGGGGAGCGCAAAAGTGACGCAACTTGGCTGCCACCACTGATATTTCCATGAGACCATCCCGAACCATAGGCTGATTTTCCTTCCTAGGGTTAAAGTTTGAGTTACGCCTAGGGTAAGGGTTCTATTAACCAGAAAGCCCTGAGTTCCAAGAACACAGCAGCTGCGAAGGACTAGCCAAGAAGAGCGCAAAAGTACCACAACATGCCTGCCTCCACAGCTTTTTCCTTGGGGACATGCCTAATTCCTGGCTGATTTGCCTTTCTCGTCTTAGGGTTGGGGTTCGGCCTAGGGCTAGGATTTTTAAAATCAGGAAGCCCTGAGTTCCAGGCACACTGGAGCTGTGAAAGGCATCCAAAAGGGAGTGCAAAAGTGCCACAACATGGCTGCTTTCACGGCTTTTTCCTTGGCAAGAAGCCTAACATCAGGCTGATTTACTTTCCCAGGCTTACTGTTAGGCTTAGGCCTAGGGCTAGGATTTTTGAAACTAGGAAGCCCTGGGCTCCAGGCACACTGCAGCTGTTCAAGGCATCCCAAGGGGAGTACAAAAGTGCAACAACATGGCAGCTTTCACAGCTTTTTCCTTGGCACCATCCCTATACCTAGGCTGATTTATCTGCCTAGGGTTAGGGTTAGAGTTCAGCCTAGGGCTTGGATTTCTTTAACCAGGAAGCCCTGAGTTCCAGGCTTACTTCATCTGCCAAAGGCATCCCAAAGGGAGTGCAGAAGTGCCACAACATGGCTGCTTTCACGGCTTTTCCCTTAGGAAGAACCCTAATACCCGGCTGATTTACCTTCCTAGGGTTACTGTTAGGCTTAGGCCTAGGGCTAGGATTTTTGAAACTAGGAAGCCCTTAGCTCCAGGCACACTGCAGCTGTTCAAGGCATCCCAAGGGGAGTACAAAAGTGCAACAACATGGCAGCTTTCACAGCTTTTTCCTTGGCACCATCCCTATACCTAGGCTGATTTATCTGCCTAGGGTTAGGGTTAGGGTTCAGCCTAGGGCTTGGATTTCTTTAACCAGGAAGCCCTGAGTTCCAGGCTTACTTCATCTGCCAAAGGCATCCCAAAGGGAGTGCAGAAGTGCCACAACATGGCTGCTTTCACAGCTTTTCCCTTAGGAAGAACCCTAATACCCGGCTGATTTACCTTCCTAGGGTTACTGTTAGGCTTAGGCCTAGGACTTTTAAAACCAGGAAGCCCTGGGCTCCAGGCACACTGCAGCTGCAAAAGGCATCCCAAGGGGAGCGCAAAAGTGACGCAACTTGGCTGCCACCACTGATATTTCCATGAGACCATCCCGAAACATAGGCTGATTTTCCTTCCTAGGGTTAAAGTTTGAGTTACGCCTAGGGTAAGGGTTCTATTAACCAGAAAGCCCTGAGTTCCAAGAACACAGCAGCTGCGAAGGACTAGCCAAGAAGAGCGCAAAAGTACCACAACATGCCTGCCTCCACAGCTTTTTCCTTGGGGACATGCCTAATTCCTGGCGGATTTGCCTTTCTCGTCTTAGGGTTGGGGTTCGGCCTAGGGCTAGGATTTTTAAAAGCAGGAAGCCCTGAGTTCCAGGCACACTGCAGCTGTGAAAGGCATCCAAAAGGGAGTGCAAAAGTGCCACAACATGGCTGCTTTCACGGCTTTTTCCTTGGCAAGACGCCTAACACCAGGCTGATTTACCTTCCCAGGGTTACTGTTAGGCTTAGGCCTAGGGCTAGGATTTTTGAAACTAGGAAGCCCTTAGCTCCAGGCACACTGCAGCTGTTCAAGGCATCCCAAGGGGAGTACAAAAGTGCAACAACATGGCAGCTTTCACAGCTTTTTCCTTGGCACCATCCCTATACCTAGGCTGATTTATCTGCCTAGGCTTAGGGTTAGAGTTCAGCCTAGGGCTTGGATTTCTTTAACCAGGAAGCCCTGAGTTCCAGGCTTACTTCATCTGCCAAAGGCATCCCAAAGGGAGTGCAGAAGTGCCACAACATGGCTGCTTTCACGGCTTTTCCCTTAGGAAGAACCCTAATACCCGGCTGATTTACCTTCCTAGGGTTACTGTTAGGCTTAGGCCTAGGACTTTTAAAACCAGGAAGCCCTGGGCTCCAGGCACACTGCAGCTGCAAAAGGCATCCCAAGGGGAGCGCAAAAGTGACGCAACTTGGCTGCCACCACTGATATTTCCATGAGACCATCCCGAACCATAGGCTGATTTTCCTTCCTAGGGTTAAAGTTTGAGTTACGCCTAGGGTAAGGGTTCTATTAACCAGAAAGCCCTGAGTTCCAAGAACACAGCAGCTGCGAAGGACTAGCCAAGAAGAGCGCAAAAGTACCACAACATGCCTGCCTCCACAGCTTTTTCCTTGGGGACATGCCTAATTCCTGGCTGATTTGCCTTTCTCGTCTTAGGGTTGGGGTTCGGCCTAGGGCTAGGATTTTTAAAAGCAGGAAGCCCTGAGTTCCAGGCACACTGGAGCTGTGAAAGGCATCCAAAAGTGAGTGCAAAAGTGCCACAACATGGCTGCTTTCACGGCTTCTTCCTTGGCAAGACGCCTAACACCAGGCTGATTTACCTTCCCAGGGTTACTGTTAGGCTTAGGCCTAGGGCTAGGATTTTTGAAACTAGGAAGCCCTTAGCTCCAGGCACACTGCAGCTGTTCAAGGCATCCCAAGGGGAGTACAAAAGTGCAACAACATGGCAGCTTTCACAGCTTTTTCCTTGGCACCATCCCTATACCTAGGCTGATTTATCTGCCTAGGCTTAGGGTTAGAGTTCAGCCTAGGGCTTGGATTTCTTTAACCAGGAAGCCCTGAGTTCCAGGCTTACTTCATCTGCCAAAGGCATCCCAAAGGGAGTGCAGAAGTGCCACAACATGGCTGCTTTCACGGCTTTTCCCTTAGGAAGAACCCTAATAGCCGGCTGATTTACCTTCCTAGGGTTACTGTTAGGCTTAGGCCTAGGACTTTTAAAACCAGGAAGCCCTGGGCTCCAGGCACACTGCAGCTGCAAAAGGCATCCCAAGGGGAGCGCAAAAGTGACGCAACTTGGCTGCCACCACTGATATTTCCATGAGACCATCCCGAACCATAGGCTGATTTTCCTTCCTAGGGTTAAGGTTTGAGTTACGCCTAGGGTAAGGGTTCTATTAACCAGAAAGCCCTGAGTTCCAAGAACACAGCAGCTGCGAAGGACTAGCCAAGAAGAGCGCAAAAGTACCACAACATGCCTGCCTCCACAGCTTTTTCCTTGGGGACATGCCTAATTCCTGGCTGATTTGCCTTTCTCGTCTTAGGGTTGGGGTTCGGCCTAGGGCTAGGATTTTTAAAAGCAGGAAGCCCTGAGTTCCAGGCACACTGGAGCTGTGAAAGGCATCCAAAAGGGAGTGCAAAAGTGCCACAACATGGCTGCTTTCACGGCTTTTTCCTTGGCAAGAAGCCTAACATCAGGCTGATTTACTTTCCCAGGCTTACTGTTAGGCTTAGGCCTAGGGCTAGGATTTTTGAAACTAGGAAGCCCTTAGCTCCAGGCACACTGCAGCTGTTCAAGGCATCCCAAGGGGAGTACAAAAGTGCAACAACATGGCAGCTTTCACAGCTTTTTCCTTGGCACCATCCCTATACCTAGGCTGATTTATCTGCCTAGGGTTAGGGTTAGAGTTCAGCCTAGGGCTTGGATTTCTTTAACCAGGAAGCCCTGAGTTCCAGGCTTACTTCATCTGCCAAAGGCATCCCAAAGGGAGTGCAGAAGTGCCACAACATGGCTGCTTTCACGGCTTTTCCCATAGGAAGAACCCTAATACCCGGCTGACTTACTTTCCCAGGGTTACTGTTAGGCTTAGGCCTAGGGCTAGGATTTTTGAAACTAGGAAGCCCTTAGCTCCAGGCACACTGCAGCTGTTCAAGGCATCCCAAGGGGAGTACAAAAGTGCAACAACATGGCAGCTTTCACAGCTTTTTCCTTGGCACCATCCCTATACCTAGGCTGATTTATCTGCCTAGGGTTAGGGTTAGGGTTCAGCCTAGGGCTTGGATTTCTTTAACCAGGAAGCCCTGAGTTCCAGGCTTACTTCATCTGCCAAAGGCATCCCAAAGGGAGTGCAGAAGTGCCACAACATGGCTGCTTTCACGGCTTTTCCCTTAGGAAGAACCCTAATACCCGGCTGATTTACCTTCCTAGGGTTACTGTTAGGCTTAGGCCTAGGACTTTTAAAACCAGGAAGCCCTGGGCTCCAGGCACACTGCAGCTGCAAAAGGCATCCCAAGGGGAGCGCAAAAGTGACGCAACTTGGCTGCCACCACTGATATTTCCATGAGACCATCCCGAACCATAGGCTGATTTTCCTTCCTAGGGTTAAGGTTTGAGTTACGCCTAGGGTAAGGTTTCTATTTACCAGAAAGCCCTGAGTTCCAAGAACACAGCAGCTGCGAAGGACTAGCCAAGAAGAGCGCAAAAGTACCACAACCTGCCTGCCTCCACAGCTTTTTCCTTGGGGACATGCCTAATTCCTGGCTGATTTGCCTTTCTCGTCTTAGGGTTGGGGTTCGGCCTAGGGCTAGGATTTTTAAAAGCAGGAAGCCCTGAGTTCCAGGCACACTGGAGCTGTGAAAGGCATCCAAAAGGGAGTGCAAAAGTGCCACAACATGGCTGCTTTCACGGCTTTTTCCTTGGCAAGAAGCCTAACATCAGGCTGATTTACTTTCCCAGGGTTACTGTTAGGCTTAGGCCTAGGGCTAGGATTTTTGAAACTAGGAAGCCCTTAGCTCCAGGCACACTGCAGCTGTTCAAGGCATCCCAAGGGGAGTACAAAAGTGCAACAACATGGCAGCTTTCACAGCTTTTTCCTTGGCACCATCCCTATACCTAGGCTGATTTATCTACCTAGGGTTAGGGTTAGAGTTCAGCCTAGGGCTTGGATTTCTTTAACCAGGAAGCCCTGACTTCCAGGCTTACTTCATCTGCCAAAGGCATCCCAAAGGGAGTGCAGAAGTGCCACAACATGGCTGCTTTCACGGCTTTTCCCTTAGGAAGAACCCTAATACCCAGCTGATTTACCTTCCTAGGGTTACTGTTAGGCTTAGGCCTAGGACTTTTAAAACCAGGAAGCCCTGGGCTCCAGGCACACTGCAGCTGCAAAAGGCATCCCAAGGGGAGCGCAAAAGTGACGCAACTTGGCTGCCACCACTGATATTTCCATGAGACCATCCCGAACCATAGGCTGATTTTCCTTCCTAGGGTTAAGGTTTGAGTTACGCCTAGGGTAAGGGTTCTATTAACCAGAAAGCCCTGAGTTCCAAGAACACAGCAGCTGCGAAGGACTAGCCAAGAAGAGCGCAAAAGTACCACAACATGCCTGCCTCCACAGCTTTTTCCTTGGGGACATGCCTAATTCCTGGCTGATTTGCCTTTCTCGTCTTAGGGTTGGTTTTCGGCCTAGGGCTAGGATTTTTAAAAGCAGGAAGCCCTGAGTTCCAGGCACACTGGAGCTGTGAAAGGCATCCAAAAGGGAGTGCAAAAGTGCCACAACATGGCTGCTTTCACGGCTTTTTCCTTGGCAAGAAGCCTAACATCAGGCTGATTTACTTTCCCAGGGTTACTGTTAGGCTTAGGCCTAGGGCTAGGATTTTTGAAACTAGGAAGCCCTTAGCTCCAGGCACACTGCAGCTGTTCAAGGCATCCCAAGGGGAGTACAAAAGTGCAACAACATGGCAGCTTTCACAGCTTTTTCCTTGGCACCATCCCTATACCTAGGCTGATTTATCTGCCTAGGGTTAGGGTTAGGGTTCAGCCTAGGGCTTGGATTTCTTTAACCAGGAAGCCCTGAGTTCCAGGCTTACTTCATCTGCCAAAGGCATCCCAAAGGGAGTGCAGAAGTGCCACAACATGGCTGCTTTCACGGCTTTTCCCTTAGGAAGAACCCTAATACCCGGCTGATTTACCTTCCTAGGGTTACTGTTAGGCTTAGGCCTAGGACTTTTAAAACCAGGAAGCCCTGGGCTCCAGGCACACTGCAGCTGCAAAAGGCATCCCAAGGGGAGCGCAAAAGTGACGCAACTTGGCTGCCACCACTGATATTTCCATGAGACCATCCCGAACCATAGGCTGATTTTCCTTCCTAGGGTTAAGGTTTGAGTTACGCCTAGGGTAAGGGTTCTATTAACCAGAAAGCCCTGAGTTCCAAGAACACAGCAGCTGCGAAGGACTAGCCAAGAAGAGCGCAAAAGTACCACAACATGCCTGCCTCCACAGCTTTTTCCTTGGGGACATGCCTAATTCCTGGCTGATTTGCCTTTCTCGTCTTAGGGTTGGGGTTCGGCCTAGGGCTAGGATTTTTAAAAGCAGGAAGCCCTGAGTTCCAGGCACACTGGAGCTGTGAAAGGCATCCAAAAGGGAGTGCAAAAGTGCCACAACATGGCTGCTTTCACGGCTTTTTCCTTGGCAAGAAGCCTAACATCAGGCTGATTTACTTTCCCAGGCTTACTGTTAGGCTTAGGCCTAGGGCTAGGATTTTTGAAACTAGGAAGCCCTTAGCTCCAGGCACACTGCAGCTGTTCAAGGCATCCCAAGGGGAGTACAAAAGTGCAACAACATGGCAGCTTTCACAGCTTTTTCCTTGGCACCATCCCTATACCTAGGCTGATTTATCTGCCTAGGGTTAGGGTTAGAGTTCAGCCTAGGGCTTGGATTTCTTTAACCAGGAAGCCCTGAGTTCCAGGCTTACTTCATCTGCCAAAGGCATCCCAAAGGGAGTGCAGAAGTGCCACAACATGGCTGCTTTCACGGCTTTTCCCATAGGAAGAACCCTAATACCCGGCTGACTTACTTTCCCAGGGTTACTGTTAGGCTTAGGCCTAGGGCTAGGATTTTTGAAACTAGGAAGCCCTTAGCTCCAGGCACACTGCAGCTGTTCAAGGCATCCCAAGGGGAGTACAAAAGTGCAACAACATGGCAGCTTTCACAGCTTTTTCCTTGGCACCATCCCTATACCTAGGCTGATTTATCTGCCTAGGGTTAGGGTTAGGGTTCAGCCTAGGGCTTGGATTTCTTTAACCAGGAAGCCCTGAGTTCCAGGCTTACTTCATCTGCCAAAGGCATCCCAAAGGGAGTGCAGAAGTGCCACAACATGGCTGCTTTCACGGCTTTTCCCTTAGGAAGAACCCTAATACCCGGCTGATTTACCTTCCTAGGGTTACTGTTAGGCTTAGGCCTAGGACTTTTAAAACCAGGAAGCCCTGGGCTCCAGGCACACTGCAGCTGCAAAAGGCATCCCAAGGGGAGCGCAAAAGTGACGCAACTTGGCTGCCACCACTGATATTTCCATGAGACCATCCCGAACCATAGGCTGATTTTCCTTCCTAGGGTTAAGGTTTGAGTTACGCCTAGGGTAAGGTTTCTATTTACCAGAAAGCCCTGAGTTCCAAGAACACAGCAGCTGCGAAGGACTAGCCAAGAAGAGCGCAAAAGTACCACAACCTGCCTGCCTCCACAGCTTTTTCCTTGGGGACATGCCTAATTCCTGGCTGATTTGCCTTTCTCGTCTTAGGGTTGGGGTTCGGCCTAGGGCTAGGATTTTTAAAAGCAGGAAGCCCTGAGTTCCAGGCACACTGGAGCTGTGAAAGGCATCCAAAAGGGAGTGCAAAAGTGCCACAACATGGCTGCTTTCACGGCTTTTTCCTTGGCAAGAAGCCTAACATCAGGCTGATTTACTTTCCCAGGGTTACTGTTAGGCTTAGGCCTAGGGCTAGGATTTTTGAAACTAGGAAGCCCTTAGCTCCAGGCACACTGCAGCTGTTCAAGGCATCCCAAGGGGAGTACAAAAGTGCAACAACATGGCAGCTTTCACAGCTTTTTCCTTGGCACCATCCCTATACCTAGGCTGATTTATCTGCCTAGGGTTAGGGTTAGAGTTCAGCCTAGGGCTTGGATTTCTTTAACCAGGAAGCCCTGACTTCCAGGCTTACTTCATCTGCCAAAGGCATCCCAAAGGGAGTGCAGAAGTGCCACAACATGGCTGCTTTCACGGCTTTTCCCTTAGGAAGAACCCTAATACCCAGCTGATTTACCTTCCTAGGGTTACTGTTAGGCTTAGGCCTAGGACTTTTAAAACCAGGAAGCCCTGGGCTCCAGGCACACTGCAGCTGCAAAAGGCATCCCAAGGGGAGCGCAAAAGTGACGCAACTTGGCTGCCACCACTGATATTTCCATGAGACCATCCCGAACCATAGGCTGATTTTCCTTCCTAGGGTTAAGGTTTGAGTTACGCCTAGGGTAAGGGTTCTATTAACCAGAAAGCCCTGAGTTCCAAGAACACAGCAGCTGCGAAGGACTAGCCAAGAAGAGCGCAAAAGTACCACAACATGCCTGCCTCCACAGCTTTTTCCTTGGGGACATGCCTAATTCCTGGCTGATTTGCCTTTCTCGTCTTAGGGTTGGGGTTCGGCCTAGGGCTAGGATTTTTAAAAGCAGGAAGCCCTGAGTTCCAGGCACACTGGAGCTGTGAAAGGCATCCAAAAGGGAGTGCAAAAGTGCCACAACATGGCTGCTTTCACGGCTTTTTCCTTGGCAAGAAGCCTAACATCAGGCTGATTTACTTTCCCAGGCTTACTGTTAGGCTTAGGCCTAGGGCTAGGATTTTTGAAACTAGGAAGCCCTTAGCTCCAGGCACACTGCAGCTGTTCAAGGCATCCCAAGGGGAGTACAAAAGTGCAACAACATGGCAGCTTTCACAGCTTTTTCCTTGGCACCATCCCTATACCTAGGCTGATTTATCTGCCTAGGGTTAGGGTTAGAGTTCAGCCTAGGGCTTGGATTTCTTTAACCAGGAAGCCCTGAGTTCCAGGCTTACTTCATCTGCCAAAGGCATCCCAAAGGGAGTGCAGAAGTGCCACAACATGGCTGCTTTCACGGCTTTTCCCATAGGAAGAACCCTAATACCCGGCTGACTTACTTTCCCAGGGTTACTGTTAGGCTTAGGCCTAGGGCTAGGATTTTTGAAACTAGGAAGCCCTTAGCTCCAGGCACACTGCAGCTGTTCAAGGCATCCCAAGGGGAGTACAAAAGTGCAACAACATGGCAGCTTTCACAGCTTTTTCCTTGGCACCATCCCTATACCTAGGCTGATTTATCTGCCTAGGGTTAGGGTTAGGGTTCAGCCTAGGGCTTGGATTTCTTTAACCAGGAAGCCCTGAGTTCCAGGCTTACTTCATCTGCCAAAGGCATCCCAAAGGGAGTGCAGAAGTGCCACAACATGGCTGCTTTCACGGCTTTTCCCTTAGGAAGAACCCTAATACCCGGCTGATTTACCTTCCTAGGGTTACTGTTAGGCTTAGGCCTAGGACTTTTAAAACCAGGAAGCCCTGGGCTCCAGGCACACTGCAGCTGCAAAAGGCATCCCAAGGGGAGCGCAAAAGTGACGCAACTTGGCTGCCACCACTGATATTTCCATGAGACCATCCCGAACCATAGGCTGATTTTCCTTCCTAGGGTTAAGGTTTGAGTTACGCCTAGGGTAAGGTTTCTATTTACCAGAAAGCCCTGAGTTCCAAGAACACAGCAGCTGCGAAGGACTAGCCAAGAAGAGCGCAAAAGTACCACAACCTGCCTGCCTCCACAGCTTTTTCCTTGGGGACATGCCTAATTCCTGGCTGATTTGCCTTTCTCGTCTTAGGGTTGGGGTTCGGCCTAGGGCTAGGATTTTTAAAAGCAGGAAGCCCTGAGTTCCAGGCACACTGGAGCTGTGAAAGGCATCCAAAAGGGAGTGCAAAAGTGCCACAACATGGCTGCTTTCACGGCTTTTTCCTTGGCAAGAAGCCTAACATCAGGCTGATTTACTTTCCCAGGGTTACTGTTAGGCTTAGGCCTAGGGCTAGGATTTTTGAAACTAGGAAGCCCTTAGCTCCAGGCACACTGCAGCTGTTCAAGGCATCCCAAGGGGAGTACAAAAGTGCAACAACATGGCAGCTTTCACAGCTTTTTCCTTGGCACCATCCCTATACCTAGGCTGATTTATCTGCCTAGGGTTAGGGTTAGAGTTCAGCCTAGGGCTTGGATTTCTTTAACCAGGAAGCCCTGAGTTCCAGGCTTACTTCATCTGCCAAAGGCATCCCAAAGGGAGTGCAGAAGTGCCACAACATGGCTGCTTTCACGGCTTTTCCCTTAGGAAGAACCCTAATACCCAGCTGATTTACCTTCCTAGGGTTACTGTTAGGCTTAGGCCTAGGACTTTTAAAACCAGGAAGCCCTGGGCTCCAGGCACACTGCAGCTGCAAAAGGCATCCCAAGGGGAGCGCAAAAGTGACGCAACTTGGCTGCCACCACTGATATTTCCATGAGACCATCCCGAACCATAGGCTGATTTTCCTTCCTAGGGTTAAGGTTTGAGTTACGCCTAGGGTAAGGGTTCTATTAACCAGAAAGCCCTGAGTTCCAAGAACACAGCAGCTGCGAAGGACTAGCCAAGAAGAGCGCAAAAGTACCACAACATGCCTGCCTCCACAGCTTTTTCCTTGGGGACATGCCTAATTCCTGGCTGATTTGCCTTTCTCGTCTTAGGGTTGGTTTTCGGCCTAGGGCTAGGATTTTTAAAAGCAGGAAGCCCTGAGTTCCAGGCACACTGGAGCTGTGAAAGGCATCCAAAAGGGAGTGCAAAAGTGCCACAACATGGCTGCTTTCACGGCTTTTTCCTTGGCAAGAAGCCTAACATCAGGCTGATTTACTTTCCCAGGGTTACTGTTAGGCTTAGGCCTAGGGCTAGGATTTTTGAAACTAGGAAGCCCTTAGCTCCAGGCACACTGCAGCTGTTCAAGGCATCCCAAGGGGAGTACAAAAGTGCAACAACATGGCAGCTTTCACAGCTTTTTCCTTGGCACCATCCCTATACCTAGGCTGATTTATCTGCCTAGGGTTAGGGTTAGGGTTCAGCCTAGGGCTTGGATTTCTTTAACCAGGAAGCCCTGAGTTCCAGGCTTACTTCATCTGCCAAAGGCATCCCAAAGGGAGTGCAGAAGTGCCACAACATGGCTGCTTTCACGGCTTTTCCCTTAGGAAGAACCCTAATACCCGGCTGATTTACCTTCCTAGGGTTACTGTTAGGCTTAGGCCTAGGACTTTTAAAACCAGGAAGCCCTGGGCTCCAGGCACACTGCAGCTGCAAAAGGCATCCCAAGGGGAGCGCAAAAGTGACGCAACTTGGCTGCCACCACTGATATTTCCATGAGACCATCCCGAACCATAGGCTGATTTTCCTTCCTAGGGTTAAGGTTTGAGTTACGCCTAGGGTAAGGTTTCTATTTACCAGAAAGCCCTGAGTTCCAAGAACACAGCAGCTGCGAAGGACTAGCCAAGAAGAGCGCAAAAGTACCACAACCTGCCTGCCTCCACAGCTTTTTCCTTGGGGACATGCCTAATTCCTGGCTGATTTGCCTTTCTCGTCTTAGGGTTGGGGTTCGGCCTAGGGCTAGGATTTTTAAAAGCAGGAAGCCCTGAGTTCCAGGCACACTGGAGCTGTGAAAGGCATCCAAAAGGGAGTGCAAAAGTGCCACAACATGGCTGCTTTCACGGCTTTTTCCTTGGCAAGAAGCCTAACATCAGGCTGATTTACTTTCCCAGGGTTACTGTTAGGCTTAGGCCTAGGGCTAGGATTTTTGAAACTAGGAAGCCCTTAGCTCCAGGCACACTGCAGCTGTTCAAGGCATCCCAAGGGGAGTACAAAAGTGCAACAACATGGCAGCTTTCACAGCTTTTTCCTTGGCACCATCCCTATACCTAGGCTGATTTATCTGCCTAGGGTTAGGGTTAGGGTTCAGCCTAGGGCTTGGATTTCTTTAACCAGGAAGCCCTGAGTTCCAGGCTTAATTCATCTGCCAAAGGCATCCCAAAGGGAGTGCAGAAGTGCCACAACATGGCTGCTTTCACGGCTTTTCCCTTAGGAAGAACCCTAATACCCGGCTGATTTACCTTCCTAGGGTTACTGTTAGGCTTAGGCCTAGGACTTTTAAAACCAGGAAGCCCTGGGCTCCAGGCACACTGCAGCTGCAAAAGGCATCCCAAGGGGAGCGCAAAAGTGACGCAACTTGGCTGCCACCACTGATATTTCCATGAGACCATCCCGAACCATAGGCTGATTTTCCTTCCTAGGGTTAAGGTTTGAGTTACGCCTAGGGTAAGGGTTCTATTAACCAGAAAGCCCTGAGTTCCAAGAACACAGCAGCTGCGAAGGACTAGCCAAGAAGAGCGCAAAAGTACCACAACATGCCTGCCTCCACAGCTTTTTCCTTGGGGACATGCCTAATTCCTGGCTGATTTGCCTTTCTCGTCTTAGGGTTGGGGTTCGGCCTAGGGCTAGGATTTTTAAAAGCAGGAAGCCCTGAGTTCTAGGCACACTGGAGCTGTGAAAGGCATCCAAAAGGGAGTGCAAAAGTGCCACAACATGGCTGCTTTCACGGCTTTTTCCTTGGCAAGAAGCCTTACATCAGGCTGATTTACTTTCCCAGGGTTACTGTTAGGCTTAGGCCTAGGGCTAGGATTTTTGAAACTAGGAAGCCCTTAGCTCCAGGCACACTGCAGCTGTTCAAGGCATCCCAAGGGGAGTACAAAAGTGCAACAACATGGCAGCTTTCACAGCTTTTTCCTTGGCACCATCCCTATACCTAGGCTGATTTATCTGCCTAGGGTTAGGGTTAGGGTTCAGCCTAGGGCTTGAATTTTTTTAACCAGGAAGCCCTGAGTTCCAGGCTTACTTCATCTGCCAAAGGCATCCCAAAGGGAGTGCAGAAGTGCCACAACATGGCTGCTTTCACAGCTTTTCCCTTAGGAAGAACCCTAATACCCGGCTGATTTACCTTCCTGGGGTTACTGTTAGGCTTAGGCCTAGGACTTTTAAAACCAGGAAGCCCTGGGCTCCAGGCACACTGCAGCTGCAAAAGGCATCCCAAGGGGAGCGCAAAAGTGACGCAACTTGGCTGCCACCACTGATATTTCCATGAGACCATCCCGAACCATAGGCTGATTTTCCTTCCTAGGGTTAAAGTTTGAGTTACGCCTAGGGTAAGGGTTCTATTAACCAGAAAGCCCTGAGTTCCAAGAACACAGCAGCTGCGAAGGACTAGCCAAGAAGAGCGCAAAAGTACCACAACATGCCTGCCTCCACAGCTTTTTCCTTGGGGACATGCCTAATTCCTGGCTGATTTGCCTTTCTCGTCTTAGGGTTGGGGTTCGGCCTAGGGCTAGGATTTTTAAAAGCAGGAAGCCCTGAGTTCCAGGCACACTGGAGCTGTGAAAGGCATCCAAAAGGGAGTGCAAAAGTGCCACAACATGGCTGCTTTCACGGCTTTTTCCTTGGCAAGAAGCCTAACATCAGGCTGATTTACTTTCCCAGGCTTACTGTTAGGCTTAGGCCTAGGGCTAGGATTTTTGAAACTAGGAAGCCCTGGGCTCCAGGCACACTGCAGCTGTTCAAGGCATCCCAAGGGGAGTACAAAAGTGCAACAACATGGCAGCTTTCACAGCTTTTTCCTTGGCACCATCCCTATACCTAGGCTGATTTATCTGCCTAGGCTTAGGGTTAGAGTTCAGCCTAGGGCTTGGATTTCTTTAACCAGGAAGCCCTGAGTTCCAGGCTTACTTCATCTGCCAAAGGCATCCCAAAGGGAGTGCAGAAGTGCCACAACATGGCTGCTTTCACGGCTTTTCCCTTAGGAAGAACCCTAATACCCGGCTGATTTACCTTCCTGGGGTTACTGTTAGGCTTAGGCCTAGGACTTTTAAAACCAGGAAGCCCTGTGCTCCAGGCACACTGCAGCTGCAAAAGGCATCCCAAGGGGAGCGCAAAAGTGATGCAACTTGGCTGCCACCACTGATATTTCCATGAGACCATCCCGAACCATAGGCTGATTTTCCTTCCTAGGGTTAAAGTTTGAGTTACGCCTAGGGTAAGGGTTCTTTTAACCAGAAAGCCCTGAGTTCCAAGAACACAGCAGCTGCGAAGGACTAGCCAAGAAGAGCGCAAAAGTACCACAACATGCCTGCCTCCACAGCTTTTTCCTTGGGGACATGCCTAATTCCTGGCTGATTTGCCTTTCTCGTCTTAGGGTTGGGGTTCGGCCTAGGGCTAGGATTTTTAAAATCAGGAAGCCCTGAGTTCCAGGCACACTGGAGCTGTGAAAGGCATCCAAAAGGGAGTGCAAAAGTGCCACAACATGGCTGCTTTCACGGCTTTTTCCTTGGCAAGAAGCCTAACATCAGGCTGATTTACTTTCCCAGGCTTACTGTTAGGCTTAGGCCTAGGGCTAGGATTTTTGAAACTAGGAAGCCCTTAGCTCCAGGCACACTGCAGCTGTTCAAGGCATCCCAAGGGGAGTACAAAAGTGCAACAACATGGCAGCTTTCACAGCTTTTTCCTTGGCACCATCCCTATACCTAGGCTGATTTATCTGCCTAGGGTTAGGGTTAGAGTTCAGCCTAGGGCTTGGATTTCTTTAACCAGGAAGCCCTGAGTTCCAGGCTTACTTCATCTGCCAAAGGCATCCCAAAGGGAGTGCAGAAGTGCCACAACATGGCTGCTTTCACGGCTTTTCCCTTAGGAAGAACCCTAATACCCGGCTGATTTACCTTCCTAGGGTTACTGTTAGGCTTAGGCCTAGGACTTTTAAAACCAGGAAGCCCTGGGCTCCAGGCACACTGCAGCTGCAAAAGGCATCCCAAGGGGAGCGCAAAAGTGACGCAACTTGGCTGCCACCACTGATATTTCCATGAGACCATCCCGAACCATAGGCTGATTTTCCTTCCTAGGGTTAAGGTTTGAGTTACGCCTAGGGTAAGGGTTCTATTAACCAGAAAGCCCTGAGTTCCAAGAACACAGCAGCTGCGAAGGACTACCCAAGAAGAGCGCAAAAGTACCACAACATGCCTGCCTCCACAGCTTTTTCCTTGGGGACATGCCTAATTCCTGGCTGATTTGCCTTTCTCGTCTTAGGGTTGGGGTTCGGCCTAGGGCTAGGATTTTTAAAAGCAGGAAGCCCTGAGTTCCAGGCACACTGGAGCTGTGAAAGGCATCCAAAAGGGAGTGCAAAAGTGCCACAACATGGCTGCTTTCACGGCTTTTTCCTTGGCAAGAAGCCTTACATCAGGCTGATTTACTTTCCCAGGCTTACTGTTAGGCTTAGGCCTAGGGCTAGGATTTTTGAAACTAGGAAGCCCTTAGCTCCAGGCACACTGCAGCTGTTCAAGGCATCCCAAGGGGAGTACAAAAGTGCAACAACATGGCAGCTTTCACAGCTTTTTCCTTGGCACCATCCCTATACCTAGGCTGATTTATCTGCCTAGGGTTAGGGTTAGGGTTCAGACTAGGGCTTGGATTTCTTTAACCAGGAAGCCCTGACTTCCAGGCTTACTTCATCTGCCAAAGGCATCCCAAAGGGAGTGCAGAAGTGCCACAACATGGCTGCTTTCACGGCTTTTCCCTTAGGAAGAACCCTAATACCCGGCTGATTTACCTTCCTAGGGTTACTGTTAGGCTTAGGCCTAGGACTTTTAAAACCAGGAAGCCCTGGGCTCCAGGCACACTGCAGCTGCAAAAGGCATCCCAAGGGGAGCGCAAAAGTGACGCAACTTGGCTGCCACCACTGATATTTCCATGAGACCATCCCGAACCATAGGCTGATTTTCCTTCCTAGGGTTAAGGTTTGAGTTACGCCTAGGGTAAGGGTTCCATTAACCAGAAAGCCCTGAGTTCCAAGAACACAGCAGCTGCGAAGGACTAGCCAAGAAGAGCGCAAAAGTACCACAACATGCCTGCCTCCACAGCTTTTTCCTTGGGGAGATGCCTAATTCCTGGCTGATTTGCCTTTCTCGTCTTAGGGTTGGGGTTCGGCCTAGGGCTAGGATTTTAAAAGCAGGAAGCCCTGAGTTCTAGGCACACTGGAGCTGTGAAAGGCATCCAAAAGGGAGTGCAAAAGTGCCACAACATGGCTGCTTTCACGGCTTTTTCCTTGGCAAGAAGCCTTACATCAGGCTGATTTACTTTCCCAGGGTTACTGTTAGGCTTAGGCCTAGGGCTAGGATTTTTGAAACTAGGAAGCCCTTAGCTCCAGGCACACTGCAGCTGTTCAAGGCATCCCAAGGGGAGTACAAAAGTGCAACAACATGGCAGCTTTCACAGCTTTTTCCTTGGCACCATCCCTATACCTAGGCTGATTTATCTGCCTAGGGTTAGGGTTAGGGTTCAGCCTAGGGCTTGAATTTTTTTAACCAGGAAGCCCTGATTTCCAGGCTTACTTCATCTGCCAAAGGCATCCCAAAGGGAGTGCAGAAGTGCCACAACATGGCTGCTTTCACAGCTTTTCCCTTAGGAAGAACCCTAATACCCGGCTGATTTACCTTCCTGGGGTTACTGTTAGGCTTAGGCCTAGGACTTTTAAAACCAGGAAGCCCTGGGCTCCAGGCACACTGCAGCTGCAAAAGGCATCCCAAGGGGAGCGCAAAAGTGACGCAACTTGGCTGCCACCACTGATATTTCCATGAGACCATCCCGAACCATAGGCTGATTTTCCTTCCTAGGGTTAAAGTTTGAGTTACGCCTAGGGTAAGGGTTCTATTAACCAGAAAGCCCTGAGTTCCAAGAACACAGCAGCTGCGAAGGACTAGCCAAGAAGAGCGCAAAAGTACCACAACATGCCTGCCTCCACAGCTTTTTCCTTGGGGACATGCCTAATTCCTGGCTGATTTGCCTTTCTCGTCTTAGGGTTGGGGTTCGGCCTAGGGCTAGGATTTTTAAAATCAGGAAGCCCTGAGTTCCAGGCACACTGGAGCTGTGAAAGGCATCCAAAAGGGAGTGCAAAAGTGCCACAACATGGCTGCTTTCACGGCTTTTTCCTTGGCAAGAAGCCTAACATCAGGCTGATTTACTTTCCCAGGCTTACTGTTAGGCTTAGGCCTAGGGCTAGGATTTTTGAAACTAGGAAGCCCTTAGCTCCAGGCACACTGCAGCTGTTCAAGGCATCCCAAGGGGAGTACAAAAGTGCAACAACATGGCAGCTTTCACAGCTTTTTCCTTGGCACC
Source organism: Ammospiza nelsoni (assembly GCF_027579445.1). Taxonomy (NCBI): domain Eukaryota; kingdom Metazoa; phylum Chordata; class Aves; order Passeriformes; family Passerellidae; genus Ammospiza; species Ammospiza nelsoni. The sequence continues at coordinate 572,339 of NW_026683190.1, read as the reverse complement.
ATCCCTATACCTAGGCTGATTTATCTGCCTAGGGTTAGGGTTAGAGTTCAGCCTAGGGCTTGGATTTCTTTAACCAGGAAGCCCTGAGTTCCAGGCTTACTTCATCTGCCAAAGGCATCCCAAAGGGAGTGCAGAAGTGCCACAACATGGCTGCTTTCACGGCTTTTCCCTTAGGAAGAACCCTAATACCCGGCTGATTTACCTTCCTAGGGTTACTGTTAGGCTTAGGCCTAGGACTTTTAAAACCAGGAAGCCCTGGGCTCCAGGCACACTGCAGCTGCAAAAGGCATCCCAAGGGGAGCGCAAAAGTGACGCAACTTGGCTGCCACCACTGATATTTCCATGAGACCATCCCGAACCATAGGCTGATTTTCCTTCCTAGGGTTAAGGTTTGAGTTACGCCTAGGGTAAGGGTTCTATTAACCAGAAAGCCCTGAGTTCCAAGAACACAGCAGCTGCGAAGGACTAGCCAAGAAGAGCGCAAAAGTACCACAACATGCCTGCCTCCACAGCTTTTTCCTTGGGGACATGCCTAATTCCTGGCTGATTTGCCTTTCTCGTCTTAGGGTTGGGGTTCGGCCTAGGGCTAGGATTTTTAAAAGCAGGAAGCCCTGAGTTCCAGGCACACTGGAGCTGTGAAAGGCATCCAAAAGGGAGTGCAAAAGTGCCACAACATGGCTGCTTTCACGGCTTTTTCCTTGGCAAGAAGCCTTACATCAGGCTGATTTACTTTCCCAGGCTTACTGTTAGGCTTAGGCCTAGGGCTAGGATTTTTGAAACTAGGAAGCCCTTAGCTCCAGGCACACTGCAGCTGTTCAAGGCATCCCAAGGGGAGTACAAAAGTGCAACAACATGGCAGCTTTCACAGCTTTTTCCTTGGCACCATCCCTATACCTAGGCTGATTTATCTGCCTAGGGTTAGGGTTAGGGTTCAGCCTAGGGCTTGGATTTCTTTAACCAGGAAGCCCTGAGTTCCAGGCTTACTTCATCTGCCAAAGGCATCCCAAAGGGAGTGCAGAAGTGCCACAACATGGCTGCTTTCACGGCTTTTCCCTTAGGAAGAACCCTAATACCCGGCTGATTTACCTTCCTAGGGTTACTGTTAGGCTTAGGCCTAGGACTTTTAAAACCAGGAAGCCCTGGGCTCCAGGCACACTGCAGCTGCAAAAGGCATCCCAAGGGGAGCGCAAAAGTGACGCAACTTGGCTGCCACCACTGATATTTCCATGAGACCATCCCGAACCATAGGCTGATTTTCCTTCCTAGGGTTAAGGTTTGAGTTACGCCTAGGGTAAGGGTTCTATTAACCAGAAAGCCCTGAGTTCCAAGAACACAGCAGCTGCGAAGGACTAGCCAAGAAGAGCGCAAAAGTACCACAACATGCCTGCCTCCACAGCTTTTTCCTTGGGGACATGCCTAATTCCTGGCTGATTTGCCTTTCTCGTCTTAGGGTTGGGGTTCGGCCTAGGGCTAGGATTTTTAAAAGCAGGAAGCCCTGAGTTCCAGGCACACTGGAGCTGTGAAAGGCATCCAAAAGGGAGTGCAAAAGTGCCACAACATGGCTGCTTTCACGGCTTTTTCCTTGGCAAGAAGCCTAACATCAGGCTGATTTACTTTCCCAGGCTTACTGTTAGGCTTAGGCCTAGGGCTAGGATTTTTGAAACTAGGAAGCCCTTAGCTCCAGGCACACTGCAGCTGTTCAAGGCATCCCAAGGGGAGTACAAAAGTGCAACAACATGGCAGCTTTCACAGCTTTTTCCTTGGCACCATCCCTATACCTAGGCTGATTTATCTGCCTAGGGTTAGGGTTAGAGTTCAGCCTAGGGCTTGGATTTCTTTAACCAGGAAGCCCTGACTTCCAGGCTTACTTCATCTGCCAAAGGCATCCCAAAGGGAGTGCAGAAGTGCCACAACATGGCTGCTTTCACGGCTTTTCCCTTAGGAAGAACCCTAATACCCGGCTGATTTACCTTCCTAGGGTTACTGTTAGGCTTAGGCCTAGGACTTTTAAAACCAGGAAGCCCTGGGCTCCAGGCACACTGCAGCTGCAAAAGGCATCCCAAGGGGAGCGCAAAAGTGACGCAACTTGGCTGCCACCACTGATATTTCCATGAGACCATCCCGAACCATAGGCTGATTTTCCTTCCTAGGGTTAAGGTTTGAGTTACGCCTAGGGTAAGGGTTCTATTAACCAGAAAGCCCTGAGTTCCAAGAACACAGCAGCTGCGAAGGACTAGCCAAGAAGAGCGCAAAAGTACCACAACATGCCTGCCTCCACAGCTTTTTCCTTGGGGACATGCCTAATTCCTGGCTGATTTGCCTTTCTCGTCTTAGGGTTGGGGTTCGGCCTAGGGCTAGGATTTTTAAAAGCAGGAAGCCCTGAGTTCCAGGCACACTGGAGCTGTGAAAGGCATCCAAAAGGGAGTGCAAAAGTGCCACAACATGGCTGCTTTCACGGCTTTTTCCTTGGCAAGAAGCCTAACATCAGGCTGATTTACTTTCCCAGGCTTACTGTTAGGCTTAGGCCTAGGGCTAGGATTTTTGAAACTAGGAAGCCCTTAGCTCCAGGCACACTGCAGCTGTTCAAGGCATCCCAAGGGGAGTACAAAAGTGCAACAACATGGCAGCTTTCACAGCTTTTTCCTTGGCACCATCCCTATACCTAGGCTGATTTATCTGCCTAGGGTTAGGGTTAGAGTTCAGCCTAGGGCTTGGATTTCTTTAACCAGGAAGCCCTGAGTTCCAGGCTTACTTCATCTGCCAAAGGCATCCCAAAGGGAGTGCAGAAGTGCCACAACATGGCTGCTTTCACGGCTTTTCCCTTAGGAAGAACCCTAATACCCGGCTGATTTACCTTCCTAGGGTTACTGTTAGGCTTAGGCCTAGGACTTTTAAAACCAGGAAGCCCTGGGCTCCAGGCACACTGCAGCTGCAAAAGGCATCCCAAGGGGAGCGCAAAAGTGACGCAACTTGGCTGCCACCACTGATATTTCCATGAGACCATCCCGAACCATAGGCTGATTTTCCTTCCTAGGGTTAAGGTTTGAGTTACGCCTAGGGTAAGGGTTCTATTAACCAGAAAGCCCTGAGTTCCAAGAACACAGCAGCTGCGAAGGACTAGCCAAGAAGAGCGCAAAAGTACCACAACATGCCTGCCTCCACAGCTTTTTCCTTGGGGACATGCCTAATTCCTGGCTGATTTGCCTTTCTCGTCTTAGGGTTGGGGTTCGGCCTAGGGCTAGGATTTTTAAAAGCAGGAAGCCCTGAGTTCCAGGCACACTGGAGCTGTGAAAGGCATCCAAAAGGGAGTGCAAAAGTGCCACAACATGGCTGCTTTCACGGCTTTTTCCTTGGCAAGAAGCCTAACATCAGGCTGATTTACTTTCCCAGGCTTACTGTTAGGCTTAGGCCTAGGGCTAGGATTTTTGAAACTAGGAAGCCCTTAGCTCCAGGCACACTGCAGCTGTTCAAGGCATCCCAAGGGGAGTACAAAAGTGCAACAACATGGCAGCTTTCACAGCTTTTTCCTTGGCACCATCCCTATACCTAGGCTGATTTATCTGCCTAGGGTTAGGGTTAGGGTTCAGCCTAGGGCTTGGATTTCTTTAACCAGGAAGCCCTGAGTTCCAGGCTTACTTCATCTGCCAAAGGCATCCCAAAGGGAGTGCAGAAGTGCCACAACATGGCTGCTTTCACGGCTTTTCCCTTAGGAAGAACCCTAATACCCAGCTGATTTACCTTCCTAGGGTTACTGTTAGGCTTAGGCCTAGGACTTTTAAAACCAGGAAGCCCTGGGCTCCAGGCACACTGCAGCTGCAAAAGGCATCCCAAGGGGAGCGCAAAATGACGCAACTTGGCTGCCACCACTGATATTTCCATGAGACCATCCCGAACCATAGGCTGATTTTCCTTCCTAGGGTTAAGGTTTGAGTTACACCTAGGGTAAGGGTTCTATTAACCAGAAAGCCCTGAGTTCCAAGAACACAGCAGCTGCGAAGGACTAGCCAAGAAGAGCGCAAAAGTACCACAACATGCCTGCCTCCACAGCTTTTTCCTTGGGGACATGCCTAATTCCTGGCTGATTTGCCTTTCTCGTCTTAGGGTTGGGGTTCGGCCTAGGGCTAGGATTTTTAAAAGCAGGAAGCCCTGAGTTCCAGGCACACTGCAGCTGTGAAAGGCATCCAAAAGGGAGTGCAAAAGTGCCACAACATGGCTGCTTTCACGGCTTTTTCCTTGGCAAGAAGCCTAACATCAGGCTGATTTACTTTCCCAGGCTTACTGTTAGGCTTAGGCCTAGGGCTAGGATTTTTGAAACTAGGAAGCCCTTAGCTCCAGGCACACTGCAGCTGTTCAAGGCATCCCAAGGGGAGTACAAAAGTGCAACAACATGGCAGCTTTCACAGCTTTTTCCTTGGCACCATCCCTATACCTAGGCTGATTTATCTGCCTAGGGTTAGGGTTAGGGTTCAGCCTAGGGCTTGAATTTTTTTAACCAGGAAGCCCTGAGTTCCAGGCTTACTTCATCTGCCAAAGGCATCCCAAAGGGAGTGCAGAAGTGCCACAACATGGCTGCTTTCACGGCTTTTCCCTTAGGAAGAACCCTAATACCCGGCTGATTTACCTTCCTAGGGTTACTGTTAGGCTTAGGCCTAGGACTTTTAAAACCAGGAAGCCCTGGGCTCCAGGCACACTGCAGCTGCAAAAGGCATCCCAAGGGGAGCGCAAAAGTGACGCAACTTGGCTGCCACCACTGATATTTCCATGAGACCATCCCGAACCATAGGCTGATTTTCCTTCCTAGGGTTAAAGTTTGAGTTATGTCTAGGGTAAGGGTTCTATTAACCAGAAAGCCCTGAGTTCCAAGAACACAGCAGCTGCGAAGGACTAGCCAAGAAGAGCGCAAAAGTACCACAACATGCCTGCCTCCACAGCTTTTTCCTTGGGGACATGCCTAATTCCTGGCTGATTTGCCTTTCTCGTCTTAGGGTTGGGGTTCGGCCTAGGGCTAGGATTTTTAAAATCAGGAAGCCCTGAGTTCCAGGCACACTGGAGCTGTGAAAGGCATCCAAAAGGGAGTGCAAAAGTGCCACAACATGGCTGCTTTCACGGCTTTTTCCTTGGCAAGAAGCCTAACATCAGGCTGATTTACTTTCCCAGGCTTACTGTTAGGCTTAGGCCTAGGGCTAGGATTTTTGAAACTAGGAAGCCCTTAGCTCCAGGCACACTGCAGCTGTTCAAGGCATCCCAAGGGGAGTACAAAAGTGCAACAACATGGCAGCTTTCACAGCTTTTTCCTTGGCACCATCCCTATACCTAGGCTGATTTATCTGCCTAGGGTTAGGGTTAGAGTTCAGCCTAGGGCTTGGATTTCTTTAACCAGGAAGCCCTGACTTCCAGGCTTACTTCATCTGCCAAAGGCATCCCAAAGGGAGTGCAGAAGTGCCACAACATGGCTGCTTTCACGGCTTTTCCCTTAGGAAGAACCCTAATACCTGGCTGATTTACCTTCCTAGGGTTACTGTTAGGCTTAGGCCTAGGACTTTTAAAACCAGGAAGCCCTGGGCTCCAGGCACACTGCAGCTGCAAAAGGCATCCCAAGGGGAGCGCAAAAGTGACGCAACTTGGCTGCCACCACTGATATTTCCATGAGACCATCCCGAACCATAGGCTGATTTTCCTTCCTAGGGTTAAGGTTTGAGTTACGCCTAGGGTAAGGGTTCTATTAACCAGAAAGCCCTGAGTTCCAAGAACACAGCAGCTGCGAAGGACTAGCCAAGAAGAGCGCAAAAGTACCACAACATGCCTGCCTCCACAGCTTTTTCCTTGGGGACATGCCTAATTCCTGGCTGATTTGCCTTTCTCGTCTTAGGGTTGGGGTTCGGCCTAGGGCTAGGATTTTTAAAAGCAGGAAGCCCTGAGTTCCAGGCACACTGGAGCTGTGAAAGGCATCCAAAAGGGAGTGCAAAAGTGCCACAACATGGCTGCTCTCACGGCTTTTTCCTTGGCAAGAAGCCTAACATCAGGCTGATTTACTTTCCCAGGCTTACTGTTAGGCTTAGGCCTAGGGCTAGGATTTTTGAAACTAGGAAGCCCTTAGCTCCAGGCACACTGCAGCTGTTCAAGGCATCCCAAGGGGAGTACAAAAGTGCAACAACATGGCAGCTTTCACAGCTTTTTCCTTGGCACCATCCCTATACCTAGGCTGATTTATCTGCCTAGGGTTAGGGTTAGGGTTCAGCCTAGGGCTTGGATTTCTTTAACCAGGAAGCCCTGAGTTCCAGGCTTACTTCATCTGCCAAAGGCATCCCAAAGGGAGTGCAGAAGTGCCACAACATGGCTGCTTTCACGGCTTTTCCCTTAGGAAGAACCCTAATACCCGGCTGATTTACCTTCCTAGGGTTACTGTTAGGCTTAGGCCTAGGACTTTTAAAACCAGGAAGCCCTGGGCTCCAGGCACACTGCAGCTGCAAAAGGCATCCCAAGGGGAGCGCAAAAGTGACGCAACTTGGCTGCCACCACTGATATTTCCATGAGACCATCCCGAACCATAGGCTGATTTTCCTTCCTAGGGTTAAGGTTTGAGTTACGCCTAGGGTAAGGGTTCTATTAACCAGAAAGCCCTGAGTTCCAAGAACACAGCAGCTGCGAAGGACTAGCCAAGAAGAGCGCAAAAGTACCACAACATGCCTGCCTCCACAGCTTTTTCCTTGGGGACATGCCTAATTCCTGGCTGATTTGCCTTTCTCGTCTTAGGGTTGGGGTTCGGCCTAGGGCTAGGATTTTTAAAAGCAGGAAGCCCTGAGTTCCAGGCACACTGGAGCTGTGAAAGGCATCCAAAAGGGAGTGCAAAAGTGCCACAACATGGCTGCTTTCACGGCTTTTTCCTTGGCAAGAAGCCTAACATCAGGCTGATTTACTTTCCCAGGGTTACTGTTAGGCTTAGGCCTAGGGCTAGGATTTTTGAAACTAGGAAGCCCTTAGCTCCAGGCACACTGCAGCTGTTCAAGGCATCCCAAGGGGAGTACAAAAGTGCAACAACATGGCAGCTTTCACAGCTTTTTCCTTGGCACCATCCCTATACCTAGGCTGATTTATCTGCCTAGGGTTAGGGTTAGGGTTCAGCCTAGGGCTTGGATTTCTTTAACCAGGAAGCCCTGAGTTCCAGGCTTACTTCATCTGCCAAAGGCATCCCAAAGGGAGTGCAGAAGTGCCACAACATGGCTGCTTTCACGGCTTTTCCCTTAGGAAGAACCCTAATACCCGGCTGATTTACCTTCCTAGGGTTACTGTTAGGCTTAGGCCTAGGACTTTTAAAACCAGGAAGCCCTGGGCTCCAGGCACACTGCAGCTGCAAAAGGCATCCCAAGGGGAGCGCAAAAGTGACGCAACTTGGCTGCCACCACTGATATTTCCATGAGACCATCCCGAACCATAGGCTGATTTTCCTTCCTAGGGTTAAGGTTTGAGTTACGCCTAGGGTAAGGGTTCTATTAACCAGAAAGCCCTGAGTTCCAAGAACACAGCAGCTGCGAAGGACTAGCCAAGAAGAGCGCAAAAGTACCACAACATGCCTGCCTCCACAGCTTTTTCCTTGGGGACATGCCTAATTCCTGGCTGATTTGCCTTTCTCGTCTTAGGGTTGGGGTTCGGCCTAGGGCTAGGATTTTTAAAAGCAGGAAGCCCTGAGTTCCAGGCACACTGGAGCTGTGAAAGGCATCCAAAAGGGAGTGCAAAAGTGCCACAACATGGCTGCTTTCACGGCTTTTTCCTTGGCAAGAAGCCTAACATCAGGCTGATTTACTTTCCCAGGGTTACTGTTAGGCTTAGGCCTAGGGCTAGGATTTTTGAAACTAGGAAGCCCTTAGCTCCAGGCACACTGCAGCTGTTCAAGGCATCCCAAGGGGAGTACAAAAGTGCAACAACATGGCAGCTTTCACAGCTTTTTCCTTGGCACCATCCCTATACCTAGGCTGATTTATCTGCCTAGGGTTAGGGTTAGGGTTCAGCCTAGGGCTTGGATTTCTTTAACCAGGAAGCCCTGAGTTCCAGGCTTACTTCATCTGCCAAAGGCATCCCAAAGGGAGTGCAGAAGTGCCACAACATGGCTGCTTTCACGGCTTTTCCCTTAGGAAGAACCCTAATACCCGGCTGATTTACCTTCCTAGGGTTACTGTTAGGCTTAGGCCTAGGACTTTTAAAACCAGGAAGCCCTGGGCTCCAGGCACACTGCAGCTGCAAAAGGCATCCCAAGGGGAGCGCAAAAGTGACGCAACTTGGCTGCCACCACTGATATTTCCATGAGACCATCCCGAACCATAGGCTGATTTTCCTTCCTAGGGTTAAAGTTTGAGTTACGCCTAGGGTAAGGGTTCTATTAACCAGAAAGCCCTGAGTTCCAAGAACACAGCAGCTGCGAAGGACTAGCCAAGAAGAGCGCAAAAGTACCACAACATGCCTGCCTCCACAGCTTTTTCCTTGGGGACATGCCTAATTCCTGGCTGATTTGCCTTTCTCGTCTTAGGGTTGGGGTTCGGCCTAGGGCTAGGATTTTTAAAAGCAGGAAGCCCTGAGTTCCAGGCACACTGGAGCTGTGAAAGGCATCCAAAAGGGAGTGCAAAAGTGCCACAACATGGCTGCTTTCACGGCTTTTTCCTTGGCAAGACGACTAACACCAGGCTGATTTACCTTCCCAGGGTTAATGTTAGGCTTAGGCCTAGGGCTAGGATTTTTGAAACTAGGAAGCCCTTAGCTCCAGGCACACTGCAGCTGTTCAAGGCATCCCAAGGGGAGTACAAAAGTGCAACAACATGGCAGCTTTCACAGCTTTTTCCTTGGCACCATCCCTATACCTAGGCTGATTTATCTGCCTAGGGTTAGGGTTAGGGTTCAGCCTAGGGCTTGGATTTCTTTAACCAGGAAGCCCTGAGTTCCAGGCTTACTTCATCTGCCAAAGGCATCCCAAAGGGAGTGCAGAAGTGCCACAACATGGCTGCTTTCACGGCTTTTCCCTTAGGAAGAACCCTAATACCCGGCTGATTTACCTTCCTAGGGTTACTGTTAGGCTTAGGCCTAGGACTTTTAAAACCAGGAAGCCCTGGGCTCCAGGCACACTGCAGCTGCAAAAGGCATCCCAAGGGGAGCGCAAAAGTGACGCAACTTGGCTGCCACCACTGATATTTCCATGAGACCATCCCGAACCATAGGCTGATTTTCCTTCCTAGGGTTAAGGTTTGAGTTACGCCTAGGGTAAGGGTTCTATTAACCAGAAAGCCCTGAGTTCCAAGAACACAGCAGCTGCGAAGGACTAGCCAAGAAGAGCGCAAAAGTACCACAACATGCCTGCCTCCACAGCTTTTTCCTTGGGGACATGCCTAATTCCTGGCTGATTTGCCTTTCTCGTCTTAGGGTTGGGGTTCGGCCTAGGGCTAGGATTTTTAAAAGCAGGAAGCCCTGAGTTCCAGGCACACTGGAGCTGTGAAAGGCATCCAAAAGGGAGTGCAAAAGTGCCACAACATGGCTGCTTTCACGGCTTTTTCCTTGGCAAGAAGCCTAACATCAGGCTGATTTACTTTCCCAGGGTTACTGTTAGGCTTAGGCCTAGGGCTAGGATTTTTGAAACTAGGAAGCCCTTAGCTCCAGGCACACTGCAGCTGTTCAAGGCATCCCAAGGGGAGTACAAAAGTGCAACAACATGGCAGCTTTCACAGCTTTTTCCTTGGCACCATCCCTATACCTAGGCTGATTTATCTGCCTAGGGTTAGGGTTAGGGTTCAGCCTAGGGCTTGGATTTCTTTAACCAGGAAGCCCTGAGTTCCAGGCTTACTTCATCTGCCAAAGGCATCCCAAAGGGAGTGCAGAAGTGCCACAACATGGCTGCTTTCACGGCTTTTCCCTTAGGAAGAACCCTAATACCCGGCTGATTTACCTTCCTAGGGTTACTGTTAGGCTTAGGCCTAGGACTTTTAAAACCAGGAAGCCCTGGGCTCCAGGCACACTGCAGCTGCAAAAGGCATCCCAAGGGGAGCGCAAAAGTGACGCAACTTGGCTGCCACCACTGATATTTCCATGAGACCATCCCGAACCATAGGCTGATTTTCCTTCCTAGGGTTAAGGTTTGAGTTACGCCTAGGGTAAGGGTTCTATTAACCAGAAAGCCCTGAGTTCCAAGAACACAGCAGCTGCGAAGGACTACCCAAGAAGAGCGCAAAAGTACCACAACATGCCTGCCTCCACAGCTTTTTCCTTGGGGACATGCCTAATTCCTGGCTGATTTGCCTTTCTCGTCTTAGGGTTGGGGTTCGGCCTAGGGCTAGGATTTTTAAAAGCAGGAAGCCCTGAGTTCCAGGCACACTGGAGCTGTGAAAGGCATCCAAAAGGGAGTGCAAAAGTGCCACAACATGGCTGCTTTCACGGCTTTTTCCTTGGCAAGAAGCCTAACATCAGGCTGATTTACTTTCCCAGGGTTACTGTTAGGCTTAGGCCTAGGGCTAGGATTTTTGAAACTAGGAAGCCCTTAGCTCCAGGCACACTGCAGCTGTTCAAGGCATCCCAAGGGGAGTACAAAAGTGCAACAACATGGCAGCTTTCACAGCTTTTTCCTTGGCACCATCCCTATACCTAGGCTGATTTATCTGCCTAGGGTTAGGGTTAGGGTTCAGCCTAGGGCTTGGATTTCTTTAAGCAGGAAGCCCTGAGTTCCAGGCTTACTTCATCTGCCAAAGGCATCCCAAAGGGAGTGCAGAAGTGCCACAACATGGCTGCTTTCACGGCTTTTCCCTTAGGAAGAACCCTAATACCCGGCTGATTTACCTTCCTAGGGTTACTGTTAGGCTTAGGCCTAGGACTTTTAAAACCAGGAAGCCCTGGGCTCCAGGCACACTGCAGCTGCAAAAGGCATCCCAAGGGGAGCGCAAAAGTGACGCAACTTGGCTGCCACCACTGATATTTCCATGAGACCATCCCGAACCATAGGCTGATTTTCCTTCCTAGGGTTAAAGTTTGAGTTACGCCTAGGGTAAGGGTTCTATTAACCAGAAAGCCCTGAGTTCCAAGAACACAGCAGCTGCGAAGGACTAGCCAAGAAGAGCGCAAAAGTACCACAACATGCCTGCCTCCACAGCTTTTTCCTTGGGGACATGCCTAATTCCTGGCTGATTTGCCTTTCTCGTCTTAGGGTTGGGGTTCGGCCTAGGGCTAGGATTTTTAAAATCAGGAAGCCCTGAGTTCCAGGCACACTGGAGCTGTGAAAGGCATCCAAAAGGGAGTGCAAAAGTGCCACAACATGGCTGCTTTCACGGCTTTTTCCTTGGCAAGAAGCCTAACATCAGGCTGATTTACTTTCCCAGGCTTACTGTTAGGCTTAGGCCTAGGGCTAGGATTTTTGAAACTAGGAAGCCCTTAGCTCCAGGCACACTGCAGCTGTTCAAGGCATCCCAAGGGGAGTACAAAAGTGCAACAACATGGCAGCTTTCACAGCTTTTTCCTTGGCACCATCCCTATACCTAGGCTGATTTATCTGCCTAGGGTTAGGGTTAGGGTTCAGCCTAGGGCTTGGATTTTTTTAACCAGGAAGCCCTGAGTTCCAGGCTTACTTCATCTGCCAAAGGCATCCCAAAGGGAGTGCAGAAGTGCCACAACATGGCTGCTTTCACGGCTTTTCCCTTAGGAAGAACCCTAATACCCGGCTGATTTACCTTCCTGGGGTTACTGTTAGGCTTAGGCCTAGGACTTTTAAAACCAGGAAGCCCTGGGCTCCAGGCACACTGCAGCTGCAAAAGGCATCCCAAGGGGAGCGCAAAAGTGACGCAACTTGGCTGCCACCACTGATATTTCCATGAGACCATCCCGAACCATAGGCTGATTTTCCTTCCTAGGGTTAAAGTTTGAGTTATGTCTAGGGTAAGGGTTCTATTAACCAGAAAGCCCTGAGTTCCAAGAACACAGCAGCTGCGAAGGACTAGCCAAGAAGAGCGCAAAAGTACCACAACATGCCTGCCTCCACAGCTTTTTCCTTGGGGACATGCCTAATTCCTGGCTGATTTGCCTTTCTCGTCTTAGGGTTGGGGTTCGGCCTAGGGCTAGGATTTTTAAAAGCAGGAAGCCCTGAGTTCCAGGCACACTGGAGCTGTGAAAGGCATCCAAAAGGGAGTGCAAAAGTGCCACAACATGGCTGCTTTCACGGCTTTTTCCTTGGCAAGAAGCCTAACATCAGGCTGATTTACTTTCCCAGGGTTACTGTTAGGCTTAGGCCTAGGGCTAGGATTTTTGAAACTAGGAAGCCCTTAGCTCCAGGCACACTGCAGCTGTTCAAGGCATCCCAAGGGGAGTACAAAAGTGCAACAACATGGCAGCTTTCACAGCTTTTTCCTTGGCACCATCCCTATACCTAGGCTGATTTATCTGCCTAGGGTTAGGGTTAGGGTTCAGCCTAGGGCTTGGATTTCTTTAACCAGGAAGCCCTGAGTTCCAGGCTTACTTCATCTGCCAAAGGCATCCCAAAGGGAGTGCAGAAGTGCCACAACATGGCTGCTTTCACGGCTTTTCCCTTAGGAAGAACCCTAATACCCGGCTGATTTACCTTCCTAGGGTTACTGTTAGGCTTAGGCCTAGGACTTTTAAAACCAGGAAGCCCTGGGCTCCAGGCACACTGCAGCTGCAAAAGGCATCCCAAGGGGAGCGCAAAAGTGACGCAACTTGGCTGCCACCACTGATATTTCCATGAGACCATCCCGAACCATAGGCTGATTTTCCTTCCTAGGGTTAAAGTTTGAGTTACGCCTAGGGTAAGGGTTCTATTAACCAGAAAGCCCTGAGTTCCAAGAACACAGCAGCTGCGAAGGACTAGCCAAGAAGAGCGCAAAAGTACCACAACATGCCTGCCTCCACAGCTTTTTCCTTGGGGACATGCCTAATTCCTGGCTGATTTGCCTTTCTCGTCTTAGGGTTGGGGTTCGGCCTAGGGCTAGGATTTTTAAAAGCAGGAAGCCCTGAGTTCCAGGCACACTGGAGCTGTGAAAGGCATCCAAAAGGGAGTGCAAAAGTGCCACAACATGGCTGCTTTCACGGCTTTTTCCTTGGCAAGACGACTAACACCAGGCTGATTTACCTTCCCAGGGTTACTGTTAGGCTTAGGCCTAGGGCTAGGATTTTTGAAACTAGGAAGCCCTTAGCTCCAGGCACACTGCAGCTGTTCAAGGCATCCCAAGGGGAGTACAAAAGTGCAACAACATGGCAGCTTTCACAGCTTTTTCCTTGGCACCATCCCTATACCTAGGCTGATTTATCTGCCTAGGGTTAGGGTTAGGGTTCAGCCTAGGGCTTGGATTTCTTTAACCAGGAAGCCCTGAGTTCCAGGCTTACTTCATCTGCCAAAGGCATCCCAAAGGGAGTGCAGAAGTGCCACAACATGGCTGCTTTCACGGCTTTTCCCTTAGGAAGAACCCTAATACCCGGCTGATTTACCTTCCTAGGGTTACTGTTAGGCTTAGGCCTAGGACTTTTAAAACCAGGAAGCCCTGGGCTCCAGGCACACTGCAGCTGCAAAAGGCATCCCAAGGGGAGCGCAAAAGTGACGCAACTTGGCTGCCACCACTGATATTTCCATGAGACCATCCCGAACCATAGGCTGATTTTCCTTCCTAGGGTTAAGGTTTGAGTTACGCCTAGGGTAAGGGTTCTATTAACCAGAAAGCCCTGAGTTCCAAGAACACAGCAGCTGCGAAGGACTAGCCAAGAAGAGCGCAAAAGTACCACAACATGCCTGCCTCCACAGCTTTTTCCTTGGGGACATGCCTAATTCCTGGCTGATTTGCCTTTCTCGTCTTAGGGTTGGGGTTCGGCCTAGGGCTAGGATTTTTAAAAGCAGGAAGCCCTGAGTTCCAGGCACACTGGAGCTGTGAAAGGCATCCAAAAGGGAGTGCAAAAGTGCCACAACATGGCTGCTTTCACGGCTTTTTCCTTGGCAAGAAGCCTAACATCAGGCTGATTTACTTTCCCAGGGTTACTGTTAGGCTTAGGCCTAGGGCTAGGATTTTTGAAACTAGGAAGCCCTTAGCTCCAGGCACACTGCAGCTGTTCAAGGCATCCCAAGGGGAGTACAAAAGTGCAACAACATGGCAGCTTTCACAGCTTTTTCCTTGGCACCATCCCTATACCTAGGCTGATTTATCTGCCTAGGGTTAGGGTTAGGGTTCAGCCTAGGGCTTGGATTTCTTTAACCAGGAAGCCCTGAGTTCCAGGCTTACTTCATCTGCCAAAGGCATCCCAAAGGGAGTGCAGAAGTGCCACAACATGGCTGCTTTCACGGCTTTTCCCTTAGGAAGAACCCTAATACCCGGCTGATTTACCTTCCTAGGGTTACTGTTAGGCTTAGGCCTAGGACTTTTAAAACCAGGAAGCCCTGGGCTCCAGGCACACTGCAGCTGCAAAAGGCATCCCAAGGGGAGCGCAAAAGTGACGCAACTTGGCTGCCACCACTGATATTTCCATGAGACCATCCCGAACCATAGGCTGATTTTCCTTCCTAGGGTTAAGGTTTGAGTTACGCCTAGGGTAAGGGTTCTATTAACCAGAAAGCCCTGAGTTCCAAGAACACAGCAGCTGCGAAGGACTACCCAAGAAGAGCGCAAAAGTACCACAACATGCCTGCCTCCACAGCTTTTTCCTTGGGGACATGCCTAATTCCTGGCTGATTTGCCTTTCTCGTCTTAGGGTTGGGGTTCGGCCTAGGGCTAGGATTTTTAAAAGCAGGAAGCCCTGAGTTCCAGGCACACTGGAGCTGTGAAAGGCATCCAAAAGGGAGTGCAAAAGTGCCACAACATGGCTGCTTTCACGGCTTTTTCCTTGGCAAGAAGCCTAACATCAGGCTGATTTACTTTCCCAGGGTTACTGTTAGGCTTAGGCCTAGGGCTAGGATTTTTGAAACTAGGAAGCCCTTAGCTCCAGGCACACTGCAGCTGTTCAAGGCATCCCAAGGGGAGTACAAAAGTGCAACAACATGGCAGCTTTCACAGCTTTTTCCTTGGCACCATCCCTATACCTAGGCTGATTTATCTGCCTAGGGTTAGGGTTAGGGTTCAGCCTAGGGCTTGGATTTCTTTAAGCAGGAAGCCCTGAGTTCCAGGCTTACTTCATCTGCCAAAGGCATCCCAAAGGGAGTGCAGAAGTGCCACAACATGGCTGCTTTCACGGCTTTTCCCTTAGGAAGAACCCTAATACCCGGCTGATTTACCTTCCTAGGGTTACTGTTAGGCTTAGGCCTAGGACTTTTAAAACCAGGAAGCCCTGGGCTCCAGGCACACTGCAGCTGCAAAAGGCATCCCAAGGGGAGCGCAAAAGTGACGCAACTTGGCTGCCACCACTGATATTTCCATGAGACCATCCCGAACCATAGGCTGATTTTCCTTCCTAGGGTTAAAGTTTGAGTTACGCCTAGGGTAAGGGTTCTATTAACCAGAAAGCCCTGAGTTCCAAGAACACAGCAGCTGCGAAGGACTAGCCAAGAAGAGCGCAAAAGTACCACAACATGCCTGCCTCCACAGCTTTTTCCTTGGGGACATGCCTAATTCCTGGCTGATTTGCCTTTCTCGTCTTAGGGTTGGGGTTCGGCCTAGGGCTAGGATTTTTAAAATCAGGAAGCCCTGAGTTCCAGGCACACTGGAGCTGTGAAAGGCATCCAAAAGGGAGTGCAAAAGTGCCACAACATGGCTGCTTTCACGGCTTTTTCCTTGGCAAGAAGCCTAACATCAGGCTGATTTACTTTCCCAGGCTTACTGTTAGGCTTAGGCCTAGGGCTAGGATTTTTGAAACTAGGAAGCCCTTAGCTCCAGGCACACTGCAGCTGTTCAAGGCATCCCAAGGGGAGTACAAAAGTGCAACAACATGGCAGCTTTCACAGCTTTTTCCTTGGCACCATCCCTATACCTAGGCTGATTTATCTGCCTAGGGTTAGGGTTAGGGTTCAGCCTAGGGCTTGGATTTTTTTAACCAGGAAGCCCTGAGTTCCAGGCTTACTTCATCTGCCAAAGGCATCCCAAAGGGAGTGCAGAAGTGCCACAACATGGCTGCTTTCACGGCTTTTCCCTTAGGAAGAACCCTAATACCCGGCTGATTTACCTTCCTGGGGTTACTGTTAGGCTTAGGCCTAGGACTTTTAAAACCAGGAAGCCCTGGGCTCCAGGCACACTGCAGCTGCAAAAGGCATCCCAAGGGGAGCGCAAAAGTGACGCAACTTGGCTGCCACCACTGATATTTCCATGAGACCATCCCGAACCATAGGCTGATTTTCCTTCCTAGGGTTAAAGTTTGAGTTATGTCTAGGGTAAGGGTTCTATTAACCAGAAAGCCCTGAGTTCCAAGAACACAGCAGCTGCGAAGGACTAGCCAAGAAGAGCGCAAAAGTACCACAACATGCCTGCCTCCACAGCTTTTTCCTTGGGGACATGCCTAATTCCTGGCTGATTTGCCTTTCTCGTCTTAGGGTTGGGGTTCGGCCTAGGGCTAGGATTTTTAAAATCAGGAAGCCCTGAGTTCCAGGCACACTGGAGCTGTGAAAGGCATCCAAAAGGGAGTGCAAAAGTGCCACAACATGGCTGCTTTCACGGCTTTTTCCTTGGCAAGAAGCCTAACATCAGGCTGATTTACTTTCCCAGGCTTACTGTTAGGCTTAGGCCTAGGGCTAGGATTTTTGAAACTAGGAAGCCCTTAGCTCCAGGCACACTGCAGCTGTTCAAGGCATCCCAAGGGGAGTACAAAAGTGCAACAACATGGCAGCTTTCACAGCTTTTTCCTTGGCACCATCCCTATACCTAGGCTGATTTATCTGCCTAGGGTTAGGGTTAGAGTTCAGCCTAGGGCTTGGATTTCTTTAACCAGGAAGCCCTGAGTTCCAGGCTTACTTCATCTGCCAAAGGCATCCCAAAGGGAGTGCAGAAGTGCCACAACATGGCTGCTTTCACGGCTTTTCCCTTAGGAAGAACCCTAATACCCGGCTGATTTACCTTCCTAGGGTTACTGTTAGGCTTAGGCCTAGGACTTTTAAAACCAGGAAGCCCTGGGCTCCAGGCACACTGCAGCTGCGAAAGGCATCCCAAGGGGAGCGCAAAAGTGACGCAATTTGGCTGCCACCACTGATATTTCCATGAGACCATCCCGAACCATAGGCTGATTTTCCTTCCTAGGGTTAAGGTTTGAGTTACGCCTAGGGTAAGGGTTCTATTAACCAGAAAGCCCTGAGTTCCAAGAACACAGCAGCTGCGAAGGACTAGCCAAGAAGAGCGCAAAAGTACCACAACATGCCTGCCTCCACAGCTTTTTCCTTGGGGACATGCCTAATTCCTGGCTGATTTGCCTTTCTCGTCTTAGGGTTGTGGTTCGGCCTAGGGCTAGGATTTTTAAAATCAGGAAGCCCTGAGTTCCAGGCACACTGGAGCTGTGAAAGGCATCCAAAAGGGAGTGCAAAAGTGCCACAACATGGCTGCTTTCACGGCTTTTTCCTTGGCAAGAAGCCTAACATCAGGCTGATTTACTTTCCCAGGCTTACTGTTAGGCTTAGGCCTAGGGCTAGGATTTTTGAAACTAGGAAGCCCTTAGCTCCAGGCACACTGCAGCTGTTCAAGGCATCCCAAGGGGAGTACAAAAGTGCAACAACATGGCAGCTTTCACAGCTTTTTCCTTGGCACCATCCCTATACCTAGGCTGATTTATCTGCCTAGGGTTAGGGTTAGGGTTCAGCCTAGGGCTTGGATTTCTTTAACCAGGAAGCCCTGAGTTCCAGGCTTACTTCATCTGCCAAAGGCATCCCAAAGGGAGTGCAGAAGTGCCACAACATGGCTGCTTTCACAGCTTTTCCCTTAGGAAGAACCCTAATACCCGGCTGATTTACCTTCCTAGGGTTACTGTTAGGCTTAGGCCTAGGACTTTTAAAACCAGGAAGCCCTGGGCTCCAGGCACACTGCAGCTGCAAAAGGCATCCCAAGGGGAGCGCAAAAGTGACGCAACTTGGCTGCCACCACTGATATTTCCATGAGACCATCCCGAACCATAGGCTGATTTTCCTTCCTAGGGTTAAAGTTTGAGTTACGCCTAGGGTAAGGGTTCTATTAACCAGAAAGCCCTGAGTTCCAAGAACACAGCAGCTGCGAAGGACTAGCCAAGAAGAGCGCAAAAGTACCACAACATGCCTGCCTCCACAGCTTTTTCCTTGGGGACATGCCTAATTCCTGGCTGATTTGCCTTTCTCGTCTTAGGGTTGGGGTTCGGCCTAGGGCTAGGATTTTTAAAAGCAGGAAGCCCTGAGTTCCAGGCACACTGGAGCTGTGAAAGGCATCCAAAAGGGAGTGCAAAAGTGCCACAACATGGCTGCTTTCACGGCTTTTTCCTTGGCAAGACGACTAACACCAGGCTGATTTACCTTCCCAGGGTTACTGTTAGGCTTAGGCCTAGGGCTAGGATTTTTGAAACTAGGAAGCCCTTAGCTCCAGGCACACTGCAGCTGTTCAAGGCATCCCAAGGGGAGTACAAAAGTGCAACAACATGGCAGCTTTCACAGCTTTTTCCTTGGCACCATCCCTATACCTAGGCTGATTTATCTGCCTAGGCTTAGGGTTAGAGTTCAGCCTAGGGCTTGGATTTCTTTAACCAGGAAGCCCTGAGTTCCAGGCTTACTTCATCTGCCAAAGGCATCCCAAAGGGAGTGCAGAAGTGCCACAACATGGCTGCTTTCACGGCTTTTCCCTTAGGAAGAACCCTAATACCTGGCTGATTTACCTTCCTAGGGTTACTGTTAGGCTTAGGCCTAGGACTTTTAAAACCAGGAAGCCCTGGGCTCCAGGCACACTGCAGCTGCAAAAGGCATCCCAAGGGGAGCGCAAAAGTGACGCAACTTGGCTGCCACCACTGATATTTCCATGAGACCATCCCGAACCATAGGCTGATTTTCCTTCCTAGGGTTAAGGTTTGAGTTACGCCTAGGGTAAGGGCTCTATTAACCAGAAAGCCCTGAGTTCCAAGAACACAGCAGCTGCGAAGGACTAGCCAAGAAGAGCGCAAAAGTACCACAACCTGCCTGCCTCCACAGCTTTTTCCTTGGGGACATGCCTAATTCCTGGCTGATTTGCCTTTCTCGTCTTAGGGTTGGGGTTCGGCCTAGGGCTAGGATTTTTAAAAGCAGGAAGCCCTGAGTTCCAGGCACACTGGAGCTGTGAAAGGCATCCAAAAGGGAGTGCAAAAGTGCCACAACATGGCTGCTTTCACGGCTTTTTCCTTGGCAAGAAGCCTAACATCAGGCTGATTTACTTTCCCAGGCTTACTGTTAGGCTTAGGCCTAGGGCTAGGATTTTTGAAACTAGGAAGCCCTTAGCTCCAGGCACACTGCAGCTGTTCAAGGCATCCCAAGGGGAGTACAAAAGTGCAACAACATGGCAGCTTTCACAGCTTTTTCCTTGGCACCATCCCTATACCTAGGCTGATTTATCTGCCTAGGGTTAGGGTTAGAGTTCAGCCTAGGGCTTGGATTACTTTAACCAGGAAGCCCTGAGTTCCAGGCTTACTTCATCTGCCAAAGGCATCCCAAAGGGAGTGCAGAAGTGCCACAACATGGCTGCTTTCACGGCTTTTCCCATAGGAAGAACCCTAATACCCGGCTGACTTACTTTCCCAGGGTTACTGTTAGGCTTAGGCCTAGGGCTAGGATTTTTGAAACTAGGAAGCCCTTAGCTCCAGGCACACTGCAGCTGTTCAAGGCATCCCAAGGGGAGTACAAAAGTGCAACAACATGGCAGCTTTCACAGCTTTTTCCTTGGCACCATCCCTATACCTAGGCTGATTTATCTGCCTAGGGTTAGGGTTAGGGTTCAGCCTAGGGCTTGGATTTCTTTAACCAGGAAGCCCTGAGTTCCAGGCTTACTTCATCTGCCAAAGGCATCCCAAAGGGAGTGCAGAAGTGCCACAACATGGCTGCTTTCACGGCTTTTCCCTTAGGAAGAACCCTAATACCCGGCTGATTTACCTTCCTAGGGTTACTGTTAGGCTTAGGCCTAGGACTTTTAAAACCAGGAAGCCCTGGGCTCCAGGCACACTGCAGCTGCAAAAGGCATCCCAAGGGGAAGGCAAAAGTGACGCAACTTGGCTGCCACCACTGATATTTCCATGAGACCATCCCGAACCATAGGCTGATTTTCCTTCCTAGGGTTAAGGTTTGAGTTACGCCTAGGGTAAGGGTTCTATTAACCAGAAAGCCCTGAGTTCCAAGAACACAGCAGCTGCGAAGGACTAGCCAAGAAGAGCGCAAAAGTACCACAACCTGCCTGCCTCCACAGCTTTTTCCTTGGGGACATGCCTAATTCCTGGCTGATTTGCCTTTCTCGTCTTAGGGTTGGGGTTCGGCCTAGGGCTAGGATTTTTAAAATCAGGAAGCCCTGAGTTCCAGGCACACTGGAGCTGTGAAAGGCATCCAAAAGGGAGTGCAAAAGTGCCACAACATGGCTGCTTTCACGGCTTTTTCCTTGGCAAGAAGCCTAACACCAGGCTGATTTACCTTCCCAGGGTTACTGTTAGGCTTAGGCCTAGGGCTAGGATTTTTGAAACTAGGAAGCCCTTAGCTCCAGGCACACTGCAGCTGTTCAAGGCATCCCAAGGGGAGTACAAAAGTGCAACAACATGGCAGCTTTCACAGCTTTTTCCTTGGCACCATCCCTATACCTAGGCTGATTTATCTGCCTAGGCTTAGGGTTAGAGTTCAGCCTAGGGCTTGGATTTCTTTAACCAGGAAGCCCTGAGTTCCAGGCTTACTTCATCTGCCAAAGGCATCCCAAAGGGAGTGCAGAAGTGCCACAACATGGCTGCTTTCACGGCTTTTCCCTTAGGAAGAACCCTAATACCGGGCTGATTTACCTTCCTAGGGTTACTGTTAGGCTTAGGCCTAGGACTTTTAAAACCAGGAAGCCCTGGGCTCCAGGCACACTGCAGCTGCAAAAGGCATCCCAAGGGGAGCGCAAAAGTGACGCAACTTGGCTGCCACCACTGATATTTCCATGAGACCATCCCGAACCATAGGCTGATTTTCCTTCCTAGGGTTAAGGTTTGAGTTACGCCTAGGGTAAGGGTTCTATTAACCAGAAAGCCCTGAGTTCCAAGAACACAGCAGCTGCGAAGGACTAGCCAAGAAGAGCGCAAAAGTACCACAACATGCCTGCCTCCACAGCTTTTTCCTTGGGGACATGCCTAATTCCTGGCTGATTTGCCTTTCTCGTCTTAGGGTTGGGGTTCGGCCTAGGGCTAGGATTTTTAAAAGCAGGAAGCCCTGAGTTCCAGGCACACTGGAGCTGTGAAAGGCATCCAAAAGGGAGTGCAAAAGTGCCACAACATGGCTGCTTTCACGGCTTTTTCCTTGGCAAGAAGCCTAACATCAGGCTGATTTACTTTCCCAGGGTTACTGTTAGGCTTAGGCCTAGGGCTAGGATTTTTGAAACTAGGAAGCCCTTAGCTCCAGGCACACTGCAGCTGTTCAAGGCATCCCAAGGGGAGTACAAAAGTGCAACAACATGGCAGCTTTCACAGCTTTTTCCTTGGCACCATCCCTATACCTAGGCTGATTTATCTGCCTAGGGTTAGGGTTAGAGTTCAGCCTAGGGCTTGGATTTCTTTAACCAGGAAGCCCTGAGTTCCAGGCTTACTTCATCTGCCAAAGGCATCCCAAAGGGAGTGCAGAAGTGCCACAACATGGCTGCTTTCACGGCTTTTCCCATAGGAAGAACCCTAATACCCGGCTGACTTACTTTCCCAGGGTTACTGTTAGGCTTAGGCCTAGGGCTAGGATTTTTGAAACTAGGAAGCCCTTAGCTCCAGGCACACTGCAGCTGTTAAAGGCATCCCAAGGGGAGTACAAAAGTGCAACAACATGGCAGCTTTCACAGCTTTTTCCTTGGCACCATCCCTATACCTAGGCTGATTTATCTGCCTAGGGTTAGGGTTAGGGTTCAGCCTAGGGCTTGGATTTCTTTAACCAGGAAGCCCTGAGTTCCAGGCTTACTTCATCTGCCAAAGGCATCCCAAAGGGAGTGCAGAAGTGCCACAACATGGCTGCTTTCACGGCTTTTCCCTTAGGAAGAACCCTAATACCCGGCTGATTTACCTTCCTAGGGTTACTGTTAGGCTTAGGCCTAGGACTTTTAAAACCAGGAAGCCCTGGGCTCCAGGCACACTGCAGCTGCAAAAGGCATCCCAAGGGGAGCGCAAAAGTGACGCAACTTGGCTGCCACCACTGATATTTCCATGAGACCATCCCGAACCATAGGCTGATTTTCCTTCCTAGGGTTAAGGTTTGAGTTACGCCTAGGGTAAGGGTTCTATTAACCAGAAAGCCCTGAGTTCCAAGAACACAGCAGCTGCGAAGGACTAGCCAAGAAGAGCGCAAAAGTACCACAACCTGCCTGCCTCCACAGCTTTTTCCTTGGGGACATGCCTAATTCCTGGCTGATTTGCCTTTCTCGTCTTAGGGTTGGGGTTCGGCCTAGGGCTAGGATTTTTAAAATCAGGAAGCCCTGAGTTCCAGGCACACTGGAGCTGTGAAAGGCATCCAAAAGGGAGTGCAAAAGTGCCACAACATGGCTGCTTTCACGGCTTTTTCCTTGGCAAGAAGCCTAACATCAGGCTGATTTACTTTCCCAGGCTTATTGTTAGGCTTAGGCCTAGGGCTAGGATTTTTGAAACTAGGAAGCCCTTAGCTCCAGGCACACTGCAGCTGTTCAAGGCATCCCAAGGGGAGTACAAAAGTGCAACAACATGGCAGCTTTCACAGCTTTTTCCTTGGCACCATCCCTATACCTAGGCTGATTTATCTGCCTAGGGTTAGGGTTAGAGTTCAGCCTAGGGCTTGGATTTCTTTAACCAGGAAGCCCTGAGTTCCAGGCTTACTTCATCTGCCAAAGGCATCCCAAAGGGAGTGCAGAAGTGCCACAACATGGCTGCTTTCACGGCTATTCCCTTAGGAAGAACCCTAATACCCGGCTGATTTACCTTCCTAGGGTTACTGTTAGGCTTAGGCCTAGGACTTTTAAAACCAGGAAGCCCTGGGCTCCAGGCACACTGCAGCTGCAAAAGGCATCCCAAGGGGAGCGCAAAAGTGACGCAACTTGGCTGCCACCACTGATATTTCCATGAGACCATCCCGAACCATAGGCTGATTTTCCTTCCTAGGGTTAAGGTTTGAGTTACGCCTAGGGTAAGGGTTCTATTAACCAGAAAGCCCTGAGTTCCAAGAACACAGCAGCTGCGAAGGACTAGCCAAGAAGAGCGCAAAAGTACCACAACATGCCTGCCTCCACAGCTTTTTCCTTGGGGACATGCCTAATTCCTGGCTGATTTGCCTTTCTCGTCTTAGGGTTGGGGTTCGGCCTAGGGCTAGGATTTTTAAAATCAGGAAGCCCTGAGTTCCAGGCACACTGGAGCTGTGAAAGGCATCCAAAAGGGAGTGCAAAAGTGCCACAACATGGCTGCTTTCACGGCTTTTTCCTTGGCAAGAAGCCTAACATCAGGCTGACATACTTTCCCAGGCTTACTGTTAGGCTTAGGCCTAGGGCTAGGATTTTTGAAACTAGGAAGCCCTTAGCTCCAGGCACACTGCAGCTGTTCAAGGCATCCCAAGGGGAGTACAAAAGTGCAACAACATGGCAGCTTTCACAGCTTTTTCCTTGGCACCATCCCTATACCTAGGCTGATTTATCTGCCTAGGGTTAGGGTTAGGGTTCAGCCTAGGGCTTGGATTTCTTTAACCAGGAAGCCCTGAGTTCCAGGCTTACTTCATCTGCCAAAGGCATCCCAAAGGGAGTGCAGAAGTGCCACAACATGGCTGCTTTCATGGCTTTTCCCTTAGGAAGAACCCTAATACCCGGCTGACTTACCTTCCTAGGGTTACTGTTAGGCTTAGGCCTAGGACTTTTAAAACCAGGAAGCCCTGGGCTCCAGGCACACTGCAGCTGCAAAAGGCATCCCAAGGGGAGCGCAAAAGTGACGCAACTTGGCTGCCACCACTGATATTTCCATGAGACCATCCCGAACCATAGGCTGATTTTCCTTCCTAGGGTTAAGGTTTGAGTTACGCCTAGGGTAAGGGTTCTATTAACCAGAAAGCCCTGAGTTCCAAGAACACAGCAACTGCGAAGGACTAGCCAAGAAGAGCGCAAAAGTACCACAACATGCCTGCCTCCACAGCTTTTTCCTTGGGGACATGCCTAATTCCTGGCTGATTTGCCTTTCTCGTCTTAGGGTTGGGGTTCAGCCTAGGGCTAGGATTTTTAAAAGCAGGAAGCCCTGAGTTCCAGGCACACTGCAGCTGTGAAAGGCATCCAAAAGGGAGTGCAAAAGTGCCACAACATGGCTGCTTTCACGGCTTTTTCCTTGGCAAGAAGCCTAACATCAGGCTGATTTACATTCCCCGGGTTACTGTTAGGCTTAGGCCTAGGGCTAGGATTTTTGAAACTAGGAAGCCCTTAGCTCCAGGCACACTGCAGCTGTTCAAGGCATCCCAAGGGGAGTACAAAAGTGCAACAACATGGCAGCTTTCACAGCTTTTTCCTTGGCACCATCCCTATACCTAGGCTGATTTATCTGCCTAGGGTTAGGGTTAGGGTTCAGCCTAGGGCTTGGATTTCTTTAACCAGGAAGCCCTGAGTTCCAGGCTTACTTCATCTGCCAAAGGCATCCCAAAGGGAGTGCAGAAGTGCCACAACATGGCTGCTTTCACGGCTTTTCCCTTAGGAAGAACCCTAATACCGGGCTGATTTACCTTCCTAGGGTTACTGTTAGGCTTAGGCCTAGGACTTTTAAAACCAGGAAGCCCTGGGCTCCAGGCACACTGCAGCTGCAAAAGGCATCCCAAGGGGAGCGCAAAAGTGACGCAACTTGGCTGCCACCACTGATATTTCCATGAGACCATCCCGAACCATAGGCTGATTTTCCTTCCTAGGGTTAAGGTTTGAGTTACGCCTAGGGTAAGGGTTCTATTAACCAGAAAGCCCTGAGTTCCAAGAACACAGCAGCTGCGAAGGACTAGCCAAGAAGAGCGCAAAAGTACCACAACATGCCTGCCTCCACAGCTTTTTCCTTGGGGACATGCCTAATTCCTGGCTGATTTGCCTTTCTTGTCTTAGGGTTGGGGTTCGGCCTAGGGCTAGGATTTTTAAAAGCAGGAAGCCCTGAGTTCCAGGCACACTGGAGCTGTGAAAGGCATCCAAAAGGGAGTGCAAAAGTGCCACAACATGGCTGCTTTCACGGCTTTTTCCTTGGCAAGAAGCCTAACACCAGGCTGACATACTTTCCCAGAGTGACTGTTAGGCTTAGGCCTAGGGCTAGGATTTTTAAAACTAGGAAGCCCTTAGCTCCAGGCACACTGCAGCTGTTCAAGGCATCCCAAGGGGAGTACAAAAGTGCAACAACATGGCAGCTTTCACAGCTTTTTCCTTGGCACCATCCCTATACCTAGGCTGATTTATCTGCCTAGGGTTAGGGTTAGGGTTCAGCCTAGGGCTTGGATTTTTTTAACCAGGAAGCCCTGAGTTCCAGGCTTACTTCATCTGCCAAAGGCATCCCAAAGGGAGTGCAGAAGTGCCACAACATGGCTGCTTTCACGGCTATTCCCTTAGGAAGAACCCTAATACCCGGCTGATTTACCTTCCTAGGGTTACTGTTAGGCTTAGGCCTAGGACTTTTAAAACCAGGAAGCCCTGTGCTCCAGGCACACTGCAGCTGTTAAAGGCATCCCAAGGGGAGCGCAAAAGTGACACAACTTGGCTGCCTCCACTGCTATTTCCATGAGACCATCCCGAATCATAGGCTGATTTTCCTTCCTAGGCTTAAGGTTTGAGTTAGGCCTAGGGTTAGTGTTCTTTTAACCAGAAAGCCCTGAGTTCCAAGAACACAGCAGCTGCGAAGGACTACCCAAGAAGAGCGCAGAAGTGCCTCAACATGCCTGCCTCCACAGCTTTTTCCTTGGGGACGTCCCGAAACGAAGGCTGATTTAGAAGCCTCCAGTATGGGCTAAAGTTGTGGTTTTTTACACAAGGAAGACATGTGCTCTAAGCACACTGCAGCTGTGAAAGGCATCGCAAGGGGAGCGCAAAAGTGCCACAACATGGCTGTCTCCACAGCTTTTCCCTTGGGATAATTCCTAAACCCAGGCTGATTTAAATGACCAGTGTTACGGTTAGGGTTAGGGTTACGCCTAGGTGTAGAGCTTTTTAAACCAGCAAGCTCAGAGCTCCAGGCACTTGGCAGCTGTGAAAGGCATCCCAAGGGGAGTACAAAAGTGCAACAACATGGCAGCTTTCACAGCTTTTTCCTTGGCACCATCCCTATACCTAGGCTGATTTATCTGCCTAGGGTTAGGGTTAGGGTTCAGCCTAGGGCTTGGATTTCTTTAACCAGGAAGCCCTGAGTTCCAGGCTTACTTCATCTGCCAAAGGCATCCCAAAGGGAGTGCAGAAGTGCCACAACATGGCTGCTTTCACGGCTTTTCCCTTAGGAAGAACCCTAATACCCGGCTGATTTACCTTCCTAGGGTTACTGTTAGGCTTAGGCCTAGGACTTTTAAAACCAGGAAGCCCTGGGCTCCAGGCACACTGCAGCTGCAAAAGGCATCCCAAGGGGAGCGCAAAAGTGACGCAACTTGGCTGCCACCACTGATATTTCCATGAGACCATCCCGAACCATAGGCTGATTTTCCTTCCTAGGGTTAAGGTTTGAGTTACGCCTAGGGTAAGGGTTCTATTAACCAGAAAGCCCTGAGTTCCAAGAACACAGCAGCTGCGAAGGACTAGCCAAGAAGAGCGCAAAAGTACCACAACATGCCTGCCTCCACAGCTTTTTCCTTGGGGACATGCCTAATTCCTGGCTGATTTGCCTTTCTCGTCTTAGGGTTGGGGTTCGGCCTAGGGCTAGGATTTTTAAAAGCAGGAAGCCCTGAGTTCCAGGCACACTGGAGCTGTGAAAGGCATCCAAAAGGGAGTGCAAAAGTGCCACAACATGGCTGCTTTCACGGCTTTTTCCTTGGCAAGAAGCCTAACATCAGGCTGATTTACTTTCCCAGGGTTACTGTTAGGCTTAGGCCTAGGGCTAGGATTTTTGAAACTAGGAAGCCCTTAGCTCCAGGCACACTGCAGCTGTTCAAGGCATCCCAAGGGGAGTACAAAAGTGCAACAACATGGCAGCTTTCACAGCTTTTTCCTTGGCACCATCCCTATACCTAGGCTGATTTATCTGCCTAGGGTTAGGGTTAGGGTTCAGCCTAGGGCTTGGATTTCTTTAACCAGGAAGCCCTGAGTTCCAGGCTTACTTCATCTGCCAAAGGCATCCCAAAGGGAGTGCAGAAGTGCCACAACATGGCTGCTTTCACGGCTTTTCCCTTAGGAAGAACCCTAATACCCGGCTGATTTACCTTCCTAGGGTTACTGTTAGGCTTAGGCCTAGGACTTTTAAAACCAGGAAGCCCTGGGCTCCAGGCACACTGCAGCTGCAAAAGGCATCCCAAGGGGAGCGCAAAAGTGACGCAACTTGGCTGCCACCACTGATATTTCCATGAGACCATCCCGAACCATAGGCTGATTTTCCTTCCTAGGGTTAAAGTTTGAGTTACGCCTAGGGTAAGGGTTCTATTAACCAGAAAGCCCTGAGTTCCAAGAACACAGCAGCTGCGAAGGACTAGCCAAGAAGAGCGCAAAAGTACCACAACATGCCTGCCTCCACAGCTTTTTCCTTGGGGACATGCCTAATTCCTGGCTGATTTGCCTTTCTCGTCTTAGGGTTGGGGTTCGGCCTAGGGCTAGGATTTTTAAAATCAGGAAGCCCTGAGTTCCAGGCACACTGGAGCTGTGAAAGGCATCCAAAAGGGAGTGCAAAAGTGCCACAACATGGCTGCTTTCACGGCTTTTTCCTTGGCAAGAAGCCTAACATCAGGCTGATTTACTTTCCCAGGCTTACTGTTAGGCTTAGGCCTAGGGCTAGGATTTTTGAAACTAGGAAGCCCTTAGCTCCAGGCACACTGCAGCTGTTCAAGGCATCCCAAGGGGAGTACAAAAGTGCAACAACATGGCAGCTTTCACAGCTTTTTCCTTGGCACCATCCCTATACCTAGGCTGATTTATCTGCCTAGGGTTAGGGTTAGGGTTCAGCCTAGGGCTTGGATTTTTTTAACCAGGAAGCCCTGAGTTCCAGGCTTACTTCATCTGCCAAAGGCATCCCAAAGGGAGTGCAGAAGTGCCACAACATGGCTGCTTTCACGGCTTTTCCCTTAGGAAGAACCCTAATACCCGGCTGATTTACCTTCCTGGGGTTACTGTTAGGCTTAGGCCTAGGACTTTTAAAACCAGGAAGCCCTGGGCTCCAGGCACACTGCAGCTGCAAAAGGCATCCCAAGGGGAGCGCAAAAGTGACGCAACTTGGCTGCCACCACTGATATTTCCATGAGACCATCCCGAACCATAGGCTGATTTTCCTTCCTAGGGTTAAAGTTTGAGTTACGCCTAGGGTAAGGGTTCTATTAACCAGAAAGCCCTGAGTTCCAAGAACACAGCAGCTGCGAAGGACTAGCCAAGAAGAGCGCAAAAGTACCACAACATGCCTGCCTCCACAGCTTTTTCCTTGGGGACATGCCTAATTCCTGGCTGATTTGCCTTTCTCGTCTTAGGGTTGGGGTTCGGCCTAGGGCTAGGATTTTTAAAATCAGGAAGCCCTGAGTTCCAGGCACACTGGAGCTGTGAAAGGCATCCAAAAGGGAGTGCAAAAGTGCCACAACATGGCTGCTTTCACGGCTTTTTCCTTGGCAAGAAGCCTAACATCAGGCTGATTTACTTTCCCAGGGTTACTGTTAGGCTTAGGCCTAGGGCTAGGATTTTTGAAACTAGGAAGCCCTTAGCTCCAGGCACACTGCAGCTGTTCAAGGCATCCCAAGGGGAGTACAAAAGTGCAACAACATGGCAGCTTTCACAGCTTTTTCCTTGGCACCATCCCTATACCTAGGCTGATTTATCTGCCTAGGGTTAGGGTTAGAGTTCAGCCTAGGGCTTGGATTTCTTTAACCAGGAAGCCCTGAGTTCCAGGCTTACTTCATCTGCCAAAGGCATCCCAAAGGGAGTGCAGAAGTGCCACAACATGGCTGCTTTCACGGCTTTTCCCTTAGGAAGAACCCTAATACCCGGCTGATTTACCTTCCTAGGGTTACTGTTAGGCTTAGGCCTAGGACTTTTAAAACCAGGAAGCCCTGGGCTCCAGGCACACTGCAGCTGCGAAAGGCATCCCAAGGGGAGCGCAAAAGTGACGCAACTTGGCTGCCACCACTGATATTTCCATGAGACCATCCCGAACCATAGGCTGATTTTCCTTCCTAGGGTTAAGGTTTGAGTTACGCCTAGGGTAAGGGTTCTATTAACCAGAAAGCCCTGAGTTCCAAGAACACAGCAGCTGCGAAGGACTAGCCAAGAAGAGCGCAAAAGTACCACAACATGCCTGCCTCCACAGCTTTTTCCTTGGGGACATGCCTAATTCCTGGCTGATTTGCCTTTCTCGTCTTAGGGTTGGGGTTCGGCCTAGGGCTAGGATTTTTAAAAGCAGGAAGCCCTGAGTTCCAGGCACACTGGAGCTGTGAAAGGCATCCAAAAGGGAGTGCAAAAGTGCCACAACATGGCTGCTTTCACGGCTTTTTCCTTGGCAAGACGACTAACACCAGGCTGATTTACCTTCCCAGGGTTACTGTTAGGCTTAGGCCTAGGGCTAGGATTTTTGAAACTAGGAAGCCCTTAGCTCCAGGCACACTGCAGCTGTTCAAGGCATCCCAAGGGGAGTACAAAAGTGCAACAACATGGCAGCTTTCACAGCTTTTTCCTTGGCACCATCCCTATACCTAGGCTGATTTATCTGCCTAGGCTTAGGGTTAGAGTTCAGCCTAGGGCTTGGATTTCTTTAACCAGGAAGCCCTGAGTTCCAGGCTTACTTCATCTGCCAAAGGCATCCCAAAGGGAGTGCAGAAGTGCCACAACATGGCTGCTTTCACGGCTTTTCCCTTAGGAAGAACCCTAATACCTGGCTGATTTACCTTCCTAGGGTTACTGTTAGGCTTAGGCCTAGGACTTTTAAAACCAGGAAGCCCTGGGCTCCAGGCACACTGCAGCTGCAAAAGGCATCCCAAGGGGAGCGCAAAAGTGACGCAACTTGGCTGCCACCACTGATATTTCCATGAGACCATCCCGAACCATAGGCTGATTTTCCTTCCTAGGGTTAAGGTTTGAGTTACGCCTAGGGTAAGGGCTCTATTAACCAGAAAGCCCTGAGTTCCAAGAACACAGCAGCTGCGAAGGACTAGCCAAGAAGAGCGCAAAAGTACCACAACCTGCCTGCCTCCACAGCTTTTTCCTTGGGGACATGCCTAATTCCTGGCTGATTTGCCTTTCTCGTCTTAGGGTTGGGGTTCGGCCTAGGGCTAGGATTTTTAAAAGCAGGAAGCCCTGAGTTCCAGGCACACTGGAGCTGTGAAAGGCATCCAAAAGGGAGTGCAAAAGTGCCACAACATGGCTGCTTTCACGGCTTTTTCCTTGGCAAGAAGCCTAACATCAGGCTGATTTACTTTCCCAGGCTTACTGTTAGGCTTAGGCCTAGGGCTAGGATTTTTGAAACTAGGAAGCCCTTAGCTCCAGGCACACTGCAGCTGTTCAAGGCATCCCAAGGGGAGTACAAAAGTGCAACAACATGGCAGCTTTCACAGCTTTTTCCTTGGCACCATCCCTATACCTAGGCTGATTTATCTGCCTAGGGTTAGGGTTAGAGTTCAGCCTAGGGCTTGGATTACTTTAACCAGGAAGCCCTGAGTTCCAGGCTTACTTCATCTGCCAAAGGCATCCCAAAGGGAGTGCAGAAGTGCCACAACATGGCTGCTTTCACGGCTTTTCCCATAGGAAGAACCCTAATACCCGGCTGACTTACTTTCCCAGGGTTACTGTTAGGCTTAGGCCTAGGGCTAGGATTTTTGAAACTAGGAAGCCCTTAGCTCCAGGCACACTGCAGCTGTTCAAGGCATCCCAAGGGGAGTACAAAAGTGCAACAACATGGCAGCTTTCACAGCTTTTTCCTTGGCACCATCCCTATACCTAGGCTGATTTATCTGCCTAGGGTTAGGGTTAGGGTTCAGCCTAGGGCTTGGATTTCTTTAACCAGGAAGCCCTGAGTTCCAGGCTTACTTCATCTGCCAAAGGCATCCCAAAGGGAGTGCAGAAGTGCCACAACATGGCTGCTTTCACGGCTTTTCCCTTAGGAAGAACCCTAATACCCGGCTGATTTACCTTCCTAGGGTTACTGTTAGGCTTAGGCCTAGGACTTTTAAAACCAGGAAGCCCTGGGCTCCAGGCACACTGCAGCTGCAAAAGGCATCCCAAGGGGAAGGCAAAAGTGACGCAACTTGGCTGCCACCACTGATATTTCCATGAGACCATCCCGAACCATAGGCTGATTTTCCTTCCTAGGGTTAAGGTTTGAGTTACGCCTAGGGTAAGGGTTCTATTAACCAGAAAGCCCTGAGTTCCAAGAACACAGCAGCTGCGAAGGACTAGCCAAGAAGAGCGCAAAAGTACCACAACCTGCCTGCCTCCACAGCTTTTTCCTTGGGGACATGCCTAATTCCTGGCTGATTTGCCTTTCTCGTCTTAGGGTTGGGGTTCGGCCTAGGGCTAGGATTTTTAAAATCAGGAAGCCCTGAGTTCCAGGCACACTGGAGCTGTGAAAGGCATCCAAAAGGGAGTGCAAAAGTGCCACAACATGGCTGCTTTCACGGCTTTTTCCTTGGCAAGAAGCCTAACACCAGGCTGATTTACCTTCCCAGGGTTACTGTTAGGCTTAGGCCTAGGGCTAGGATTTTTGAAACTAGGAAGCCCTTAGCTCCAGGCACACTGCAGCTGTTCAAGGCATCCCAAGGGGAGTACAAAAGTGCAACAACATGGCAGCTTTCACAGCTTTTTCCTTGGCACCATCCCTATACCTAGGCTGATTTATCTGCCTAGGCTTAGGGTTAGAGTTCAGCCTAGGGCTTGGATTTCTTTAACCAGGAAGCCCTGAGTTCCAGGCTTACTTCATCTGCCAAAGGCATCCCAAAGGGAGTGCAGAAGTGCCACAACATGGCTGCTTTCACGGCTTTTCCCTTAGGAAGAACCCTAATACCGGGCTGATTTACCTTCCTAGGGTTACTGTTAGGCTTAGGCCTAGGACTTTTAAAACCAGGAAGCCCTGGGCTCCAGGCACACTGCAGCTGCAAAAGGCATCCCAAGGGGAGCGCAAAAGTGACGCAACTTGGCTGCCACCACTGATATTTCCATGAGACCATCCCGAACCATAGGCTGATTTTCCTTCCTAGGGTTAAGGTTTGAGTTACGCCTAGGGTAAGGGTTCTATTAACCAGAAAGCCCTGAGTTCCAAGAACACAGCAGCTGCGAAGGACTAGCCAAGAAGAGCGCAAAAGTACCACAACATGCCTGCCTCCACAGCTTTTTCCTTGGGGACATGCCTAATTCCTGGCTGATTTGCCTTTCTCGTCTTAGGGTTGGGGTTCGGCCTAGGGCTAGGATTTTTAAAAGCAGGAAGCCCTGAGTTCCAGGCACACTGGAGCTGTGAAAGGCATCCAAAAGGGAGTGCAAAAGTGCCACAACATGGCTGCTTTCACGGCTTTTTCCTTGGCAAGAAGCCTAACATCAGGCTGATTTACTTTCCCAGGGTTACTGTTAGGCTTAGGCCTAGGGCTAGGATTTTTGAAACTAGGAAGCCCTTAGCTCCAGGCACACTGCAGCTGTTCAAGGCATCCCAAGGGGAGTACAAAAGTGCAACAACATGGCAGCTTTCACAGCTTTTTCCTTGGCACCATCCCTATACCTAGGCTGATTTATCTGCCTAGGGTTAGGGTTAGAGTTCAGCCTAGGGCTTGGATTTCTTTAACCAGGAAGCCCTGAGTTCCAGGCTTACTTCATCTGCCAAAGGCATCCCAAAGGGAGTGCAGAAGTGCCACAACATGGCTGCTTTCACGGCTTTTCCCATAGGAAGAACCCTAATACCCGGCTGACTTACTTTCCCAGGGTTACTGTTAGGCTTAGGCCTAGGGCTAGGATTTTTGAAACTAGGAAGCCCTTAGCTCCAGGCACACTGCAGCTGTTAAAGGCATCCCAAGGGGAGTACAAAAGTGCAACAACATGGCAGCTTTCACAGCTTTTTCCTTGGCACCATCCCTATACCTAGGCTGATTTATCTGCCTAGGGTTAGGGTTAGGGTTCAGCCTAGGGCTTGGATTTCTTTAACCAGGAAGCCCTGAGTTCCAGGCTTACTTCATCTGCCAAAGGCATCCCAAAGGGAGTGCAGAAGTGCCACAACATGGCTGCTTTCACGGCTTTTCCCTTAGGAAGAACCCTAATACCCGGCTGATTTACCTTCCTAGGGTTACTGTTAGGCTTAGGCCTAGGACTTTTAAAACCAGGAAGCCCTGGGCTCCAGGCACACTGCAGCTGCAAAAGGCATCCCAAGGGGAGCGCAAAAGTGACGCAACTTGGCTGCCACCACTGATATTTCCATGAGACCATCCCGAACCATAGGCTGATTTTCCTTCCTAGGGTTAAGGTTTGAGTTACGCCTAGGGTAAGGGTTCTATTAACCAGAAAGCCCTGAGTTCCAAGAACACAGCAGCTGCGAAGGACTAGCCAAGAAGAGCGCAAAAGTACCACAACCTGCCTGCCTCCACAGCTTTTTCCTTGGGGACATGCCTAATTCCTGGCTGATTTGCCTTTCTCGTCTTAGGGTTGGGGTTCGGCCTAGGGCTAGGATTTTTAAAATCAGGAAGCCCTGAGTTCCAGGCACACTGGAGCTGTGAAAGGCATCCAAAAGGGAGTGCAAAAGTGCCACAACATGGCTGCTTTCACGGCTTTTTCCTTGGCAAGAAGCCTAACATCAGGCTGATTTACTTTCCCAGGCTTATTGTTAGGCTTAGGCCTAGGGCTAGGATTTTTGAAACTAGGAAGCCCTTAGCTCCAGGCACACTGCAGCTGTTCAAGGCATCCCAAGGGGAGTACAAAAGTGCAACAACATGGCAGCTTTCACAGCTTTTTCCTTGGCACCATCCCTATACCTAGGCTGATTTATCTGCCTAGGGTTAGGGTTAGAGTTCAGCCTAGGGCTTGGATTTCTTTAACCAGGAAGCCCTGAGTTCCAGGCTTACTTCATCTGCCAAAGGCATCCCAAAGGGAGTGCAGAAGTGCCACAACATGGCTGCTTTCACGGCTATTCCCTTAGGAAGAACCCTAATACCCGGCTGATTTACCTTCCTAGGGTTACTGTTAGGCTTAGGCCTAGGACTTTTAAAACCAGGAAGCCCTGGGCTCCAGGCACACTGCAGCTGCAAAAGGCATCCCAAGGGGAGCGCAAAAGTGACGCAACTTGGCTGCCACCACTGATATTTCCATGAGACCATCCCGAACCATAGGCTGATTTTCCTTCCTAGGGTTAAGGTTTGAGTTACGCCTAGGGTAAGGGTTCTATTAACCAGAAAGCCCTGAGTTCCAAGAACACAGCAGCTGCGAAGGACTAGCCAAGAAGAGCGCAAAAGTACCACAACATGCCTGCCTCCACAGCTTTTTCCTTGGGGACATGCCTAATTCCTGGCTGATTTGCCTTTCTCGTCTTAGGGTTGGGGTTCGGCCTAGGGCTAGGATTTTTAAAATCAGGAAGCCCTGAGTTCCAGGCACACTGGAGCTGTGAAAGGCATCCAAAAGGGAGTGCAAAAGTGCCACAACATGGCTGCTTTCACGGCTTTTTCCTTGGCAAGAAGCCTAACATCAGGCTGACATACTTTCCCAGGCTTACTGTTAGGCTTAGGCCTAGGGCTAGGATTTTTGAAACTAGGAAGCCCTTAGCTCCAGGCACACTGCAGCTGTTCAAGGCATCCCAAGGGGAGTACAAAAGTGCAACAACATGGCAGCTTTCACAGCTTTTTCCTTGGCACCATCCCTATACCTAGGCTGATTTATCTGCCTAGGGTTAGGGTTAGGGTTCAGCCTAGGGCTTGGATTTCTTTAACCAGGAAGCCCTGAGTTCCAGGCTTACTTCATCTGCCAAAGGCATCCCAAAGGGAGTGCAGAAGTGCCACAACATGGCTGCTTTCATGGCTTTTCCCTTAGGAAGAACCCTAATACCCGGCTGACTTACCTTCCTAGGGTTACTGTTAGGCTTAGGCCTAGGACTTTTAAAACCAGGAAGCCCTGGGCTCCAGGCACACTGCAGCTGCAAAAGGCATCCCAAGGGGAGCGCAAAAGTGACGCAACTTGGCTGCCACCACTGATATTTCCATGAGACCATCCCGAACCATAGGCTGATTTTCCTTCCTAGGGTTAAGGTTTGAGTTACGCCTAGGGTAAGGGTTCTATTAACCAGAAAGCCCTGAGTTCCAAGAACACAGCAGCTGCGAAGGACTAGCCAAGAAGAGCGCAAAAGTACCACAACATGCCTGCCTCCACAGCTTTTTCCTTGGGGACATGCCTAATTCCTGGCTGATTTGCCTTTCTCGTCTTAGGGTTGGGGTTCAGCCTAGGGCTAGGATTTTTAAAAGCAGGAAGCCCTGAGTTCCAGGCACACTGCAGCTGTGAAAGGCATCCAAAAGGGAGTGCAAAAGTGCCACAACATGGCTGCTTTCACGGCTTTTTCCTTGCAAGAAGCCTAACATCAGGCTGATTTACATTCCCCGGGTTACTGTTAGGCTTAGGCCTAGGGCTAGGATTTTTGAAACTAGGAAGCCCTTAGCTCCAGGCACACTGCAGCTGTTCAAGGCATCCCAAGGGGAGTACAAAAGTGCAACAACATGGCAGCTTTCACAGCTTTTTCCTTGGCACCATCCCTATACCTAGGCTGATTTATCTGCCTAGGGTTAGGGTTAGGGTTCAGCCTAGGGCTGTGATTTCTTTAACCAGGAAGCCCTGAGTTCCAGGCTTACTTCATCTGCCAAAGGCATCCCAAAGGGAGTGCAGAAGTGCCACAACATGGCTGCTTTCACGGCTTTTCCCTTAGGAAGAACCCTAATACCGGGCTGATTTACCTTCCTAGGGTTACTGTTAGGCTTAGGCCTAGGACTTTTAAAACCAGGAAGCCCTGGGCTCCAGGCACACTGCAGCTGCAAAAGGCATCCCAAGGGGAGCGCAAAAGTGACGCAACTTGGCTGCCACCACTGATATTTCCATGAGACCATCCCGAACCATAGGCTGATTTTCCTTCCTAGGGTTAAGGTTTGAGTTACGCCTAGGGTAAGGGTTCTATTAACCAGAAAGCCCTGAGTTCCAAGAACACAGCAGCTGCGAAGGACTAGCCAAGAAGAGCGCAAAGTACCACAACATGCCTGCCTCCACAGCTTTTTCCTTGGGGACATGCCTAATTCCTGGCTGATTTGCCTTTCTTGTCTTAGGGTTGGGGTTCGGCCTAGGGCTAGGATTTTTAAAAGCAGGAAGCCCTGAGTTCCAGGCACACTGGAGCTGTGAAAGGCATCCAAAAGGGAGTGCAAAAGTGCCACAACATGGCTGCTTTCACGGCTTTTTCCTTGGCAAGAAGCCTAACACCAGGCTGACATACTTTCCCAGAGTGACTGTTAGGCTTAGGCCTAGGGCTAGGATTTTTAAAACTAGGAAGCCCTTAGCTCCAGGCACACTGCAGCTGTTCAAGGCATCCCAAGGGGAGTACAAAAGTGCAACAACATGGCAGCTTTCACAGCTTTTTCCTTGGCACCATCCCTATACCTAGGCTGATTTATCTGCCTAGGGTTAGGGTTAGGGTTCAGCCTAGGGCTTGGATTTTTTTAACCAGGAAGCCCTGAGTTTCCCAGGCTTACTTCATCTGCCAAAGGCATCCCAAAGGGAGTGCAGAAGTGCCACAACATGGCTGCTTTCACGGCTATTCCCTTAGGAAGAACCCTAATACCCGGCTGATTTACCTTCCTAGGGTTACTGTTAGGCTTAGGCCTAGGACTTTTAAAACCAGGAAGCCCTGTGCTCCAGGCACACTGCAGCTGTTAAAGGCATCCCAAGGGGAGCGCAAAAGTGACACAACTTGGCTGCCTCCACTGCTATTTCCATGAGACCATCCCGAATCATAGGCTGATTTTCCTTCCTAGGCTTAAGGTTTGAGTTAGGCCTAGGGTTAGTGTTCTTTTAACCAGAAAGCCCTGAGTTCCAAGAACACAGCAGCTGCGAAGGACTACCCAAGAAGAGCGCAGAAGTGCCTCAACATGCCTGCCTCCACAGCTTTTTCCTTGGGGACGTCCCGAAACGAAGGCTGATTTAGAAGCCTCCAGTATGGGCTAAAGTTGTGGTTTTTTACACAAGGAAGACATGTGCTCTAAGCACACTGCAGCTGTGAAAGGCATCGCAAGGGGAGCGCAAAAGTGCCACAACATGGCTGTCTCCACAGCTTTTCCCTTGGGATAATTCCTAAACCCAGGCTGATTTAAATGACCAGTGTTACGGTTAGGGTTAGGGTTACGCCTAGGTGTAGAGCTTTTTAAACCAGCAAGCTCAGAGCTCCAGGCACTTGGCAGCTGTGAAAGGCATCCCAAGGGGAGTACAAAAGTGCAACAACATGGCAGCTTTCACAGCTTTTTCCTTGGCACCATCCCTATACCTAGGCTGATTTATCTGCCTAGGGTTAGGGTTAGGGTTCAGCCTAGGGCTTGGATTTCTTTAACCAGGAAGCCCTGAGTTCCAGGCTTACTTCATCTGCCAAAGGCATCCCAAAGGGAGTGCAGAAGTGCCACAACATGGCTGCTTTCACGGCTTTTCCCTTAGGAAGAACCCTAATACCCGGCTGATTTACCTTCCTAGGGTTACTGTTAGGCTTAGGCCTAGGACTTTTAAAACCAGGAAGCCCTGGGCTCCAGGCACACTGCAGCTGCAAAAGGCATCCCAAGGGGAGCGCAAAAGTGACGCAACTTGGCTGCCACCACTGATATTTCCATGAGACCATCCCGAACCATAGGCTGATTTTCCTTCCTAGGGTTAAGGTTTGAGTTACGCCTAGGGTAAGGGTTCTATTAACCAGAAAGCCCTGAGTTCCAAGAACACAGCAGCTGCGAAGGACTAGCCAAGAAGAGCGCAAAAGTACCACAACATGCCTGCCTCCACAGCTTTTTCCTTGGGGACATGCCTAATTCCTGGCTGATTTGCCTTTCTCGTCTTAGGGTTGGGGTTCGGCCTAGGGCTAGGATTTTTAAAAGCAGGAAGCCCTGAGTTCCAGGCACACTGGAGCTGTGAAAGGCATCCAAAAGGGAGTGCAAAAGTGCCACAACATGGCTGCTTTCACGGCTTTTTCCTTGGCAAGAAGCCTAACATCAGGCTGATTTACTTTCCCAGGGTTACTGTTAGGCTTAGGCCTAGGGCTAGGATTTTTGAAACTAGGAAGCCCTTAGCTCCAGGCACACTGCAGCTGTTCAAGGCATCCCAAGGGGAGTACAAAAGTGCAACAACATGGCAGCTTTCACAGCTTTTTCCTTGGCACCATCCCTATACCTAGGCTGATTTATCTGCCTAGGGTTAGGGTTAGGGTTCAGCCTAGGGCTTGGATTTCTTTAACCAGGAAGCCCTGAGTTCCAGGCTTACTTCATCTGCCAAAGGCATCCCAAAGGGAGTGCAGAAGTGCCACAACATGGCTGCTTTCACGGCTTTCCTCCCCCCCCCTTAGGAAGAACCCTAATACCCGGCTGATTTACCTTCCTAGGGTTACTGTTAGGCTTAGGCCTAGGACTTTTAAAACCAGGAAGCCCTGGGCTCCAGGCACACTGCAGCTGCAAAAGGCATCCCAAGGGGAGCGCAAAAGTGACGCAACTTGGCTGCCACCACTGATATTTCCATGAGACCATCCCGAACCATAGGCTGATTTTCCTTCCTAGGGTTAAAGTTTGAGTTACGCCTAGGGTAAGGGTTCTATTAACCAGAAAGCCCTGAGTTCCAAGAACACAGCAGCTGCGAAGGACTAGCCAAGAAGAGCGCAAAAGTACCACAACATGCCTGCCTCCACAGCTTTTTCCTTGGGGACATGCCTAATTCCTGGCTGATTTGCCT
This sequence comes from Ammospiza nelsoni, assembly GCF_027579445.1. NCBI lineage: Eukaryota > Metazoa > Chordata > Aves > Passeriformes > Passerellidae > Ammospiza > Ammospiza nelsoni. The sequence goes on along the minus strand of NW_026683190.1, from coordinate 533,238 downwards.
TTCTCGTCTTAGGGTTGGGGTTCGGCCTAGGGCTAGGATTTTTAAAATCAGGAAGCCCTGAGTTCCAGGCACACTGGAGCTGTGAAAGGCATCCAAAAGGGAGTGCAAAAGTGCCACAACATGGCTGCTTTCACGGCTTTTTCCTTGGCAAGAAGCCTAACATCAGGCTGATTTACTTTCCCAGGCTTACTGTTAGGCTTAGGCCTAGGGCTAGGATTTTTGAAACTAGGAAGCCCTTAGCTCCAGGCACACTGCAGCTGTTCAAGGCATCCCAAGGGGAGTACAAAAGTGCAACAACATGGCAGCTTTCACAGCTTTTTCCTTGGCACCATCCCTATACCTAGGCTGATTTATCTGCCTAGGGTTAGGGTTAGGGTTCAGCCTAGGGCTTGGATTTTTTTAACCAGGAAGCCCTGAGTTCCAGGCTTACTTCATCTGCCAAAGGCATCCCAAAGGGAGTGCAGAAGTGCCACAACATGGCTGCTTTCACGGCTTTTCCCTTAGGAAGAACCCTAATACCCGGCTGATTTACCTTCCTGGGGTTACTGTTAGGCTTAGGCCTAGGACTTTTAAAACCAGGAAGCCCTGGGCTCCAGGCACACTGCAGCTGCAAAAGGCATCCCAAGGGGAGCGCAAAAGTGACGCAACTTGGCTGCCACCACTGATATTTCCATCCCGAACCATAGGCTGATTTTCCTTCCTAGGGTTAAAGTTTGAGTTACGCCTAGGGTAAGGGTTCTATTAACCAGAAAGCCCTGAGTTCCAAGAACACAGCAGCTGCGAAGGACTAGCCAAGAAGAGCGCAAAAGTACCACAACATGCCTGCCTCCACAGCTTTTTCCTTGGGGACATGCCTAATTCCTGGCTGATTTGCCTTTCTCGTCTTAGGGTTGGGGTTCGGCCTAGGGCTAGGATTTTTAAAATCAGGAAGCCCTGAGTTCCAGGCACACTGGAGCTGTGAAAGGCATCCAAAAGGGAGTGCAAAAGTGCCACAACATGGCTGCTTTCACGGCTTTTTCCTTGGCAAGAAGCCTAACATCAGGCTGATTTACTTTCCCAGGGTTACTGTTAGGCTTAGGCCTAGGGCTAGGATTTTTGAAACTAGGAAGCCCTTAGCTCCAGGCACACTGCAGCTGTTCAAGGCATCCCAAGGGGAGTACAAAAGTGCAACAACATGGCAGCTTTCACAGCTTTTTCCTTGGCACCATCCCTATACCTAGGCTGATTTATCTGCCTAGGGTTAGGGTTAGAGTTCAGCCTAGGGCTTGGATTTCTTTAACCAGGAAGCCCTGAGTTCCAGGCTTACTTCATCTGCCAAAGGCATCCCAAAGGGAGTGCAGAAGTGCCACAACATGGCTGCTTTCACGGCTTTTCCCTTAGGAAGAACCCTAATACCCGGCTGATTTACCTTCCTAGGGTTACTGTTAGGCTTAGGCCTAGGACTTTTAAAACCAGGAAGCCCTGGGCTCCAGGCACACTGCAGCTGCGAAAGGCATCCCAAGGGGAGCGCAAAAGTGACGCAACTTGGCTGCCACCACTGATATTTCCATGAGACCATCCCGAACCATAGGCTGATTTTCCTTCCTAGGGTTAAGGTTTGAGTTACGCCTAGGGTAAGGGTTCTATTAACCAGAAAGCCCTGAGTTCCAAGAACACAGCAGCTGCGAAGGACTAGCCAAGAAGAGCGCAAAAGTACCACAACATGCCTGCCTCCACAGCTTTTTCCTTGGGGACATGCCTAATTCCTGGCTGATTTGCCTTTCTCGTCTTAGGGTTGTGGTTCGGCCTAGGGCTAGGATTTTTAAAATCAGGAAGCCCTGAGTTCCAGGCACACTGGAGCTGTGAAAGGCATCCAAAAGGGAGTGCAAAAGTGCCACAACATGGCTGCTTTCACGGCTTTTTCCTTGGCAAGAAGCCTAACATCAGGCTGATTTACTTTCCCAGGGTTACTGTTAGGCTTAGGCCTAGGGCTAGGATTTTTGAAACTAGGAAGCCCTTAGCTCCAGGCACACTGCAGCTGTTCAAGGCATCCCAAGGGGAGTACAAAAGTGCAACAACATGGCAGCTTTCACAGCTTTTTCCTTGGCACCATCCCTATACCTAGGCTGATTTATCTGCCTAGGGTTAGGGTTAGGGTTCAGCCTAGGGCTTGGATTTCTTTAACCAGGAAGCCCTGAGTTCCAGGCTTACTTCATCTGCCAAAGGCATCCCAAAGGGAGTGCAGAAGTGCCACAACATGGCTGCTTTCACAGCTTTTCCCTTAGGAAGAACCCTAATACCCGGCTGATTTACCTTCCTAGGGTTACTGTTAGGCTTAGGCCTAGGACTTTTAAAACCAGGAAGCCCTGGGCTCCAGGCACACTGCAGCTGCAAAAGGCATCCCAAGGGGAGCGCAAAAGTGACGCAACTTGGCTGCCACCACTGATATTTCCATGAGACCATCCCGAACCATAGGCTGATTTTCCTTCCTAGGGTTAAGGTTTGAGTTACGCCTAGGGTAAGGGTTCTATTAACCAGAAAGCCCTGAGTTCCAAGAACACAGCAGCTGCGAAGGACTAGCCAAGAAGAGCGCAAAAGTACCACAACCTGCCTGCCTCCACAGCTTTTTCCTTGGGGACATGCCTAATTCCTGGCTGATTTGCCTTTCTCGTCTTAGGGTTGGGGTTCGGCCTAGGGCTAGGATTTTTAAAAGCAGGAAGCCCTGAGTTCCAGGCACACTGGAGCTGTGAAAGGCATCCAAAAGGGAGTGCAAAAGTGCCACAACATGGCTGCTTTCACGGCTTTTTCCTTGGCAAGAAGCCTAACATCAGGCTGATTTACTTTCCCAGGCTTACTGTTAGGCTTAGGCCTAGGGCTAGGATTTTTGAAACTAGGAAGCCCTTAGCTCCAGGCACACTGCAGCTGTTCAAGGCATCCCAAGGGGAGTACAAAAGTGCAACAACATGGCAGCTTTCACAGCTTTTTCCTTGGCACCATCCCTATACCTAGGCTGATTTATCTGCCTAGGGTTAGGGTTAGAGTTCAGCCTAGGGCTTGGATTACTTTAACCAGGAAGCCCTGAGTTCCAGGCTTACTTCATCTGCCAAAGGCATCCCAAAGGGAGTGCAGAAGTGCCACAACATGGCTGCTTTCACGGCTTTTCCCATAGGAAGAACCCTAATACCCGGCTGACTTACTTTCCCAGGGTTACTGTTAGGCTTAGGCCTAGGGCTAGGATTTTTGAAACTAGGAAGCCCTTAGCTCCAGGCACACTGCAGCTGTTCAAGGCATCCCAAGGGGAGTACAAAAGTGCAACAACATGGCAGCTTTCACAGCTTTTTCCTTGGCACCATCCCTATACCTAGGCTGATTTATCTGCCTAGGGTTAGGGTTAGGGTTCAGCCTAGGGCTTGGATTTCTTTAACCAGGAAGCCCTGAGTTCCAGGCTTACTTCATCTGCCAAAGGCATCCCAAAGGGAGTGCAGAAGTGCCACAACATGGCTGCTTTCACGGCTTTTCCCTTAGGAAGAACCCTAATACCCGGCTGATTTACCTTCCTAGGGTTACTGTTAGGCTTAGGCCTAGGACTTTTAAAACCAGGAAGCCCTGGGCTCCAGGCACACTGCAGCTGCAAAAGGCATCCCAAGGGGAGCGCAAAAGTGACGCAACTTGGCTGCCACCACTGATATTTCCATGAGACCATCCCGAACCATAGGCTGATTTTCCTTCCTAGGGTTAAGGTTTGAGTTACGCCTAGGGTAAGGGTTCTATTAACCAGAAAGCCCTGAGTTCCAAGAACACAGCAGCTGCGAAGGACTAGCCAAGAAGAGCGCAAAAGTACCACAACCTGCCTGCCTCCACAGCTTTTTCCTTGGGGACATGCCTAATTCCTGGCTGATTTGCCTTTCTCGTCTTAGGGTTGGGGTTCGGCCTAGGGCTAGGATTTTTAAAATCAGGAAGCCCTGAGTTCCAGGCACACTGGAGCTGTGAAAGGCATCCAAAAGGGAGTGCAAAAGTGCCACAACATGGCTGCTTTCACGGCTTTTTCCTTGGCAAGAAGCCTAACACCAGGCTGATTTACCTTCCCAGGGTTACTGTTAGGCTTAGGCCTAGGGCTAGGATTTTTGAAACTAGGAAGCCCTTAGCTCCAGGCACACTGCAGCTGTTCAAGGCATCCCAAGGGGAGTACAAAAGTGCAACAACATGGCAGCTTTCACAGCTTTTTCCTTGGCACCATCCCTATACCTAGGCTGATTTATCTGCCTAGGCTTAGGGTTAGAGTTCAGCCTAGGGCTTGGATTTCTTTAACCAGGAAGCCCTGAGTTCCAGGCTTACTTCATCTGCCAAAGGCATCCCAAAGGGAGTGCAGAAGTGCCACAACATGGCTGCTTTCACGGCTTTTCCCTTAGGAAGAACCCTAATACCCGGCTGATTTACCTTCCTAGGGTTACTGTTAGGCTTAGGCCTAGGACTTTTAAAACCAGGAAGCCCTGGGCTCCAGGCACACTGCAGCTGCAAAAGGCATCCCAAGGGGAGCGCAAAAGTGATGCAACTTGGCTGCCACCACTGATATTTCCATGAGACCATCCCGAACCATAGGCTGATTTTCCTTCCTAGGGTTAAGGTTTGAGTTACGCCTAGGGTAAGGGTTCTATTAACCAGAAAGCCCTGAGTTCCAAGAACACAGCAGCTGCGAAGGACTAGCCAAGAAGAGCGCAAAAGTACCACAACATGCCTGCCTCCACAGCTTTTTCCTTGGGGACATGCCTAATTCCTGGCTGATTTGCCTTTCTCGTCTTAGGGTTGGGGTTCGGCCTAGGGCTAGGATTTTTAAAAGCAGGAAGCCCTGAGTTCCAGGCACACTGGAGCTGTGAAAGGCATCCAAAAGGGAGTGCAAAAGTGCCACAACATGGCTGCTTTCACGGCTTTTTCCTTGGCAAGAAGCCTAACATCAGGCTGATTTACTTTCCCAGGGTTACTGTTAGGCTTAGGCCTAGGGCTAGGATTTTTGAAACTAGGAAGCCCTTAGCTCCAGGCACACTGCAGCTGTTCAAGGCATCCCAAGGGGAGTACAAAAGTGCAACAACATGGCAGCTTTCACAGCTTTTTCCTTGGCACCATCCCTATACCTAGGCTGATTTATCTGCCTAGGGTTAGGGTTAGAGTTCAGCCTAGGGCTTGGATTTCTTTAACCAGGAAGCCCTGAGTTCCAGGCTTACTTCATCTGCCAAAGGCATCCCAAAGGGAGTGCAGAAGTGCCACAACATGGCTGCTTTCACGGCTTTTCCCATAGGAAGAACCCTAATACCCGGCTGACTTACTTTCCCAGGGTTACTGTTAGGCTTAGGCCTAGGGCTAGGATTTTTGAAACTAGGAAGCCCTTAGCTCCAGGCACACTGCAGCTGTTCAAGGCATCCCAAGGGGAGTACAAAAGTGCAACAACATGGCAGCTTTCACAGCTTTTTCCTTGGCACCATCCCTATACCTAGGCTGATTTATCTGCCTAGGGTTAGGGTTAGGGTTCAGCCTAGGGCTTGGATTTCTTTAACCAGGAAGCCCTGAGTTCCAGGCTTACTTCATCTGCCAAAGGCATCCCAAAGGGAGTGCAGAAGTGCCACAACATGGCTGCTTTCACGGCTTTTCCCTTAGGAAGAACCCTAATACCCGGCTGATTTACCTTCCTAGGGTTACTGTTAGGCTTAGGCCTAGGACTTTTAAAACCAGGAAGCCCTGGGCTCCAGGCACACTGCAGCTGCAAAAGGCATCCCAAGGGGAGCGCAAAAGTGACGCAACTTGGCTGCCACCACTGATATTTCCATGAGACCATCCCGAACCATAGGCTGATTTTCCTTCCTAGGGTTAAGGTTTGAGTTACGCCTAGGGTAAGGGTTCTATTAACCAGAAAGCCCTGAGTTCCAAGAACACAGCAGCTGCGAAGGACTAGCCAAGAAGAGCGCAAAAGTACCACAACCTGCCTGCCTCCACAGCTTTTTCCTTGGGGACATGCCTAATTCCTGGCTGATTTGCCTTTCTCGTCTTAGGGTTGGGGTTCGGCCTAGGGCTAGGATTTTTAAAATCAGGAAGCCCTGAGTTCCAGGCACACTGGAGCTGTGAAAGGCATCCAAAAGGGAGTGCAAAAGTGCCACAACATGGCTGCTTTCACGGCTTTTTCCTTGGCAAGAAGCCTAACATCAGGCTGATTTACTTTCCCAGGCTTATTGTTAGGCTTAGGCCTAGGGCTAGGATTTTTGAAACTAGGAAGCCCTTAGCTCCAGGCACACTGCAGCTGTTCAAGGCATCCCAAGGGGAGTACAAAAGTGCAACAACATGGCAGCTTTCACAGCTTTTTCCTTGGCACCATCCCTATACCTAGGCTGATTTATCTGCCTAGGGTTAGGGTTAGAGTTCAGCCTAGGGCTTGGATTTCTTTAACCAGGAAGCCCTGAGTTCCAGGCTTACTTCATCTGCCAAAGGCATCCCAAAGGGAGTGCAGAAGTGCCACAACATGGCTGCTTTCACGGCTATTCCCTTAGGAAGAACCCTAATACCCGGCTGATTTACCTTCCTAGGGTTACTGTTAGGCTTAGGCCTAGGACTTTTAAAACCAGGAAGCCCTGGGCTCCAGGCACACTGCAGCTGCAAAAGGCATCCCAAGGGGAGCGCAAAAGTGACGCAACTTGGCTGCCACCACTGATATTTCCATGAGACCATCCCGAACCATAGGCTGATTTTCCTTCCTAGGGTTAAGGTTTGAGTTACGCCTAGGGTAAGGGTTCTATTAACCAGAAAGCCCTGAGTTCCAAGAACACAGCAGCTGCGAAGGACTAGCCAAGAAGAGCGCAAAAGTACCACAACATGCCTGCCTCCACAGCTTTTTCCTTGGGGACATGCCTAATTCCTGGCTGATTTGCCTTTCTCGTCTTAAGGTTGGGGTTCGGCCTAGGGCTAGGATTTTTAAAAGCAGGAAGCCCTGAGTTCCAGGCACACTGGAGCTGTGAAAGGCATCCAAAAGGGAGTGCAAAAGTGCCACAACATGGCTGCTTTCACGGCTTTTTCCTTGGCAAGAAGCCTAACACCAGGCTGACATACTTTCCCAGGGTTCCTGTTAGGCTTAGGCCTAGGACTTTTAAAACCAGGAAGCCCTGTGCTCCAGGCACACTGCAGCTGTTAAAGGCATCCCAAGGGGAGCGCAAAAGTGACACAACTTGGCTGCCTCCACTGCTATTTCCATGAGACCATCCCGAATCATAGGCTGATTTTCCTTCCTAGGCTTAAGGTTTGAGTTAGGCCTAGGGTTAGTGTTCTTTTAACCAGAAAGCCCTGAGTTCCAAGAACACAGCAGCTGCGAAGGACTACCCAAGAAGAGCGCAGAAGTGCCTCAACATGCCTGCCTCCACAGCTTTTTCCTTGGGGACGTCCCGAAACGAAGGCTGATTTAGAAGCCTCCAGTTTGGGCTAAAGTTGTGGTTTTTTACACCAGGAAGCCCTGTGCTCTAAGCACACTGCAGCTGTGAAAGGCATCGCAAGGGGAGCGCAAAAGTGCCACAACATGGATGTCTCCACAGCTTTTCCCTTGGGATAATTCCTAAACCCAGGCTGATTTAAATGACCAGTGTTACGGTTAGGGTTAGGGTTACGCCTAGGTGTAGAGCTTTTTAAACCAGCAAGCTCTGAGCTCCAGGCACACGGCAGCTGCGAAAGGCATCCCAAGGGGAGCACAAAAGTGCCAGAAAATGGCTGCCTCCACACGTTTTCATTGGCACCATTGCTAAGCCTAGGCTGAATTACCTGCCTCCAGTCTCAGCTAGGGACATGGTTTTTTAAACCAGGAAGCCCTGAGCTCCAGGCACACGGCAGCTGTGAAAGGCATCCCAAGGGGAGTACAAAAGTGCAACAACATGGCAGCTTTCACAGCTTTTTCCTTGGCACCATCCCTCTACCTAGGCTGATTTATCTGCCTAGGGTTAGGGTTAGGGCTCAGCCAAGGGCAAGGATTTTTTTAACCAGGAAGCCCTGAGTTCCAAGCTTACTTCATCTGCCAAAGGCATCCCAAAGGGAGTGCAGAAGTGCCACAACATGGCTGCTTTCACAGCTTTTTCCTTAGGAAGAACCCTAATACCCGGCTGATTTACCTTCCTAGGGTTACTGTTAGGCTTAGGCCTAGGACTTTTAAAACCAGGAAGCCCTGTGCTCCAGGCACACTGCAGCTGTTAAAGGCATCCCAAGGGGAGCGCAAAAGTGACACAACTTGGCTGCCTCCACTGCTATTTCCATGAGACCATCCCGAATCATAGGCTGATTTTCCTTCCTAGGCTTAAGGTTTGAGTTAGGCCTAGGGTTAGTGTTCTTTTAACCAGAAAGCCCTGAGTTCCAAGAACACAGCAGCTGCGAAGGACTACCCAAGAAGAGCGCAGAAGTGCCTCAACATGCCTGCCTCCACAGCTTTTTCCTTGGGGACGTCCCGAAACGAAGGCTGATTTAGAAGCCTCCAGTTTGGGCTAATGTTGTGGTTTTTTACACCAGGAAGACATGTGCTCCAAGCACCCTGCAGCTGTGAAAGGCATCCCAAGGGGAGCGCAAAAGTGCCACAACATGGCTGTCTCCACAGCTTTTCCCTTGGGATAATTCCTAAACCCAGGCTGATTTAAATGACCAGTGTTACGGTTAGGGTTAGGGTTACGCCTAGGTGTAGAGCTTTTTAAACCAGCAAGCTCTGAGCTCCAGGCACACGGCAGCTGCGAAAGGCATCCCAAGGGGAGCACAAAAGTGCCAGAAAATGGCTGCCTCCACACGTTTTCATTGGCACCATTGCTAAGCCTAGGCTGAATCACCTGCCTCCAGTCTCAGCTAGGGACATGGTTTTTTAAACCAGGAAGCCCTGAGCTCCAGGCACACGGCAGCTGTGAAAGGCATCCCAAGGGGAGTACAAAAGTGCAACAACATGGCAGCTTTCACAGCTTTTTCCTTGGCACCATCCCTATACCTAGGCTGATTTATCTGCCTAGGGTCAGGGTTAGGGCTCAGCCAAAGGCAAGGATTTTTTTAACCCGGAAGCCCTGAGTTCCAGGCTTACTGCATCTGCCAAAGGCATCCCAAAGGGAGAACAGAAGTGCCACAACATGGCTGCTTTCACAGCTTTTTCCTTAGGAAGAACCCTAATACCCGGCTGATTTACCTTCCTAGGGTTACTGATAGGCCTAGGCCTAGGACTTTTAAAACCAGGAAGCCCTGTGCTCCAGGCACACTGCAGCTGTTAAAGGCATCCCAAGGGGAGCGCAAAAGTGACACAACTTGGCTGCCTCCACTGCTATTTCCATGAGACCATCCCGAATCATAGGCTGATTTTCCTTCCTAGGCTTAAGGTTTGAGTTAGGCCTAGGTTTAGTGTTCTTTTAACCAGAAAGCCCTGAGTTCCAAGAACACAGCAGCTGCGAAGGACTACCCAAGAAGAGCGCAGAAGTGCCTCAACATGCCTGCCTCCACAGCTTTTTCTTTGAGGACGTTCCGAAACGAAGGCTGAATTAGAAGCCTCCAGTTTGGGCTAAAGTTGTGGTTTTTTACACCAGTAAGCCCTGTGCTCTAAGCACACTGCAGCTGTGAAAGGCATCCCAAGGGGAGCGCAAAAGTGCCACAACATGGCTGTCTCCACAGCTTTTCCCTTGGGATAATTCCTAAACCCAGGCTGATTTAAATGACCAGTGTTACGGTTAGGGTTAGGGTTACGCCTAGGTGTAGAGCTTTTTAAACCAGCAAGCTCTGAGCTCCAGGCACACGGCAGCTGCGAAAGGCATCCCAAGGGGAGCACAAAAGTGCCAGGAAATGGCTGCCTCCACACGTTTTCATTGGCACCATTGCTAAGCCTAGGCTGAATCACCTGCCTCCAGTCTCAGCTAGGGACATGGTTTTTTAAACCAGGAAGCCCTGAGCTCCAGGCACACGGCAGCTGTGAAAGGCATCCCAAGGGGAGTACAAAAGTGCAACAACATGGCAGCTTTCACAGCTTTTTACTTGCCACCATCCCTATACCTAGGCTGATTTATCTGCCTAGGGTTAGGGTTAGGGCTCAGCCAAGGGCAAGGATTTTTTTAACCAGGAAGCCCTGAGTTCCAGGCTTACTGCATCTGCCAAAGGCATCCCAAAGGGAGTGCAGAAGTGCCACAACATGGCTGCTTTCACAGCTTTTTCCTTAGGAAGAACCCTAATACCCGGCTGATTTACCTTCCTAGGGTTACTGTTAGGCCTAGGCCTAGGATTTTAAAACCAGGAAGCCCAGTGCTCCAGGCACACTGCAGCTGTTAAAGGCATCCCAAGGGGAGCACAGAAGTGCCACAACATGGCTGCCTTCATAGCTTTTTCCTTAGGAAGAACCCTAATACCCGGCTGATTTACCTTCCTAGGGTTACAGTTAGGCCTAGGCCTAGGGCTAGGATTTTTGAAACTAGGAAGCCCTTAGCTCCAGGCACACTGCAGCTGTTAAAGGCATCCCAAGGGGAGTACAAAAGTGCAACAACATGGCAGCTTTCACAGCTTTTTCCTTGGCACCATCCCTATACCTAGGCTGATTTATCTGCCTAGGCTTAGGGTTAGAGTTCAGCCTAGGGCTTGGATTTCTTTAACCAGGAAGCCCTGAGTTCCAGGCTTACTTCATCTGCCAAAGGCATCCCAAAGGGAGTGCAGAAGTGCCACAACATGGCTGCTTTCACGGCTTTTCCCTTAGGAAGAACCCTAATACCCGGCTGATTTACCTTCCTAGGGTTACTGTTAGGCTTAGGCCTAGGACTTTTAAAACCAGGAAGCCCTGGGCTCCAGGCACACTGCAGCTGCAAAAGGCATCCCAAGGGGAGCGCAAAAGTGACGCAACTTGGCTGCCACCACTGATATTTCCATGAGACCATCCCGAACCATAGGCTGATTTTCCTTCCTAGGGTTAAGGTTTGAGTTACGCCTAGGGTAAGGGTTCTATTAACCAGAAAGCCCTGAGTTCCAAGAACACAGCAGCTGCGAAGGACTAGCCAAGAAGAGCGCAAAAGTACCACAACATGCCTGCCTCCACAGCTTTTTCCTTGGGGACATGCCTAATTCCTGGCTGATTTGCCTTTCTCGTCTTAGGGTTGGGGTTCGGCCTAGGGCTAGGATTTTTAAAATCAGGAAGCCCTGAGTTCCAGGCACACTGGAGCTGTGAAAGGCATCCAAAAGGGAGTGCAAAAGTGCCACAACATGGCTGCTTTCACGGCTTTTTCCTTGGCAAGAAGCCTAACATCAGGCTGACATACTTTCCCAGGCTTACTGTTAGGCTTAGGCCTAGGGCTAGGATTTTTGAAACTAGGAAGCCCTTAGCTCCAGGCACACTGCAGCTGTTCAAGGCATCCCAAGGGGAGTACAAAAGTGCAACAACATGGCAGCTTTCACAGCTTTTTCCTTGGCACCATCCCTATACCTAGGCTGATTTATCTGCCTAGGGTTAGGGTTAGGGTTCAGCCTAGGGCTTGGATTTCTTTAACCAGGAAGCCCTGAGTTCCAGGCTTACTTCATCTGCCAAAGGCATCCCAAAGGGAGTGCAGAAGTGCCACAACATGGCTGCTTTCACAGCTTTTCCCTTAGGAAGAACCCTAATACCCGGCTGACTTACCTTCCTAGGGTTACTGTTAGGCTTAGGCCTAGGACTTTTAAAACCAGGAAGCCCTGGGCTCCAGGCACACTGCAGCTGCAAAAGGCATCCCAAGGGGAGCGCAAAAGTGACGCAACTTGGCTGCCACCACTGATATTTCCATGAGACCATCCCGAACCATAGGCTGATTTTCCTTCCTAGGGTTAAGGTTTGAGTTACGCCTAGGGTAAGGGTTCTATTAACCAGAAAGCCCTGAGTTCCAAGAACACAGCAGCTGCGAAGGACTAGCCAAGAAGAGCGCAAAAGTACCACAACATGCCTGCCTCCACAGCTTTTTCCTTGGGGACATGCCTAATTCCTGGCTGATTTGCCTTTCTCGTCTTAGGGTTGGGGTTCAGCCTAGGGCTAGGATTTTTAAAAGCAGGAAGCCCTGAGTTCCAGGCACACTGCAGCTGTGAAAGGCATCCAAAAGGGAGTGCAAAAGTGCCACAACATGGCTGCTTTCACGGCTTTTTCCTTGGCAAGAAGCCTAACATCAGGCTGATTTACATTCCCCGGGTTACTGTTAGGCTTAGGCCTAGGGCTAGGATTTTTGAAACTAGGAAGCCCTTAGCTCCAGGCACACTGCAGCTGTTCAAGGCATCCCAAGGGGAGTACAAAAGTGCAACAACATGGCAGCTTTCACAGCTTTTTCCTTGGCACCATCCCTATACCTAGGCTGATTTATCTGCCTAGGGTTAGGGTTAGGGTTCAGCCTAGGGCTTGGATTTCTTTAACCAGGAAGCCCTGAGTTCCAGGCTTACTTCATCTGCCAAAGGCATCCCAAAGGGAGTGCAGAAGTGCCACAACATGGCTGCTTTCACGGCTTTTCCCTTAGGAAGAACCCTAATACCGGGCTGATTTACCTTCCTAGGGTTACTGTTAGGCTTAGGCCTAGGACTTTTAAAACCAGGAAGCCCTGGGCTCCAGGCACACTGCAGCTGCAAAAGGCATCCCAAGGGGAGCGCAAAAGTGACGCAACTTGGCTGCCACCACTGATATTTCCATGAGACCATCCCGAACCATAGGCTGATTTTCCTTCCTAGGGTTAAGGTTTGAGTTACGCCTAGGGTAAGGGTTCTATTAACCAGAAAGCCCTGAGTTCCAAGAACACAGCAGCTGCGAAGGACTAGCCAAGAAGAGCGCAAAAGTACCACAACATGCCTGCCTCCACAGCTTTTTCCTTGGGGACATGCCTAATTCCTGGCTGATTTGCCTTTCTTGTCTTAGGGTTGGGGTTCGGCCTAGGGCTAGGATTTTTAAAAGCAGGAAGCCCTGAGTTCCAGGCACACTGGAGCTGTGAAAGGCATCCAAAAGGGAGTGCAAAAGTGCCACAACATGGCTGCTTTCACGGCTTTTTCCTTGGCAAGAAGCCTAACACCAGGCTGACATACTTTCCCAGAGTGACTGTTAGGCTTAGGCCTAGGGCTAGGATTTTTAAAACTAGGAAGCCCTTAGCTCCAGGCACACTGCAGCTGTTCAAGGCATCCCAAGGGGAGTACAAAAGTGCAACAACATGGCAGCTTTCACAGCTTTTTCCTTGGCACCATCCCTATACCTAGGCTGATTTATCTGCCTAGGGTTAGGGTTAGGGTTCAGCCTAGGGCTTGGATTTTTTTAACCAGGAAGCCCTGAGTTCCAGGCTTACTTCATCTGCCAAAGGCATCCCAAAGGGAGTGCAGAAGTGCCACAACATGGCTGCTTTCACGGCTATTCCCTTAGGAAGAACCCTAATACCCGGCTGATTTACCTTCCTAGGGTTACTGTTAGGCTTAGGCCTAGGACTTTTAAAACCAGGAAGCCCTGTGCTCCAGGCACACTGCAGCTGTTAAAGGCATCCCAAGGGGAGCGCAAAAGTGACACAACTTGGCTGCCTCCACTGCTATTTCCATGAGACCATCCCGAATCATAGGCTGATTTTCCTTCCTAGGCTTAAGGTTTGAGTTAGGCCTAGGGTTAGTGTTCTTTTAACCAGAAAGCCCTGAGTTCCAAGAACACAGCAGCTGCGAAGGACTACCCAAGAAGAGCGCAGAAGTGCCTCAACATGCCTGCCTCCACAGCTTTTTCCTTGGGGACGTCCCGAAACGAAGGCTGATTTAGAAGCCTCCAGTTTGGGCTAAAGTTGTGGTTTTTTACACAAGGAAGACATGTGCTCTAAGCACACTGCAGCTGTGAAAGGCATCGCAAGGGGAGCGCAAAAGTGCCACAACATGGCTGTCTCCACAGCTTTTCCCTTGGGATAATTCCTAAACCCAGGCTGATTTAAATGACCAGTGTTACGGTTAGGGTTAGGGTTACGCCTAGGTGTAGAGCTTTTTAAACCAGCAAGCTCAGAGCTCCAGGCACTTGGCAGCTGTGAAAGGCATCCCAAGGGGAGTACAAAAGTGCAACAACATGGCAGCTTTCACAGCTTTTTCCTTGGCACCATCCCTATACCTAGGCTGATTTATCTGCCTAGGGTTAGGGTTAGGGCTCAGCCAAGGGCAAGGATTTTTTTAACCAGGAAGCCCTGAGTTCCAGGCTTACTGCATCTGCCAAAGGCATCCCAAAGGGAGCGCAGAAGTGCCAAAACATGGCTGCTTTCACAGCTTTTTCCTTAGGAAGAACCCTAATACCCGGCTGATTTACCTTCCTAGGGTTACTGTTAGGCCTAGGCCTAGGACTTTTAAAACCAGGAAGCCCTGGGCTCCAGGCACACTGCAGGTGTTAAAGGCATCCCAAGGGGAGCGCAGAAGTGCCACAACATGGCTGTCTCCACAGCTTTTCCCTTGGGATAATTCCTAAACCCAGGCTGATTTAAATGACCAGTGTTACGGTTAGGGTTAGGGTTACGCCTAGGTGTAGAGCTTTTTAAACCAGCAAGCTCTGAGCTCCAGGCACACGGCAGCTGCGAAAGGCATCCCAAGGGGAGCACAAAAGTGCCAGAAAATGGCTGCCTCCACACGTTTTCATTGGCACCATTGCTAAGCCTAGGCTGAATCACCTGCCTCCAGTCTCAGCTAGGGACATGGTTTTTTAAACCAGGAAGCCCTGAGCTCCAGGCACTTGGCAGCTGTGAAAGGCATCCCAAGGGGAGTACAAAAGTGCAACAACATGGCAGCTTTCACAGCTTTTTCCTTGGCACCATCCCTCTACCTAGGCTGATTTATCTGCCTAGGGTTAGGGTTAGGGCTCAGCCAAGGGCAAGGATTTTTTTAACCAGGAAGCCCTGAGTTCCAAGCTTACTTCATCTGCCAAAGGCATCCCAAAGGGAGTGCAGAAGTGCCACAACATGGCTGCTTTCACAGCTTTTTCCTTAGGAAGAACCCTAATACCCGGCTGATTTACCTTCCTAGGGTTACTGTTAGGCTTAGGCCTAGGACTTTTAAAACCAGGAAGCCCTGTGCTCCAGGCACACTGCAGCTGTTAAAGGCATCCCAAGGGGAGCGCAAAAGTGACACAACTTGGCTGCCTCCACTGCTATTTCCATGAGACCATCCCGAATCATAGGCTGATTTTCCTTCCTAGGCTTAAGGTTTGAGTTAGGCCTAGGGTTAGTGTTCTTTTAACCAGAAAGCCCTGAGTTCCAAGAACACAGCAGCTGCGAAGGACTACCCAAGAAGAGCGCAGAAGTGCCTCAACATGCCTGCCTCCACAGCTTTTTCCTTGGGGACGTCCCGAAACGAAGGCTGATTTAGAAGCCTCCAGTTTGGGCTAAAGTTGTGGTTTTTTACACAAGGAAGACATGTGCTCCAAGCACACTGCAGCTGTGAAAGGCATCCCAAGGGGAGCGCAAAAGTGCCACAACATGGCTGTCTCCACAGCTTTTCCCTTGGGATAATTCCTAAACCCAGGCTGATTTAAATGACCAGTGTTACGGTTAGGGTTAGGGTTACGCCTAGGTGTAGAGCTTTTTAAACCAGCAAGCTCTGAGCTCCAGGCACACGGCAGCTGCGAAAGGCATCCCAAGGGGAGCACAAAAGTGCCAGAAAATGGCTGCCTCCACACGTTTTCATTGGCACCATTGCTAAGCCTAGGCTGAATCACCTGCCTCCAGTCTCAGCTAGGGACATGGTTTTTTAAACCAGGAAGCCCTGAGCTCCAGGCACTTGGCAGCTGTGAAAGGCATCCCAAGGGGAGTACAAAAGTGCAACAACATGGCAGCTTTCACAGCTTTTTCCTTGGCACCATCCCTCTACCTAGGCTGATTTATCTGCCTAGGGTTAGGGTTAGGGCTCAGCCAAGGGCAAGGATTTTTTTAACCAGGAAGCCCTGAGTTCCAAGCTTACTTCATCTGCCAAAGGCATCCCAAAGGGAGTGCAGAAGTGCCACAACATGGCTACTTTCACAGCTTTTTCCTTAGGAAGAACCCTAATACCCGGCTGATTTACCTTCCTAGGGTTACTGTTAGGCTTAGGCCTAGGACTTTTAAAACCAGGAAGCCCTGGGCTCCAGGCACACTGCAGCTGTGAAAGGCATCCCAAGGGGAGCGCAAAAGTGACACAACTTGGCTGCCTCCACTGCTATTTCCATGAGACCATCCCGAATCATAGGCTGATTTTCCTTCCTAGGCTTAAGGTTTGAGTTAGGCCTAGGGTTAGTGTTCTTTTAACCAGAAAGCCCTGAAGTTCCAAGAACACAGCAGCTGCGAAGGACTACCCAAGAAGAGCGCAGAAGTGCCTCAACATGCCTGCCTCCACAGCTTTTTCCTTGGGGACGTCCCGAAACGAAGGCTGATTTAGAAGCCTCCAGTTTGGGCTAAAGTTGTGGTTTTTTACACCAGGAAGCCCTGTGCTCCAGGCACACTGCAGCTGTTAAAGGCATCCCAAGGGGAGCGCAAAAGTGACACAACTTGGCTGCCTCCACTGCTATTTCCATGAGACCATCCCGAATCATAGGCTGATTTTCCTTCCCAGGCTTAAGGTTTGAGTTAGGCCTAGGGTTAGTGTTCTTTTAACCAGAAAGCCCTGAGTTCCAAGAACACAGCAGCTGCGAAGGACTACCCAAGAAGAGCGCAGAAGTGCCTCAACATGCCTGCCTCCACAGCTTTTTCCTTGGGGACGTCCCGAAACGAAGGCTGATTTAGAAGCCTCCAGTTTGGGCTAAAGCTGTGGTATTTTACACCAGGAAGCCCTGTGCTCCAAGCACCCTGCAGCTGTGAAAGGCATCCCAAGGGGAGTGCAAAAGTGCCACAACATGGCTGTCTCCACAGCTTTTCCCTTGGGATAATTCCTAAACCCAGGCTGATTTAAATGACCAGTGTTACGGTTAGGGTTACGGTTACGCCTAGGTGTAGAGCTTTTTAAACCAGCAAGCTCTGAGCTCCAGGCACACGGCAGCTGCGAAAGGCATCCCAAGGGGAGCACAAAAGTGCCAGAAAATGGCTGCCTCCACACGTTTTCATTGGCACCATTGCTAAGCCTAGGCTGAATTACCTGCCTCCAGTCTCAGCTAGGGACATGGTTTTTTAAACCAGGAAGCCCTGAGCTCCAGGCACACGGCAGCTGTTTAAGGCATCCCAAGGGGAGTACAAAAGTGACACAACATGGCAGCTTTCACAGCTTTTTCCTTGGCACCATCCCTCTACCTAGGCTGATTTATCTGCCTAGGGTTAGGGTTAGGGCTCAGCCAAGGGCAAGGATTTTTTTAACCAGGAAGCCCTGAGTTCCAGGCTTACTGCATCTGCCAAAGGCATCCCAAAGGGAGCGCAGAAGTGCCACAACATGGCTGCTTTCACAGCTTTTCCCTTAGGAAGAACCCTAATACCCGGCTGATTTACCTTCCTAGGGTTACTGTTAGGCTTAGGCCTAGGACTTTTAAAACCAGGAAGCCCTGTGCTCCAGGCACACTGCAGCTGTTAAAGGCATCCCAAGGGGAGCGCAAAAGTGACACAACTTGGCTGCCTCCACTGCTATTTCCATGAGACCATCCCGAATCATAGGCTGATTTTCCTTCCTAGGCTTAAGGTTTGAGTTAGGCCTAGGGTTAGTGTTCTTTTAACCAGAAAGCCCTGAGTTCCAAGAACACAGCAGCTGCGAAGGACTACCCAAGAAGAGCGCAGAAGTGCCTCAACATGCCTGCCTCCACAGCTTTTTCTTTGAGGACGTCCCGAAACGAAGGCTGAATTAGAAGCCTCCAGTTTGGGCTAAAGTTGTGGTTTTTTACACCAGTAAGCCCTGTGCTCTAAGCACACTGCAGCTGTGAAAGGCATCCCAAGGGGAGCGCAAAAGTGCCACAACATGGCTGTCTCCACAGCTTTTCCCTTGGGATAATTCCTAAACCCAGGCTGATTTAAATGACCAGTGTTACGGTTAGGGTTAGGGTTACGCCTAGGTGTAGAGCTTTTTAAACCAGCAAGCTCTGAGCTCCAGGCACACGGCAGCTGCGAAAGGCATCCCAAGGGGAGCACAAAAGTGCCAGAAAATGGCTGCCTCCACACGTTTTCATTGGCACCATTGCTAAGCCTAGGCTGAATTACCTGCCTCCAGTCTCAGCTAGAGACATGGTTTTTTAAACCAGGAAGCCCTGAGCTCCAGGCACTTGGCAGCTGTGAAAGGCATCCCAAGGGGAGTACAAAAGTGCAACAACATGGCAGCTTTCACAGCTTTTTCCTTGGCACCATCCCTATACCTAGGCTGATTTATCTGCCTAGGGTCAGGGTTAGGGCTCAGCCAAGGGCAAGGATTTTTTTAACCAGGAACCCTGAGTTCCAGGCTTACTGCATCTGCCAAAGGCATCCCAAAGGGAGAACAGAAGTGCCACAACATGGCTGCTTTCACAGCTTTTTCCTTAGGAAGAACCCTAATACCCGGCTGATTTACCTTCCTAGGGTTACTGTTAGGCCTAGGCCTAGGACTTTTAAAACCAGGAAGCCCTGTGCTCCAGGCACACTGCAGCTGTTAAAGGCATCCCAAGGGGAGCGCAAAAGTGACACAACTTGGCTGCCTCCACTGCTATTTCCATGAGACCATCCCGAATCATAGGCTGATTTTCCTTCCCAGGCTTAAGGTTTGAGTTAGGCCTAGGGTTAGTGTTCTTTTAACCAGAAAGCCCTGAGTTCCAAGAACACAGCAGCTGCGAAGGACTACCCAAGAAGAGCGCAGAAGTGCCTCAACATGCCTGCCTCCACAGCTTTTTCCTTGGGGACGTCCCGAAACGAAGGCTGATTTAGAAGCCTCCAGTTTGGGCTAAAGTTGTGGTTTTTTACACCAGGAAGCCCTGTGCTCCAAGCACACTGCAGCTGTGAAAGGCATCCCAAGGGGAGCGCAAAAGTGCCACAACATGGCTGTCTCCACAGCTTTTCCCTTGGGATAATTCCTAAACCCAGGCTGATTTAAATGACCAGTGTTACCGTTAGGGTTAGGGTTACGCCTAGGTGTAGAGCTTTTTAAACCAGCAAGCTCTGAGCTCCAGGCACACGGCAGCTGCGAAAGGCATCCCAAGGGGAGCACAAAAGTGCCAGAAAATGGCTGCCTCCACACGTTTTCATTGGCACCATTGCTAAGCCTAGGCTGAATTACCTGCCTCCAGTCTCAGCTAGGGACATGGTTTCTTAAACCAGGAAGCTCTGAGCTCCAGGCACACGGCAGCTGTGAAAGGCATCCCAAGGGGAGTACAAAAGTGCAACAACATGGCAGCTTTCACAGCTTTTTACTTGCCACCATCCCTATACCTAGGCTGATTTATCTGCCTAGGGTTAGGGTTAGGGCTCAGCCAAGGGCAAGGATTTTTTTAACCAGGAAGCCCTGAGTTCCAGGCTTACTGCATCTGCCAAAGGCATCCCAAAGGGAGTGCAGAAGTGCCACAACATGGCTGCTTTCACAGCTTTTTCCTTAGGAAGAACCCTAATACCCGGCTGATTTACCTTCCTAGGGTTACTGTTAGGCCTAGGCCTAGGATTTAAAACCAGGAAGCCCTGTGCTCCAGGCACACTGCAGCTGTTAAAGGCATCCCAAGGGGAGCACAGAAGTGCCACAACATGGCTGCTTTCACAGCTTTTTCCTTAGGAAGAACCCTAATACCCGGCTGATTTACCTTCCTAGGGTTACTGTTAGGCCTAGGCCTAGGACTTTTAAAACCAGGAAGCCCTGTGCTCCAGGCACACTGCAGCTGTTAAAGGCATCCCAAGGGGAGCGCAAAAGTGACACAACTTGGCTGCCTCCACTGCTATTTCCATGAGACCATCCCGAATCATAGGCTGATTTTCCTTCCTAGGCTTAAGGTTTGAGTTAGGCCTAGGGTTAGTGTTCTTTTAACCAGAAAGCCCTGAGTTCCAAGAACACAGCAGCTGCGAAGGACTACCCAAGAAGAGCGCAGAAGTGCCTCAACATGCCTGCCTCCACAGCTTTTTCCTTGGGGACGTCCCGAAACGAAGGCTGATTTAGAAGCCTCCAGTTTGGGCTAAAGCTGTGGTATTTTACACCAGGAAGCCCTGTGCTCCAAGCACACTGCAGCTGTGAAAGGCATCCCAAGGGGAGTGCAAAAGTGCCACAACATGGCTGTCTCCACAGCTTTTCCCTTGGGATAATTCCTAAACCCAGGCTGATTTAAATGACCAGTGTTACGGTTAGGGTTAGGGTTACGCCTAGGTTTAGAGCTTTTTAAACCAACAAGCTCTGAGCTCCAGGCACACGGCAGCTGCGAAAGGCATCCCAAGGGGAGCACAAAAGTGCCAGAAAATGGCTGCCTCCACACGTTTTCATTGGCACCATTGCTAAGCCTAGGCTGAATTACCTGCCTCCAGTCTCAGCTAGGGACATGGTTTTTTAAACCAGGAAGCCCTGAGCTCCAGGCACACGGCAGCTGTTTAAGGCATCCCAAGGGGAGTACAAAAGTGACACAACATGGCAGCTTTCACAGCTTTTTCCTTGGCACCATCCCTCTACCTAGGCTGATTTATCTGCCTAGGGTTAGGGTTAGGGCTCAGCCAAGGGCAAGGATTTTTTTAACCAGGAAGCCCTGAGTTCCAGGCTTACTGCATCTGCCAAAGGCATCCCAAAGGGAGCGCAGAAGTGCCACAACATGGCTGCTTTCACAGCTTTTTCCTTAGGAAGAACCCTAATACCCGGCTGATTTACCTTCCTAGGGTTACTGTTAGGCTTAGGCCTAGGACTTTTAAAACCAGGAAGCCCTGGGCTCCAGGCACACTGCAGCTGTGAAAGGCATCCCAAGGGGAGCGCAAAAGTGACACAACTTGGCTGCCTCCACTGCTATTTCCATGAGACCATCCCGAATCATAGGCTGATTTTCCTTCCTAGGCTTAAGGTTTGAGTTAGGCCTAGGGTTAGTGTTCTTTTAACCAGAAAGCCCTGAGTTCCAAGAACACAGCAGCTGCGAAGGACTACCCAAGAAGAGCGCAGAAGTGCCTCAACATGCCTGCCTCCACAGCTTTTTCCTTGGGGACGTCCCGAAACGAAGGCTGATTTAGAAGCCTCCAGTTTGGGCTAAAGTTGTGGTTTTTTACAGCAGGAAGCCCTGTGCTCCAAGCACACTGCAGCTGTTAAAGGCATCCCAAGGGGAGCGCAAAAGTGCCACAACATGGCTGTCTCCACAGCTTTTCCCTTGGGATAATTCCTAAACCCAGGCTGATTTAAATGACCAGTGTTACCGTTAGGGTTAGGGTTACGCCTAGGTGTAGAGCTTTTTAAACCAGCAAGCTCTGAGCTCCAGGCACACGGCAGCTGCGAAAGGCATCCCAAGGGGAGCACAAAAGTGCCAGAAAATGGCTGCCTCCACACGTTTTCATTGGCACCATTGCTAAGCCTAGGCTGAATTACCTGCCTCCAGTCTCAGCTAGGGACATGGTTTTTTAAACCAGGAAGCCCTGAGCTCCAGGCACACGGCAGCTGTTTAAGGCATCCCAAGGGGAGTACAAAAGTGCAACAACATGGCAGCTTTCACAGCTTTTTCCTTGGCACCATCCCTATACCTAGGCTGATTTATCTGCCTAGGGTTAGGGTTAGGGCTCAGCCAAGGGCTAGGATTTTTTTAACCAGGAAGCCCTGAGTTCCAAGCTTACTGCATCTGCCAAAGGCATCCCAAAGGGAGCGCAGAAGTGCCACAACATGGCTGCTTTCACAGCTTTTTCCTTAGGAAGAACCCTAATACCCAGCTGATTTACCTTCCTAGGGTTACTGTTAGGCTTAGGCCTAGGACTTTTAAAACCAGGAAGCCCTGTGCTCCAGGTACACTGCAGCTGTTAAAGGCATCCCAAGGGGAGCGCAAAAATGACGCAACTTGGCTGCCACCACTGATATTTCCATGAGACCATCCCGAATCATAGGCTGATTTTCCTTCCTAGGCTTAAGGTTTGAGTTAGGCCTAGGGTTAGTGTTCTTTTAACCAGAAAGCCCTGAGTTCCAAGAACACAGCAGCTGCGAAGGACTACCCAAGAAGAGCGCAGAAGTGCCTCAACATGCCTGCCTCCACAGCTTTTTCTTTGAGGACGTCCCGAAACGAAGGCTGAATTAGAAGCCTCCAGTTTGGGCTAAAGTTGTGGTTTTTTACACCAGGAAGCCCTGTGCTCTAAGCACACTGCAGCTGTGAAAGGCATCCCAAGGGGAGCACAAAAGTGCCACAACATGGCTGTCTCCACAGCTTTTCCCTTGGGATAATTCCTAAACCCAGGCTGATTTAAATGACCAGTGTTACGGTTAGGGTTAGGGTTACGCCTAGGTGTAGAGCTTTTTAAACCAGCAAGCTCTGAGCTCCAGGCACACGGCAGCTGCGAAAGGCATCCCAAGGGGAGCACAAAAGTGCCAGAAAATGGCTGCCTCCACACGTTTTCATTGGCACCATTGCTAAGCCTAGGCTGAATCACCTGCCTCCAGTCTCAGCTAGGGACATGGTTTTTTAAACCAGGAAGCCCTGAGCTCCAGGCACACGGCAGCTGTTTAAGCCATCCCAAGGGGAGTACAAAAGTGCAACAACATGGCAGCTTTCACAGCTTTTTCCTTGGCACCATCCCTCTACCTAGGCTGATTTATCTGCCTAGGGTTAGGGTTAGGGCTCAGCCAAGGGCAAGGATTTTTTTAACCAGGAAGCCCTGAGTTCCAAGCTTACTGCATCTGCCAAAGGCATCCCAAAGGGAGTGCAGAAGTGCCACAACATGGCTGCTTTCACAGCTTTTTCCTTAGGAAGAACCCTAATACCCGGCTGATTTACCTTCCTAGGGTTACTGTTAGGCCTAGGCCTAGGACTTTTAAAACCAGGAAGCCCTGTGCTCCAGGCACACTGCAGCTGTTAAAGGCATCCCAAGGGGAGCGCAAAAGTGACACAACTTGGCTGCCTCCACTGCTATTTCCATGAGACCATCCCGAATCATAGGCTGATTTTCCTTCCTAGGCTTAAGGTTTGAGTTAGGCCTAGGGTTAGTGTTCTTTTAACCAGAAAGCCCTGAGTTCCAAGAACACAGCAGCTGCGAAGTACTACCCAAGAAGAGCGCAGAAGTGCCTCAACATGCCTGCCTCCACAGCTTTTTCCTTGGGGACGTCCCGAAACGAAGGCTGATTTAGAAGCCTCCAGTTTGGGCTAAAGCTGTGGTATTTTACACCAGGAAGCCCTGTGCTCCAAGCACCCTGCAGCTGTGAAAGGCATCCCAAGGGGAGTGCAAAAGTGCCACAACATGGCTGTCTCCACAGCTTTTCCCTTGGGATAATTCCTAAACCCAGGCTGATTTAAATGACCAGTGTTACGGTTAGGGTTAGGGTTACGCCTAGGTGTAGAGCTTTTTAAACCAGCAAGCTCTGAGCTCCAGGCACACGGCAGCTGCGAAAGGCATCCCAAGGGGAGCACAAAAGTGCCAGAAAATGGCTGCCTCCACACGTTTTCATTGGCACCATTGCTAAGCCTAGGCTGAATTACCTGCCTCCAGTCTCAGCTAGGGACATGGTTTTTTAAACCAGGAAGCCCTGAGCTCCAGGCACACGGCAGCTGTGAAAGGCATCCCAAAGGGAGTACAAAAGTGCAACAACATGGCAGCTTTCACAGCTTTTTCCTTGGCACCATCCCTATACCTAGGCTGATTTATCTGCCTAGGGTTAGGGTTAGAGTTCAGCCTAGGGCTTGGATTTCTTTAACCAGGAAGCCCTGAGTTCCAGGCTTACTGCATCTGCCAAAGGCATCCCAAAGGGAGCGCAGAAGGTCCACAACATGGCTGCTTTCACAGCTTTTTCCTTAGGAAGAACCCTAATACCCGGCTGATTTACCTTCCTAGGGTTACTGTTAGGCTTAGGCCTAGGACTTTTAAAACCATGAAGCCCTGTGCTTCAGGCACACTGCAGCTGTTAAAGGCATCCCAAGGGGAGCGCAGAAGTGCCACAACATGGCTGCTTTCACAGCTTTTTCCTTAGGAAGAACCCTAATACCCGGCTGATTTACCTTCCTAGGGTTACTGTTAGGCCTAGGCCTAGGACTTTTAAAACCAGGAAGCCCTGTGCTCCAGGCACACTGCAGCTGTTAAAGGCATCCCAAGGGGAGCGCAAAAGTGACACAACTTGGCTGCCTCCACTGCTATTTCCACTAGACCA
Organism: Ammospiza nelsoni; assembly: GCF_027579445.1. NCBI lineage: Eukaryota > Metazoa > Chordata > Aves > Passeriformes > Passerellidae > Ammospiza > Ammospiza nelsoni. The sequence goes on along the minus strand of NW_026683190.1, from coordinate 509,106 downwards.
TCCCGAATCATAGGCTGATTTTCCTTCCCAGGCTTAAGGTTTGAGTTAGGCCTAGGGTTAGTGTTCTTTTAACCAGAAAGCCCTGAGTTCCAAGAACACAGCAGCTGCGAAGGACTACCCAAGAAGAGCGCAGAAGTGCCTCAACATGCCTGCCTCCACAGCTTTTTCCTTGGGGACGTCCCGAAACGAAGGCTGATTTAGAAGCCTCCAGTTTGGGCTAAAGTTGTGGTTTTTTACACCAGGAAGCCCTGTGCTCCAAGCACCCTGCAGCTGTGAAAGGCATCCCAAGGGGAGCGCAAAAGTGCCACAACATGGCTGTCTCCACAGCTTTTCCCTTGGGATAATTCCTAAACCCAGGCTGATTTAAATGACCAGTGTTACGGTTAGGGTTAGGGTTACGCCTAGGTGTAGAGCTTTTTAAACCAGCAAGCTCTGAGCTCCAGGCACACGGCAGCTGCGAAAGGCATCCCAAGGGGAGCACAAAAGTGCCAGAAAATGGCTGCCTCCACACGTTTTCATTGGCACCATTGCTAAGCCTAGGCTGAATTACCTGCCTTCAGTCTCAGCTAGGGACATGGTTTTTTAAACCAGGAAGCCCTGAGCTCCAGGCACACGGCAGCTGTGAAAGGCATCCCAAAGGGAGTACAAAAGTGCAACAACATGGCAGCTTTCACAGCTTTTTCCTTGGCACCATCCCTATACCTAGGCTGATTTATCTGCCTAGGGTTAGGGTTAGAGTTCAGCCTAGGGCTTGGATTTCTTTAACCAGGAAGCCCTGAGTTCCAGGCTTACTGCATCTGCCAAAGGCATCCCAAAGGGAGCGCAGAAGGTCCACAACATGGCTGCTTTCACAGCTTTTTCCTTATGAAGAACCCTAATACCCGGCTGATTTACCTTCCTAGGGTTACTGTTAGTCTTAGGCCTAGGACTTTTAAAACCAGGAAGCCCTGTGCTCCAGGCACACTGCAGCTGTTAAAGGCATCCCAAGGGGAGCGCAAAAGTGACACAACATGGCTGCCTCCACTGCTATTTCCATGAGACCATCCCGAATCATAGGCTGATTTTCCTTCCCAGGCTTAAGGTTTGAGTTAGGCCTAGGGTTAGTGTTCTTTTAACCAGAAAGCCCTGAGTTCCAAGAACACAGCAGCTGCGAAGGACTACCCAAGAAGAGCGCAGAAGTGCCTCAACATGCCTGCCTCCACAGCTTTTTCCTTGGGGACGTCCCGAAACGAAGGCTGATTTAGAAGCCTCCAGTTTGGGCTAAAGTTGTGGTTTTTTACACCAGGAAGCCCTGTGCTCCAAGCACACTGCAGCTGTGAAAGGCATCCCAAGGGGAGCGCAAAAGTGCCACAACATGGCTGTCTCCACAGCTTTTCCCTTGGGATAATTCCTAAACCCAGGCTGATTTAAATGACCAGTGTTACGGTTAGGGTTAGGGTTACGCCTAGGTGTAGAGCTTTTTAAACCAGCAAGCTCTGAGCTCCAGGCACACGGCAGCTGCGTAATGCATCCCAAGGGGAGCACAAAAGTGCCAGAAAATGGCTGCCTCCACACGTTTTCATTGGCACCATTGCTAAGCCTAGGCTGAATTACCTGCCTCCAGTCTCAGCTAGGGACATGGTTTTTTAAACCAGGAAGCCCTGAGCTCCAGGCACACGGCAGCTGTGAAAGGCATCCCAAAGGGAGTACAAAAGTGCAACAACATGGCAGCTTTCACAGCTTTTTCCTTGGCACCATCCCTATACCTAGGCTGATTTATCTGCCTAGGGTTAGGGTTAGAGTTCAGCCTAGGGCTTGGATTTCTTTAACCAGGAAGCCCTGAGTTCCAGGCTTACTGCATCTGCCAAAGGCATCCCAAAGGGAGCGCAGAAGGTCCACAACATGGCTGCTTTCACAGCTTTTTCCTTAGGAAGAACCCTAATACCAGGCTGATTTACCTTCCTAGGGTTACTGTTAGGCTTAGGCCTAGGACTTTTAAAACCATGAAGCCCTGTGCTTCAGGCACACTGCAGCTGTTAAAGGCATCCCAAGGGGAGCGCAAAAGTGACACAACTTGGCTGCCTCCACTGCTATTTCCATGAGACCATCCCGAATCATAGGCTGATTTTCCTTCCTAGGCTTAAGGTTTGAGTTAGGCCTAGGGTTAGTGTTCTTTTAACCAGAAAGCCCTGAGTTCCAAGAACACAGCAGCTGCGAAGGACTACCCAAGAAGAGCGCAGAAGTGCCTCAACATGCCTGCCTCCACAGCTTTTTCTCTGAGGACGTCCCGAAACGAAGGCTGAATTAGAAGCCTCCAGTTTGGGCTAAAGTTGTGGTTTTTTACACCAGGAAGCCCTGTGCTCTAAGCACACTGCAGCTGTGAAAGGCATCCCAAGGGGAGCACAAAAGTGCCACAACATGGCTGTCTCCACAGCTTTTCCCTTGGGATAATTCCTAAACCCAGGCTGATTTAAATGACCAGTGTTACGGTTAGGGTTAGGGTTACGCCTAGGTGTAGAGCTTTTTATACCAGCAAGCTCTGACCTCCAGGCACACGGCAGCTGCGAAAGGCATCCCAAGGGGAGCACAAAAGTGCCAGAAAATGGCTGCCTCCACACGTTTTCATTGGCACCATTGCTAAGCCTAGGCTGAATTACCTGCCTCCAGTCTCAGCTAGGGACATGGTTTTTTAAACCAGGAAGCCCTGAGCTCCAGGCACTTGGCAGCTGTGAAAGGCATCCCAAGGGGAGTACAAAAGTGCAACAACATGGCAGCTTTCACAGCTTTTTCCTTGGCACCATCCCTCTACCTAGGCTGATTTATCTGCCTAGGGTTAGGGTTAGGGCTCAGCCAAGGGCTAGGATTTTTTTAACCTGGAAGCCCTGAGTTCCAGGCTTACTGCATCTGCCAAAGGCATCCCAAAGGGAGCACAGAAGTGCCACAACATGGCTGCTTTCACAGCTTTTTCCTTAGGAAGAACCCTAATACCCGGCTGATTTACCTTCCTAGGGTTACTGTTAGGCTTATGCCTAGGACTTTTAAAACCATGAAGCCCTGTGCTTCAGGCACACTGCAGCTGCAAAAGGCATCCCAAGGGGAGCGCAGAAGTACCACAACATGGCTTCTTTCACAGCTTTTTCCTTATGAAGAACCCTAATACCCGGCTGATTTACCTTCCTAGGGTTACTGTTAGTCTTAGGCCTAGGACTTTTAAAACCAGGAAGCCCTGTGCTCCAGGCACACTGCAGCTGTTAAAGGCATCCCAAGGGGAGCGCAAAAGTGACACAACATGGCTGCCTCCACTGCTATTTCCATGAGACCATCCCGAATCATAGGCTGATTTTCCTTCCTAGGCTTAAGGTTTGAGTTAGGCCTAGGGTTAGTGTTCTTTTAACCAGAAAGCCCTGAGTTCCAAGAACACAGCAGCTGCGAAGGACTACCCAAGAAGAGCGCAGAAGTGCCTCAACATGCCTGCCTCCACAGCTTTTTCCTTGGGGACGTCCCGAAACGAAGGCTGATTTAGAAGCCTCCAGTTTGGGCTAAAGTTGTGGTTTTTTACACCAGGAAGCCCTGTGCTCCAAGCACCCTGCAGCTGTGAAAGGCATCCCAAGGGGAGCGCAAAAGTGCCACAACATGGCTGTCTCCACAGCTTTTCCCTTGGGATAATTCCTAAACCCAGGCTGATTTAAATGACCAGTGTTACGGTTAGGGTTAGGGTTACGCCTAGGTGTAGAGCTTTTTAAACCAGCAAGCTCTGAGCTCCAGGCACACGGCAGCTGCGAAAGGCATCCGAAGGGGAGCACAAAAGTGCCAGAAAATGGCTGCCTCCACACGTTTTCATTGGCACTATTGCTAAGCCTAGGCTGAATTACCTGCCTCCAGTCTCAGCTAGGGACATGGTTTTTTAAACCAGGAAGCCCTGAGCTCCAGGCACACGGCAGCTGTGAAAGGCATCCCAAAGGGAGTACAAAAGTGCAACAACATGGCAGCTTTCACAGCTTTTTCCTTGGCACCATCCCTATACCTAGGCTGATTTATCTGCCTAGGGTTAGGATTAGAGTTCAGCCTAGGGCTTGGATTTCTTTAACCAGGAAGCCCTGAGTTCCAGGCTTACTGCATCTGCCAAAGGCATCCCAAAGGGAGCGCAGAAGGTCCACAACATGGCTGATTTCACAGCTTTTTCCTTAGGAAGAACCCTAATACCAGGCTGATTTACCTTCCTGGGGTTACTGTTAGGCTTAGGCCTAGGACTTTTAAAACCATGAAGCCCTGTGCTTCAGGCACACTGCAGCTGTTAAAGGCATCCCAAGGGGAGCGCAAAAGTGACACAACTTGGCTGCCTCCACTGCTATTTCCATGAGACCATCCCGAATCATAGGCTGATTTTCCTTCCTAGGCTTAAGGTTTGAGTTAGGCCTAGGGTTAGTGTTCTTTTAACCAGAAAGCCCTGAGTTCCAAGAACACAGCAGCTGCGAAGGACTACCCAAGAAGAGCGCAGAAGTGCCTCAACATGCCTGCCTCCACAGCTTTTTCCTTGGGGACGTCCCGAAACGAAGGCTGATTTAGAAGCCTCCAGTTTGGGCTAAAGTTGTGGTATTTTACACCAGGAAGCCCTGTGCTCCAAGCACCCTGCAGCTGTGAAAGGCATGCCAAGGGGAGTGCAAAAGTGCCACAACATGGCTGTCTCCACAGCTTTTCCCTTGGGATAATTCCTAAACCCAGGCTGATTTAAATGACCAGTGTTACGGTTAGGGTTAGGGTTACGCCTAGGTGTAGAGCTTTTTAAACCAGCAAGCTCTGAGCTCCAGGCACACGGCAGCTGCGAAAGGCATCCCAAGGAAAGCACAAAAGTGCCAGAAAATGGCTGCCTCCACACGTTTTCATTGGCACCATTGCTAAGCCTAGGCTGAATCACCTGCCTCCAACTCAGCTAGGGACATGGTTTTTTAAACCAGGAAGCCCTGAGCTCCAGGCACACGGCAGCTGTGAAAGGCATCCCAAGGGGAGTACAAAAGTGCAACAACATGGCAGCTTTCACAGCTTTTTCCTTGGCACCATCCCTCTACCTAGGCTGATTTATCTGCCTAGGGTTAGGGTTAGGGCTCAGCCAAGGGCAAGGATTTTTTTAACCAGGAAGCCCTGAGTTCCAGGCTTACTGCATCTGCCAAAGGCATCCCAAAGGGAGTGCAGAAGTGCCACAACATGGCTGCTTTCACAGCTTTTTCCTTAGGAAGAACCCTAATACCCGGCTGATTTACCTTCCTAGGGTTACTGTTAGGCCTAGGCCTAGGATTTTAAAACCAGGAAGCCCTGTGCTCCAGGCACATTGCAGCTGTTAAAGGCATCCCAAGGGGAGCGCAAAAGTGACACAACTTGGCTGCCTCCACTGCTATTTCCATGAGACCATCCCGAATCATAGGCTGATTTTCCTTCCTAGGCTTAAGGTTTGAGTTAGGCCTAGGGTTAGTGTTCTTTTAACCAGAAAGCCCTGAGTTCCAAGAACACAGCAGCTGCGAAGGACTACCCAAGAAGAGCGCAGAAGTGCCTCAACATGCCTGCCTCCACAGCTTTTTCCTTGGGGACGTCCCGAAACGAAGGCTGATTTAGAAGCCTCCAGTTTGGGCTAAAGTTGTGGTATTTTACACCAGGAAGCCCTGTGCTGCAAGCACCCTGCAGCTGTGAAAGGCATCCCAAGGGGAGCGCAAAAGTGCCACAACATGGCTGTCTCCACAGCTTTTCCCTTGGGATAATTCCTAAACCCAGGCTGATTTAAATGACCAGTGTTACGGTTAGGGTTAGGGTTACGCCTAGGTGTAGAGCTTTTTAAACCAGCAAGCTCTGAGCTCCAGGCACACGGCAGCTGCGAAAGGCATCCCAAGGGGAGCACAAAAGTGCCAGAAAATGGCTGCCTCCACACGTTTTCATTGGCACCATTGCTAAGCCTAGGCTGAATCACCTGCCTCCAGTCTCAGCTAGGGACATGGTTTTTTAAACCAGGAAGCCCTGAGCTCCAGGCACACGGCAGCTGCGAAAGGCATCCCAAGGGGAGTACAAAAGTGCCAGGAAATGGCTGCCTCCACACGTTTTCATTGGCACCATTGCTAAGCCTAGGCTGAATTACCTGCCTCCAGTCTCAGCTAGGGACATGGTTTTTTAAACCAGGAAGCCCTGAGCTCCAGGCACACGGCAGCTGTTTAAGGCATCCCAAGGGGAGTACAAAATGCAACAACATGGCAGCTTTCACAGCTTTTTCCTTGGCACCATCCCTATACCTAGGCTGATTTATCTGCCTAGGGTTAGGGTTAGGGCTCAGCCAAGGGCTAGGATTTTTTTAACCAGGAAGCCCTGAGTTCCAGGCTTACTGCATCTGCCAAAGGCATCCCAAAGGGAGTGCAGAAGTGCCACAACATGGCTGCTTTCACAGCTTTTTCCTTAGGAAGAACCCTAATACCCGGCTGATTTACCTTCCTAGGGTTACTGTTAGGCCTAGGCCTAGGACTTTTAAAACCAGGAAGCCCTGTGCTCCAGGCACACTGCAGCTGTTAAAGGCATCCCAAGGGGAGCGCAAAAGTGACACAACTTGGCTGCCTCCACTGCTATTTCCATGAGACCATCCCGAATCATAGGCTGATTTTCCTTCCTAGGCTTAAGGTTTGAGTTAGGCCTAGGGTTAGTGTTCTTTTAACCAGAAAGCCCTGAGTTCCAAGAACACAGCAGCTGCGAAGGACTACCCAAGAAGAGCGCAGAAGTGCCTCAACATGCCTGCCTCCACAGCTTTTTCCTTGGGGACGTCCCGAAACGAAGGCTGATTTAGAAGCCTCCAGTTTGGGCTAAAGTTGTGGTATTTTACACCAGGAAGCCCAGTGCTCTAAGCACCCTGAAGCTGTGAAAGGCATCCCAAGGGGAGCGCAAAAGTGCCACAACATGGCTGTCTCCACAGCTTTTCCCTTGGGATAATTCCTAAACCCAGGCTGATTTAAATGACCAGTGTTACGGTTAGGGTTAGGGTTACGCCTAGGTGTAGAGCTTTTTAAACCAGCAAGCTCTGAGCTCCAGGCACACGGCAGCTGCGAAAGGCATCCCAAGGGGAGCACAAAAGTGCCAGAAAATGGCTGCCTCCACACGTTTTCATTGGCACCATTGCTAAGCCTAGGCTGAATCACCTGCCTCCAGTCTCAGCTAGGGACATGGTTTTTTAAACCAGGAAGCCCTGAGCTCCAGGCACTTGGCAGCTGTGAAAGGCATCCCAAGGGGAGTACAAAAGTGCAACAACATGGCAGCTTTCACAGCTTTTTCCTTGGCACCATCCCTCTACCTAGGCTGATTTATCTGCCTAGGGTTAGGGTTAGGGCTCAGCCAAGGGCAAGGATTTTTTTAACCAGGAAGCCCTGAGTTCCAGGCTTACTGCATCTGCCAAAGGCATCCCAAAGGGAGTGCAGAAGTGCCACAACATGGCTGCTTTCACAGCTTTTTCCTTAGGAAGAACCCTAATACCCGGCTGATTTACCTTCCTAGGGTTACTGTTAGGCCTAGGCCTAGGATTTTAAAACCAGGAAGCCCTGTGCTCCAGGCACACTGCAGCTGTTAAAGGCATCCCAAGGGGAGCGCAAAAGTGACACAACTTGGCTGCCTCCACTGCTATTTCCATGAGACCATCCCGAATCATAGGCTGATTTTCCTTCCCAGGCTTAAGGTTTGAGTTAGGCCTAGGGTTAGTGTTCTTTTAACCAGAAAGCCCTGAGTTCCAAGAACACAGCAGCTGCGAAGGACTACCCAAGAAGAGCGCAGAAGTGCCTCAACATGCCTGCCTCCACAGCTTTTTCCTTGGGGACGTCCCGAAACGAAGGCTGATTTAGAAGCCTCCAGTTTAGGCTAAAGTTGTGGTTTTTTACACCAGGAAGCCCTGTGCTCTAAGCACACTGCAGCTGTGAAAGGCATCCCAAGGGGAGCGCAAAAGGGCCACAACATGGCTGTCTCCACAGCTTTTCCCTTGGGATAATTCCTAAACCCAGGCTGATTTAAATGACCAGTGTTACGGTTAGGGTTAGGGTTACGCCTAGGTGTAGAGCTTTTTAAACCAGCAAGCTCTGAGCTCCAGGCACACGGCAGCTGCGAAATGCATCCCAAGGGGAGCACAAAAGTGCCAGAAAATGGCTGCCTCCACACGTTTTCATTGGCACCATTGCTAAGCCTAGGCTGAATCACCTGCCTCCAGTCTCAGCTAGGGACATGGTTTTTTAAACCAGGAAGCCCTGAGCTCCAGGCACACGGCAGCTGTGAAAGGCATCCCAAGGGGAGTACAAAAGTGCAACAACATGGCAGCTTTCACAGCTTTTTCCTTGGCACCATCCCTATACCTAGGCTGATTTATCTGCCTAGGGTTAGGGTTAGGGCTCAGCCTAGGGCTAGGATTTTTTTAACCAGGAAGCCCTGAGTTCCAGGCTTACTGCATCTGCCAAAGGCATCCCAAAGGGAGCGTAGAAGGTCCACAACATGGCTGCTTTCACAGCTTTTTCCTTAGGAAGAACCCTAATACCCGGCTGATTTACCTTCCTAGGGTTACTGTTAGGCTTAGGCCTTGGACTTTAAAACCAGGAAGCCCTGTGCTCCAGGCACACTGCAGCTGTTAAAGGCATCCCAAGGGGAGCGCAAAAGTGACACAACTTGGCTGCCTCCACTGCTATTTCCATGAGACCATCCCGAATCATAGGCTGATTTTCCTTCCTAGGCTTAAGGTTTGAGTTAGGCCTAGGGTTAGTGTTCTTTTAACCAGAAAGCCCTGAGTTCCAAGAACACAGCAGCTGCGAAGGTCTACCCAAGATGAGCGCAGAAGTGCCTCAACATGCCTGCCTCCACAGCTTTTTCTTTGAGGACGTCCCGAAACGAAGGCTGATTTAGAAGCCTCCAGTTTAGGCTAAAGTTGTGGTTTTCTACACCAGGAAGCCCTGTGCTCTAAGCACACTGCAGCTGTGAAAGGCATCCCAAGGGGAGCGCAAAAGTGCCACAACATGGCTGTCTCCACAGCTTTTCCCTTGGGATAATTCCTAAACCAAGGCTGATTTAAATGACCAGTGTTACAGTTAGGGTTAGGGTTACGCCTAGGTGTAGAGCTTTTTAAACCAGCAAGCTCTGAGCTCCAGGCACACGGCAGCTACGAAAGGCATCCCAAGGGGAGCACAAAAGTGCCAGAAAATGGCTGCCTCCACACGTTTTCATTGGCACCATTGCTAAGCCTAGGCTGAATTACCTGCCTCCAGTCTCAGCTAGGGACATGGTTTTTTAAACCAGGAAGCCCTGAGCTCCAGGCACACGGCAGCTGTTTAAGGCATCCCAAGGGGAGTACAAAAGTGCAACAACATGGCAGCTTTCACAGCTTTTTCCTTGGCACCATCCCTATACCTAGGCTGATTTATCTGCCTAGGGTTAGGGTTAGGGCTCAGCCAAGGGCAAGGATTTTTTTAACCAGGAAGCCCTGAGTTCCAGGCTTACTGCATCTGCCAAAGGCATCCCAAAGGGAGTGCAGAAGTGCCACAACATGGCTGCTTTCACAGCTTTTTCCTTAGGAAGAACCCTAATACCCGGCTGATTTACCTTCCTAGGGTTACTGTTAGGCCTAGGCCTAGGATTTTAAAACCAGGAAGCCCTGTGCTCCAGGCACACTGCAGCTGTTAAAGGCATCCCAAGGGGAGCGCAAAAGTGACACAACTTGGCTGCCTCCACTGCTATTTCCATGAGACCATCCCGAATCATAGGCTGATTTTCCTTCCCAGGCTTAAGGTTTGAGTTAGGCCTAGGGTTAGTGTTCTTTTAACCAGAAAGCCCTGAGTTACAAGAACACAGCAGCTGTGAAGGACTACCCAAGAAGAGCGCAGAAGTGCCTCAACATGCCTGCCTCCACAGCTTTTTCCTTGGGGACGTCCCGAAACGAAGGCTGATTTAGAAGCCTCCAGTTTGGGCTAAAGTTGTGGTTTTTTACACCAGGAAGCCCTGTGCTCCAAGCTCACTGCAGCTGTGAAAGGCATCCCAAGGGGAGCGCAAAAGTGCCACAACATGGCTGTCTCCACAGCTTTTCCCTTGGGATAATTCCTAAACCCAGGCTGATTTAAATGACCAGTGTTACGGTTAGGGTTAGGGTTACGCCTAGGTGTAGAGCTTTTTAAACCAGCAAGCTCTGAGCTCCAGGCACACGGCAGCTGCGAAAGGCATCCCAAGGGGAGCACAAAAGTGCCAGAAAATGGCTGCCTCCACACGTTTTCATTGGCACCATTGCTAAGCCTAGGCTGAATTACCTGCCTCCAGTCTCAGCTAGGGACATGGTTTTTTAAACCAGGAAGCCCTGAGCTCCAGGCACACGGCAGCTGTGAAAGGCATCCCAAGGGGAGTACAAAAGTGCAACAACATGGCAGCTTTCACAGCTTTTTCCTTGGCACCATCCCTATACCTAGGCTGATTTATCTGCCTAGGGTTAGGGTTAGGGCTCAGCCACGGGCTAGGATTTTTTTAACCAGGAAGCCCTGAGTTCCAGGCTTACTGCATCTGCCAAAGGCATCCCAAAGGGAGCGCAGAAGGTCCACAACATGGCTGCTTTCACAGCTTTTTCCTTAGGAAGAACCCTAATACCCGGCTGATTTACCTTCCTAGGGTTACTGTTAGGCTTAGGCCTAGGACTTTAAAACCAGGAAGCCCTGTGCTCCAGGCACACTGCAGCTGTTAAAGGCATCCCAAGGGGAGCGCAAAAGTGACACAACTTGGCTGCCTCCACTGCTATTTCCATGAGACCATCCCGAATCATAGGTTGATTTTCCTTCCTAGGCTTAAGGTTTGAGTTAGGCCTAGGGTTAGTGTTCTTTTAACCAGAAAGCCCTGAGTTCCAAGAACACAGCAGCTGCAAAGGACTACCCAAGATGAGCGCAGAAGTGCCTCAACATGCCTGCCTCCACAGCTTTTTCTTTGAGGACGTCCCGAAACGAAGGCTGATTTAGAAGCCTCCAGTTTAGGCTAAAGTTGTGGTTTTTTACACCAGGAAGCCCTGTGCTCTAAGCACACTGCAGCTGTGAAAGGCATCCCAAGGGGAGCACAAAAGGGCCACAACATGGCTGTCTCCACAGCTTTTCCCTTGGGATAATTCCTAAACCCAGGCTGATTTAAATGACCAGTGTTACCGTTAGGGTTAGGGTTACGCCTAGGTGTAGAGCTTTTTAAACCAGCAAGCTCTGAGCTCCAGGCACACGGCAGCTGCGAAAGGCATCCCAAGGGGAGCACAAAAGTGCCAGAAAATGGCTGCCTCCACACGTTTTCATTGGCACCATTGCTAAGCCTAGGCTGAATTACCTGCCTCCAGTCTCAGCTAGGGACATGGTTTTTTAAACCAGGAAGCCCTGAGCTCCAGGCACACGGCAGCTGTTTAAGGCATCCCAAGGGGAGTACAAAAGTGCAACAACATGGCAGCTTTCACAGCTTTTTCCTTGGCACCATCCCTATACCTAGGCTGATTTATCTGCCTAGGGTTAGGGTTAGGGCTCAGCCAAGGGCAAGGATTTTTTTAACCAGGAAGCCCTGAGTTCCAGGCTTACTGCATCTGCCAAAGGCATCCCAAAGGGAGTGCAGAAGTGCCACAACATGGCTGCTTTCACAGCTTTTTCCTTAGGAAGAACCCTAATACCCGGCTGATTTACCTTCCTAGGGTTACTGTTAGGCCTAGGCCTAGGACTTTTAAAACCAGGAAGCCCTGTGCTCCAGGCACACTGCAGCTGTTAAAGGCATCCCAAGGGGAGCGCAAAAGTGACACAACTTGGCTGCCTCCACTGCTATTTCCATGAGACCATCCCGAATCATAGGCTGATTTTCCTTCCTAGGCTTAAGGTTTGAGTTAGGCCTAGGGTTAGTGTTCTTTTAACCAGAAAGCCCTGAGTTCCAAGAACACAGCAGCTGCGAAGGACTACCCAAGAAGAGCGCAGAAGTGCCTCAACATGCCTGCCTCCACAGCTTTTTCCTTGGGGACGTCCCGAAACGAAGGCTGATTTAGAAGCCTCCAGTTTGGGCTAAAGTTGTGGTATTTTACACCAGGAAGCCCTGTGCTCCAAGCACCCTGCAGCTGTGAAAGGCATCCCAAGGGGAGCGCAAAAGTGCCACAACATGGCTGTCTCCACAGCTTTTCCCTTGGGATAATTCCTAAACCCAGGCTGATTTAAATGACCAGTGTTACGGTTAGGGTTAGGGTTACGCCTAGGTGTAGAGCTTTTTAAACCAGCAAGCTCTGAGCTCCAGGCACACGGCAGCTGCGAAAGGCATCCCAAGGGGAGCACAAAAGTGCCAGAAAATGGCTGCCTCCACACGTTTTCATTGGCACCATTGCTAAGCCTAGGCTGAATCACCTGCCTCCAGTCTCAGCTAGGGACATGGTTTTTTAAACCAGGAAGCCCTGAGCTCCAGGCACACGGCAGCTGTGAAAGGCATCCCAAGGGGAGTACAAAAGTGCAAAAACATGGCAGCTTTCACAGCTTTTTCCTTGGCACCATCCCTATACCTAGGCTGATTTATCTGCCTAGGGTTAGGGTTAGGGCTCAGCCAAGGGCAAGGATTTTTTTAACCAGGAAGCCCTGAGTTCCAGGCTTACTGCATCTGCCAAAGGCATCCCAAAGGGAGTGCAGAAGTGCCACAACATGGCTGCTTTCACAGCTTTTTCCTTAGGAAGAACCCTAATACCCGGCTGATTTACCTTCCTAGGGTTACTGTTAGGCCTAGGCCTAGGACTTTTAAAACCAGGAAGCCCTGTGCTCCAGGCACACTGCAGCTGTTAAAGGCATCCCAAGGGGAGCGCAAAAGTGACACAACTTGGCTGCCTCCACTGCTATTTCCATGAGACCATCCCGAATCATAGGCTGATTTTCCTTCCCAGGCTTAAGGTTTGAGTTAGGCCTAGGGTTAGTGTTCTTTTAACCAGAAAGCCCTGAGTTCCAAGAACACAGCAGCTGCGAAGGACTACCCAAGAAGAGCGCAGAAGTGCCTCAACATGCCTGCCTCCACAGCTTTTTCCTTGGGGACGTCCCGAAACGAAGGCTGATTTAGAAGCCTCCAGTTTAGGATAAGTTTTGGTTTTTTACACCAGGAAGCCCTGTGCTCTAAGCACACTGCAGCTGTGAAAGGCATCCCAAGGGGAGCGCAAAAGGGCCACAACATGGCTGTCTCCACAGCTTTTCCCTTGGGATAATTCCTGAACCGAGGCTGATTTAAATGACCAGTGTTACGGTTAGGGTTAGGGTTACGCCTAGGTGTAGAGCTTTTTAAACCAGCAAGCTCTGAGCTCCAGGCACACGGCAGCTGCGAAATGCATCCCAAGGGGAGCACAAAAGTGCCAGAAAATGGCTGCCTCCACACGTTTTCATTGGCACCATTGCTAAGCCTAGGCTGAATCACCTGCCTCCAGTCTCAGCTAGGGACATGGTTTTTTAAACCAGGAAGCCCTGAGCTCCAGGCACACGGCAGCTGTGAAAGGCATCCCAAGGGGAGTACAAAAGTGCAACAACATGGCAGCTTTCACAGCTTTTTCCTTGGCACCATCCCTATACCTAGGCTGATTTATCTGCCTAGGGTTAGGGTTAGGGCTCAGCCACGGGCTAGGATTTTTTTAACCAGGAAGCCCTGAGTTCCAGGCTTACTGCATCTGCCAAAGGCATCCCAAAGGGAGTGCAGAAGTGCCACAACATGGCTGCTTTCACAGCTTTTTCCTTAGGAAGAACCCTAATACCCGGCTGATTTACCTTCCTAGGGTTACTGTTAGGCCTAGGCCTAGGACTTTTAAAACCAGGAAGCCCTGTGCTCCAGGCACACTGCAGCTGTTAAAGGCATCCCAAGGGGAGCGCAAAAGTGACACAACTTGGCTGCCTCCACTGCTATTTCCATGAGACCATCCCGAATCATAGGCTGATTTTCCTTCCTAGGCTTAAGGTTTGAGTTAGGCCTAGGGTTAGTGTTCTTTTAACCAGAAAGCCCTGAGTTCCAAGAACACAGCAGCTGCGAAGGACTACCCAAGAAGAGCGCAGAAGTGCCTCAACATGCCTGCCTCCACAGCTTTTTCCTTGGGGACGTCCCGAAACGAAGGCTGATTTAGAAGCCTCCAGTTTGGGCTAAAGTTGTGGTATTTTACACCAGGAAGCCCTGTGCTCCAAGCACCCTGCAGCTGTGAAAGGCATCCCAAGGGGAGCGCAAAAGTGCCACAACATGGCTGTCTCCACAGCTTTTCCCTTGGGATAATTCCTGAACCGAGGCTGATTTAAATGACCAGTGTTACTGTTAGGGTTAGGGTTACGCCTAGGTGTAGAGCTTTTTAAACCAGCAAGCTCTGAGCTCCAGGCACACGGCAGCTGCGAAAGGCATCCCAAGGGGAGCACAAAAGTGCCAGAAAATGGCTGCCTCCACACGTTTTCATGGGCACCATTGCTAAGCCTAGGCTGAATCACCTGCCTCCAGTCTCAGCTAGGGACATGGTTTTTTAAACCAGGAAGCCCTGAGCTCCAGGCACACGGCAGCTGTGAAAGGCATCCCAAGGGGAGTACAAAAGTGCAACAACATGGCAGCTTTCACAGCTTTTTCCTTGGCACCATCCCTATACCTAGGCTGATTTATCTGCCTAGGGTTAGGGTTACGGCTCAGCCAAGGGCAAGGATTTTTTTAACCAGGAAGCCCTGAGTTCCAGGCTTACTGCATCTGCCAAAGGCATCCCAAAGGGAGTGCAGAAGTGCCACAACATGGCTGCTTTCACAGCTTTTTCCTTAGGAAGAACCCTAATACCCGGCTGATTTACCTTCCTAGGGTCACTGTTAGGCCTAGGCCTAGGATTTTAAAACCAGGAAGCCCTGTGCTCCAGGCACACTGCAGCTGTTAAAGGCATCCCAAGGGGAGCGCAAAAGTGACACAACTTGGCTGCCTCCACTGCTATTTCCATGAGACCATCCCGAATCATAGGCTGATTTTCCTTCCTAGGCTTAAGGTTTGAGTTAGGCCTAGGATTAGTGTTCTTTTAACCAGAAAGCCCTGAGTTCCAAGAACACAGCAGCTGCGAAGGACTACCCAAGAAGAGCGCAGAAGTGCCTCAACATGCCTGCCTCCACAGCTTTTTCCTTGGGGACGTCCCGAAACGAAGGCTGATTTAGAAGCCTCCAGTTTAGGCTAAAGTTGTGGTTTTTTACACCAGGAAGCCCTGTGCTCTAAGCACACTGCAGCTGTGAAAGGCATCCCAAGGGGAGCGCAAAAGGGCCACAACATGGCTGTCTCCACAGCTTTTCCCTTGGGATAATTCCTGAACCGAGGCTGATTTAAATGACCAGTGTTACGGTTAGGGTTAGGGTTACGCCTAGGTGTAGAGCTTTTTAAACCAGCAAGCTCTGAGCTCCAGGCACACGGCAGCTGCGAAATGCATCCCAAGGGGAGCACAAAAGTGCCAGAAAATGGCTGCCTCCACACGTTTTCATTGGCACCATTGCTAAGCCTAGGCTGAATTACCTGCCTCCAGTCTCAGCTAGGGACATGGTTTTTTAAACCAGGAAGCCCTGAGCTCCAGGCACACGGCAGCTGTGAAACGCATCCCAAGGGGAGTACAAAAGTGCAACAACATGGCAGCTTTCACAGCTTTTTCCTTGGCACCATCCCTCTACCTAGGCTGATTTACCTGCCTAGGGTTAGGGTTAGGGCTCAGCCTAGGGCTAGGATTTTTTTAACCAGGAAGCCCTGAGTTCCAGGCTTACTGCATCTGCCAAAGGCATCCCAAAGGGAGCGTAGAAGGTCCACAACATGGCTGCTTTCACAGCTTTTTCCTTAGGAAGAACCCTAATACCCGGCTGATTTACCTTCCTAGGGTTACTGTTAGGCTTAGGCCTAGGACTTTAAAACCAGGAAGCCCTGTGCTCCAGGCACACTGCAGCTGTTAAAGGCATCCCAAGGCGAGCGCAAAAGTGACACAACTTGGCTGCCTCCACTGCTATTTCCATGAGACCATCCCGAATCATAGGCTGATTTTCCTTCCTAGGCTTAAGGTTTGAGTTAGGCCTAGGGTTAGTGTTCTTTTAACCAGAAAGCCCTGAGTTCCAAGAACACAGCAGCTGCGAAGGACTACCCAAGAAGAGCGCAGAAGTGCCTCAACATGCCTGCCTCCACAGCTTTTTCTTTGAGGACGTCCCGAAACGAAGGCTGATTTAGAAGCCTCCAGTTTAGGCTAAAGTTGTGGTTTTTTACACTAGGAAGCCCTGTGCTCCAAGCACACTGCAGCTGTGAAAGGCATCCCAAGGGGAGCGCAAAAGTGCCACAACATGGCTGTCTCCACAGCTTTTCCCTTGGGATAATTCCTAAACCCAGGCTGATTTAAATGACCAGTGTTACGGTTAGGGTTAGGGTTACGCCTAGGTGTAGAGCTTTTTAAACCAGCAAGCTCTGAGCTCCAGGCACACGGCAGCTGCGAAAGGCATCCCAAGGGGAGCACAAAAGTGCCAGAAAATGGCTGCCTCCACACGTTTTCATTGGCACCATTGCTAAGCCTAGGCTGAATCACCTGCCTCCAGTCTCAGCTAAGGACATGGTTTTTTAAACCAGGAAGCCCTGAGCTCCAGGCACACTGCAGCTGTTTAAGGCATCCCAAGGGGAGTACAAAAGTGCAACAACATGGCAGCTTTCACAGCTTTTTCCTTGGCACCATCCCTATACCTAGGCTGATTTATCTGCCTAGGGTTAGGGTTAGGGCTCAGCCTAGGGCTAGGATTTTTTAACCAGGAAGCCCTGAGTTCCAGGCTTACTGCATCTGCCAAAGGCATCCCAAAGGGAGCTTAGAAGGTCCACAACATGGCTGCTTTCACAGCTTTTTCCTTAGGAAGAACCCTAATACCCGGCTGATTTACCTTCCTAGGGTTACTGTTAGGCCTAGGCCTAGGACTTTTAAAACCAGGAAGCCCTGTGCTCCAGGCACACTGCAGCTGTTAAAGGCATCCCAAGGGGAGCGCAAAAGTGACACAACTTGGCTGCCTCCACTGCTATTTCCATGAGACCATCCCGAATCATAGGCTGATTTTCCTTCCTAGGCTTAAGGTTTGAGTTAGGCCTAGGGTTAGTGTTCTTTTAACCAGAAAGCCCTGAGTTCCAAGAACACAGCAGCTGCGAAGGACTACCCAAGAAGAGCGCAGAAGTGCCTCAACATGCCTGCCTCCACAGCTTTTTCCTTGGGGACGTCCCGAAACGAAGGCTGATTTAGAAGCCTCCAGTTTGGGCTAAAGTTGTGGTATTTTACACCAGGAAGCCCTGTGCTCCAAGCACCCTGCAGCTGTGAAAGGCATCCCAAGGGGAGCGCAAAAGTGCCACAACATGGCTGTCTCCACAGCTTTTCCCTTGGGATAATTCCTGAACCGAGGCTGATTTAAATGACCAGTGTTACTGTTAGGGTTAGGGTTACGCCTAGGTGTAGAGCTTTTTAAACCAGCAAGCTCTGAGCTCCAGGCACACGGCAGCTGCGAAAGGCATCCCAAGGGGAGCACAAAAGTGCCAGAAAATGGCTGCCTCCACACGTTTTCATTGGCACCATTGCTAAGCCTAGGCTGAATCACCTGCCTCCAGTCTCAGCTAGGGACATGGTTTTTTAAACCAGGAAGCCCTGAGCTCCAGGCACACGGCAGCTGTGAAAGGCATCCCAAGGGGAGTACAAAAGTGCAACAACATGGCAGCTTTCACAGCTTTTTCCTTGGCACCATCCCTATACCTAGGCTGATTTATCTGCCTAGGGTTAGGGTTACGGCTCAGCCAAGGGCAAGGATTTTTTTAACCAGGAAGCCCTGAGTTCCAGTCTTACTGCATCTGCCAAAGGCATCCCAAAGGGAGTGCAGAAGTGCCACAACATGGCTGCTTTCACAGCTTTTTCCTTAGGAAGAACCGTAATACCCGGCTGATTTACCTTCCTAGGGTTACTGTTAGGCCTAGGCCTAGGATTTTAAAACCAGGAAGCCCTGTGCTCCAGGCACACTGCAGCTGTTAAAGGCATCCCAAGGGGAGCGCAAAAGTGACACAACTTGGCTGCCTCCACTGCTATTTCCATGAGACCATCCCGAATCATAGGCTGATTTTCCTTCCCAGGCTTAAGGTTTGAGTTAGGCCTAGGGTTAGTGTTCTTTTAACCAGAAAGCCCTGAGTTCCAAGAACACAGCAGCTGCGAAGGACTACCCAAGAAGAGCGCAGAAGTGCCTCAACATGCCTGCCTCCACAGCTTTTTCCTTGGGGACGTCCCGAAACGAAGGCTGATTTAGAAGCCTCCAGTTTGGGCTAAAGTTGTGGTTTTTTACACCAGGAAGCCCTGTGCTCTAAGCACACTGCAGCTGTGAAAGGCATCCCAAGGGGAGCGCAAAAGGGCCACAACATGGCTGTCTCCACAGCTTTTCCCTTGGGATAATTCCTGAACCGAGGCTGATTTAAATGACCAGTGTTACGGTTAGGGTTAGGGTTACGCCTAGGTGTAGAGCTTTTTAAACCAGCAAGCTCTGAGCTCCAGGCACACGGCAGCTGCGAAAGGCATCCCAAGGGGAGCACAAAAGTGCCAGAAAATGGCTGCCTCCACACGTTTTCATTGGCACCATTGCTAAGCCTAGGCTGAATTACCTGCCTCCAGTCTCAGCTAGGGACATGGTTTTTTAAACCAGGAAGCCCTGAGCTCCAGGCACTTGGCAGCTGTGAAAGGCATCCCAAGGGGAGTACAAAAGTGCAACAACATGGCAGCTTTCACAGCTTTTTCCTTGGCACCATCCCTATAACTAGGCTGATTTACCTGCCTAGGGTTAGGGTTAGGGCTCAGCCTAGGGCTAGGATTTTTTTAACCAGGAAGCCCTGAGTTCCAGGCTTACTGCATCTGCCAAAGGCATCCCAAAGGGAGCGTAGAAGGTCCACAACATGGCTGCTTTCACAGCTTTTTCCTTAGGAAGAACCCTAATACCCGGCTGATTTACCTTCCTAGGGTTACTGTTAGGCTTAGGCCTAGGACTTTAAAACCAGGAAGCCCTGTGCTCCAGGCACACTGCAGCTGTTAAAGGCATCCCAAGGGGAGCGCAAAAGTGACACAACTTGGCTGCCTCCACTGCTATTTCCATGAGACCATCCCGAATCATAGGCTGATTTTCCTTCCTAGGCTTAAGGTTTGAGTTAGGTCTAGGGTTAGTGTTCTTTTAACCAGAAAGCCCTGAGTTCCAAGAACACAGCAGCTGCGAAGGACTACCCAAGAAGAGCGCAGAAGTGCCTCAACATGCCTGCCTCCACAGCTTTTTCTTTGAGGACGTCCCGAAACGAAGGCTGATTTAGAAGCCTCCAGTTTAGGCTAAAGTTGTGGTTTTTTACACCAGGAAGCCCTGTGCTCCAAGCACACTGCAGCTGTGAAAGGCATCCCAAGGGGAGCGCAAAAGTGCCACAACATGGCTGTCTCCACAGCTTTTCCCTTGGGATAATTCCTAAACCCAGGCTGATTTAAATGACCAGTGTTACAGTTAGGGTTAGGGTTATGCCTAGGTGTAGAGCTTTTTAAACCAGCAAGCTCTGAGCTCCAGGCACACGGCAGCTGCGAAAGGCATCCCAAGGGGAGCACAAAAGTGCCAGAAAATGGCTGCCTCCACACGTTTTCATTGGCACCATTGCTAAGCCTAGGCTGAATCACCTGCCTCCAGTCTCAGCTAGGGACATGGTTTTTTAAACCAGGAAGCCCTGAGCTCCAGGCACACGGCAGCTGTTTAAGGCATCCCAAGGGGAGTACAAAAGTGCAACAACATGGCAGCTTTCACAGCTTTTTCCTTGGCACCATCCCTATACCTAGGCTGATTTATCTGCCTAGGGTTAGGGTTAGGGCTCAGCCAAGGGCAAGGATTTTTTTAACCAGGAAGCCCTGAGTTCCAGGCTTACTGCATCTGCCAAAGGCATCCCAAAGGGAGTGCAGAAGTGCCACAACATGGCTGCTTTCACAGCTTTTTCCTTAGGAAGAACCCTAATACCCGGCTGATTTACCT
Organism: Ammospiza nelsoni; assembly: GCF_027579445.1. Classification (NCBI taxonomy): domain Eukaryota; kingdom Metazoa; phylum Chordata; class Aves; order Passeriformes; family Passerellidae; genus Ammospiza; species Ammospiza nelsoni. The sequence continues at coordinate 489,112 of NW_026683190.1, read as the reverse complement.
TCCTAGGGTTACTGTTAGGCCTAGGCCTAGGACTTTTAAAACCAGGAAGCCCTGTGCTCCAGGCACACTGCAGCTGTTAAAGGCATCCCAAGGGGAGCGCAAAAGTGACACAACTTGGCTGCCTCCACTGCTATTTCCATGAGACCATCCCGAATCATAGGCTGATTTTCCTTCCCAGGCTTAAGGTTTGAGTTAGGCCTAGGATTAGTGTTCTTTTAACCAGAAAGCCCTGAGTTCCAAGAACACAGCAGCTGCGAAGGACTACCCAAGAAGAGCGCAGAAGTGCCTCAACATGCCTGCCTCCACAGCTTTTTCCTTGGGGACGTCCCGAAACGAAGGCTGATTTAGAAGCCTCCAGTTTAGGCTAAAGTTGTGGTTTTTTACACCAGGAAGCCCTGTGCTCTAAGCACACTGCAGCTGTGAAAGGCATCCCAAGGGGAGCGCAAAAGGGCCACAACATGGCTGTCTCCACAGCTTTTCCCTTGGGATAATTCCTGAACCGAGGCTGATTTAAATGACCAGTGTTACGGTTAGGGTTAGGGTTACGCCTAGGTGTAGAGCTTTTTAAACCAGCAAGCTCTGAGCTCCAGGCACACGGCAGCTGCGAAATGCATCCCAAGGGGAGCACAAAAGTGCCAGAAAATGGCTGCCTCCACACGTTTTCATTGGCACCATTGCTAAGCCTAGGCTGAATTACCTGCCTCAAGTCTCAGCTAGGGACATGGTTTTTTAAACCAGGAAGCCCTGAGCTCCAGGCACACGGCAGCTGTGAAAGGCATCCCAAGGGGAGTACAAAAGTGCAACAACATGGCAGCTTTCACAGCTTTTTCCTTGGCACCATCCCTATAACTAGGCTGATTTACCTGCCTAGGGTTAGGGTTAGGGCTCAGCCTAGGGCTAGGATTTTTTTAACCAGGAAGCCCTGAGTTCCAGGCTTACTGCATCTGCCAAAGGCATCCCAAAGGGAGCGTAGAAGGTCCACAACATGGCTGCTTTCACAGCTTTTTCCTTAGGAAGAACCCTAATACCCGGCTGATTTACCTTCCTAGGGTTACTGTTAGGCTTAGGCCTAGGACTTTAAAACCAGGAAGCCCTGTGCTCCAGGCACACTGCAGCTGTTAAAGGCATCCCAAGGGGAGCGCAAAAGTGACACAACTTGGCTGCCTCCACTGCTATTTCCATGAGACCATCCCGAATCATAGGCTGATTTTCCTTCCTAGGCTTAAGGTTTGAGTTAGGCCTAGGGTTAGTGTTCTTTTAACCAGAAAGCCCTGAGTTCCAAGAACACAGCAGCTGCGAAGGACTACCCAAGAAGAGCGCAGAAGTGCCTCAACATGCCTGCCTCCACAGCTTTTTCTTTGAGGACGTCCCGAAACGAAGGCTGATTTAGAAGCCTCCAGTTTAGGCTAAAGTTGTGGTTTTTTACACCAGGAAGCCCTGTGCTCCAAGCACACTGCAGCTGTGAAAGGCATCCCAAGGGGAGCGCAAAAGTGCCACAACATGGCTGTCTCCACAGCTTTTCCCTTGGGATAATTCCTAAACCCAGGCTGATTTAAATGACCAGTGTTACAGTTAGGGTTAGGGTTATGCCTAGGTGTAGAGCTTTTTAAACCAGCAAGCTCTGAGCTCCAGGCACACGGCAGCTGCGAAAGGCATCCCAAGGGGAGCACAAAAGTGCCAGAAAATGGCTGCCTCCACACGTTTTCATTGGCACCATTGCTAAGCCTAGGCTGAATTACCTGCCTCCAGTCTCAGCTAGGGACATGGTTTTTTAAACCAGGAAGCCCTGAGCTCCAGGCACACGGCAGCTGTTTAAGGCATCCCAAGGGGAGTACAAAAGTGCAACAACATGGCAGCTTTCACAGCTTTTTCCTTGGCACCATCCCTATACCTAGGCTGATTTATCTGCCTAGGGTTAGGGTTACGGCTCAGCCAAGGGCAAGGATTTTTTTAACCAGGAAGCCCTGAGTTCCAGTCTTACTGCATCTGCCAAAGGCATCCCAAAGGGAGTGCAGAAGTGCCACAACATGGCTGCTTTCACAGCTTTTTCCTTAGGAAGAACCCTAATACCCGGCTGATTTACCTTCCTAGGGTTACTGTTAGGCCTAGGCCTAGGACTTTTAAAACCAGGAAGCCCTGTGCTCCAGGCACACTGCAGCTGTTAAAGGCATCCCAAGGGGAGCGCAAAAGTGACACAACTTGGCTGCCTCCACTGCTATTTCCATGAGACCATCCCGAATCATAGGCTGATTTTCCTTCCTAGGCTTAAGGTTTGAGTTAGGCCTAGGGTTAGTGTTCTTTTAACCAGAAAGCCCTGAGTTCCAAGAACACAGCAGCTGCGAAGGACTACCCAAGAAGAGCGCAGAAGTGCCTCAACATGCCTGCCTCCACAGCTTTTTCCTTGGGGACGTCCCGAAACGAAGGCTGATTTAGAAGCCTCCAGTTTGGGCTAAAGATGTGGGTTTTTACACCAGGAAGCCCTGTGCTCCAAGCACCCTGCAGCTGTGAAAGGCATCCCAAGGGGAGCGCAAAAGTGCCACAACATGGCTGTGTCCACAGCTTTTCCCTTGGGATAATTCCTAAACCCAGGCTGATTTAAATGACCAGTGTTACGGTTAGGGTTAGGGTTACGCCTAGGTGTAGAGCTTTTTAAACCAGCAAGCTCTGAGCTCCAGGCACACGGCAGCTGCGAAAGGCATCCCAAGGAGAGCACAAAAGTGCCAGAAAATGGCTGCCTCCACACGTTTTCATTGGCACCATTGCTAAGCCTAGGCTGAATTACCTGCCTCCAGTCTCAGCTAGGGACATGGTTTTTTAAACCAGGAAGCCCTGAGCTCCAGGCACACGGCAGCTGTTTAAGGCATCCCAAGGGGAGTACAAAAGTGCAACAACATGGCAGCTTTCACAGCTTTTTCCTTGGCACCATCCCTCTTCCTAGCCTGATTTATCTGCCTAGGGTTAGGGTTAGGGCTCAGCCAAGGGCAAGGATTTTTTTAACCAGGAAGCCCTGAGTTCCAGGCTTACTGCATCTGCCAAAGGCATCCCAAAGGGAGTGCAGAAGTGCCACAACATGGCTGCTTTCACAGCTTTTTCCTTAGGAAGAACCCTAATACCCGGCTGATTTACCTTCCTAGGGTTACTGTTAGGCCTAGGCCTAGGACTTTTAAAACCAGGAAGCCCTGTGCTCCAGGCACACTGCAGCTGTTAAAGGCATCCCAAGGGGAGCGCAAAAGTGACACAACTTGGCTGCCTCCACTGCTATTTCCATGAGACCATCCCGAATCATAGGCTGATTTTGCTTCCTAGGCTTAAGGTTTGAGTTAGGCCTAGGGTTAGTGTTCTTTTAACCAGAAAGCCCTGAGTTCCAAGAACACAGCAGCTGCGAAGGACTACCCAAGAAGAGCGCAGAAGTGCCTCAACATGCCTGCCTCCACAGCTTTTTCCTTGGGGACGTCCCGAAACGAAGGCTGATTTAGAAGCCTCCAGTTTGGGCTAAAGATGTGGGTTTTTACACCAGGAAGCCCTGTGCTCCAAGCACCCTGCAGCTGTGAAAGGCATCCCAAGGGGAGCGCAAAAGTGCCACAACATGGCTGTCTCCACAGCTTTTCCCTTGGGATAATTCCTAAACCCAGGCTGATTTAAATGACCAGTGTTACGGTTAGGGTTAGGGTTACGCCTAGGTGTAGAGCTTTTTAAACCAGCAAGCTCTGAGCTCCAGGCACATGGCAGCTGCGAAAGGCATCCCAAGGGGAGCACAAAAGTGCCAGAAAATGGCTGCCTCCACACGTTTTCATTGGCACCATTGCTAAGCCTAGGCTGAATTACCTGCCTCCAGTCTCAGCTAGGGACATTGTTTTTTAAAGCAGGAAGCCCTGAGCTCCAGGCACACGGCAGCTGTTTAAGGCATCCCAAGGGGAGTACAAAAGTGCAACAACATGGCAGCTTTCACAGCTTTTTCCTTGGCACCATCCCTATACCTAGGCTGATTTATCTGCCTAGGGTTAGGGTTAGGGCTCAGCCAAGGGCAAGGATTTTTTTAACCAGGAAGCCCTGAGTTCCAGGCTTACTGCATCTGCCAAAGGCATCCCAAAGGGAGTGCAGAAGTGCCACAACATGGCTGCTTTCACAGCTTTTTCCTTAGGAAGAACCCTAATACCCGGCTGATTTACCTTCCTAGGGTTACTGTTAGGCCTAGGCCTAGGACTTTTAAAACCAGGAAGCCCTGTGCTCCAGGCACACTGCAGCTGTTAAAGGCATCCCAAGGGGAGCGCAAAAGTGACACAACTTGGCTGCCTCCACTGCTATTTCCATGAGACCATCCCGAATCATAGGCTGATTTTCCTTCCTAGGCTTAAGGTTTGAGTTAGGCCTAGGGTTAGTGTTCTTTTAACCAGAAAGCCCTGAGTTCCAAGAACACAGCAGCTGCGAAGGACTACCCAAGAAGAGCGCAGAAGTGCCTCAACATGCCTGCCTCCACAGCTTTTTCCTTGGGGACGTCCCGAAACGAAGGCTGATTTAGAAGCCTCCAGTTTGGGCTAAAGATGTGGGTTTTTACACCAGGAAGCCCTGTGCTCCAAGCACCCTGCAGCTGTGAAAGGCATCCCAAGGGGAGCGCAAAAGTGCCACAACATGGCTGTGTCCACAGCTTTTCCCTTGGGATAATTCCTAAACCCAGGCTGATTTAAATGACCAGTGTTACGGTTAGGGTTAGGGTTACGCCTAGGTGTAGAGCTTTTTAAACCAGCAAGCTCTGAGCTCCAGGCACACGGCAGCTGCGAAAGGCATCCCAAGGAGAGCACAAAAGTGCCAGAAAATGGCTGCCTCCACACGTTTTCATTGGCACCATTGCTAAGCCTAGGCTGAATTACCTGCCTCCAGTCTCAGCTAGGGACATGGTTTTTTAAACCAGGAAGCCCTGAGCTCCAGGCACACGGCAGCTGTTTAAGGCATCCCAAGGGGAGTACAAAAGTGCAACAACATGGCAGCTTTCACAGCTTTTTCCTTGGCACCATCCCTCTACCTAGCCTGATTTATCTGCCTAGGGTTAGGGTTAGGGCTCAGCCAAGGGCAAGGATTTTTTTAACCAGGAAGCCCTGAGTTCCAGGCTTACTGCATCTGCCAAAGGCATCCCAAAGGGAGTGCAGAAGTGCCACAACATGGCTGCTTTCACAGCTTTTTCCTTAGGAAGAACCCTAATACCCGGCTGATTTACCTTCCTAGGGTTACTGTTAGGCCTAGGCCTAGGACTTTTAAAACCAGGAAGCCCTGTGCTCCAGGCACACTGCAGCTGTTAAAGGCATCCCAAGGGGAGCGCAAAAGTGACACAACTTGGCTGCCTCCACTGCTATTTCCATGAGACCATCCCGAACCATAGGCTGATTTTCCTTCCTAGGCTTAAGGTTTGAGTTAGGCCTAGGGTTAGTGTTCTTTTAACCAGAAAGCCCTGAGTTCCAAGAACACAGCAGCTGCGAAGGACTACCCAAGAAGAGCGCAGAAGTGCCTCAACATGCCTGCCTCCACAGCTTTTTCCTTGGGGACGTCCCGAAACGAAGGCTGATTTAGAAGCCTCCAGTTTAGGCTAAAGTTGTGGTTTTTTACACCAGGAAGCCCTGTGCTCTAAGCACACTGCAGCTGTGAAAGGCATCCCAAGGGGAGCGCAAAAGGGCCACAACATGGCTGTCTCCACAGCTTTTCCCTTGGGATAATTCCTGAACCGAGGCTGATTTAAATGACCAGTGTTACGGTTAGGGTTAGGGTTACGCCTAGGTGTAGAGCTTTTTAAACCAGCAAGCTCTGAGCTCCAGGCACACGGCAGCTGCGAAATGCATCCCAAGGGGAGCACAAAAGTGCCAGAAAATGGCTGCCTCCACACGTTTTCATTGGCACCATTGCTAAGCCTAGGCTGAATCACCTGCCTCCAGTCTCAGCTAGGGACATGGTTTTTTAAACCAGGAAGCCCTGAGCTCCAGGCACACGGCAGCTGTGAAAGGCATCCCAAGGGGAGTACAAAAGTGCAACAACATGGCAGCTTTCACAGCTTTTTCCTTGGCACCATCCCTATACCTAGGCTGATTTATCTGCCTAGGGTTAGGGTTAGGGCTCAGCCACGGGCTAGGATTTTTTTAACCAGGAAGCCCTGAGTTCCAGGCTTACTGCATCTGCCAAAGGCATCCCAAAGGGAGCGCAGAAGTGCCACAACATGGCTGCTTTCACAGCTTTTTCCTTAGGAAGAACCCTAATACCCGGCTGATTTACCTTCCTAGGGTTACTGTTAGGCTTAGGCCTAGGACTTTTAAAACCAGGAAGCCCTGTGCTCCAGGCACACTGCAGCTGTTAAAGGCATCCCAAGGGGAGCGCAAAAGTGACACAACTTGGCTGCCTCCACTGCTATTTCCATGAGACCATCCCGAACCATAGGCTGATTTTCCTTCCTAGGCTTAAGGTTTGAGTTAGGCCTAGGGTTAGTGTTCTTTTAACCAGAAAGCCCTGAGTTCCAAGAACACAGCAGCTGCGAAGGACTACCCAAGAAGAGCGCAGAAGTGCCTCAACATGCCTGCCTCCACAGCTTTTTCTTTGAGGATGTCTCGAAACGAAGGCCGATTTAGAAGCCTCCCGTTTGGGCTAAAGTTGTGGTTTTTTACACCAGGAAGCACTGTGCTCTAAGCACACTGCAGCTGTGAAAGGCATCCCAAGGGGAGCGCAAAAGTGCCACAACATGGCTGTCTGCACAGCTTTTCCCTTGGGATAATTCCTAAACCCAGGCTGATTTAAATGACCAGTGTTACGGTTAGGGTTAGGGTTACGCCTAGGTGTAGAGCTTTTTAAACCAGCAAGCTCTGAGCTCCAGGCACACGGCAGCTGCGAAAGGCATCCCAAGGGGAGCACAAAAGTGCCAGAAAATGGCTGCCTCCACACGTTTTCATTGGCACCATTGCTAAGCCTAGGCTGAATTACCTGCCTCCAGTCTCAGCTAGGGACATGGTTTTTTAAACCAGGAAGCCCTGAGCTCCAGGCACACGGCAGCTGTTTAAGGCATCCCAAGGGGAGTACAAAAGTGCAACAACATGGCAGCTTTCACAGCTTTTTCCTTGGCACCATCCCTATACCTAGGCTGATTTATCTGCCTAGGGTTAGGGTTAGGGCTCAGCCAAGGGCAAGGATTTTTTTAACCAGGAAGCCCTGAGTTCCAGGCTTACTGCATCTGCCAAAGGCATCCCAAAGGGAGTGCAGAAGTGCCACAACATGGCTGCTTTCACGGCTTTTTCCTTAGGAAGAACCCTAATACCCGGCTGATTTACCTTCCTAGGGTTACTGTTAGGCCTAGGCCTAGGACTTTTAAAACCAGGAAGCCCTGTGCTCCAGGCACACTGCAGCTGTTAAAGGCATCCCAAGGGGAGCGCAAAAGTGACACAACTTGGCTGCCTCCACTGCTATTTCCATGAGACCATCCCGAATCATAGGCTGATTTTCCTTCCTAGGCTTAAGGTTTGAGTTAGGCCTAGGGTTAGTGTTCTTTTAACCAGAAAGCCCTGAGTTCCAAGAACACAGCAGCTGCGAAGGACTACCCAAGAAGAGCGCAGAAGTGCCTCAACATGCCTGCCTCCACAGCTTTTTCCTTGGGGACGTCCCGAAACGAAGGCTGATTTAGAAGCCTCCAGTTTGGGCTAAAGATGTGGGTTTTTACACCAGGAAGCCCTGTGCTCCAAGCACCCTGCAGCTGTGAAAGGCATCCCAAGGGGAGCGCAAAAGTGCCACAACATGGCTGTCTCCACAGCTTTTCCCTTGGGATAATTCCTAAACCCAGGCTGATTTAAATGACCAGTGTTACGGTTAGGGTTAGGGTTACGCCTAGGTGTAGAGCTTTTTAAACCAGCAAGCTCTGAGCTCCAGGCACACGGCAGCTGCGAAAGGCATCCCAAGGGGAGCACAAAAGTGCCAGAAAATGGCTGCCTCCACACGTTTTTATTGGCACCATTGCTAAGCCTAGGCTGAATTACCTGCCTCCAGTCTCAGCTAGGGACATGGTTTTTTAAACCAGGAAGCCCTGAGCTCCAGGCACACGGCAGCTCTGAAAGGCATCCCAAGGGGAGTACAAAAGTGCAACAACATGGCAGCTTTCACAGCTTTTTCCTTGGCACCATCCCTCTACCTAGGCTGATTTACCTGCCTAGGGTTAGGGTTAGGGCTCAGCCTAGGGCTAGGATTTTTTTAACCAGGAAGCCCTGAGTTCCAGGCTTACTGCATCTGCCAAAGGCATCCCAAAGGGAGCGCAGAAGTGCCACAACATGGCTGCTTTCACAGCTTTTTCCTTAGGAAGAACCCTAATACCCGGCTGATTTACCTTCCTAGGGTTACTGTTAGGCTTAGGCCTAGGACTTTTAAAACCAGGAAGCCCTGTGCTCCAGGCACACTGCAGCTGTTAAAGGCATCCCAAGGGGAGCGCAAAAGTGACACAACTTGGCTGCCTCCACTGCTATTTCCATGAGACCATCCCGAATCATAGGCTGATTTTCCTTCCTAGGCTTAAGGTTTGAGTTAGGCCTAGGGTTAGTGTTCTTTTAACCAGAAAGCCCTGAGTTCCAAGAACACAGCAGCTGCGAAGGACTACCCAAGAAGAGCGCAGAAGTGCCTCAACATGCCTGCCTCCACAGCTTTTTCTTTGAGGATGTCCCGAAACGAAGGCTGATTTAGAAGCCTCCAGTTTAGGCTAAATTGTGGTTTTTTACACCAGGAAGCCCTGTGCTCTAAGCACACTGCAGCTGTGAAAGGCAACCCAAGGGGAGCGCAAAAGTGCCACAACATGGCTGTCTCCACAGCTTTTCCCTTGGGATAATTCCTAAACCCAGGCTGATTTAAATGACCAGTGTTACGGTTAGGGTTAGGGTTATGCCTAGGTGTAGAGCTTTTTAAACCAGCAAGCTCTGAGCTCCAGGCACACGGCAGCTGCTAAAGGCATCCCAAGGGGAGCACAAAAGTGCCAGAAAATGGCTGCCTCCACACGTTTTCATTGGCACCATTGCTAAGCCTAGGCTGAATTACCTGCCTCCAGTCTCAGCTAGGGACATGGTTTTTTAAACCAGGAAGCCCTGAGCTCCAGGCACACGGCAGCTGTTTAAGGCATCCCAAGGGGAGTACAAAAGTGCAACAACATGGCAGCTTTCACAGCTTTTTCCTTGGCACCATCCCTATACCTAGGCTGATTTATCTGCCTAGGGTTAGGGTTAGGGCTCAGCCAAGGGCAAGGATTTTTTTAACCAGGAAGCCCTGAGTTCCAGGCTTACTGCATCTGCCAAAGGCATCCCAAAGGGAGCGCAGAAGTGCCACAACATGGCTGCTTTCACAGCTTTTTCCTTAGGAAGAACCCTAATACCCGGCTGATTTACCTTCCTAGGGTTACTGTTAGGCTTAGGCCTAGGACTTTTAAAACCAGGAAGCCCTGTGCTCCAGGCACACTGCAGCTGTTAAAGGCATCCCAAGGGGAGCGCAAAAGTGACACAACTTGGCTGCCTCCACTGCTATTTCCATGAGACCATCCAGAATCATAGGCTGATTTTCCTTCCTAGGCTTAAGGTTTGAGTTAGGCCTAGGGTTAGTGTTCTTTTAACCAGAAAGCCCTGAGTTCCAAGAACACAGCAGCTGCGAAGGACTACCCAAGAAGAGCGCAGAAGTGCCTCAACATGCCTGCCTCCACAGCTTTTTCTTTGAGGATGTCCCGAAACGAAGGCTGATTTAGAAGCCTCCAGTTTAGGCTAAATTGTGGTTTTTTACACCAGGAAGCCCTGTGCTCTAAGCACACTGCAGCTGTGAAAGGCATCCCAAGGGGAGCGCAAAAGTGCCACAACATGGCTGTGTCCACAGCTTTTCCCTTGGGATAATTCCTAAACCCAGGCTGATTTAAATGACCAGTGTTACGGTTAGGGTTAGGGTTATGCCTAGGTGTAGAGCTTTTTAAACCAGCAAGCTCTGAGCTCCAGGCACACGGCAGCTGCGAAAGGCATCCCAAGGGGAGCACAAAAGTGCCAGAAAATGGCTGCCACCACACGTTTTCATTGGCACCATTGCTAAGCCTAGGCTGAATTACCTGCCTCCAGTCTCAGCTAGGGACATGGTTTTTTAAACCAGGAAGCCCTGAGCTCCAGGCACACGGCAGCTGTTTAAGGCATCCCAAGGGGAGTACAAAAGTGCAACAACATGGCAGCTTTCACAGCTTTTTCCTTGGCACCATCCCTATACCTAGGCTGATTTATCTGCCTAGGGTTAGGGTTAGGGCTCAGCCAAGGGCAAGGATTTTTTTAAGCAGGAAGCCCTGAGTTCCAGGCTTACTGCATCTGCCAAAGGCATCCCAAAGGGAGTGCAGAAGTGCCACAACATGGCTGCTTTCACAGCTTTTTCCTTAGGAAGAACCCTAATACCCGGCTGATTTACCTTCCTAGGGTTACTGTTAGGCTTAGGCCTAGGACTTTTAAAACCAGGAAGCCCTGTGCTCCAGGCACACTGCAGCTGTTAAAGGCATCCCAAGGGGAGCGCAAAAGTGACACAACTTGGCTGCCTCCACTGCTATTTCCATGAGACCATCCAGAATCATAGGCTGATTTTCCTTCCTAGGCTTAAGGTTTGAGTTAGGCCTAGGGTTAGTGTTCTTTTAACCAGAAAGCCCTGAGTTCCAAGAACACAGCAGCTGCGAAGGACTACCCAAGAAGAGCGCAGAAGTGCCTCAACATGCCTGCCTCCACAGCTTTTTCTTTGAGGATGTCCCGAAACGAAGGCTGATTTAGAAGCCTCCAGTTTAGGCTAAATTGTGGTTTTTTACACCAGGAAGCCCTGTGCTCTAAGCACACTGCAGCTGTGAAAGGCATCCCAAGGGGAGCGCAAAAGTGCCACAACATGGCTGTCTCCACAGCTTTTCCCTTGGGATAATTCCTAAACCCAGGCTGATTTAAATGACCAGTGTTATGGTTAGGGTTAGGGTTACGCCTAGGTGTAGAGCTTTTTAAACCAGCAAGCTCTGAGCTCCAGGCACACGGCAGCTGCGAAAGGCATCCCAAGGGGAGCACAAAAGTGCCAGAAAATGGCTGCCTCCACACGTTTTCATTGGCACCATTGCTAAGCCTAGGCTGAATTACCTGCCTCCAGTCTCAGCTAGGGACATGGTTTTTTAAACCAGGAAGCCCTGAGCTCCAGGCACACGGCAGCTGTTTAAGGCATCCCAAGGGGAGTACAAAAGTGCAACAACATGGCAGCTTTCACAGCTTTTTCCTTGGCACCATCCCTATACCTAGGCTGATTTATCTGCCTAGGGTTAGGGTTAGGGCTCAGCCAAGGGCAAGGATTTTTTTAACCAGGAAGCCCTGAGTTCCAGGCTTACTGCATCTGCCAAAGGCATCCCAAAGGGAGCGCAGAAGTGCCACAACATGGCTGCTTTCACAGCTTTTTCCTTAGGAAGAACCCTAATACCCGGCTGATTTACCTTCCTAGGGTTACTGTTAGGCCTAGGCCTAGGACTTTTAAAACCAGGAAGCCCTGTGCTCCAGGCACACTGCAGCTGTTAAAGGCATCCCAAGGGGAGCGCAAAAGTGACACAACTTGGCTGCCTCCACTGCTATTTCCATGAGACCATCCCGAATCATAGGCTGATTTTCCTTCCTAGGCTTAAGGTTTGAGTTAGGCCTAGGGTTAGTGTTCTTTTAACCAGAAAGCCCTGAGTTCCAAGAACACAGCAGCTGCGAAGGACTACCCAAGAAGAGTGCAGAAGTGCCTCAACATGCCTGCCTCCACAGCTTTTTCCTTGGGGACGTCCCGAAACGAAGGCTGATTTAGAAGCCTCCAGTTTGGGCTAAAGATGTGGGTTTTTACACCAGGAAGCCCTGTGCTCTAAGCACACTGCAGCTGTGAAAGGCATCCCAAGGGGAGCGCAAAAGTGCCACAACATGGCTGTCTCCACAGCTTTTCCCTTGGGATAATTCCTAAACCCAGGCTGATTTAAATGACCAGTGTTACGGTTAGGGTTAGGGTTACGCCTAGGTGTAGAGCTTTTTAAACCAGCAAGCTCTGAGCTCCAGGCACACGGCAGCTGCGAAAGGCATCCCAAGGGGAGCACAAAAGTGCCAGGAAATGGCTGCCTCCACACGTTTTCATTGGCACCATTGCTAAGCCTAGGCTGAATTACCTGCCTCCAGTCTCAGCTAGGGACATGGTTTTTTAAACCAGGAAGCCCTGAGCTCCAGGCACACGGCAGCTGTTTAAGGCATCCCAAGGGGAGTACAAAAGTGCAACAACATGGCAGCTTTACCAGCTTTTTCCTTGGCACCATCCCTATACCTAGGCTGATTTATCTGCCTAGGGTTAGGGTTAGGGCTCAGCCAAGGGCAAGGATTTTTTTAACCAGGAAGCCCTGAGTTCCAGGCTTACTGCATCTGCCAAAGGCATCCCAAAGGGAGTGCAGAAGTGCCACAACATGGCTGCTTTCACAGCTTTTTCCTTAGGAAGAACCCTAATACCCGGCTGATTTACCTTCCTAGGGTTACTGTTAGGCCTAGGCCTAGGACTTTTAAAACCAGGAAGCCCTGTGCTCCAGGCACACTGCAGCTGTAAAAGGCATCCCAAGGGGAGCGCAGAAGTGCCACAACATGGCTGCTTTCACAGCTTTTTCCTTAGGAGGAACCCTAATACCTGGCTGATTTACCTTCCTAGGGTTACTGTCAGGCCTAGGCCTAGGACTTTTAAAACCAGGAAGCCCTGTGCTCCAGGCACACTGCAGCTGTTAAAGGCATCCCAAGGGGAGCGCAAAAGTGACACAACTTGGCTGCCTCCACTGCTATTTCCATGAGACCATCCCGAATCATAGGCTGATTTTCCTTCCTAGGCTTAAGGTTTGAGTTAGGCCTAGGGTTAGTGTTCTTTTAACCAGAAAGCCCTGAGTTCCAAGAACACAGCAGCTGCGAAGGACTACCCAAGAAGAGCGCAGAAGTGCCTCAACATGCCTGCCTCCACAGCTTTTTCCTTGGGGACGTCCCGAAACGAAGGCTGATTTAGAAGCCTCCAGTTTGGGCTAAAGTTGTGGTTTTTTACACCAGGAAGCCCTGTGCTCCAAGCTCACTGCAGCTGTGAAAGGCATCCCAAGGGGAGCGCAAAAGTGCCACAACATGGCTGTCTCCACAGCTTTTCCCTTGGGATAATTCCTAAACCCAGGCTGATTTAAATGACCAGTGTTACGGTTAGGGTTAGGAATACGACTAGGTGTAGAGCTTTTTAAACCAGCAAGCTCTGAGCTCCAGGCACACGGCAGCTGCGAAAGGCATCCCAAGGGGAGCACAAAAGTGCCAGAAAATGGCTGCCTCCACACGTTTTCATTGGCACCATTGCTAAGCCTAGGCTGAATTACCTGCCTCCAGTCTCAGCTAGGGACATGGTTTTTTAAACCAGGAAGCCCTGAGCTCCAGGCACACGGCAGCTGTTTAAGGCATCCCAAGGGGAGTACAAAAGTGCAACAACATGGCAGCTTTCACAGCTTTTTCCTTGGCACCATCCCTATACCTAGGCTGATTTATCTGCCTAGGGTTAGGGTTAGGGCTCAGCCAAGGGCAAGGATTTTTTTAACCAGGAAGCCCTGAGTTCCAGGCTTACTGCATCTGCCAAAGGCATCCCAAAGGGAGCGCAGAAGTGCCACAACATGGCTGCTTTCACAGCTTTTTCCTTAGGAAGAACCCTAATACCCGGCTGATTTACCTTCCTAGGGTTACTGTTAGGCCTAGGCCTAGGACTTTTAAAACCAGGAAGCCCTGTGCTCCAGGCACACTGCAGCTGTTAAAGGCATCCCAAGGGGAGCGCAAAAGTGACACAACTTGGCTGCCTCCACTGCTATTTCCATGAGACCATCCCGAATCATAGGCTGATTTTCCTTCCTAGGCTTAAGGTTTGAGTTAGGCCTAGGGTTAGTGTTCTTTTAACCAGAAAGCCCTGAGTTCCAAGAACACAGCAGCTGCGAAGGACTACCCAAGAAGAGTGCAGAAGTGCCTCAACATGCCTGCCTCCACAGCTTTTTCCTTGGGGACGTCCCGAAACGAAGGCTGATTTAGAAGCCTCCAGTTTGGGCTAAAGATGTGGGTTTTTACACCAGGAAGCCCTGTGCTCTAAGCACACTGCAGCTGTGAAAGGCATCCCAAGGGGAGCGCAAAAGTGCCACAACATGGCTGTCTCCACAGCTTTTCCCTTGGGTTAATTCCTAAACCCAGGCTGATTTAAATGACCAGTGTTACGGTTAGGGTTAGGGTTACGCCTAGGTGTAGAGCTTTTTAAACCAGCAAGCTCTGAGCTCCAGGCACACGGCAGCTGCGAAAGGCATCCCAAGGGGAGCACAAAAGTGCCAGAAAATGGCTGCCTCCACACGTTTTCATTGGCACCATTGCTAAGCCTAGGCTGAATTACCTGCCTCCAGTCTCAGCTAGGGACATGGTTTTTTAAACCAGGAAGCCCTGAGCTCCAGGCACACGGCAGCTGTTTAAGGCATCCCAAGGGGAGTACAAAAGTGCAACAACATGGCAGCTTTCACAGCTTTTTCCTTGGCACCATCCCTATACCTAGGCTGATTTATCTGCCTAGGGTTAGGGTTAGGGGTCAGCCTAGGGCTAGGATTTTTTTAACCAGGAAGCCCTGAGTTCCAGGCTTACTGCATCTGCCAAAGGCATCCCAAAGGGAGCGCAGAAGGTCCACAACATGGCTGCTTTCACAGCTTTTTCCTTAGGAGGAACCCTAATACCCGGCTGATTTACCTTCCTAGGGTTACTGTTAGGCCTAGGCCTAGGACTTTTAAAACCAGGAAGCCCTGTGCTCCAGGCACACTGCAGCTGTTAAAGGCATCCCAAGGGGAGCGCAAAAGTGACACAACTTGGCTGCCTCCACTGCTATTTCCATGAGACCATCCCGAATCATAGGCTGATTTTCCTTCCTAGGCTTAAGGTTTGAGTTAGGCCTAGGGTTAGTGTTCTTTTAACCAGAAAGCCCTGAGTTCCAAGAACACAGCAGCTGCGAAGGACTACCCAAGAAGAGCGCAGAAGTGCCTCAACATGCCTGCCTCCACAGCTTTTTCTTTGGGGACGTCCAGAAACGAAGGCTGATTTAGAAGCCTCCAGTTTGGGCTAAAGTTGTGGTTTTTTACACCAGGAAGCCCTGTGCTCTAAGCACACTGCAGCTGTGAAAGGCATCCCAAGGGGAGCGCAAAAGTGCCACAACATGGCTGTGTCCACAGCTTTTCCCTTGGGATAATTCCTAAACCCAGGCTGATTTAAATGACCAGTGTTACGGTTAGGGTTAGGGTTACGCCTAGGTGTAGAGCTTTTTAAACCAGCAAGCTCTGAGCTCCAGGCACACGGCAGCTGCGAAAGGCATCCCAAGGGGAGCACAAAAGGGCCAGAAAATGGCTGCCTCCACACGTTTTTATTGGCACCATTGCTAAGCCTAGGCTGAATTACCTGCCTCCAGTCTCAGCTAGGGACATGGTTTTTTAAACCAGGAAGCCCTGAGCTCCAGGCACACGGCAGCTGTTTAAGGCATCCCAAGGGGAGTACAAAAGTGCAACAACATGGCAGCTTTCACAGCTTTTTCCTTGGCACCATCCCTATACCTAGTCTGATTTATCCGCCTAGGGTTAGGGTTAGGGCTCAGCCAAGGGCAAGGATTTTTTTAACCAGGAAGCCCTGAGTTCCAGGCTTACTGCATCTGCCAAAGGCATCCCAAAGGGAGTGCAGAAGTGCCACAACATGGCTGCTTTCACAGCTTTTTCCTTAGGAAGAACCCTAATACCCGGCTGATTTACCTTCCTAGGGTTACTGTTAGGCCTAGGCCTAGGACTTTTAAAACCAGGAAGCCCTGTGCTCCAGGCACACTGCAGCTGTTAAAGGCATCCCAAGGGGAGCGCAGAAGGTCCACAACATGGCTGCTTTCACAGCTTTTTCCTTAGGAGGAACCCTAATACCCGGCTGATTTACCTTCCTAGGGTTACTGTTCGGCCTAGGCCTAGGACTTTTAAAACCAGGAAGCCCTGTGCTCCAGGCACACTGCAGCTGTTAAAGGCATCCCAAGGGGAGCGCAAAAGTGACACAACTTGGCTGCCTCCACTGCTATTTCCATGAGACCATCCCGAATCATAGGCTGATTTTCCTTCCTAGGCTTAAGGTTTGAGTTAGGCCTAGGGTTAGTGTTCTTTTAACCAGAAAGCCCTGAGTTCCAAGAACACAGCAGCTGCGAAGGACTACCCAAGAAGAGCGCAGAAGTGCCTCAACATGCCTGCCTCCACAGCTTTTTCCTTGGGGACGTCCCGAAACGAAGGCTGATTTAGAAGCCTCCAGTTTGGGCTAAAGTTGTGGTTTTTTACACCAGGAAGCCCTGTGCTCCAAGCTCACTGCAGCTGTGAAAGGCATCCCAAGGGGAGCGCAAAAGTGCCACAACATGGCTGTCTCCACAGCTTTTCCCTTGGGATAATTCCTAAACCCAGGCTGATTTAAATGACCAGTGTTACGGTTAGGGTTAGGAATACGACTAGGTGTAGAGCTTTTTAAACCAGCAAGCTCTGAGCTCCAGGCACACGGCAGCTGTGAAAGGCATCCCAAGGGGAGCACAAAAGTGCCAGAAAATGGCTGCCTCCACACGTTTTCATTGGCACCATTGCTAAGCCTAGGCTGAATTACCTGCCTCCAGTCTCAGCTAGGGACATGGTTTTTTAAACCAGGAAGCCCTGAGCTCCAGGCACACGGCAGCTGTGAAAGACATCCCAAAGGGAGTACAAAAGTGCAACAACATGGCAGCTTTCACAGCTTTTTCCTTGGCACCATCCCTATACCTAGGCTGATTTATCTGCCTAGGGTTAGGGTTAGGGCTCAGCCAAGGGCAAGCATTTTTTTAACCAGGAAGCCCTGAGTTCCAGGCTTACTGCATCTGCCAAAGGCATCCCAAAGGGAGCGCAGAAGTGCCACAACATGGCTGCTTTCACAGCTTTTTCCTTAGGAAGAACCCTAATAACCGGCTGATTTACCTTCCTAGGGTTACTGTTAGGCTTAGGCCTAGGACTTTTAAAACCAGGAAGCCCTCTGCTCCAGGCACACTACAGCTGTTAAAGGCATCCCAAGGGGAGCGCAGAAGTGCCACAACATGGCTGCTTTCACAGCTTTTTCCTTAGGAAGAACCCTAATACCCGGCTGATTTACCTTCCTAGGGTTACTGTTAGGCCTAGGCCTAGGACTTTTAAAACCAGGAAGCCCTGTGCTCCAGGCACACTGCAGCTGTTAAAGGCATCCCAAGGGGAGCGCAAAAGTGACACAACTTGGCTGCCTCCACTGCTATTTCCATGAGACCATCCCGAATCATAGGCTGATTTTCCTTCCTAGGCTTAAGGTTTGAGTTAGGCCTAGGGTTAGTGTTCTTTTAACCAGAAAGCCCTGAGTTCCAAGAACACAGCAGCTGCGAAGGACTACCCAAGAAGAGCGCAGAAGTGCCTCAACATGCCTGCCTCCACAGCTTTTTCTTTGGGGACGTCCCGAAACGAAGGCTGATTTAGAAGCCTCCCGTTTGGGCTAAAGTTGTGGTTTTTTACACCAGGAAGCCCTGTGCTCTAAGCACACTGCAGCTGTGAAAGGCATCCCAAGGGGAGCGCAAAAGTGCCACAACATGGCTGTGTCCACAGCTTTTCCCTTGGGATAATTCCTAAACCCAGGCTGATTTAAATGACCAGTGTTACGGTTAGGGTTAGGGTTACGCCTAGGTGTAGACCTTTTTAAACCAGCAAGCTCTGAGCTCCAGGCACACGGCAGCTGCGAAAGGCATCCCAAGGGGAGCACAAAAGTGCCAGAAAATGGCTGCCTCCACACGTTTTTATTGGCACCATTGCTAAGCCTAGGCTGAATTACCTGCCTCCAGTCTCAGCTAGGGACATGGTTTTTTAAACCAGGAAGCCCTGAGCTCCAGGCACACGGCAGCTGTTTAAGGCATCCCAAGGGGAGTACAAAAGTGCAACAACATGGCAGCTTTCACAGCTCTTTCCTTGGCACCATCCCTATACCTAGGCTGATTTATCTGCCTAGGGTTAGGGTTAGGGCTCAGCCAAGGGCAAGGATTTTTTTAACCAGGAAGCCCTGAGTTCCAGGCTTACTGCATCTGCCAAAGGCATCCCAAAGGGAGTGCAGAAGTGCCACAACATGGCTGCTTTCACAGCTTTTTCCTTAGGAAGAACCCTAATACCCGGCTGATTTACCTTCCTAGGGTTACTGTTAGGCCTAGGCCTAGGACTTTTAAAACCAGGAAGCCCTGTGCTCCAGGCACACTGCAGCTGTTAAAGGCATCCTAAGGGGAGCGCAAAAGTGACACAACTTGGCTGCCTCCACTGCTATTTCCATGAGACCATCCTGAATCATAGGCTGATTTTCCTTCCTAGGCTTAAGGTTTGAGTTAGGCCTAGGGTTAGTGTTCTTTTAACCAGAAAGCCCTGAGTTCCAAGAACACAGCAGCTGCGAAGGACTACCCAAGAAGAGCGCAGAAGTGCCTCAACATGCCTGCCTCCACAGCTTTTTCTTTGAGGACGTCCCGAAAGGAAGGCTGATTTAGAAGCCTCCACTTTGGGCTAAAGTTCTGGTTTTTTACACCAGGAAGCCCTGTGCTCTAAGCACACTGCAGCTGTGAAAGGCATCCCAAGGGGAGCGCAAAAGTGCCACAACATGGCTGTCTCCACAGCTTTTCCCTTGGGATAATTCCTAAACCCAGGCTGATTTAAATGACCAGTGTTACGGTTAGGGTTAGGGTTACGCCTAGGTGTAGAGCTTTTTAAACCAGCAAGCTCTGAGCTCCAGGCACACGGCAGCTACGAAAGGCATCCCAAGGGGAGCACAAAAGTGCCAGGAAATGGCTGCCTCCACACGTTTTCATTGGCACCATTGTTAAGCCTAGGCTGAATCACCTGCCTCCAGTCTCAGCTAGGGACATGGTTTTTTAAACCAGGAAGCCCTGAGCTCCAGGCACACGGCAGCTGTGAAAGGCATCCCAAGGGGAGTACAAAAGTGCAACAACATGGCAGCTTTCACAGCTTTTTCCTTGGCACCATCCCTATACCTAGGCTGATTTATCTGCCTAGGGTTAGGGTTAGGGCTCAGCCACGGGCTAGGATTTTTTTAACCAGGAAGCCCTGAGTTCCAGGCTTACTGCATCTGCCAAAGGCATCCCAAAGGGAGCGCAGAAGTGCCACAACATGGCTGCTTTCACAGCTTTTTCCTTAGGAAGAACCCTAATACCCGGCTGATTTACCTTCCTAGGGTTACTGTTAGGCTTAGGCCTAGGACTTTTAAAACCAGGAAGCCCTGTGCTCCAGGCACACTGCAGCTGTTAAAGGCATCCCAAGGGGAGCGCAAAAGTGACACAACTTGGCTGCCTCCACTACTATTTCCATGAGACCATCCCGAATCATAGGCTGATTTTCCTTCCCAGGCTTAAGGTTTGAGTTAGGCCTAGGGTTAGTGTTCTTTTAACCAGAAAGCCCTGAGTTCCAAGAACACAGCAGCTGCGAAGGACTACCCAAGAAGAGCGCAGAAGTGCCTCAACATGCCTGCCTCCACAGCTTTTTCCTTGGGGACGTCCCGAAACGAAGGCTGATTTAGAAGCCTCCAGTTTGGGCTAAAGTTGTGTTTTTTTACACCAGGAAGCCCTGTGCTCCAAGCTCACTGCAGCTGTGAAAGGCATCCCAAGGGGAGCGCAAAAGTGCCACAACATGGCTGTCTCCACAGCTTTTCCCTTGGGATAATTCCTAAACCCAGGCTGATTTAAATGACCAGTGTTACGGTTAGGGTTAGGGTTACGCCTAGGTGTAGAGCTTTTTAAACCAGCAAGCTCTGAGCTCCAGGCACACGGCAGCTGTGAAAGGCATCCCAAGGGGAGCACAAAAGTGCCAGAAAATGGCTGCCTCCACACGTTTTCATTGGCACCATTGCTAAGCCTAGGCTGAATCACCTGCCTCCTGTCTCAGCTAGGGACATGGTTTTTTAAACCAGGAAGCCCTGAGCTCCAGGCACACGGCAGCTGTGAAAGGCATCCCAAGGGGAGTACAAAAGTGCAACAACATGGCAGCTTTCACAGCTTTTTCCTTGGCACCATCCCTATTCCTAGGCTGATTTATCTGCCTAGGGTTAGGGTTAGGGCTCAGCCTAGGGCTAGGATTTTTTTAACCAGGAAGCCCTGAGTTCCAGGCTTACTGCATCTGCCAAAGGCATCCCAAAGGGAGCGCAGAAGGTCCACAACATGGCTGCTTTCACAGCTTTTTCCTTAGGAAGAACCCTAATACCCGGCTGATTTACCTTCCTAGGGTTACTGTTAGGCTTAGGCCTAGGACTTTTAAAACCAGGAAGCCCTGTGCTCCAGGCACACTGCAGCTGTTAAAGGCATCCCAAGGGGAGCGCAAAAGTGACACAACTTGGCTGCCTCCACTGCTATTTCCATGAGACCATCCCGAATCATAGGCTGATTATCCTTCCTAGGCTTAAGGTTTGAGTTAGGCCTAGGGTTAGTGTCCTTTTAACCAGAAAGCTCTGAGTTCCAAGAACACAGCAGCTGCGAAGTACTACCCAAGAAGAGTGCAGAAGTGCCTCAACATGCCTGCCTCCACAGCTTTTTCTTTGAGGACGTCCCGAAACGAAGGCTGATTTAGAAGCCTCCAGTTTGGGCTAAAGTTGTGGTTTTGTAAACCATGAAGCCCTGTGCTCCAAGCACACTGCAGCTGTGAAAGGCATCCCAAGGGGAGCGCAAAAGTGCCACAACATGGCTGTCTCCACAGCTTTTCCCTTGGGATAATTCCTGAACCGAGGCTGATTTAAATGACCAGTGTTACGGTTAGGGTTAGGGTTACGCCTAGGTGTAGAGCTTTTTAAACCAGCAAGCTCTGAGCTCCAGGCACACGGCAGCTGTGAAAGGCATCCCAAGGGGAGCACAAAAGTTCCAGCAAATGGCTGCCTCCACACGTTTTTATTGGCACCATTGCTAAGCCTAGGCTGAATTACCTGCCTCCAGTCTCAGCTAGGGACATGGTTTTTTAAACCAGGAAGCCCAGAGCTCCATGCACACGGCAGCTGTGAAAGGCATCCCAAGGGGAGTACAAAAGTGCAACAACATGGCAGCTTTCACAGCTTTTTCCTTGGCACCATCCCTATACCTAGGCTGATTTATCTGCCTAGGGTTAGGGTTAGGGCTCAGCCAAGGGCTAGGATTTTTTTAACCAGGAAGCCCTGAGTTCCAGGCTTACTGCATCTGCCAAAGGCATCCCAAAGGGAGCGCAGAAGTGCCACAACATGGCTGCTTTCACAGCTTTTTCCTTAGGAAGAACCCTAATACCCGGCTGATTTACCTTCCTAGGGTTACTGTTAGGCCTAGGCCTAGGACTTTTAAAACCAGGAAGCCCTGTGCTCCAGGCACACTGCAGCTGTTAAAGGCATCCCAAGGGGAGCGCAGAAGTGCTACAACATGGCTGCTTTCACAGCTTTTTCCTTAGGAGGAACCCTAATACCCGGCTGATTTACCTTCCTAGGGTTACTGTTAGGCCTAGGCCTAGGACTTTTTAAACCAGGAAGCCCTGTGCTCCAGGCACACTGCAGCTGTTAAAGGCATCCCAAGGGGAGCGCAAAAGTGACACAACTTGGCTGCCTCCACTGCTATTTCCATGAGACCATCCCGAATCATAGGCTGATTTTCCTTCCTAGGCTTAAGGTTTGAGTTAGGCCTAGGGTTAGTGTTCTTTTAACCAGAAAGCCCTGAGTTCCAAGAACACAGCAGCTGCGAAGGACTACCCAAGAAGAGCGCAGAAGTGCCTCAACATGCCTGCCTCCACAGCTTTTTCCTTGGGGACGTCCCGAAACGAAGGCTGATTTAGAAGCCTCCAGTTTGGGCTAAAGTTGTGGTTTTTTACACCAGGAAGCCCTGTGCTCTAAGCACACTGCAGCTGTGAAAGGCATCCCAAGGGGAGCGCAAAAGTGCCACAACATGGCTGTCTCCACAGCTTTTCCCTTGGGTTAATTCCTAAACCCAGGCTGATTTAAATGACCAGTGTTACGGTTAGGGTTAGGGTTATGCCTAGGTGTAGAGCTTTTTAAACCAGCAAGCTCTGAGCTCCAGGCACACGGCAGCTGCGAAAGGCATCCCAAGGGGAGCACAAAAGTGCCAGAAAATGGCTGCCTCCACACGTTTTTATTGGCACCATTGCTAAGCCTAGGCTGAATTACCTGCCTCCAGTCTCAGCTAGGGACATGGTTTTTTAAACCAGGAAGCCCTGAGCTCCAGGCACACGGCAGCTGTGAAAGACATCCCAAAGGGAGTACAAAAGTGCAACAACATGGCAGCTTTCACAGCTTTTTCCTTGGCACCATCCCTATACCTAGGCTGATTTATCTGCCTAGGGTTAGGGTTAGGGCTCAGCCTAGGGCTAGGATTTTTTAACCAGGAAGCCCTGAGTTCCAGGCTTACTGCATCTGCCAAAGGCATCCCAAAGGGAGCGCAGAAGGTCCACAACATGGCTGCTTTCACGGCTTTTTCCTTAGGAAGAACCCTAATACCCGGCTGATTTACCTTCCTAGGGTTACTGTTAGGCTTAGGCCTAGGACTTTTAAAACCAGGAAGCTCTGTGCTCCAGGCACACTGCAGCTGTTAAAGGCATCCCAAGGGGAGCGCAAAAGTGACACAACTTGGCTGCCTCCACTGCTATTTCCATGAGACCATCCCGAATCATAGGCTGATTTTCCTTCCTAGGCTTAAGGTTTGAGTTAGGCCTAGGGTTAGTGTTCTTTTAACCAGAAAGCCCTGAGTTCCAAGAACACAGCAGCTGCGAAGTACTACCCAAGAAGAGTGCAGAAGTGCCTCAACATGCCTGCCTCCACAGCTTTTTCTTTGAGGACGTCCCGAAACGAAGGCTGATTTAGAAGCCTCCAGTTTGGGCTAAAGTTGTGGTTTTGTAAACCATGAAGCCCTGTGCTCCAAGCACACTGCAGCTGTGAAAGGCATCCCAAGGGGAGCGCAAAAGTGCCACAACATGGCTGTCTCCACAGCTTTTCCCTTGGGATAATTCCTGAACCGAGGCTGATTTAAATGACCAGTGTTACGGTTAGGGTTAGGGTTACGCCTAGGTGTAGAGCTTTTTAAACCAGCAAGCTCTGAGCTCCAGGCACACGGCAGCTGTGAAAGGCATCCCAAGGGGAGCACAAAAGTTCCAGCAAATGGCTGCCTCCACACGTTTTTATTGGCACCATTGCTAAGCCTAGGCTGAATTACCAGCCTCCAGTCTCAGCTAGGGACATGGTTTTTTAAACCAGGAAGCCCAGAGCTCCATGCACACGGCAGCTGTGAAAGGCATCCCAAGGGGAGTACAAAAGTGCAACAACATGGCAGCTTTCACAGCTTTTTCCTTGGCACCATCCCTATACCTAGGCTGATTTATCTGCCTAGGGTTAGGGTTAGGGCTCAGCCAAGGGCTAGGATTTTTTTAACCAGGAAGCCCTGAGTTCCAGGCTTACTGCATCTGCCAAAGGCATCCCAAAGGGAGCGCAGAAGTGCCACAACATGGCTGCTTTCACAGCTTTTTCCTTAGGAGGAACCCTAATACCCGGCTGATTTACCTTCCTAGGGTTACTGTTAGGCCTAGGCCTAGGACTTTTTAAACCAGGAAGCCCTGTGCTCCAGGCACACTGCAGCTGTTAAAGGCATCCCAAGGGGAGCGCAAAAGTGACACAACTTGGCTGCCTCCACTGCTATTTCCATGAGACCATCCCGAATCATAGGCTGATTTTCCTTCCTAGGCTTAAGGTTTGAGTTAGGCCTAGGGTTAGTGTTCTTTTAACCAGAAAGCCCTGAGTTCCAAGAACACAGCAGCTGCGAAGGACTACCCAAGAAGAGCGCAGAAGTGCCTCAACATGCCTGCCTCCACAGCTTTTTCCTTGGGGACGTCCCGAAACGAAGGCTGATTTAGAAGCCTCCAGTTTGGGCTAAAGTTGTGGTTTTTTACACCAGGAAGCCCTGTGCTCTAAGCACACTGCAGCTGTGAAAGGCATCCCAAGGGGAGCGCAAAAGTGCCACAACATGGCTGTCTCCACAGCTTTTCCCTTGGGTTAATTCCTAAACCCAGGCTGATTTAAATGACCAGTGTTACGGTTAGGGTTAGGGTTATGCCTAGGTGTAGAGCTTTTTAAACCAGCAAGCTCTGAGCTCCAGGCACACGGCAGCTGCGAAAGGCATCCCAAGGGGAGCACAAAAGTGCCAGAAAATGGCTGCCTCCACACGTTTTTATTGGCACCATTGCTAAGCCTAGGCTGAATTACCTGCCTCCAGTCTCAGCTAGGGACATGGTTTTTTAAACCAGGAAGCCCTGAGCTCCAGGCACACGGCAGCTGTGAAAGACATCCCAAAGGGAGTACAAAAGTGCAACAACATGGCAGCTTTCACAGCTTTTTCCTTGGCACCATCCCTATACCTAGGCTGATTTATCTGCCTAGGGTTAGGGTTAGGGCTCAGCCTAGGGCTAGGATTTTTTAACCAGGAAGCCCTGAGTTCCAGGCTTACTGCATCTGCCAAAGGCATCCCAAAGGGAGCGCAGAAGGTCCACAACATGGCTGCTTTCACGGCTTTTTCCTTAGGAAGAACCCTAATACCCGGCTGATTTACCTTCCTAGGGTTACTGTTAGGCTTAGGCCTAGGACTTTTAAAACCAGGAAGCTCTGTGCTCCAGGCACACTGCAGCTGTTAAAGGCATCCCAAGGGGAGCGCAAAAGTGACACAACTTGGCTGCCTCCACTGCTATTTCCATGAGACCATCCCGAATCATAGGCTGATTTTCCTTCCTAGGCTTAAGGTTTGAGTTAGGCCTAGGGTTAGTGTTCTTTTAACCAGAAAGCCCTGAGTTCCAAGAACACAGCAGCTGCGAAGGACTACCCAAGAAGAGCGCAGAAGTGCCTCAACATGCCTGCCTCCACAGCTTTTTCCTTGGGGACATCCCGAAACGAAGGCTGATTTAGAAGCCTCCAGTTTGGGCTAAAGTTGTGGTTTTTTACACCAGGAAGCCCTGTGCTCTCAGCACACTGCAGCTGTGAAAGGCATCCCAAGGGGAGCGCAAAAGTGCCACAACATGGCTGTCTCCACAGCTTTTCCCTTGGGATAATTCCTAAACCCAGGCTGATTTAAATGACCAGTGTTACGGTTAGGGTTAGGGTTACGCCTAGGTGTACAGCTTTTTAAACCAGCAAGCTCTGAGCTCCAGGCACACGGCAGCTGTGAAAGGCATCCCAAGGGGAGCACAAAAGTGCCAGAAAATGGCTGCCTCCACACGTTTTCATTGGCACCATTGCTAAGCCTAGGCTGAATTACCTGCCTCCAGTCTCAGCTAGGGACATGGTTTTTTAAACCAGGAAGCCCTGAGCTCCAGGCACACGGCAGCTGTGAAAGGCATCCCAAGGGGAGTACAAAAGTGCAACAACAAGGCAGCTTTCACAGCTTTTTCCTTGGCACCATCCCTATACCTAGGCTGATTTATCTGCCTAGGGTTAGGGTTAGGGTTCAGCCTAGGGCTAGGATTTTTTAACCAGGAAGCCCTGAGTTCCAGGCTTACTGCATCTGCCAAATGCATCCCAAAGGGAGCGCAGAAGTGCCACAACATGGCTGCTTTCACAGCTTTTTCCTTAGGAAGAACCCTAATACCCGGCTGATTTACCTTCCTAGGGTTACTGTTAGGCCTAGGCCTAGGACTTTTAAAACCAGGAAGCCCTGTGCTCCAGGCACACTGCAGCTGTAAAGGCATCCTAAGGGGAGCGCAAAAGTGACACAACTTGGCTGCCTCCACTGCTATTTCCATGAGACCATCCCGAATCATAGGCTGATTTTCCTTCCTAGGCTTAAGGTTTGAGTTAGGCCTAGGGTTAGTGTTCTTTTAACCAGAAAGCCCTGAGTTCCAAGAACACAGCAGCTGCGAAGGACTACCCAAGAAGAGCGCAGAAGTGCCTCAACATGCCTGCCTCCACAGCTTTTTCCTTGGGGACATCCCGAAAAGAAGGCTGATTTAGAAGCCTCCAGTTTGGGCTAAAGTTGTGGTTTTTTACACCAGGAAGCCCTGTGCTCCAAGCTCACTGCAGCTGTGAAAGGCATCCCAAGGGGAGCGCAAAAGTGCCACAACATGGCTGTCTCCACAGCTTTTCCCTTGGGATAATTCCTAAACCCAGGCTGATTTAAATGACCAGTGTTACGGTTAGGGTTAGGGTTACGCCTAGGTGTAGAGCTTTTTAAACCAGCAAGCTCTGAGCTCCAGGCACACGGCAGCTGCGAAAGGCATCCCAAGGGGAGCACAAAAGTGCCAGAAAATGGCTGCCTCCACACGTTTTCATTGGCACCATTGCTAAGCCTAGGCTGAATTACCTGCCTCCAGTCTCAGCTAGGGACATGGTTTTTTAAACCAGGAAGCCCTGAGCTCCAGGCACACGGCAGCTGTGAAAGGCATCCCAAAGGGAGTACCAAAGTGCAAAAACATGGCAGCTTTCACAGCTTTTTCCTTGGCACCATCCCTATACCTAGGCTGATTTATCTGCCTAGGGTTAGGGTTAGGGCTCAGCCTAGGGCTAGGATTTTTTAACCAGGAAGCCCTGAGTTCCAGGCTTACTGCATCTGCCAAAGGCATCCCAAAGGGAGCGCAGAAGGTCCACAACATGGCTGCTTTCACGGCTTTTTCCTTAGGAAGAACCCTAATACCCGGCTGATTTACCTTCCTAGGGTTACTGTTAGGCTTAGGCCTAGGACTTTTAAAACCAGGAAGCTCTGTGCTCCAGGCACACTGCAGCTGTTAAAGGCATCCCAAGGGGAGCGCAAAAGTGACACAACTTGGCTGCCTCCACTGCTATTTCCATGAGACCATCCCGAATCATAGGCTGATTTTCCTTCCTAGGCTTAAGGTTTGAGTTAGGCCTAGGGTTAGTGTTCTTTTAACCAGAAAGCCCTGAGTTCCAAGAACACAGCAGCTGCGAAGGACTACCCAAGAAGAGCGCAGAAGTGCCTCAACATGCCTGCCTCCACAGCTTTTTCCTTGGGGACGTCCCGAAACGAAGGCTGATTTAGAAGCCTCCAGTTTGGGCTAAAGTTGTGGTTTTTTACACCAGGAAGCCCTGTGCTCTCAGCACACTGCAGCTGTGAAAGGCATCCCAAGGGGAGCGCAAAAGTGCCACAACATGGCTGTCTCCACAGCTTTTCCCTTGGGATAATTCCTAAACCCAGGCTGATTTAAATGACCAGTGTTACGGTTAGGGTTAGGGTTACGCCTAGGTGTACAGCTTTTTAAACCAGCAAGCTCTGAGCTCCAGGCACACGGCAGCTGTGAAAGGCATCCCAAGGGGAGCACAAAAGTGCCAGAAAATGGCTGCCTCCACACGTTTTCATTGGCACCATTGCTAAGCCTAGGCTGAATTACCTGCCTCCAGTCTCAGCTAGGGACATGGTTTTTTAAACCAGGAAGCCCTGAGCTCCAGGCACACGGCAGCTGTGAAAGGCATCCCAAGGGGAGTACAAAAGTGCAACAACAAGGCAGCTTTCACAGCTTTTTCCTTGGCACCATCCCTATACCTAGGCTGATTTATCTGCCTAGGGTTAGGGTTAGGGCTCAGCCTAGGGCTAGGATTTTTTAACCAGGAAGCCCTGAGTTCCAGGCTTACTGCATCTGCCAAAGGCATCCCAAAGGGAGCGCAGAAGTGCCACAACATGGCTGCTTTCACAGCTTTTTCCTTAGGAAGAACCCTAATACCCGGCTGATTTACCTTCCTAGGGTTACTGTTAGGCCTAGGCCTAGGACTTTTAAAACCAGGAAGCCCTGTGCTCCAGGCACACTGCAGCTGTAAAGGCATCTTAAGGGGAGCGCAAAAGTGACACAACTTGGCTGCCTCCACTGCTATTTCCATGAGACCATCCCGAATCATAGGCTGATTTTCCTTCCTAGGCTTAAGGTTTGAGTTAGGCCTAGGGTTAGTGTTCTTTTAACCAGAAAGCCCTGAGTTCCAAGAACACAGCAGCTGCGAAGGACTACCCAAGAAGAGCGCAGAAGTGCCTCAACATGCCTGCCTCCACAGCTTTTTCCTTGGGGACATCCCGAAAAGAAGGCTGATTTAGAAGCCTCCAGTTTGGGCTAAAGTTGTGGTTTTTTACACCAGGAAGCCCTGTGCTCCAAGCTCACTGCAGCTGTGAAAGGCATCCCAAGGGGAGCGCAAAAGTGCCACAACATGGCTGTCTCCACAGCTTTTCCCTTGGGATAATTCCTAAACCCAGGCTGATTTAAATGACCAGTGTTACGGTTAGGGTTAGGGTTACGCCTAGGTGTAGAGCTTTTTAAACCAGCAAGCTCTGAGCTCCAGGCACACGGCAGCTGCGAAAGGCATCCCAAGGGGAGCACAAAAGTGCCAGAAAATGGCTGCCTCCACACGTTTTCATTGGCACCATTGCTAAGCCTAGGCTGAATTACCTGCCTCCAGTCTCAGCTAGGGACATGGTTTTTTAAACCAGGAAGCCCTGAGCTCCAGGCACACGGCAGCTGTGAAAGGCATCCCAAAGGGAGTACCAAAGTGCAAAAACATGGCAGCTTTCACAGCTTTTTCCTTGGCACCATCCCTATACCTAGGCTGATTTATCTGCCTAGGGTTAGGGTTAGGGCTCAGCCTAGGGCTAGCATTTTTTAACCAGGAAGCCCTGAGTTCCAGGCTTACTGCATCTGCCAAAGGCATCCCAAAGGGAGCGCAGAAGTGCCACAACATGGCTGCTTTCACAGCTTTTTCCTTAGGAAGAACCCTAATACCCGGCTGATTTACCTTCCTAGGGTTACTGTTAGGCTTAGGCCTAGGACTTTTAAAACCAGGAAGCCCTGTGCTCCAGGCACACTGCAGCTGTTAAAGGCATCCCAAGGGGAGCGCAAAAGTGACACAACTTGGCTGCCTCCACTGCTATTTCCATGAGACCATCCCGAATCATAGGCTGATTTTCCTTCCTAGGCTTAAGGTTTGAGTTAGGCCTAGGGTTAGTGTTCTTTTAACCAGAAAGCCCTGAGTTCCAAGAACACAGCAGCTGCGAAGGACTACCCAAGAAGAGTGCAGAAGTGCCTCAACATGCCTGCCTCCACAGCTTTTTCTTTGAGGACGTCCCGAAACGAAGGCTGATTTAGAAGCCTCCAATTTGGGCTAAAGTTGTGGTTTTTTAAACCAGGAAGCCCTGTGCTCCAAGCACACTGCAGCTGTGAAAGGCATCCCAAGGGGAGCGCAAAAGTGCCACAACATGGCTGTCTCCACAGCTTTTCCCTTGGGATAATTCCTAAACCCAGGCTGATTTAAATGACCAGTGTTACGGTTAGGGTTAGGGTTACGCCTAGGTGTAGAGCTTTTTAAACCAGCAAGCTCTGAGCTCCAGGCACACGGCAGCTGCGAAAGGCATCCCAAGGAGAGCACAAAAGTGCCAGAAAATGGCTGCCTCCACACGTTTTTATTGGCACCATTGCTAAGCCTAGGCTGAATTATCTGCCTCCATTCTCAGCTAGGGACATGGTTTTTTAAACCAGGAAGCCCTGAGCTCCAGGCACACGGCAGCTGCGAAAGGCATCCCAAGGGGAGTACAAAAGTGCAACAACATGGCAGCTTTCACAGCTTTTTCCTTGGCACCATCCCTCTACCTCAGCTGATTTATCTGCCTAGGGTTAGGGTTAGGGCTCAGCCAAGGGCTAGGATTTTTTTAACCAGGAAGCCCTGAGTTCCAGACTTACTGCATCTGCCAAAGGCATCCCAAAGGGAGCGCAGAAGTGCCACAACATGGCTGCTTTCACAGCTTTTTCCTTAGGAAGAACCCTAATACCCGGCTGATTTACCTTCCTAGGGTTACTGTTAGGCCTAGGCCTAGGACTTTTAAAACCAGGAAGCCCTGTGCTCCAGGCACACTGCAGCTGTTAAAGGCATCCCAAGGGGAGCGCAAAAGTGACACAACTTGGCTGCCTCCACTGCTATTTCCATGAGACCATCCCGAATCATAGGCTGATTTTCCTTCCTAGGCTTAAGGTTTGAGTTAGGCCTAGGGTTAGTGTTCTTTTAACCAGAAAGCCCTGAGTTCCAAGAGCACAGCAGCTGCGAAGGACTACCCAAGAAGAGCGCAGAAGTGCCTCAACATGCCTGCCTACAGAGCTTTTTCCTTGGGGACATCCCGAAAAGAAGGCTGATTTAGAAGCCTCCAGTTTGGGCTAAAGTTGTGGTTTTTTACACCAGGAAGCCCTGTGCTCCAAGCTCACTGCAGCTGTGAAAGGCATCCCAAGGGGAGCGCAAAAGTGCCACAACATGGCTGTCTCCACAGCTTTTCCCTTGGGATAATTCCTAAACCCAGGCTGATTTAAATGACCAGTGTTACAGTTAGGGTTATGGTTACGCCTAGGTGTAGAGCTTTTTAAACCAGCAAGCTCTGAGCTCCAGGCACACGGCAGCTGCGAAAGGCATCCCAAGGGGAGCACAAAAGTGCCAGAAAATGGCTGCCTCCACACGTTTTTATTGGCACCATTGCTAAGCCTAGGCTGAATTACCTGCCTCCAGTCTCAGCTAGGGACATGGTTTTTTAAACCAGGAAGCCCTGAGCTCCAGGCACACGGCAGCTGTGAAAGACATCCCAAAGGGAGTACAAAAGTGCAACAACATGGCAGCTTTCACAGCTTTTTCCTTGGCACCATCCCTATACCTAGGCTGATTTATCTGCCTAGGGTTAGGGTTAGGGCTCAGCCTAGGGCTAGGATTTTTTAACCAGGAAGCCCTGAGTTCCAGGCTTACTGCATCTGCCAAAGGCATCCCAAAGGGAGCGCAGAAGGTCCACAACATGGCTGCTTTCACGGCTTTTTCCTTAGGAAGAACCCTAATACCCGGCTGATTTACCTTCCTAGGGTTACTGTTAGGCTTAGGCCTAGGACTTTTAAAACCAGGAAGCTCTGTTCTCCAGGCACACTGCAGCTGTTAAAGGCATCCCAAGGGGAGCGCAAAAGTGACACAACTTGGCTGCCTCCACTGCTATTTCCATGAGACCATCCCGAATCATAGGCTGATTTTCCTTCCTAGGCTTAAGGTTTGAGTTAGGCCTAGGGTTAGTGTTCTTTTAACCAGAAAGCCCTGAGTTCCAAGAACACAGCAGCTGCGAAGGACTACCCAAGAAGAGCGCAGAAGTGCCTCAACATGCCTGCCTCCACAGCTTTTTCCTTGGGGACATCCCGAAACGAAGGCTGATTTAGAAGCCTCCAGTTTGGGCTAAAGTTGTGGTTTTTTACACCAGGAAGCCCTGTGCTCTCAGCACACTGCAGCTGTGAAAGGCATCCCAAGGGGAGCGCAAAAGTGCCACAACATGGCTGTCTCCACAGCTTTTCCCTTGGGATAATTCCTAAACCCAGGCTGATTTAAATGACCAGTGTTACGGTTAGGGTTAGGGTTACGCCTAGGTGTACAGCTTTTTAAACCAGCAAGCTCTGAGCTCCAGGCACACGGCAGCTGTGAAAGGCATCCCAAGGGGAGCACAAAAGTGCCAGAAAATGGCTGCCTCCACACGTTTTCATTGGCACCATTGCTAAGCCTAGGCTGAATTACCTGCCTCCAGTCTCAGCTAGGGACATGGTTTTTTAAACCAGGAAGCCCTGAGCTCCAGGCACACGGCAGCTGTGAAAGGCATCCCAAGGGGAGTACAAAAGTGCAACAACAAGGCAGCTTTCACAGCTTTTTCCTTGGCACCATCCCTATACCTAGGCTGATTTATCTGCCTAGGGTTAGGGTTAGGGCTCAGCCTAGGGCTAGGATTTTTTAACCAGGAAGCCCTGAGTTCCAGGCTTACTGCATCTGCCAAAGGCATCCCAAAGGGAGCGCAGAAGTGCCACAACATGGCTGCTTTCACAGCTTTTTCCTTAGGAAGAACCCTAATACCCGGCTGATTTACCTTCCTAGGGTTACTGTTAGGCCTAGGCCTAGGACTTTTAAAACCAGGAAGCCCTGTGCTCCAGGCACACTGCAGCTGTAAAGGCATCCTAAGGGGAGCGCAAAAGTGACACAACTTGGCTGCCTCCACTGCTATTTCCATGAGACCATCCCGAATCATAGGCTGATTTTCCTTCCTAGGCTTAAGGTTTGAGTTAGGCCTAGGGTTAGTGTTCTTTTAACCAGAAAGCCCTGAGTTCCAAGAACACAGCAGCTGCGAAGGACTACCCAAGAAGAGCGCAGAAGTGCCTCAACATGCCTGCCTCCACAGCTTTTTCCTTGGGGACATCCCGAAAAGAAGGCTGATTTAGAAGCCTCCAGTTTGGGCTAAAGTTGTGGTTTTTTACACCAGGAAGCCCTGTGCTCCAAGCTCACTGCAGCTGTGAAAGGCATCCCAAGGGGAGCGCAAAAGTGCCACAACATGGCTGTCTCCACAGCTTTTCCCTTGGGATAATTCCTAAACCCAGGCTGATTTAAATGACCAGTGTTACGGTTAGGGTTAGGGTTACGCCTAGGTGTAGAGCTTTTTAAACCAGCAAGCTCTGAGCTCCAGGCACACGGCAGCTGCGAAAGGCATCCCAAGGGGAGCACAAAAGTGCCAGAAAATGGCTGCCTCCACACGTTTTCATTGGCACCATTGCTAAGCCTAGGCTGAATTACCTGCCTCCAGTCTCAGCTAGGGACATGGTTTTTTAAACCAGGAAGCCCTGAGCTCCAGGCACACGGCAGCTGTGAAAGGCATCCCAAAGGGAGTACCAAAGTGCAAAAACATGGCAGCTTTCACAGCTTTTTCCTTGGCACCATCCCTATACCTAGGCTGATTTATCTGCCTAGGGTTAGGGTTAGGGCTCAGCCTAGGGCTAGCATTTTTTAACCAGGAAGCCCTGAGTTCCAGGCTTACTGCATCTGCCAAAGGCATCCCAAAGGGAGCGCAGAAGGTCCACAACATGGCTGCTTTCACGGCTTTTTCCTTAGGAAGAACCCTAATACCCGGCTGATTTACCTTCCTAGGGTTACTGTTAGGCTTAGGCCTAGGACTTTTAAAACCAGGAAGCTCTGTGCTCCAGGCACACTGCAGCTGTTAAAGGCATCCCAAGGGGAGCGCAAAAGTGACACAACTTGGCTGCCTCCACTGCTATTTCCATGAGACCATCCCGAATCATAGGCTGATTTTCCTTCCTAGGCTTAAGGTTTGAGTTAGGCCTAGGGTTAGTGTTCTTTTAACCAGAAAGCCCTGAGTTCCAAGAACACAGCAGCTGCGAAGGACTACCCAAGAAGAGCGCAGAAGTGCCTCAACATGCCTGCCTCCACAGCTTTTTCCTTGGGGACGTCCCGAAACGAAGGCTGATTTAGAAGCCTCCAGTTTGGGCTAAAGTTGTGGTTTTTTACACCAGGAAGCCCTGTGCTCTCAGCACACTGCAGCTGTGAAAGGCATCCCAAGGGGAGCGCAAAAGTGCCACAACATGGCTGTCTCCACAGCTTTTCCCTTGGGATAATTCCTAAACCCAGGCTGATTTAAATGACCAGTGTTACGGTTAGGGTTAGGGTTACGCCTAGGTGTACAGCTTTTTAAACCAGCAAGCTCTGAGCTCCAGGCACACGGCAGCTGTGAAAGGCATCCCAAGGGGAGCACAAAAGTGCCAGAAAATGGCTGCCTCCACACGTTTTCATTGGCACCATTGCTAAGCCTAGGCTGAATTACCTGCCTCCAGTCTCAGCTAGGGACATGGTTTTTTAAACCAGGAAGCCCTGAGCTCCAGGCACACGGCAGCTGTGAAAGGCATCCCAAGGGGAGTACAAAAGTGCAACAACAAGGCAGCTTTCACAGCTTTTTCCTTGGCACCATCCCTATACCTAGGCTGATTTATCTGCCTAGGGTTAGGGTTAGGGCTCAGCCTAGGGCTAGGATTTTTTAACCAGGAAGCCCTGAGTTCCAGGCTTACTGCATCTGCCAAAGGCATCCCAAAGGGAGCGCAGAAGTGCCACAACATGGCTGCTTTCACAGCTTTTTCCTTAGGAAGAACCCTAATACCCGGCTGATTTACCTTCCTGGGGTTACTGTTAGGCCTAGGCCTAGGACTTTTAAAACCAGGAAGCCCTGTGCTCCAGGCACACTGCAGCTGTAAAGGCATCTTAAGGGGAGCGCAAAAGTGACACAACTTGGCTGCCTCCACTGCTATTTCCATGAGACCATCCCGAATCATAGGCTGATTTTCCTTCCTAGGCTTAAGGTTTGAGTTAGGCCTAGGGTTAGTGTTCTTTTAACCAGAAAGCCCTGAGTTCCAAGAACACAGCAGCTGCGAAGGACTACCCAAGAAGAGCGCAGAAGTGCCTCAACATGCCTGCCTCCACAGCTTTTTCCTTGGGGACATCCCGAAAAGAAGGCTGATTTAGAAGCCTCCAGTTTGGGCTAAAGTTGTGGTTTTTTACACCAGGAAGCCCTGTGCTCCAAGCTCACTGCAGCTGTGAAAGGCATCCCAAGGGGAGCGCAAAAGTGCCACAACATGGCTGTCTCCACAGCTTTTCCCTTGGGATAATTCCTAAACCCAGGCTGATTTAAATGACCAGTGTTACGGTTAGGGTTAGGGTTACGCCTAGGTGTAGAGCTTTTTAAACCAGCAAGCTCTGAGCTCCAGGCACACGGCAGCTGCGAAAGGCATCCCAAGGGGAGCACAAAAGTGCCAGAAAATGGCTGCCTCCACACGTTTTCATTGGCACCATTGCTAAGCCTAGGCTGAATTACCTGCCTCCAGTCTCAGCTAGGGACATGGTTTTTTAAACCAGGAAGCCCTGAGCTCCAGGCACACGGCAGCTGTGAAAGGCATCCCAAAGGGAGTACCAAAGTGCAAAAACATGGCAGCTTTCACAGCTTTTTCCTTGGCACCATCCCTATACCTAGGCTGATTTATCTGCCTAGGGTTAGGGTTAGGGCTCAGCCTAGGGCTAGCATTTTTTAACCAGGAAGCCCTGAGTTCCAGGCTTACTGCATCTGCCAAAGGCATCCCAAAGGGAGCGCAGAAGTGCCACAACATGGCTGCTTTCACAGCTTTTTCCTTAGGAAGAACCCTAATACCCGGCTGATTTACCTTCCTAGGGTTACTGTTAGGCTTAGGCCTAGGACTTTTAAAACCAGGAAGCCCTGTGCTCCAGGCACACTGCAGCTGTTAAAGGCATCCCAAGGGGAGCGCAAAAGTGACACAACTTGGCTGCCTCCACTGCTATTTCCATGAGACCATCCCGAATCATAGGCTGATTTTCCTTCCTAGGCTTAAGGTTTGAGTTAGGCCTAGGGTTAGTGTTCTTTTAACCAGAAAGCCCTGAGTTCCAAGAACACAGCAGCTGCGAAGGACTACCCAAGAAGAGCGCAGAAGTGCCTCAACATGCCTGCCTCCACAGCTTTTTCTTTGAGGACGTCCCGAAACGAAGGCTGATTTAGAAGCCTCCAATTTGGGCTAAAGTTGTGGTTTTTTAAACCAGGAAGCCCTGTGCTCCAAGCACACTGCAGCTGTGAAAGGCATCCCAAGGGGAGCGCAAAAGTGCCACAACATGGCTGTCTCCACAGCTTTTCCCTTGGGATAATTCCTAAACCCAGGCTGATTTAAATGACCAGTGTTACGGTTAGGGTTAGGGTTACGCCTAGGTGTAGAGCTTTTTAAACCAGCAAGCTCTGAGCTCCAGGCACACGGCAGCTGCGAAAGGCATCCCAAGGAGAGCACAAAAGTGCCAGAAAATGGCTGCCTCCACACGTTTTTATTGGCACCATTGCTAAGCCTAGGCTGAATTATCTGCCTCCATTCTCAGCTAGGGACATGGTTTTTTAAACCAGGAAGCCCTGAGCTCCAGGCACACGGCAGCTGCGAAAGGCATCCCAAGGGGAGTACAAAAGTGCAACAACATGGCAGCTTTCACAGCTTTTTCCTTGGCACCATCCCTCTACCTCAGCTGATTTATCTGCCTAGGGTTAGGGTTAGGGCTCAGCCAAGGGCTAGGATTTTTTTAACCAGGAAGCCCTGAGTTCCAGACTTACTGCATCTGCCAAAGGCATCCCAAAGGGAGCGCAGAAGTGCCACAACATGGCTGCTTTCACAGCTTTTTCCTTAGGAAGAACCCTAATACCCGGCTGATTTACCTTCCTAGGGTTACTGTTAGGCCTAGGCCTAGGACTTTTAAAACCAGGAAGCCCTGTGCTCCAGGCACACTGCAGCTGTTAAAGGCATCCCAAGGGGAGCGCAAAAGTGACACAACTTGGCTGCCTCCACTGCTATTTCCATGAGACCATCCCGAATCATAGGCTGATTTTCCTTCCTAGGCTTAAGGTTTGAGTTAGGCCTAGGGTTAGTGTTCTTTTAACCAGAAAGCCCTGAGTTCCAAGAGCACAGCAGCTGCGAAGGACTACCCAAGAAGAGCGCAGAAGTGCCTCAACATGCCTGCCTACAGAGCTTTTTCCTTGGGGACATCCCGAAAAGGAGGCTGATTTAGAAGCCTCCAGTTTGGGCTAAAGTTGTGGTTTTTTACACCAGGAAGCCCTGTGCTCCAAGCTCACTGCAGCTGTGAAAGGCATCCCAAGGGGAGCGCAAAAGTGCCACAACATGGCTGTCTCCACAGCTTTTCCCTTGGGATAATTCCTAAACCCAGGCTGATTTAAATGACCAGTGTTACAGTTAGGGTTATGGTTACGCCTAGGTGTAGAGCTTTTTAAACCAGCAAGCTCTGAGCTCCAGGCACACGGCAGCTGCGAAAGGCATCCCAAGGGGAGCACAAAAGTGCCAGAAAATGGCTGCCTCCACACGTTTTTATTGGCACCATTGCTAAGCCTAGGCTGAATTACCTGCCTCCAGTCTCAGCTAGGGACATGGTTTTTTAAACCAGGAAGCCCTGAGCTCCAGGCACACGGCAGCTGTGAAAGACATCCCAAAGGGAGTACAAAAGTGCAACAACATGGCAGCTTTCACAGCTTTTTCCTTGGCACCATCCCTATACCTAGGCTGATTTATCTGCCTAGGGTTAGGGTTAGGGCTCAGCCTAGGGCTAGGATTTTTTAACCAGGAAGCCCTGAGTTCCAGGCTTACTGCATCTGCCAAAGGCATCCCAAAGGGAGCGCAGAAGTGCCACAACATGGCTGCTTTCACGGCTTTTTCCTTAGGAAGAACCCTAATACCCGGCTGATTTACCTTCCTAGGGTTACTGTTAGGCTTAGGCCTAGGACTTTTAAAACCAGGAAGCTCTGTGCTCCAGGCACACTGCAGCTGTTAAAGGCATCCCAAGGGGAGCGCAAAAGTGACACAACTTGGCTGCCTCCACTGCTATTTCCATGAGACCATCCCGAATCATAGGCTGATTTTCCTTCCTAGGCTTAAGGTTTGAGTTAGGCCTAGGGTTAGTGTTCTTTTAACCAGAAAGCCCTGAGTTCCAAGAACACAGCAGCTGCGAAGGACTACCCAAGAAGAGCGCAGAAGTGCCTCAACATGCCTGCCTCCACAGCTTTTTCCTTGGGGACATCCCGAAACGAAGGCTGATTTAGAAGCCTCCAGTTTGGGCTAAAGTTGTGGTTTTTTACACCAGGAAGCCCTGTGCTCTCAGCACACTGCAGCTGTGAAAGGCATCCCAAGGGGAGCGCAAAAGTGCCACAACATGGCTGTCTCCACAGCTTTTCCCTTGGGATAATTCCTAAACCCAGGCTGATTTAAATGACCAGTGTTACGGTTAGGGTTAGGGTTACGCCTAGGTGTACAGCTTTTTAAACCAGCAAGCTCTGAGCTCCAGGCACACGGCAGCTGTGAAAGGCATCCCAAGGGGAGCACAAAAGTGCCAGAAAATGGCTGCCTCCACACGTTTTCATTGGCACCATTGCTAAGCCTAGGCTGAATTACCTGCCTCCAGTCTCAGCTAGGGACATGGTTTTTTAAACCAGGAAGCCCTGAGCTCCAGGCACACGGCAGCTGTGAAAGGCATCCCAAGGGGAGTACAAAAGTGCAACAACAAGGCAGCTTTCACAGCTTTTTCCTTGGCACCATCCCTATACCTAGGCTGATTTATCTGCCTAGGGTTAGGGTTAGGGCTCAGCCTAGGGCTAGGATTTTTTAACCAGGAAGCCCTGAGTTCCAGGCTTACTGCATCTGCCAAAGGCATCCCAAAGGGAGCGCAGAAGTGCCACAACATGGCTGCTTTCACAGCTTTTTCCTTAGGAAGAACCCTAATACCCGGCTGATTTACCTTCCTAGGGTTACTGTTAGGCCTAGGCCTAGGACTTTTAAAACCAGGAAGCCCTGTGCTCCAGGCACACTGCAGCTGTAAAGGCATCCTAAGGGGAGCGCAAAAGTGACACAACTTGGCTGCCTCCACTGCTATTTCCATGAGACCATCCCGAATCATAGGCTGATTTTCCTTCCTAGGCTTAAGGTTTGAGTTAGGCCTAGGGTTAGTGTTCTTTTAACCAGAAAGCCCTGAGTTCCAAGAACACAGCAGCTGCGAAGGACTACCCAAGAAGAGCGCAGAAGTGCCTCAACATGCCTGCCTCCACAGCTTTTTCCTTGGGGACATCCCGAAACGAAGGCTGATTTAGAAGCCTCCAGTTTGGGCTAAAGTTGTGGTTTTTTACACCAGGAAGCCCTGTGCTCCAAGCTCACTGCAGCTGTGAAAGGCATCCCAAGGGGAGCGCAAAAGTGCCACAACATGGCTGTCTCCACAGCTTTTCCCTTGGGATAATTCCTAAACCCAGGCTGATTTAAATGACCAGTGTTACGGTTAGGGTTAGGGTTACGCCTAGGTGTAGAGCTTTTTAAACCAGCAAGCTCTGAGCTCCAGGCACACGGCAGCTGCGAAAGGCATCCCAAGGGGAGCACAAAAGTGCCAGAAAATGGCTGCCTCCACACGTTTTCATTGGCACCATTGCTAAGCCTAGGCTGAATTACCTGCCTCCAGTCTCAGCTAGGGACATGGTTTTTTAAACCAGGAAGCCCTGAGCTCCAGGCACACGGCAGCTGTGAAAGGCATCCCAAAGGGAGTACCAAAGTGCAAAAACATGGCAGCTTTCACAGCTTTTTCCTTGGCACCATCCCTCTACCTCAGCTGATTTATCTGCCTAGGGTTAGGGTTAGGGCTCAGCCAAGGGCTAGGATTTTTTTAACCAGGAAGCCCTGAGTTCCAGACTTACTGCATCTGCCAAAGGCATCCCAAAGGGAGCGCAGAAGTGCCACAACATGGCTGCTTTCACAGCTTTTTCCTTAGGAAGAACCCTAATACCCGGCTGATTTACCTTCCTAGGGTTACTGTTAGGCCTAGGCCTAGGACTTTTAAAACCAGGAAGCCCTGTGCTCCAGGCACACTGCAGCTGTTAAAGGCATCCCAAGGGGAGCGCAAAAGTGACACAACTTGGCTGCCTCCACTGCTATTTCCATGAGACCATCCCGAATCATAGGCTGATTTTAATTCCTAGGCTTAAGGTTTGAGTTAGGCCTAGGGTTAGTGTTCTTTTAACCAGAAAGCCCTGAGTTCCAAGAACACAGCAGCTGCGAAGGACTACCCAAGAAGAGCGCAGAAGTGCCTCAACATGCCTGCCTCCACAGCTTTTTCCTTGGGGACGTCCCGAAACGAAGGCTGATTTAGAAGCCTCCAGTTTGGGCTAAAGTTGTGGTTTTTTACACCAGGAAGCCCTGTGCTCTAAGCACACTGCAGCTGTGAAAGGCATCCCAAGGGGAGCACAAAAGTGCCACAACATGGCTGTCTCCACAGCTTTTCCCTTGGGATAATTCCTAAACCCAGGCTGATTTAAATGACCAGTGTTACGGTTAGGGTTAGGGTTACGCCTAGGTGTAGAGCTTTTTAAACCAGCAAGCTCTGAGCTCCAGGCACACGGCAGCTGCGAAAGGCATCCCAAGGGGAGCACAAAAGTGCCAGAAAATGGCTGCCTCCACACGTTTTCATTGGCACCATTGCTAAGCCTAGGCTGAATCACCTGCCTCCTGTCTCAGCTAGGGACATGGTTTTTTAAACCAGGAAGCCCTGAGCTCCAGGCACACGGCAGCTGTGAAAGGCATCCCAAGGGGAGTACAAAAGTGCAACAACATGGCAGCTTTCACAGCTTTTTCCTTGGCACCATCCCTATACCTAGGCTGATTTATCTGCCTAGGGTTAGGGTTAGGGCTCAGCCAAGGGCAAGGATTTTTTTAAGCAGGAAGCCCTGAGTTCCAGGCTTACTGCATCTGCCAAAGGCATCCCAAAGGGAGCGCAGAAGTGCCACAACATGGCTGCTTTCACAGCTTTTTCCTTAGGAAGAACCCTAATACCGGGCTGATTTACCTTCCTAGGGTTACTGTTAGGCTTAGGCCTAGGACTTTTAAAACCAGGAAGCTCTGTGCTCCAGGCACACTGCAGCTGTTAAAGGCATCCCAAGGGGAGCGCAAAAGTGACACAACTTGGCTGCCTCCACTGCTATTTCCATGAGACCATCCCGAATCATAGGCTGATTTTCCTTCCTAGGCTTAAGGTTTGAGTTAGGCCTAGGGTTAGTGTTCTTTTAACCAGAAAGCCCTGAGTTCCAAGAGCACAGCAGCTGAGAAGGACTACCCAAGAAGAGCGCAGAAGTGCCTCAACATGCCTGCCTCCACAGCTTTTTCTTTGAGGACGTCCCGAAACGAAGGCTGATTTACAAGCCTCCAGTTTGGGCTAAAGTTGTGGTTTTTTAAACCAGGAAGCCCTGTGCTCCAAGCACACTGCAGCTGTGAAAGGCATCCCAAGGGGAGCGCAAAAGTGCCACAACATGGCTGTCTCCACAGCTTTTCCCTTGGGATAATTCCTAAACCCAGGCTGATTTAAATGACCAGTGTTACGGTTAGGGTTAGGGTTACGCCTAGGTGTAGAGCTTTTTAAACCAGCAAGCTCTGAGCTCCAGGCACACGGCAGCTGCGAAAGGCATCCCAAGGGGAGCACAAAAGTGCCAGAAAATGGCTGCCTCCACACGTTTTTATTGGCACCATTGCTAAGCCTAGGCTGAATTACCTGCCTCCAGTCTCAGCTAGGGACATGGTTTTTTAAACCAGGAAGCCCTGAGCTCCAGGCACACGGCAGCTGTGAAAGGCATCCCAAGGGGAGTACAAAAGTGCAACAACATGGCAGCTTTCACAGCTTTTTCCTTGGCACCATCCCTATACCTAGGCTGATTTATCTGCCTAGGGTTAGGGTTAGGGCTCAGCCAAGGGCAAGGATTTTTTTAACCAGGAAGCCCTGAGTTCCAGGCTTACTGCATCTGCCAAAGGCATCCCAAAGAGAGCGCAGAAGTGCCACAACATGGCTGCTTTTACAGCTTTTTCCTTAGGAAGAACCCTAATACCCGGCTGATTTACCTTCCTAGGGTTACTGTTAGGCTTAGGCCTAGGACTTTTAAAACCAGGAAGCCCTGTGCTCCAGGCACACTGCAGCTGTTAAAGGCATCCCAAGGGGAGCGCAAAAGTGACACAACTTGGCTGCCTCCACTGCTATTTCCATGAGACCATCCCGAATCATAGGCTGATTTTCCTTCCTAGGCTTAAGGTTTGAGTTAGGCCTAGGGTTAGTGTTCTTTTAACCAGAAAGCCCTGAGTTCCAAGAGCACAGCAGCTGCGAAGGACTACCCAAGAAGAGCGCAGAAGTGCCTCAACATGCCTGCCTCCACAGCTTTTTCCTCGGGGACGTCCCGAAACGAAGGCTGATTTAGAAGCCTCCAGTTTGGGCTAAAGTTGTGGTTTTTTACACCAGGAAGCCCTGTGCTCCAAGCTCACTGCAGCTGTGAAAGGCATCCCAAGGGGAGCGCAAAAGTGCCACAACATGGCTGTCTCCACAGCTTTTCCCTTGGGATAATTCCTAAACCCAGGCTGATTTAAATGACCAGTGTTACGGTTAGGGTTAGGGTTATGCCTAGGTGTAGAGCTTTTTAAACCAGCAAGCTCTGAGCTCCAGGCACACGGCAGCTGTGAAAGGCATCCCAAGGGGAGCACAAAAGTGCCAGAAAATGGCTGCCTCCACACGTTTTTATTGGCACCATTGCTAAGCCTAAGCTGAATTACCTGCCTCCAGTCCCAGCTAGGGACATGGTTTTTTAAACCAGGAAGCCCTGAGCTCCAGGCACTTGGCAGCTGTGAAAGGCATCCCAAGGGGAGTACAAAAGTGCAACAACATGGCAGCTTTCACAGCTTTTTCCTTGGCACCATCCCTATACCTCGGCTGATTTATCTGCCAAGGGTTAGGGTTAGGGCTCAGCCAAGGGCAAGGATTTTTTTAACCAGGAAGCCCTGAGTTCCAGGCTTACTGCATCTGCCAAAGGCATCCCAAAGGGAGTGCAGAAGTGCCACAACATGGCTGCTTTCACAGCTTTTTCCTTAGGAAGAACCCTAATACCCGGCTGATTTACCTTCCTAGGGTTACTGTTAGGCCTAGGCCTAGGACTTTTAAAACCAGGAAGCCCTGTGCTCCAGGCACACTGCAGCTGTTAAAGGCATCCCAAGGGGAGCGCAAAAGTGACACAACTTGGCTGCCTCCACTGCTATTTCCATGAGACCATCCCGAATCATAGGCTGATTTTCCTTCCTAGGCTTAAGGTTTGAGTTAGGCCTAGGGTTAGTGTTCTTTTAACCAGAAAGCCCTGAGTTCCAAGAACACAGCAGCTGCGAAGGACTACCCAAGAAGAGCGCAGAAGTGCCTCAACATGCCTGCCTCCACAGCTTTTTCCTTGGGGACATCCCGAAACGAAGGCTGATTTAGAAGCCTCCAGTTTGAGTTAAGTTGTGGTTTTTTACACCAGGAAGCCCTGTGCTCCAAGCACCCTGCAGCTGTGAAAGGCATCCCAAGGGGAGCGCAAAAGTGCCACAACATGGCTGTCTCCACAGCTTTTCCCTTGGGATAATTCCTAAACCCAGGCTTATTTAAATGACCAGTGTTACCGTTAGGGTTAGGGTTACGCCTAGGTGTAGAGCTTTTTAAACCAGCAAGCTCTGAGCTCCAGGCACACGGCAGCTGTGAAAGGCATCCCAAGGGGAGCACAAAAGGGCCAGAAAATGGCTGCCTCCACACGTTTTTATTGGCACCATTGCTAAGCCTAGGCTGAATTACCTGCCTCCAGTCTCAGCTAGGGACATGGTTTTTTAAACCAGGAAGCCCTGAGCTCCAGGCACTTGGCAGCTGTGAAAGGCATCCCAAGGGGAGTACAAAAGTGCAACAACATGGCAGCTTTCACAGCTTTTTCCTTG
This sequence comes from Ammospiza nelsoni, assembly GCF_027579445.1. Lineage (NCBI taxonomy): Eukaryota > Metazoa > Chordata > Aves > Passeriformes > Passerellidae > Ammospiza > Ammospiza nelsoni. The sequence goes on along the minus strand of NW_026683190.1, from coordinate 445,893 downwards.
GCACCATCCCTATACCCGGCTGATTTATCTGCCTAGGGTTAGGGTTAGGGCTCAGCCAAGGGCAAGGATTTTTTTAACCAGGAAGCCCTGAGTTCCAGGCTTACTGCATCTGCCAAAGGCATACCAAAGGGAGCGCAGAAGTGCCACAACATGGCTGCCTCCACTGCTATTTCCATGAGACCATCCCGAATCATAGGCTGATTTTCCTTCCTAGGCTTAAGGTTTGAGTTAGGCCTAGGGTTAGTGTTCTTTTAACCAGAAAGCCCTGAGTTCCAAGAACACAGCAGCTGCGAAGGACTACCCAAGAAGAGCGCAGAAGTGCCTCAACATGCCTGCCTCCACAGCTTTTTCTTTGAGGACGTCCCGAAAGGAAGGCTGATTTAGAAGCCTCCAGTTTGGGCTAAAGTTCTGGTTTTTTACACCAGGAAGCCCTGTGCTCCAAGCTCACTGCAGCTGTGAAAGGCATCCCAAGGGGAGCGCAAAAGTGCCACAACATGGCTGTCTCCACAGCTTTTCCCTTGGGATAATTCCTAAACCCAGGCTGATTTAAATGACCAGTGTTACGGTTAGGGTTAGGGTTACGCCTAGGTGTAGAGCTTTTTAAACCAGCAAGCTCTGAGCTCCAGGCACACGGCAGCTACGAAAGGCATCCCAAGGGGAGCACAAAAGTGCCAGAAAATGGCTGCCTCCACACGTTTTCATTGGCACCATTGCTAAGCCTAGGCTGAATCACCTGCCTCCAGTCTCAGCTAGGGACATGGTTTTTTAAACCAGGAAGCCCTGAGCTCCAGGCACACGGCAGCTGTGAAAGGCATCCCAAGGGGAGTACAAAAGTGCAACAACAAGGCAGCTTTCACAGCTTTTTCCTTGGCACCATCCCTATACCTAGGCTGATTTATCTGCCTAGGGTTAGGGTTAGGGCTCAGCCACGGGCTAGGATTTTTTTAACCAGGAAGCCCTGAGTTCCAGGCTTACTGCATCTGCCAAAGGCATCCCAACGGGAGCGCAGAAGTGCCACAACATGGCTGCTTTCACAGCTTTTTCCTTAGGAAGAACCCTAATACCCGGCTGATTTACCTTCCTAGGGTTACTGTTAGGCTTAGGCCTAGGACTTTTAAAACCAGGAAGCCCTGTGCTCCAGGCACACTGCAGCTGTTAAAGGCATCCCAAGGGGAGCGCAAAAGTGACACAACTTGGCTGCCTCCACTACTATTTCCATGAGACCATCCCGAATCATAGGCTGATTTTCCTTCCTAGGCTTAAGGTTTGAGTTAGGCCTAGGGTTAGTGTTCTTTTAACCAGAAAGCCCTGAGTTCCAAGAACACAGCAGCTGCGAAGGACTACCCAAGAAGAGCGCAGAAGTGCCTCAACATGCCTGCCTCCACAGCTTTTTCCTTGGGGACGTCCCGAAACGAAGGCTGATTTAGAAGCCTCCAGTTTGGGCTAAAGTTGTGTTTTTTTACACCAGGAAGCCCTGTGCTCCAAGCTCACTGCAGCTGTGAAAGGCATCCCAAGGGGAGCGCAAAAGTGCCACAACATGGCTGTCTCCACAGCTTTTCCCTTGGGATAATTCTTAAACCCAGGCTGATTTAAATGACCAGTGTTACGGTTAGGGTTATGGTTACGCCTAGGTGTAGAGCTTTTTAAACCAGCAAGCTCTGAGCTCCAGGCACACGGCAGCTGTGAAAGGCATCCCAAGGGGAGCACAAAAGTGCCAGAAAATGGCTGCCTCCTCACGTTTTCATTGGCACCATTACTAAGCCTAGGCTGAATCACCTGCCTCCTGTCTCAGCTAGGGACATGGTTTTTTAAACCAGGAAGCCCTGAGCTCCAGGCACACGGCAGCTGTGAAAGGCATCCCAAGGGGAGTACAAAAGTGCAACAACATGGCAGCTTTCACAGCTTTTTCCTTGGCACCATCCCTATTCCTAGGCTGATTTATCTGCCTAGGGTTAGAGTTAGGGCTCAGCCTAGGGCTAGGATTTTTTTAACCAGGAAGCCCTGAGTTCCAGGCTTACTGCATCTGCCAAAGGCATCCCAAAGGGAGCGCAGAAGGTCCACAACATGGCTGCTTTCACAGCTTTTTCCTTAGGAAGAACCCTAATACCCAGCTGATTTACCTTCCTAGGGTTACTGTTAGGCTTAGGCCTAGGACTTTTAAAACCAGGAAGCCCTGTGCTCCAGGCACACTGCAGCTGTTAAAGGCATCCCAAGGGGAGCGCAAAAGTGACACAACTTGGCTGCCTCCACTGCTATTTCCATGAGACCATCCCGAATCATAGGCTGATTTTCCTTCCTAGGCTTAAGGTTTGAGTTAGGCCTAGGGTTAGTGTCCTTTTAACCAGAAAGCTCTGAGTTCCAAGAACACAGCAGCTGCGAAGGACTACCCAAGAAGAGTGCAGAAGTGCCTCAATATGCCTGCCTCCACAGCTTTTTCTTTGAGGACGTCCCGAAACGAAGGCTGATTTAGAAGCCTCCAGTTTGGGCTAAAGTTGTGGTTTTGTAAACCAGGAAGCCCTGTGCTCCAAGCACACTGCAGCTGTGAAAGGCATCCCAAGGGGAGCGCAAAAGTGCCACAACATGGCTGTCTCCACAGCTTTTCCCTTGGGATAATTCCTGAACCGAGGCTGATTTAAAAGACCAGTGTTACGGTTAGGGTTAGGGTTACGCCTAGGTGTAGAGCTTTTTAAACCAGCAAGCTCTGAGCTCCAGGCACACGGCAGCTGTGAAAGGCATCCCAAGGGGAGCACAAAAGTGCCACAACATGGCTGCCTCCACACGTTTTTATTGGCACCATTGCTAAGCCTAGGCTGAATTACCTGCCTCCAGTCTCAGCTAGGGACATGGTTTTTTAAACCAGGAAGCCCAGAGCTCCATGCACACGGCAGCTGTGAAAGGCATCCCAAGGGGAGTACAAAAGTGCAACAACATGGCAGCTTTCACAGCTTTTTCCTTGGCACCATCCCTATACCTAGGCTGATTTATCTGCCTAGGGTTAGGGTTAGGGCTCAGCCAAGGGCTAGGATTTTTTTAACCAGGAAGCCCTGAGTTCCAGGCTTACTGCATCTGCCAAAGGCATCCCAAAGGGAGCGCAGAAGTGCCACAACATGGCTGCTTTCACAGCTTTTTCCTTAGGAAGAACCCTAATACCCGGCTGATTTACCTTCCTAGGGTTACTGTTAGGCCTAGGCCTAGGACTTTTAAAACCAGGAAGCCCTGTGCTCCAGGCACACTGCAACTGTTAAAGGCATCCCAAGGGGAGCGCAGAAGTGCTACAACATGGCTGCTTTCACAGCTTTTTCCTTAGGAGGAACCCTAATACCCGGCTGATTTACCTTCCTAGGGTTACTGTTAGGCTTAGGCCTAGGACTTTTTAAACCAGGAAGCCCTGTGCTCCAGGCACACTGCAGCTGTTAAAGGCATCCCAAGGGGAGCGCAAAAGTGACACAACTTGGCTGCCTCCACTGCTATTTCCATGAGACCATCCCGAATCATAGGCTGATTTTCCTTCCTAGGCTTAAGGTTTGAGTTAGGCCTAGGGTTAGTGTTCTTTTAACCAGAAAGCCCTGAGTTCCAAGAACACAGCAGCTGCGAAGGACTACCCAAGAAGAGCGCAGAAGTGCCTCAACATGCCTGCCTCCACAGCTTTTTCCTTGGGGACGTCCCGAAACGAAGGCTGATTTAGAAGCCTCCAGTTTGGGCTAAAGTTGTGGTTTTTTACACCAGGAAGCCCTGTGCTCTAAGCACACTGCAGCTGTGAAAGGCATCCCAAGGGGAGCGCAAAAGTGCCACAACATGGCTGTCTCCACAGCTTTTCCCTTGGGATAATTCCTAAACCCAGGCTGATTTAAATGACCAGTGTTACGGTTAGGGTTAGGGTTATGCCTAGGTGTAGAGCTTTTTAAACCAGCAAGCTCTGAGCTCCAGGCACACGGCAGCTGCGAAAGGCATCCCAAGGGGAGCACAAAAGTGCCAGAAAATGGCTGCCTCCACACGTTTTTATTGGCACCATTGCTAAGCCTAGGCTGAATTACCTGCCTCCAGTCTCAGCTAGGGACATGGTTTTTTAAACCAGGAAGCCCTGAGCTCCAGGCACACGGCAGCTGTGAAAGACATCCCAAAGGGAGTACAAAAGTGCAACAACATGGCAGCTTTCACAGCTTTTTCCTTGGCACCATCCCTATACCTAGGCTGATTTATCTGCCTAGGGTTAGGGTTAGGGCTCAGCCTAGGGCTAGGATTTTTTAACCAGGAAGCCCTGAGTTCCAGGCTTACTGCATCTGCCAAAGGCATCCCAAAGGGAGCGCAGAAGGTCCACAACATGGCTGCTTTCACAGCTTTTTCCTTAGGAAGAACCCTAATACCCGGCTGATTTACCTTCCTAGGGTTACTGTTAGGCTTAGGCCTAGGACTTTTAAAACCAGGAAGCTCTGTTCTCCAGGCACACTGCAGCTGTTAAAGGCATCCCAAGGGGAGCGCAAAAGTGACACAACTTGGCTGCCTCCACTGCTATTTCCATGAGACCATCCCGAATCATAGGCTGATTTTCCTTCCTAGGCTTAAGGTTTGAGTTAGGCCTAGGGTTAGTGTTCTTTTAACCAGAAAGCCCTGAGTTCCAAGAACACAGCAGCTGCGAAGGACTACCCAAGAAGAGCGCAGAAGTGCCTCAACATGCCTGCCTCCACAGCTTTTTCCTTGGGGACATCCCGAAACGAAGGCTGATTTAGAAGCCTCCAGTTTGGGCTAAAGTTGTGGTTTTTTACACCAGGAAGCCCTGTGCTCTCAGCACACTGCAGCTGTGAAAGGCATCCCAAGGGGAGCGCAAAAGTGCCACAACATGGCTGTCTCCACAGCTTTTCCCTTGGGATAATTCCTAAACCCAGGCTGATTTAAATGACCAGTGTTACGGTTAGGGTTAGGGTTACGCCTAGGTGTAGAGCTTTTTAAACCAGCAAGCTCTGAGCTCCAGGCACACGGCAGCTGTGAAAGGCATCCCAAGGGGAGCACAAAAGTGCCAGAAAATGGCTGCCTCCACACGTTTTCATTGGCACCATTGCTAAGCCTAGGCTGAATTACCTGCCTCCAGTCTCAGCTAGGGACATGGTTTTTTAAACCAGGAAGCCCTGAGCTCCAGGCACTTGGCAGCTGTGAAAGGCATCCCAAGGGGAGTACAAAAGTGCAACAACATGGCAGCTTTCACAGCTTTTTCCTTGGCACCATCCCTATACCTAGGCTGATTTATCTGCCTAGGGTTAGGGTTAGGGCTCAGCCTAGGGCTAGGATTTTTTAACCAGGAAGCCCTGAGTTCCAGGCTTACTGCATCTGCCAAAGGCATCCCAAAGGGAGCGCAGAAGTGCCACAACATGGCTGCTTTCACAGCTTTTTCCTTAGGAGGATCCCTAATACCCGGCTGATTTACCTTCCTAGGGTTACTGTTAGGCCTAGGCCTAGGACTTTTAAAACCAGGAAGCCCTGTGCTCCAGGCACACTGCAGCTGTTAAAGGCATCCCAAGGGGAGCGCAAAAGTGACACAACTTGGCTGCCTCCACTGCTATTTCCATGAGACCTTCCCGAATCATAGGCTGATTTTCCTTCCTAGGCTTAAGGTTTGAGTTAGGCCTAGGGTTAGTGTTCTTTTAACCAGAAAGCCCTGAATTCCAAGAGCACAGCAGCTGCGAAGGACTACCCAAGAAGAGCGCAGAAGTGCCTCAACATGCCTGCCTCCACAGCTTTTTCCTTGGGGACGTCCCGAAACGAAGGCTGATTTAGAAGCCTCCAGTTTAGGCTAAAGATGTGGTATTTTACACCAGGAAGCCCTGTGCTCCAAGCTCACTGCAGCTGTGAAAGGCATCCCAAGGGGAGCGCAAAAGTGCCACAACATGGCTGTCTCCACAGCTTTTCCCTTGGGATAATTCCTAAACCCAGGCTGATTTAAATGACCAGTGTTACGGTTAGGGTTAGGGTTACGCCTAGGTGTAGAGCTTTTTAAACCAGCAAGCTCTGAGCTCCAGGCACACGGCAGCTGTGAAAGGCATCCCAAGGGGAGCACAAAAGTGCCAGAAAATGGCTGCCTCCACACGTTTTCATTGGCACCATTGCTAAGCCTAGGCTGAATTACCTGCCTCCAGTCTCAGCTAGGGACATGGTTTTTTAAACCAGGAAGCCCTGAGCTCCAGGCACTTGGCAGCTGTGAAAGGCATCCCAAGGGGAGTACAAAAGTGCAACAACATGGCAGCTTTCACAGCTTTTTCCTTGGCACCATCCCTATACCTAGGCTGATTTATCTGCCTAGGGTTAGGGTTAGGGCTCAGCCTAGGGCTAGCATTTTTTAACCAGGAAGCCCTGAGTTCCAGGCTTACTGCATCTGCCAAAGGCATCCCAAAGGGAGCGCAGAAGTGCCACAACATGGCTGCTTTCACAGCTTTTTCCTTAGGAAGAACCCTAATACCCGGCTGATTTACCTTCCTAGGGTTACTGTTAGGCTTAGGCCTAGGACTTTTAAAACCAGGAAGCCCTGTGCTCCAGGCACACTGCAGCTGTTAAAGGCATCCCAAGGGGAGCGCAAAAGTGACACAACTTGGCTGCCTCCACTGCTATTTCCATCAGACCATCCCGAATCATAGGCTGATTTTCCTTCCTAGGCTTAAGGTTTGAGTTAGGCCTAGGGTTAGTGTTCTTTTAACCAGAAAGCCCTGAGTTCCAAGAACACAGCAGCTGCGAAGGACTACCCAAGAAGAGCGCAGAAGTGCCTCAACATGCCTGCCTCCACAGCTTTTTCTTTGAGGACGTCCCGAAACGAAGGCTGATTTAGAAGCCTCCAATTTGGGCTAAAGTTGTGGTTTTTTAAACCAGGAAGCCCTGTGCTCCAAGCACACTGCAGCTGTGAAAGGCATCCCAAGGGGAGCGCAAAAGTGCCACAACATGGCTGTCTCCACAGCTTTTCCCTTGGGATAATTCCTAAACCCAGGCTGATTTAAATGACCAGTGTTACAGTTAGGGTTAGGAATACGCCTAGGTGTAGAGCTTTTTAAACCAGCAAGCTCTGAGCTCCAGGCACACGGCAGCTGCGAAAGGCATCCCAAGGGGAGCACAAAAGTGCCAGAAAATGGCTGCCTCCACACGTTTTCATTGGCACCATTGCTAAGCCTAGGCTGAATTACCTGCCTCCAGTCTCAGCTAGGGACATGGTTTTTTAAACCAGGAAGCCCTGAGCTCCAGGCACACGGCAGCTGTGAAAGTCATCCCAATGGGAGTACAAAAGTGCAACAACATGGCAGCTTTCACAGCTTTTTCCTTGGCACCATCCCTCTACCTCGGCTGATTTATCTGCCTAGGGTTAGGGTTAGGGCTCAGCCTAGGGCTAGGATTTTTTAACCAGGAAGCCCTGAGTTCCAGGCTTACTGCATCTGCCAAAGGCATCCCAAAGGGAGCGCAGAAGTGCCACAACATGGCTGCTTTCACAGCTTTTTCCTTAGGAAGAACCCTAATACCCGGCTGATTTACCTTCCTAGGGTTACTGTTAGGCTTAGGCCTAGGACTTTTAAAACCAGGAAGCCCTGTGCTCCAGGCACACTGCAGCTGTTAAAGGCATCCCAAGGGGAGCGCAAAAGTGACACAACTTGGCTGCCTCCACTGCTATTTCCATGAGACCATCCCGAATCATAGGCTGATTTTCCTTCCTAGGCTTAAGGTTTGAGTTAGGCCTAGGGTTAGTGTTCTTTTAACCTGAAAGCCCTGAGTTCCAAGAGCACAGCAGCTGCGAAGGACTACCCAAGAAGAGCGCAGAAGTGCCTCAACATGCCTGCCTCCACAGCTTTTTCCTTGGGGACGTCCCGAAACGAAGGCTGATTTAGAAGCCTCCAGTTTGGGCTAAAGTTGTGGTTTTTTACACCAGGAAGCCCTGTGCTCTAAGCACACTGCAGCTGTGAAAGGCATCCCAAGGGGAGCGCAAAAGTGCCACAACATGGCTGTCTCCACAGCTTTTCCCTTGGGATAATTCCTAAACCCAGGCTGATTTAAATGACAAGTGTTACGGTTAGGGTTAGGGTTACGCCTAGGTGTAGAGCTTTTTAAACCAGCAAGCTCTGAGCTCCAGGCACACGGCAGCTGCGAAAGGCATCCCAAGGGGAGCACAAAAGTGCCAGAAAATGGCTGCCTCCACACGTTTTCATTGGCACCATTGCTAAGCCTAGGCTGAATCACCTGCCTCCTGTCTCAGCTAGGGACATGGTATTTTAAACCAGGAAGCCCTGAGCTCCAGGCACACGGCAGCTGTGAAAGGCATCCCAAGGGGAGTACAAAAGTGCAACAACATGGCAGCTTTCACAGCTTTTTCCTTGGCACCATCCCTATACCTAGGCTGATTTATCTGCCTAGGGTTAGGGTTAAAGCTCAGCCAAGGGCAAGGATTTTTTTAACCAGGAAGCCCTGAGTTCCAGGCTTACTGCATCTGCCAAAGGCATCCCAAAGGGAGCGCAGAAGTGCCACAACATGGCTGCTTTCACAGCTTTTTCCTTAGGAAGAACCCTAATACCCGGCTGATTTACCTTCCTAGGGTTACTGTTAGGCTTAGGCCTAGGACCTTTAAAACCAGGAAGCTCTGTGCTCCAGGCACACTGCAGCTGTTAAAGGCATCCCAAGGGGAGCGCAAAAGTGACACAACTTGGCTGCCTCCACTGCTATTTCCATGAGACCATCCCGAATCATAGGCTGATTTTCCTTCCCAGGCTTAAGGTTTGAGTTAGGCCTAGGGTTAGTGTTCTTTTAACCAGAAAGCCCTGAGTTCCAAGAACACAGCAGCTGCGAAGGACTACCCAAGAAGAGCGCAGAAGTGCCTCAACATGCCTGCCTCCACAGCGTTTTCTTTGAGGACGTCCCGAAACGAAGGCTGATTTAGAAGCCTCCAGTTTGGGCTAAAGATGTTGTTTTTTAAACCAGGAAGCCCTGTGCTCCAAGCACACTGCAGCTGTGAAAGGCATCCCAAGGGGAGCGCAAAAGTGCCACAACATGGCTGTCTCCACAGCTTTTCCCTTGGGATAATTCCTAAACCCAGGCTGATTTAAATGACCAGTGTTACGGTTAGGGTTAGGGTTACGCCTAGGTGTAGAGCTTTTTAAACCAGCAAGCTCTGAGCTCCAGGCACACGGCAGCTGCGAAAGGCATCCCAAGGGGAGCACAAAAGTGCCAGAAAATGGCTGCCTCCACACGTTTTTATTGGCACCATTGCTAAGCCTAGGCTGAATCACCTGCCTCCTGTCTCAGCTAGGGACATGGTTTTTTAAACCAGGAAGCCCTGAGCTCCAGGCACACGGCAGCTGTGAAAGGCATCCCAAGGGGAGTACAAAAGTGCAACAACATGGCAGCTTTCACAGCTTTTTCCTTGGCACCATCCCTCTACCTCAGCTGATTTATCTGCCTAGGGTTAGGGTTAGGGCTCAGCCAAGGGCAAGGATTTTTTTAAGCAGGAAGCCCTGAGTTCCAGGCTTACTGCATCTGCCAAAGGCATCCCAAAGGGAGCGCAGAAGTGCCACAACATGGCTGCTTTCACAGCTTTTTCCTTAGGAAGAACCCTAATACCCGGCTGATTTACCTTCCTAGGGTTACTGTTAGGCCTAGGCCTAGGACTTTTAAAACCAGGAAGCCCTGTGCTCCAGGCACACTGCAGCTGTTAAAGGCATCCCAAGGGGAGCGCAAAAGTGACACAACTTGGCTGCCTCCACTGCTATTTCCATGAGACCATCCCGAATCATAGGCTGATTTTCCTTCCTAGGCTTAAGGTTTGAGTTAGGCCTAGGGTTAGTGTTCTTTTAACCAGAAAGCCCTGAGTTCCAAGAACACAGCAGCTGCGAAGGACTACCCAAGAAGAGCGCAGAAGTGCCTCAACATGCCTGCCTCCACAGCTTTTTCTTTGAGGACCTCCCGAAACGAAGGCTGATTTAGAAGCCTCCAGTTTGGGCTAAAGATGTTGTTTTTTAAACCAGGAAGCCCTGTGCTCCAAGCACACTGCAGCTGTGAAAGGCATCCCAAGGGGAGCGCAAAAGTGCCACAACATGGCTGTCTCCACAGCTTTTCCCTTGGGATAATTCCTAAACCCAGGCTGATTTAAATGACCAGTGTTACGGTTAGGGTTAGGGTTACGCCTAGGTGTAGAGCTTTTTAAACCAGCAAGCTCTGAGCTCCAGGCACACGGCAGCTGCGAAAGGCATCCCAAGGGGAGCACAAAAGTGCCAGAAAATGGCTGCCTCCACACGTTTTTATTGGCACCATTGCTAAGCCTAGGCTGAATTACCTGCCTCCAGTCTCAGCTAGGGACATGGTTTTTTAAACCAGGAAGCCCTGAGCTCCAGGCACACGGCAGCTGTGAAAGGCATCCCAAGGGGAGTACAAAAGTGCAACAACATGGCAGCTTTCACAGCTTTTTCCTTGGCACCATCCCTCTACCTCAGCTGATTTATCTGCCTAGGGTTAGGGTTAGGGCTCAGCCAAGGGCAAGGATTTTTTTAAGCAGGAAGCCCTGAGTTCCAGGCTTACTGCATCTGCCAAAGGCATCCCAAAGGGAGCGCAGAAGTGCCACAACATGGCTGCTTTCACAGCTTTTTCCTTAGGAAGAACCCTAATACCCGGCTGATTTACCTTCCTAGGGTTACTGTTAGGCCTAGGCCTAGGACTTTTAAAACCAGGAAGCCCTGTGCTCCAGGCACACTGCAGCTGTTAAAGGCATCCCAAGGGGAGCGCAAAAGTGACACAACTTGGCTGCCTCCACTGCTATTTCCATGAGACCATCCCGAATCATAGGCTGATTTTCCTTCCTAGGCTTAAGGTTTGAGTTAGGCCTAGGGTTAGTGTTCTTTTAACCAGAAAGCCCTGAGTTCCAAGAACACAGCAGCTGCGAAGGACTACCCAAGAAGAGCGCAGAAGTGCCTCAACATGCCTGCCTCCACAGCTTTTTCCTTGGGGACGTCCCGAAACGAAGGCTGATTTAGAAGCCTCCAGTTTGGGCTAAAGTTGTGGTTTTTTACACCAGGAAGCCCTGTGCTCTAAGCACACTGCAGCTGTGAAAGGCATCCCAAGGGGAGCACAAAAGTGCCACAACATGGCTGTCTCCACAGCTTTTCCCTTGGGATAATTCCTAAACCCAGGCTGATTTAAATGACCAGTGTTACGGTTAGGGTTAGGGTTACGCCTAGGTGTAGAGCTTTTTAAACCAGCAAGCTCTGAGCTCCAGGCACACGGCAGCTGCGAAAGGCATCCCAAGGGGAGCACAAAAGTGCCAGAAAATGGCTGCCTCCACACGTTTTCATTGGCACCATTGCTAAGCCTAGGCTGAATCACCTGCCTCCTGTCTCAGCTAGGGACATGGTTTTTTAAACCAGGAAGCCCTGAGCTCCAGGCACACGGCAGCTGTGAAAGGCATCCCAAGGGGAGTACAAAAGTGCAACAACATGGCAGCTTTCACAGCTTTTTCCTTGGCACCATCCCTATACCTAGGCTGATTTATCTGCCTAGGGTTAGGGTTAGGGCTCAGCCAAGGGCAAGGATTTTTTTAAGCAGGAAGCCCTGAGTTCCAGGCTTACTGCATCTGCCAAAGGCATCCCAAAGGGGGCGCAGAAGTGCCACAACATGGCTGCTTTCACAGCTTTTTCCTTAGGAAGAACCCTAATACCGGGCTGATTTACCTTCCTAGGGTTACTGTTAGGCTTAGGCCTAGGACTTTTAAAACCAGGAAGCTCTGTGCTCCAGGCACACTGCAGCTGTTAAAGGCATCCCAAGGGGAGCGCAAAAGTGACACAACTTGGCTGCCTCCACTGCTATTTCCATGAGACCATCCCGAATCATAGGCTGATTTTCCTTCCTAGGCTTAAGGTTTGAGTTAGGCCTAGGGTTAGTGTTCTTTTAACCAGAAAGCCCTGAGTTCCAAGAGCACAGCAGCTGCGAAGGACTACCCAAGAAGAGCGCAGAAGTGCCTCAACATGCCTGCCTCCACAGCTTTTTCTTTGAGGACGTCCCGAAACGAAGGCTGATTTACAAGCCTCCAGTTTGGGCTAAAGTTGTGGTTTTTTAAACCAGGAAGCCCTGTGCTCCAAGCACACTGCAGCTGTGAAAGGCATCCCAAGGGGAGCGCAAAAGTGCCACAACATGGCTGTCTCCACAGCTTTTCCCTTGGGATAATTCCTAAACCCAGGCTGATTTAAATGACCAGTGTTACGGTTAGGGTTAGGGTTACGCCTAGGTGTAGAGCTTTTTAAACCAGCAAGCTCTGAGCTCCAGGCACACGGCAGCTGCGAAAGGCATCCCAAGGGGAGCACAAAAGTGCCAGAAAATGGCTGCCTCCACACGTTTTTATTGGCACCATTGCTAAGCCTAGGCTGAATTACCTGCCTCCAGTCTCAGCTAGGGACATGGTTTTTTAAACCAGGAAGCCCTGAGCACCAGGCACACGGCAGCTGTGAAAGGCATCCCAAGGGGAGTACAAAAGTGCAACAACATGGCAGCTTTCACAGCTTTTTCCTTGGCACCATCCCTATACCTAGGCTGATTTATCTGCCTAGGGTTAGGGTTAGGGCTCAGCCAAGGGCAAGGATTTTTTTAACCAGGAAGCCCTGAGTTCCAGGCTTACTGCATCTGCCAAAGGCATCCCAAAGGGAGTGCAGAAGTGCCACAACATGGCTGCTTTCACAGCTTTTTCCTTAGGAAGAACCCTAATACCCGGCTGATTTACCTTCCTGGGGTTACTGTTAGGCCTAGGCCTAGGACTTTTAAAACCAGGAAGCCCTGTGCTCCAGGCACACTGCAGCTGTTAAAGGCATCCCAAGGGGAGCGCAAAAGTGACACAACTTGGCTGCCTCCACTGCTATTTCCATGAGACCATCCCGAATCATAGGCTGATTTTCCTTCCTAGGCTTAAGGTTTGAGTTAGGCCTAGGGTTAGTGTTCTTTTAACCAGAAAGCCCTGAGTTCCAAGAGCACAGCAGCTGCGAAGGACTACCCAAGAAGAGCGCAGAAGTGCCTCAACATGCCTGCCTCCACAGCTTTTTCCTTGGGGACGTCCCGAAAAGAAGGATGATTTAGAAGCCTCCAGTTTGGGCTAAAGTTGTGGTTTTTTACACCAGGAAGCCCTGTGCTCTAAGCACACTGCAGCTGTGAAAGGCATCCCAAGGGGAGCACAAAAGTGCCACAACATGGCTGTCTCCACAGCTTTTCCCTTGGGATAATTCCTAAACCCAGGCTGATTTAAATGACCAGTGTTACCGTTAGGGTTAGGGTTACGCCTAGGTGTAGAGCTTTTTAAACCAGCAAGCTCTGAGCTCCAGGCACACGGCAGCTGCGAAAGGCATCCCAAGGGGAGCACAAAAGTGCCAGAAAATGGCTGCCTCCACACGTTTTCATTGGCACCATTGCTAAGCCTAGGCTGAATCACCTGCCTCCTGTCTCAGCTAGGGACATGGTTTTTTAAACCAGGAAGCCCTGAGATCCAGGCACACGGCAGCTGTGAAAGGCATCCCAAGGGGAGTACAAAAGTGCAACAACATGGCAGCTTTCACAGCTTTTTCCTTGGCACCATCCCTATACCTAGGCTGATTTATCTGCCTAGGGTTAGGGTTAGGGCTCAGCCAAGGGCAAGGATTTTTTTAAGCAGGAAGCCCTGAGTTCCAGGCTTACTGCATCTGCCAAAGGCATCCCAAAGGGAGCGCAGAAGTGCCACAACATGGCTGCTTTCACAGCTTTTTCCTTAGGAAGAACCCTAATACCCGGCTGATTTACCTTCCTAGGGTTACTGTTAGGCTTAGGCCTAGGACTTTTAAAACCAGGAAGCCCTGTGCTCCAGGCACACTGCAGCTGTTAAAGGCATCCCAAGGGGAGCGCAAAAGTGACACAACTTGGCTGCCTCCACTGCTATTTCCATGAGACCATCCCGAATCATAGGCTGATTTTCCTTCCTAGGCTTAAGGTTTGAGTTAGGCCTAGGGTTAGTGTTCTTTTAACCAGAAAGCCCTGAGTTCCAAGAACACAGCAGCTGCGAAGGACTACCCAAGAAGAGCGCAGAAGTGCCTCAACATGCCTGCCTCCACAGCTTTTTCCTTGGGGACGTCCCGAAACGAAGGCTGATTTAGAAGCCTCCAGTTTGGGCTAAAGTTGTGGTTTTTTACACCAGGAAGCCCTGTGCTCTAAGCACACTGCAGCTGTGAAAGGCATCCCAAGGGGAGCGCAAAAGTGCCACAACATGGCTGTCTCCACAGCTTTTCCCTTGGGATAATTCCTAAACCCAGGCTGATTTAAATGACCAGTGTTACGGTTAGGGTTAGGGTTACGCCTAGGTGTAGAGCTTTTTAAACCAGCAAGCTCTGAGCTCCAGGCACACGGCAGCTGCGAAAGGCATCCCAAGGGGAGCACAAAAGTGCCAGAAAATGGCTGCCTCCACACGTTTTCATTGGCACCATTGCTAAGCCTAGGCTGAATCACCTGCCTCCTGTCTCAGCTAGGGACATGGTTTTTTAAACCAGGAAGCCCTGAGCTCCAGGCACTTGGCAGCTGTGAAAGGCATCCCAAGGGGAGTACAAAAGTGCAACAACATGGCAGCTTTCACAGCTTTTTCCTTGGCACCATCCCTATACCTCGGCCGATTTATCTGCCTAGGGTTAGGGTTAGGGCTCAGCCAAGGGCAAGGATTTTTTTAACCAGGAAGCCCTGAGTTCCAGGCTTACTGCATCTGCCAAAGGCATCCCAAAGGGAGTGCAGAAGTGCCACAACATGGCTGCTTTCACAGCTTTTTCCTTAGGAAGAACCCTAATACCCGGCTGATTTACCTTCCTAGGGTTACTGTTAGGCCTAGGCCTAGGACTTTTAAAACCAGGAAGCCCTGTGCTCCAGGCACACTGCAGCTGTTAAAGGCATCCCAAGGGGAGCGCAAAAGTGACACAACTTGGCTGCCTCCACTGCTATTTCCATGAGACCATCCCGAATCATAGGCTGATTTTCCTTCCTAGGCTTAAGGTTTGAGTTAGGCCTAGGGTTAGTGTTCTTTTAACCAGAAAGCCCTGAGTTCCAAGAGCACAGCAGCTGCGAAGGACTACCCAAGAAGAGCGCAGAAGTGCCTCAACATGCCTGCCTCCACAGCTTTTTCCTTGGGGACGTCCCGAAACGAAGGATGATTTAGAAGCCTCCAGTTTGGGCTAAAGTTGTGGTTTTTTACACCAGGAAGCCCTGTGCTCTAAGCACACTGCAGCTGTGAAAGGCATCCCAAGGGGAGCACAAAAGTGCCACAACATGGCTGTCTCCACAGCTTTTCCCTTGGGATAATTCCTAAACCCAGGCTGATTTAAATGACCAGTGTTACGGTTAGGGTTAGGGTTACGCCTAGGTGTAGAGCTTTTTAAACCAGCAAGCTCTGAGCTCCAGGCACACGGCAGCTGCGAAAGGCATCCCAAGGGGAGCACAAAAGTGCCAGAAAATGGCTGCCTCCACACGTTTTCATTGGCACCATTGCTAAGCCTAGGCTGAATCACCTGCCTCCTGTCTCAGCTAGGGACATGGTTTTTTAAACCAGGAAGCCCTGAGCTCCAGGCACACGGCAGCTGTGAAAGGCATCCCAAGGGGAGTACAAAAGTGCAACAACATGGCAGCTTTCACAGCTTTTTCCTTGGCACCATCCCTATACCTAGGCTGATTTATCTGCCTAGGGTTAGGGTTAGGGCTCAGCCAAGGGCAAGGATTTTTTTAACCAGGAAGCCCTGAGTTCCAGGCTTACTGCATCTGCCAAAGGCATCCCAAAGGGAGCGCAGAAGTGCCACAACATGGCTGCTTTCACAGCTTTTTCCTTAGGAAGAACCCTAATACCCGGCTGATTTACCTTCCTAGGGTTACTGTTAGGCTTAGGCCTAGGACTTTTAAAACCAGGAAGCTCTGTGCTCCAGGCACACTGCAGCTGTTAAAGGCATCCCAAGGGGAGCGCAAAAGTGACACAACTTGGCTGCCTCCACTGCTATTTCCATGAGACCATCCCGAATCATAGGCTGATTTTCCTTCCTAGGCTTAAGGTTTGAGTTAGGCCTAGGGTTAGTGTTCTTTTAACCAGAAAGCCCTGAGTTCCAAGAGCACAGCAGCTGCGAAGGACTACCCAAGAAGAGCGCAGAAGTGCCTCAACATGCCTGCCTCCACAGCTTTTTCCTCGGGGACGTCCCGAAACGAAGGCTGATTTAGAAGCCTCCAGTTTGGGCTAAAGTTGTGGTTTTTTACACCAGGAAGCCCTGTGCTCCAAGCTCACTGCAGCTGTGAAAGGCATCCCAAGGGGAGCGCAAAAGTGCCACAACATGGCTGTCTCCACAGCTTTTCCCTTGGGATAATTCCTAAACCCAGGCTGATTTAAATGACCAGTGTTACGGTTAGGGTTAGGGTTATGCCTAGGTGTAGAGCTTTTTAAACCAGCAAGCTCTGAGCTCCAGGCACACGGCAGCTGCGAAAGGCATCCCAAGGGGAGCACAAAAGTGCCAGAAAATGGCTGCCTCCACACGTTTTTATTGGCACCATTGCTAAGCCTAAGCTGAATTACCTGCCTCCAGTCCCAGCTAGGGACATGGTTTTTTAAACCAGGAAGCCCTGAGCTCCAGGCACTTGGAAGCTGTGAAAGGCATCCCAAGGGGAGTACAAAAGTGCAACAACATGGCAGCTTTCACAGCTTTTTCCTTGGCACCATCCCTATACCTCGGCTGATTTATCTGCCTAGGGTTAGGGTTAGGGCTCAGCCAAGGGCAAGGATTTTTTTAAGCAGGAAGCCCTGAGTTCCAGGCTTACTGCATCTGCCAAAGGCATCCCAAAGGGAGTGCAGAAGTGCCACAACATGGCTGCTTTCACAGCTTTTTCCTTAGGAAGAACCCTAATACCCGGCTGATTTACCTTCCTAGGGTTACTGTTAGGCCTAGGCCTAGGACTTTTAAAACCAGGAAGCCCTGTGCTCCAGGCACACTGCAGCTGTTAAAGGCATCCCAAGGGGAGCGCAAAAGTGACACAACTTGGCTGCCTCCACTGCTATTTCCATGAGACCATCCCGAATCATAGGCTGATTTTCCTTCCTAGGCTTAAGGTTTGAGTTAGGCCTAGGGTTAGTGTTCTTTTAACCAGAAAGCCCTGAGTTCCAAGAGCACAGCAGCTGCGAAGGACTACCCAAGAAGAGCGCAGAAGTGCCTCAACATGCCTGCCTCCACAGCTTTTTCCTTGGGGACGTCCCGAATCGAAGGATGATTTAGAAGCCTCCAGTTTGGGCTAAAGTTGTGGTTTTTTACACCAGGAAGCCCTGTGCTCTAAGCACACTGCAGCTGTGAAAGGCATCCCAAGGGGAGCACAAAAGTGCCACAACATGGCTGTCTCCACAGCTTTTCCCTTGGGATAATTCCTAAACCCAGGCTGATTTAAATGACCAGTGTTACCGTTAGGGTTAGGGTTACGCCTAGGTGTAGAGCTTTTTAAACCAGCAAGCTCTGAGCTCCAGGCACACGGCAGCTGCGAAAGGCATCCCAAGGGGAGCACAAAAGTGCCAGAAAATGGCTGCCTCCACACGTTTTCATTGGCACCATTGCTAAGCCTAGGCTGAATCACCTGCCTCCTGTCTCAGCTAGGGACATGGTTTTTTAAACCAGGAAGCCCTGAGATCCAGGCACACGGCAGCTGTGAAAGGCATCCCAAGGGGAGTACAAAAGTGCAACAACATGGCAGCTTTCACAGCTTTTTCCTTGGCACCATCCCTATACCTAGGCTGATTTATCTGCCTAGGGTTAGGGTTAGGGCTCAGCCAAGGGCAAGGATTTTTTTAACCAGGAAGCCCTGAGTTCCAGGCTTACTGCATCTGCCAAAGGCATCCCAAAGGGAGCGCAGAAGTGCCACAACATGGCTGCTTTCACAGCTTTTTCCTTAGGAAGAACCCTAATACCCGGCTGATTTACCTTCCTAGGGTTACTGTTAGGCTTAGGCCTAGGACTTTTAAAACCAGGAAGCCCTGTGCTCCAGGCACACTGCAGCTGTTAAAGGCATCCCAAGGGGAGCGCAAAAGTGACACAACTTGGCTGCCTCCACTGCTATTTCCATGAGACCATCCCGAATCATAGGCTGATTTTCCTTCCTAGGCTTAAGGTTTGAGTTAGGCCTAGGGTTAGTGTTCTTTTAACCAGAAAGCCCTGAGTTCCAAGAACACAGCAGCTGCGAAGTACTACCCAAGAAGAGCGCAGAAGTGCCTCAACATGCCTGCCTCCACAGCTTTTTCTTTGAGGACGTCCCGAAACGAAGGCTGATTTAGAAGCCTCCAGTTTGGGCTAAAGTTGTGGTTTTTTACACCAGGAAGCCCTGTGCTCCAAGCACACTGCAGCTGTGAAAGGCATCCCAAGGGGAGCGCAAAAGTGCCACAACATGGCTGTCTCCACAGCTTTTCCCTTGGGATAATTCCTAAACCCAGGCTGATTTAAATGACCAGTGTTACGGTTAGGGTTAGGGTTACGCCTAGGTGTAGAGCTTTTTAAACCAGCAAGCTCTGAGCTCCAGGCACACGGCAGCTGCGAAAGGCATCCCAAGGGGAGCACAAAAGTGCCAGAAAATGGCTGCCTCCACACGTTTTTATTGGCACCATTGCTAAGCCTAGGCTGAATTATATGCCTCCAGTCTCAGCTAGGGACATGGTTTTTTAAACCAGGAAGCCCTGAGCTCCAGGCACTTGGCAGCTGTGAAAGGCATCCCAAGGGGAGTACAAAAGTGCAACAACATGGCAGCTTTCACAGCTTTTTCCTTGGCACCATCCCTATACCTAGGCTGATTTATCTGCCTAGGGTTAGGGTTAGGGCTCAGCCAAGGGCAAGGATTTTTTTAACCAGGAAGCCCTGAGTTCCAGGCTTACTGCATCTGCCAAAGGCATCCCAAAGGGGGCGCAGAAGTGCCACAACATGGCTGCTTTCACAGCTTTTTCCTTAGGAAGAACCCTAATACCCGGCTGATTTACCTTCCTGGGGTTACTGTTAGGCTTAGGCCTAGGACTTTTAAAGCCAGGAAGCTCTGTGCTCCAGGCACACTGCAGCTGTTAAAGGCATCCCAAGGGGAGCGCAAAAGTGACACAACTTGGCTGCCTCCACTGCTATTTCCATGAGACCATCCCGAATCATAGGCTGATTTTCCTTCCTAGGCTTAAGGTTTGAGTTAGGCCTAGGGTTAGTGTTCTTTTAACCAGAAAGCCCTGAGTTCCAAGAACACAGCAGCTGCGAAGGACTACCCAAGAAGAGCGCAGAAGTGCCTCAACATGCCTGCCTCCACAGCTTTTTCTTTCAGGACGTCCCGAAACGAAGGCTGATTTAGAAGCCTCCAGTTTGGGCTAAAGTTGTGGTATTTTAAACCAGGAAGCCCTGTGCTCCAAGCACACTGCAGCTGTGAAAGGCATCCCAAGGGGAGCGCAAAAGTGCCACAACATGGCTTTCTCCACAGCTTTTCCCTTGGGATAATTCCTAAACCCAGGCTGATTTAAATGACCAGTGTTACGGTTAGGGTTAGGGTTATGCCTAGGTGTAGAGCTTTTTAAACCAGCAAGCTCTGAGCTCCAGGCACACGGCAGCTGCGAAAGGCATCCCAAGGGGAGCACAAAAGTGCCAGAAAATGGCTGCCTCCACACGTTTTTATTGGCACCATTGCTAAGCCTAGGCTGAATTACCTGCCTCCAGTCTCAGCTAGGGACATGGTTTTTTAAACCAGGAAGCCCTGAGCTCCAGGCAAACGGCAGCTGTTTAAGGCATCCCAAGGGGAGCACAAAAGTGCAACAACATGGCAGCTTTCACAGCTTTTTCCTTGGCACCATCCCTCTACCTAGGCTGATTTATCTGCCTAGGGTTAGGGTTAGGGCTCAGCCTAGGGCTAGGATTTTTTTAACGAGGAAGCCCTGAGTTCCAGGCTTACTGCATCTGCCAAAGTCATCCCAGAAAGAGTGCAGAAGTGCCACAACATGGCTGCTTTCACAGCTTTTTCCTTAGGAAGAACCCTAATACCCGGCTGATTTACCTTCCTAGGGTTACTGTTAGGCCCAAGCCTAGGACTTTTAAAACCAGGAAGCCCTGTGCTCCAGGCACACTGCAGCTGTGAAAGGCATCCCAAGGGGAGCGCAAAAGTGCCACAACATGGCTGTCTCCACAGCTTTTCCCTTGGGATAATTCCTAAACCCAGGCTGATTTAAATGACCAGTGTTACGGTTAGGGTTAGGGTTACGCCTAGGTGTAGAGCTTTTTAAACCAGCAAGCTCTGAGCTCCAGGCACACGGCAGCTGTGAAAGGCATCCCAAGGGGAGCACAAAAGTGCCAGAAAATGGCTGCCTCCACACGTTTTCATTGGCACCATTGCTAAGCCTAGGCTGAATTACCTGCCTCCAGTCTCAGCTAGGGACATGGTTTTTTAAACCAGGAAGCCCTGAGCTCCAGGCACACGGCAGCTGTGAAAGGCATCCCAAAGGGAGTACAAAAGTGCAACAACATGGCAGCTTTCAAAGCTTTTTCCTTGGCACCATCCCTATACCTGGGCTGATTTATGTGCCTAGGGTTAGGTTTAGGGCTCAGCCTAGGGCTAGGATTTTTTAACCAGGAAGCCCTGAGTTCCAGGCTTACTGCATCTGCCAAAGGCATCCCAAAGGGAGCGCAGAAGTGCCACAACATGGCTGCTTTCACAGCTTTTTCCTTAGGAAGAACCCTAATACCCGGCTGATTTACCTTCCTAGGGTTACTGTTAGGCTTAGGCCTAGGACTTTTAAACCAGGAAGCCCTGTGCTCCAGGCACACTGCAGCTGTTAAAGGCATCCCAAGGGGAGCGCAAAAGTGACACAACTTGGCTGCCTCCACTGCTATTTCCATGAGACCATCCCGAATCATAGGCTGATTTTCCTTCCTAGGCTTAAGGTTTGAGTTAGGCCTAGGGTTAGTGTTCTTTTAACCAGAAAGCCCTGAGTTCCAAGAACACAGCAGCTGCGAAGTACTACCCAAGAAGAGCGCAGAAGTGCCTCAACATGCCTGCCTCCACAGCTTTTTCTTTGTGGACGTCCCGAAACGAAGGCTGATTTAGAAGCCTCCAGTTTAGGCTAAAGTTGTGGTTTTTTACACCAGGAAGCCCTGTGCTCTAAGCACACTGCAGCTGTGAAAGGCATCCCAAGGGGAGCGCAAAAGTGCCACAACATGGCTGTCTCCACAGCTTTTCCCTTGGGATAATTCCTAAACCCAGGCTGATTTAAATGACCAGTGTTACGGTTAGGGTTAGGGTTATGCCTAGGTGTAGAGCTTTTTAAACCAGCAAGCTCTGAGCTCCAGGCACACGGCAGCTGCGAAAGGCATCCCAAGGGGAGCACAAAAGTGCCAGAAAATGGCTGCCTCCACACGTTTTTATTGGCACCATTGCTAAGCCTAGGCTGAATTACCTGCCTCCAGTCTCAGCTAGGGACATGGTTTTTTAAACCAGGAAGCCCTGAGCTCCAGACACACGGCAGCTGTTTAAGGCATCCCAGGGGGAGTACAAAAGTGCAACAACATGGCAGCTTTCACAGCTTTTTCCTTGGCACCATCCCTCTACCTCGGCTGATTAATCTGCCTAGGGTTAGGGTTAGGGCTCAGCCAAGGGCAAGGATTTTTTTAACCAGGAAGCCCTGAGTTCCAGGCTTACTGCATCTGCCAAAGGCATCCCAAAGGGAGCGCAGAAGTGCCACAACATGGCTGCTTTCACAGCTTTTTTTTTAGGAGGAACCCTAATACCCGGCTGATTTACCTTCCTAGGGTTACTGTTAGGCCTAGGCCTAGGACTTTTAAAACCAGGAAGCCCTGTGCTCCAGGCACACTGCAGCTGTTAAAGGCATCCCAAGGGGAGCGCAAAAGTGACACAGCTTGGCTGCCTCCGCTGCTATTTCCATGAGACCATCCCGAATCATAGGCTGATTTTCCTTCCTAGGCTTAAGGTTTGAGTTAGGCCTAGGGTTAGTGTTCTTTTAACCAGAAAGCCCTGAGTTCCAAGAACACAGCAGCTGCGAAGGACTACCCAAGAAGAGCGCAGAAGTGCCTCAACATGCCTGCCTCCACAGCTTTTTCCTTGGGGACGTCCCGAAACGAAGGCTGATTTAGAAGCCTCCAGTTTGGGCTAAAGTTGTGGTTTTTTACACCAGGAATCCCTGTGCTCCAAGCACACTGCAGCTGTGAAAGGCATCCCAAGGGGAGCGCAAAAGTGCCACAACATGGCTGTCTCCACAGCTTTTCCCTTGGGATAATTCCTAAACCCAGGCTGATTTAAATGACCAGTGTTACGGTTAGGGTTAGGGTTATGCCTAGGTGTAGAGCTTTTTAAACCAGCAAGCTCTGAGCTCCAGGCGCACAGCAGCTGCGAAAGGCATCCCAAGGGGAGCACAAAAGTGCCAGAAAATGGCTGCCTCCACACGTTTTTATTGGCACCATTGCTAAGCCTAGGCTGAATTACCTGCCTCCAGTCTCAGCTAGGGACATGGTTTTTTAAACCAGGAAGCCCTCAGCTCCAGGCACTTGGAAGCTGTGAAAGGCATCCCAAGGGGAGTACAAAAGTGCAACAACATGGCAGCTTTCACAGCTTTTTCCTTGGCACCATCCCTATACCTAGGCTGATTTATCTGCCTAGGGTTAGGGTTAGGGCTCAGCCAAGGGCAAGGATTTTTTTAAGCAGGAAGCCCTGAGTTCCAGGCTTACTGCATCTGCCAAAGGCATCCCAAAGGGAGTGCAGAAGTGCCACAACATGGCTGCTTTCACAGCTTTTTCCTTAGAAAGAACCCTAATACCCGGCTGATTTACCTTCCTAGGGTTACTGTTAGGCCTAGGCCTAGGACTTTTAAAACCAGGAAGCCCTGTGCTCCAGGCACACTGCAGCTGTTAAAGGCATCCCAAGGGGAGCGCAGAAGTGCCACAACATGGCTGCTTTCACAGCTTTTTCCTTAGGAAGAACCCTAATACCCGGCTGATTTACCTTCCTAGGGTTACTGTTAGGCCTAGGCCTAGGACTTTTAAAACCAGGAAGCCCTGTGCTCCAGGCACACCGCAGCTGTTAAAGGCATCCCAAGGGGAGCGCAAAAGTGACACAACTTGGCTGCCTCCACTGCTATTTCCATGAGACCATCCCGAATCATAGGCTGATTTTCCTTCCTAGGCTTAAGGTTTGAGTTAGGCCTAGGGTTAGTGTTCTTTTAACCAGAAAGCCCTGAGTTCCAAGAACACAGCAGCTGCGAAGGACTACCCAAGAAGAGCGCAGAAGTGCCTCAACATGCCTGCCTCCACAGCTTTTTCCTTGGGGACGTCCCGAAACGAAGGCTGATTTAGAAGCCTCCAGTTTGGGATGAAGTTGTGGTTTTTTACACCAGGAAGCCCTTTGCTCCAAGCTCACGGCAGCTGTGAAAGGCATCCCAAGGGGAGCACAAAAGTGCCAGAAAATGGCTGCCTTTACAGCTTTTCCCTTGGGATAATTCCTAAACCCAGGCTGATTTAAATGACCAGTGTTACGGTTAGGGTTAGGGTTACGCCTAGGTGTAGAGCTTTTTTAAACCACCAAGCTCTGAGCTCCAGGCACACGGCAGCTGCGAAAGGCATCCCAAGGGGAGCACAAAAGTGCCAGAAAATGGCTGCCTCCACACGTTTTTATTGGCACCATTGCTAAGCCTAGGCTGAATTACCTGCCTCCAGTCTCAGCTAGGGACATGGTTTTTTAAACCAGGAAGCCCTGAGCTCCAGGCACTTGGCAGCTGTGAAAGTCATCCCAAGGGGAGTACAAAAGTGCAACAACATGGCAGCTTTCACAGCTTTTTCCTTTGCACCATCCCTATACCTAGGCTGATTTATCTGCCTAGGGTTAGGGTTAGGGCTCAGCCAAGGGCAAGGATTTTTTTAACCAGGAAGCCCTGAGTTCCAGGCTTACTGCATCTGCCAAAGGCATCCCAAAGGGAGCGCAGAAGTGCCACAACATGGCTGCTTTCACAGCTTTTTCCTTAGGAAGAACCCTAATATCCGGCTGATTTACCTTCCTAGGGTTACTGTCAGGCCTAGGCCTAGGACTTTTAAAACCAGGAAGCCCTGTGCTCCAGGCACACTGCAGCTGTTAAAGGCATCCCAAGGGGAGCGCAGAAGTGCCACAACATGGCTGCTTTCACAGCTTTTTCCTTAGGAGGAACCCTAATACCCGGCTGATTTACCTTCCTAGGGTTACTGTTAGGCTTAGGCCTAGGACTTTTAAAACCCGGAAGCCTTGCGCTCCAGGCACACTGCAGCTGTTAAAGGCATCCCAAGGGGAGCGCAAAAGTGACACAACTTGGCTGCCTCCACTGCTATTTCCATGAGACCATCCCGAATCATAGGCTGATTTTCCTTCCTAGGCTTAAGGTTTGAGTTAGGCCTAGGGTTAGTGTTCTTTTAACCAGAAAGCCCTGAGTTCCAAGAACACAGCAGCTGCGAAGGACTACCCAAGAAGAGCGCAGAAGTGCCTCAACATGCCTGCCTCCACAGCTTTTTCCTTGGGGACGTCCCGAAACGAAGGCTGATTTAGAAGCCTCCAGTTTGGGCTAAAGTTGTGGTTTTTTACACCAGGAAGCCCTGTGCTCCAAGCTCACTGCAGCTGTGAAAGGCATCCCAAGGGGAGCGCAAAAGTGCCACAACATGGCTGTCTCCACAGCTTTTCCCTTGGGATAATTCCTAAACCCAGGCTGATTTAAATGACCAGTGTTACGGTTAGGGTTAGGGTTACGCCTAGGTGTAGAGCTTTTTAAACCAGCAAGCTCTGAGCTCCAGGCACACGGCAGCTGCGAAAGGCATCCCAAGGGGAGCACAAAAGTGCCAGAAAATGGCTGCCTCCACACGTTTTCATTGGCACCATTGCTAAGCCTAGGCTGAATTACCTGCCTCCAGTCTCAGCTAGGGACATGGTTTTTTAAACCAGGAAGCCCTGACCTCCAGGCACTTGGCAGCTGTGAAAGGCATCCCAAGGGGAGTACAAAAGTGCAACAACATGGCAGCTTTCACAGCTTTTTCCTTGGCACCATCCCTATACCTAGGCTGATTTATCTGCCTAGGGTTAGGGTTAGGGCTCAGCCAAGGGCAAGGATTTTTTTAACCAGGAAGCCCTGAGTTCCAGGCTTACTGCATCTGCCAAAGGCATCCCAAAGGGAGTGCAGAAGTGCCACAACATGACTGCTTTCACAGCTTTTTCCTTAGGAAGAACCCTAATACCCGGCTGATTTACCTTCCTAGGGTTACTGTTAGGCCTAGGCCTAGGACTTTTAAAACCAGGAAGCCCTGTGCTCCAGGCACACTGCAGCTGTTAAAGGCATCCCAAGGGGAGCGCAAAAGTGACATAACTTGGCTGCCTCCACTGCTATTTCCATGAGACCATCCCGAATCATAGGCTGATTTTCCTTCCTAGGCTTAAGGTTTGAGTTAGGCCTAGGGTTAGTGTTCTTTTAACCAGAAAGCCCTGAGTTCCAAGAACAGAGCAGCTGCGAAGGACTACCCAAGAAGAGCGCAGAAGTGCCTCAACATGCCTGCCTCCACAGCTTTTTCCTTGGGGACGTCCCGAAACGAAGGCTGATTTAGAAGCCTCCAGTTTGGGCTAAAGTTGTGGTTTTTTACACCAGGAAGCCCTGTGCTCCAAGCTCACTGCAGCTGTGAAAGGCATCCCAAGGGGAGCGCAAAAGTGCCACAACATGGCTGCCTCCACAGCTTTTCCCTTGGGATAATTCCTAAACCCAGGCTGATTTAAATGACCAGTGTTACGGTTAGGGTTAGGAATACGCCTAGGTGTAGAGCTTTTTAAACCAGCAAGCTCTGAGCTCCAGGCACACGGCAGCTGCGAAAGGCATCCCAAGGGGAGCACAAAAGTGCCAGGAAATGGCTGCCTCCACACGTTTTCATTGGCACCATTGCTAAGCCTACGCTGAATCACCTGCCTCCAGTCTCAGCTAGGGACATGGTTTTTTAAACCAGGAAGCCCTGAGCTCCAGGCACACGGCAGCTGTGAAAGGCATCCCAAGGGGAGTACAAAAGTGCAACAACATGGCAGCTTTCACAGCTTTTTCCTTGGCACCATCCCTATACCTAGGCTGATTTATCTGCCTAGGGTTAGGGTTAGGGCTCAGCCTAGGGCTAGGATTTTTTTAACCAGGAAGCCCTGAGTTCCAGGCTTACTGCATCTGCCAAAGGCATCCCAAAGGGAGCGCAGAAGTGCCACAACATGGCTGCTTTCACAGCTTTTTCCTTAGGAAGAACCCTAATACCCGGCTGATTTACCTTCCTAGGGTTACTGTTAGGCCTAGGCCTAGGACTTTTAAAACCAGGAAGCCCTGTGCTCCAGGCACACTGCAGCTGTTAAAAGCATCCCAAGGGGAGCGCATAAGTGCCACAACATGGCTGCTTTCGCAACTTTTTCCTTAGGAAGAACCCTAATACCCGGCTGATTTACCTTCCTAGGGTTACTGTTAGGCCTAGGCCTAGGACTTTTAAAACCAGGAAGCCCTGTGCTCCAGGCACACTGCAGCTGTTAAAGGCATCCCAAGGGGAGCGCAAAAGTGACACAACTTGGCTGCCTCCACTGCTATTTCCATGAGACCATCCCGAATCATAGGCTGATTTTCCTTCCTAGGCTTATGGTTTGAGTTAGGCCTAGGGTTAGTGTTCTTTTAACCAGAAAGCCCTGAGTTCCAAGAACACAGCAGCTGCGAAGGACTACCCAAGAAGAGCGCAGAAGTGCCTCAACATGCCTGCCTCCACAGCTTTTTCCTTGGGGACGTCCCGAAACGAAGGCTGATTTAGAAGCCTCCAGTTTGGGCTAAAGTTGTGGTATTTTAAACCAGGAAGCCCTATGCTCCAAGCACACTGCAGCTGTGAAAGGCATCCCAAGGGGAGCGCAAAAGTGCCACAACATGGCTGTCTCCACAGCTTTTCCCTTGGGATAATTCCTAAACCCAGGCTGATTTAAATGACCAGTGTTACGGTTAGGGTTAGGGTTACGCCTAGGTGTAGAGCTTTTTAAACCAGCAAGCTCTGAGCTCCAGGCACACGGCAGCTGCGAAAGGCATCCCAAGGGGAGCACAAAAGTGCCAGGAAATAGCTGCCTCCACACGTTTTCATTGGCACCATTGCTAAGCCTAGGCTGAATCACCTGCCTCCAGTCTCAGCTAGGGACATGGTTTTTTAAACCAGGAAGCCCTGAGCTCCAGGCACACGGCAGCTGTGAAAGGCATCCCAAGGGGAGTACAAAAGTGCAACAACATGGCTGCTTTCACAGCTTTTTCCTTGGCACCATCCCTCTACCTCAGCTGATTTATCTGCCTAGGGTTAGGGTTAGGGCTCAGCCAAGGGCAAGGATTTTTTTAAGCAGGAAGCCCTGAGTTCCAGGCTTACTGCATCTGCCAAAGGCATCCCAAAGGGAGCGCAGAAGTGCCACAACATGGCTGCTTTCACAGCTTTTTCCTTAGGAAGAACCCTAATACCCGGCTGATTTACCTTCCTAGGGTTACTGTTAGGCTTAGGCCTAGGACTTTTAAAACCAGGAAGCCGTGTGCTCCAGGCACACTGCAGCTGTTAAAGGCATCCCAAGGGGAGCGCAAAAGTGACACAACTTGGCTGCCTCCACTGCTATTTCCATGAGACCATCCCGAATCATAGGCTGATTTTCCTTCCTAGGCTTAAGGTTTGAGTTAGGCCTAGGGTTAGTGTTCTTTTAACCAGAAAGCCCTGAGTTCCAAGAACACAGCAGCTGCGAAGGACTGCCCAAGAAGAGCGCAAAGTGCCTCAACATGCCTGCCTCCACAGCTTTTTCCTTGGGGACGTCCCGAAACGAAGGCTGATTTAGAAGCCTCCAGTTTGGGCTAAAGTTGTGGTATTTTACACCAGGAAGCCCTGTGCTCCAAGCACACTGCAGCTGTGAAAGGCATCCCAAGGGGAGCGCAAAAGTGCCACAACATGGCTGTCTCCACAGCTTTTCCCTTGGGATAATTCCTAAACCCAGGCTGATTTAAATGACCAGTGTTACGGTTAGGGTTAGGGTTACGCCTAGGTGTAGAGCTTTTTAAACCAGCAAGCTCTGAGCTCCAGGCACACGGCAGCTGCGAAAGGCATCCCAAGGGGAGCACAAAAGTGCCAGAAAATGGCTGCCTCCACACGTTTTCATTGGCACCATTGCTAAGCCTAGGCTGAATCACCTGCCTCCAGTCTCAGCTAGGGACATTGTTTTTTAAACCAGGAAGCCCTGAGCTCCAGGCACACGGCAGCTGTGAAAGGCATCCCAAGGGGAGTACAAAAGTGCAACAACATGGCAGCTTTCACAGCTTTTTCCTTGGCACCATCCCTATACCTAGGCTGATTTATCTGCCTAGGGTTAGGGTTAGGGCTCAGCCTGGGGCTAGGATTTTTTTAACCAGGAAGCCCTGAGTTCCAGGCTTACTGCATCTGCCAAAGGCATCCCAAAGGGAGCGCAGAAGTGCCACAACATGGCTGCTTTCACAGCTTTTTCCTTAGGAAGAACCCTAATACCCGGCTGATTTACCTTCCTAGGGTTACTGTTAGGCTTAGGCCTAGGACTTTTAAAACCAGGAAGCCCTGTGCTCCAGGCACACTGCAGCTGTTAAAGGCATCCCAAGGGGAGCGCAAAAGTGATACAACTTGGCTGCCTCCACTGCTATTTCCATGAGACCATCCCGAATCATAGGCTGATTTTCCTTCCTAGGCTTAAGGTTTGAGTTAGGCCTAGGGTTAGTGTTCTTTTAACCAGAAAGCCCTGAGTTCCAAGAACACAGCAGCTGCGAAGGACTACCCAAGAAGAGCGCAGAAGTGCCTCAACATGCCTGCCTCCACAGCTTTTTCCTTGGGGACGTACCGAAACGAAGGCTGATTTAGAAGCCTCCAGTTTGGGCTAAAGTTGTGGTATTTTAATCCAGGAAGCCCTGTGCTCCAAGCACACTGCAGCTGTGAAAGGCATCCCAAGGGGAGTGCAAAAGTGCCACAACATGGCTGTGTCCACAGCTTTTCCCTTGGGATAATTCCTAAACCCAGGCTGATTTAAATGACCAGTGTTACGATTAGGGTTAGGGTTACGCCTAGGTGTAGAGCTTTTTAAACCAGCAAGCTCTGAGCTCCAGGCACACGGCAGCTGCGAAAGGCATCCCAAGGGGAGCACAAAAGTGCCAGAAAATGGCTGCCTCCACACGTTTTCATTGGCACCATTGCTAAGCCTAGGCTGAATCACCTGCCTCCAGTCTCAGCTAGGGACATGGTTTTTTAAATCAGGAAGCCCTGAGCTCCAGGCACACGGCAGCTGTGAAAGGCATCCCAAGGGGAGTACAAAAGTGCAACAACATGGCTGCTTTCACAGCTTTTTCCTTGGCACCATCCCTATACCTAGGCTGATTTATCTGCCTAGGGTTAGGGTTAGGGCTCAGCCTAGGGCTAGGATTTTTTTGACCAGGAAGCCCTGAGTTCCAGGCTTACTGCATCTGCCAAAGGCATCCCAAAGGGAGCGCAGAAGTGCCACAACATGGCTGCTTTCACAGCTTTTTCCTTAGGAAGAACCCTAATACCCGGCTGATTTACCTTCCTAGGGTTACTGTTAGGCTTAGGCCTAGGACTTTTAAAACCAGGAAGCCGTGTGCTCCAGGCACACTGCAGCTGTTAAAGGCATCCCAAGGGGAGCGCAAAAGTGACACAACTTGGCTGCCTCCACTGCTATTTCCATGAGACCATCCCGAATCATAGGCTGATTTTCCTTCCTAGGCTTAAGGTTTGAGTTAGGCCTAGGGTTAGTGTTCTTTTAACCAGAAAGCCCTGAGTTCCAAGAACACAGCAGCTGCGAAGGACTACCCAAGAAGAGCGCAGAAGTGCCTCAACATGCCTGCCTCCACAGCTTTTTCCTTGGGGACGTACCGAAACGAAGGCTGATTTAGAAGCCTCCAGTTTGGGCTAAAGTTGTGGTTTTTTACACCAGGAAGCCCTGTGCTCCAAGCTCACTGCAGCTGTGAAAGGCATCCCAAGGGGAGCGCAAAAGTGCCACAACATGGCTGTCTCCACAGCTTTTCCCTTGGGATAATTCCTAAACCCAGGCTGATTTAAATGACCAGTGTTACGGTTAGGGTTAGGGTTACGCCTAGGTGTAGAGCTTTTTAAACCAGCAAGCTCTGAGCTCCAGGCACACGGCAGCTGCGAAAGGCATCCCAAGGGGAGCACAAAAGTGCCAGAAAATGGCTGCCTCCACACGTTTTCATTGGCACCATTGCTAAGCCTAGGCTGAATTACCTGCCTCCAGTCTCAGCTAGGGACATGGTTTTTTAAACCAGGAAGCCCTGACCTCCAGGCACTTGGCAGCTGTGAAAGGCATCCCAAGGGGAGTACAAAAGTGCAACAACATGGCAGCTTTCACAGCTTTTTCCTTGGCACCATCCCTATACCTAGGCTGATTTATCTGCCTAGGGTTAGGGTTAGGGCTCAGCCAAGGGCAAGGATTTTTTTAACCAGGAAGCCCTGAGTTCCAGGCTTACTGCATCTGCCAAAGGCATCCCAAAGGGAGCGCAGAAGTGCCACAACATGGCTGCTTTCATAGCTTTTTCCTTAGGAAGAACCCTAATACCCAGCTGATTTACCTTCCTAGGGTTACTGTTAGGATTAGGCCTAGGACTTTTAAAACCAGGAAGCCCTGTGCTCCAGGCACACTGCAGCTGTTAAAGGCATCCCAAGGGGAGCGCAAAAGTGACACAACTTGGCTGCCTCCACTGCTATTTCCATGAGACCATCCCGAATCATAGGCTGATTTTCCTTCCTAGGCTTAAGGTTTGAGTTAGGCCTAGGGTTAGTGTTCTTTTAACCAGAAAGCCCTGAGTTCCAAGAACACAGCAGCTGCGAAGGACTACCCAAGAAGAGCGCAGAAGTGCCTCAACATGCCTGCCTCCACAGCTTTTTCCTTGGGGACGTCCCGAAACGAAGGCTGATTTAGAAGCCTCCAGTTTGGGCTAAAGTTGTGGTTTTTTAAAGCAGGAAGCCCTGTGCTCCAAGCACACTGCAGCTGTGAAAGGCATCCCAAGGGGAGCGCAAAAGTGCCACAACATGGCTGTCTCCACAGCTTTTCCCTTGGGATAATTCCTAAACCCAGGCTGATTTAAATGACCAGTGTTACGGTTAGGGTTAGGGTTACGCCTAGGTGTAGAGCTTTTTAAACCAGCAAGCTCTGAGCTCCAGGCACACGGCAGCTGCGAAAGGCATCCCAAGGGGAGCACAAAAGTGCCAGGAAATGGCTGCCTCCACACGTTTTCATTGGCACCATTGCTAAGCCTAGGCTGAATTACCTGCCTCCAGTCTCAGCTAGGGACATGGATTTTTAAACCAGGAAGCCCTGAGCTCCAGGCACTTGGCAGCTGTGAAAGGCATCCCAAGGGGAGTACAAAAGTGCAACAACATGGCAGCTTTCACAGCCTATTCCTTGGCACCATCCCTATACCTAGGCTGATTTATCTGCCTAGGGTTAGGGTTAGGGCTCAACCTAGGGCTAGGATTTTTTTAACCAGGAAGCCCTGAGTTCCATGCTTACTGCATCTGCCAAAGGCATCCCAAAGGGAGCGCAGAAGTGCCACAACATGGCTGCTTTCACAGCTTTTTCCTTAGGAAGAACCCTAATACCCAGCTGATTTATCTTCCTAGGGTTGCTGTTAGGCTTAGGCCTAGGACTTTTAAAACCAGGAAGCTCTGTCCTCCAGGCACACTGCAGCTGTTAAAGGCATCCCAAGGGGAGCGCAAAAGTGACACAACTTGGCTGCCTCCACTGCTATTTCCATGAGACCATCCCGAATCATAGGCTGATTTTCCTTCCTAGGCTTAAGGTTTGAGTTAGGCCTAGGGTTAGTGTTCTTTTAACCAGAAAGCCCTGAGTTCCAAGAACACAGCAGCTGCGAAGTACTACCCAAGAAGAGCGCAGAAATGCCTCAACATGCCTGCCTCCACAGCTTTTTCCTTGGGGACGTCCCGAAACGAAGGCTGATTTAGAAGCCTCCAGTTTGGGCTAAAGTTGTGGTTTTTTACACCAGGAAGCCCTGTGCTCCAAGCTCACTGCAGCTGTGAAAGGCATCCCAAGGGGAGCGCAAAAGTGCCACAACATGGCTGTCTCCACAGCTTTTCCCTTGGGATAATTCCTAAACCCAGGCTGATTTAAATGACCAGTGTTACGGTTAGGGTTAGGGTTACGCCTAGGTGTAGAGCTTTTTAAACCAGCAAGCTCTGAGCTCCAGGCACACGGCAGCTGCGAAAGGCATCCCAAGGGGAGCACAAAAGTGCCAGAAAATGGCTGCCTCCACACGTTTTCATTGGCACCATTGCTAAGCCTAGGTTGAATTACCTGCCTCCAGTCTCAGCTAGGGACAAGGTTTTTCAAACCAGGAAGCCCTGTGCTCCAGACACACTGCAGCTGTGAAAGGCATCCCAAGGGGAGCGCAAAAGTGCCACAACATGGCTGTCTCCACAGCTTTTCCCTTGGGATAATTCCTAAACCCAGGCTGATTTAAATGACCAGTGTTACGGTTAGGGTTAGGGTTACGCCTAGGTGTAGAGCTTTTTAAACCAGCAAGCTCTGAGCTCCAGGCACACGGCAGCTGCGAAAGGCATCCCAAGGGGAGCACAAAAGTGCCAGGAAATGGCTGCCTCCACACGTTTTCATTGGCACCATTGCTAAGCCTAGGCTGAATTACCTGCCTCCAGTCTCAGCTAGGGACATGGTTTTTTAAACCAGGAAGCCCTGAGCTCCAGGCACTTGGCAGCTGTGAAAGGCATCCCAAGGGGAGTACAAAAGTGCAACAACATGGCAGCTTTCACAGCCTTTTCCTTGGCACCATCCCTATACCTAGGCTGATTTATCTGCCTAGGGTTAGGGTTAGGGCTCAACCTAGGGCTAGGATTTTTTTAACCAGGAAGCCCTGAGTTCCATGCTTACTGCATCTGCCAAAGGCATCCCAAAGGGAGCGCAGAAGTGCCACAACATGGCTGCTTTCACAGCTTTTTCCTTAGGAAGAACCCTAATACCCAGCTGATTTATCTTCCTAGGGTTGCTGTTAGGCTTAGGCCTAGGACTTTTAAAACCAGGAAGCTCTGTCCTCCAGGCACACTGCAGCTGTTAAAGGCATCCCAAGGGGAGCGCAAAAGTGACACAACTTGGCTGCCTCCACTGCTATTTCCATGAGACCATCCCGAATCATAGGCTGATTTTCCTTCCTAGGCTTAAGGTTTGAGTTAGGCCTAGGGTTAGTGTTCTTTTAACCAGAAAGCCCTGAGTTCCAAGAACACAGCAGCTGCGAAGGACTACCCAAGAAGAGCGCAGAAATGCCTCAACATGCCTGCCTCCACAGCTTTTTCCTTGGGGACGTCCCGAAACGAAGGCTGATTTAGAAGCCTCCAGTTTGGGCTAAAGTTGTGGTTTTTTACACCAGGAAGCCCTGTGCTCCAAGCTCACTGCAGCTGTGAAAGGCATCCCAAGGGGAGCGCAAAAGTGCCACAACATGGCTGTCTCCACAGCTTTTCCCTTGGGATAATTCCTAAACCCAGGCTGATTTAAATGACCAGTGTTACGGTTAGGGTTAGGGTTACGCCTAGGTGTAGAGCTTTTTAAACCAGCAAGCTCTGAGCTCCAGGCACACGGCAGCTGCGAAAGGCATCCCAAGGGGAGCACAAAAGTGCCAGAAAATGGCTGCCTCCACACGTTTTCATTGGCACCATTGCTAAGCCTAGGTTGAATTACCTGCCTCCAGTCTCAGCTAGGGACAAGGTTTTTCAAACCAGGAAGCCCTGTGCTCCAGACACACTGCAGCTGTGAAAGGCATCCCAAGGGGAGCGCAAAAGTGCCACAACATGGCTGTCTCCACAGCTTTTCCCTTGGGATAATTCCTAAACCCAGGCTGATTTAAATGACCAGTGTTACGGTTAGGGTTAGGGTTACGCCTAGGTGTAGAGCTTTTTAAACCAGCAAGCTCTGAGCTCCAGGCACACGGCAGCTGCGAAAGGCATCCCAAGGGGAGCACAAAAGTGCCAGGAAATGGCTGCCTCCACACGTTTTCATTGGCACCATTGCTAAGCCTAGGCTGAATTACCTGCCTCCAGTCTCAGCTAGGGACATGGATTTTTAAACCAGGAAGCCCTGAGCTCCAGGCACAAGGCAGCTGTGAAAGGCATCCCAAGGGGAGTACAAAAGTGCAA
Source organism: Ammospiza nelsoni (assembly GCF_027579445.1). NCBI lineage: Eukaryota > Metazoa > Chordata > Aves > Passeriformes > Passerellidae > Ammospiza > Ammospiza nelsoni. The sequence goes on along the minus strand of NW_026683190.1, from coordinate 411,685 downwards.
CAACATGGCAGCTTTCACAGCCTTTTCCTTGGCACCATCCCTATACCTAGGCTGATTTATCTGCCTAGGGTTAGGGTTAGGGCTCAACCTAGGGCTAGGATTTTTTTAACCAGGAAGCCCTGAGTTCCATGCTTACTGCATCTGCCAAAGGCATCCCAAAGGGAGCGCAGAAGTGCCACAACATGGCTGCTTTCACAGCTTTTTCCTTAGGAAGAACCCTAATACCCAGCTGATTTATCTTCCTAGGGTTGCTGTTAGGCTTAGGCCTAGGACTTTTAAAACCAGGAAGCTCTGTCCTCCAGGCACACTGCAGCTGTTAAAGGCATCCCAAGGGGAGCGCAAAAGTGACACAACTTGGCTGCCTCCACTGCTATTTCCATGAGACCATCCCGAATCATAGGCTGATTTTCCTTCCTAGGCTTAAGGTTTGAGTTAGGCCTAGGGTTAGTGTTCTTTTAACCAGAAAGCCCTGAGTTCCAAGAACACAGCAGCTGCGAAGTACTACCCAAGAAGTGCGCAGAAATGCCTCAACATGCCTGCCTCCACAGCTTTTTCCTTGGGGACGTCCCGAAACGAAGGCTGATTTAGAAGCCTCCAGTTTGGGCTAAAGTTGTGGTTTTTTACACCAGGAAGCCCTGTGCTCCAAGCTCACTGCAGCTGTGAAAGGCATCCCAAGGGGAGCGCAAAAGTGCCACAACATGGCTGTCTCCACAGCTTTTCCCTTGGGATAATTCCTAAACCCAGGCTGATTTAAATGACCAGTGTTACGGTTAGGGTTAGGGTTACGCCTAGGTGTAGAGCTTTTTAAACCAGCAAGCTCTGAGCTCCAGGCACACGGCAGCTGCGAAAGGCATCCCAAGGGGAGCACAAAAGTGCCAGAAAATGGCTGCCTCCACACGTTTTCATTGGCACCATTGCTAAGCCTAGGTTGAATTACCTGCCTCCAGTCTCAGCTAGGGACAAGGTTTTTCAAACCAGGAAGCCCTGTGCTCCAGACACACTGCAGCTGTGAAAGGCATCCCAAGGGGAGCGCAAAAGTGCCACAACATGGCTGTATCCACAGCTTTTCCCTTGGGATAATTCCTAAACCCAGGCTGATTTAAATGACCAGTGTTACGGTTAGGGTTAGGGTTAAGCCTAGGTGTAGAGCTTTTTAAACCAGTAAGCTCTGAGCTCCAGGCACACGGCAGCTGCGAAAGGCGTCCCAAGGGGAGCACAAAAGTGCCAGGAAATGGCTGCCTCCACACGTTTTCATTGGCACCATTGCTAAGCCTAGGCTGAATTACCTGCCTCCAGTCTCAGCTAGGGACATGGATTTTTAAACCAGGAAGCCCTGAGCTCCAAGCACACGACAGCTGTGAAGGCATCCCAAGGGGAGTACAAAAGTGCAACAACATGGCAGCTTTCACAGCTTTTTCCTTGGCACCATCCCTATACCTAGGCTGATTTATCTGCCTAGGGTTAGCGTTAGGGCTCAGCCAAGGGCTAGGATTTTTTGAACCAGGAAGCCGTGAGTTCCAGGCTTACTGCATCTGTCAAAGGCATCCCAAAGGGAGCGCAGAAGTGCCACAACATGGCTGCTTTCACAGCTTTTTCCTTAGGAAGAACCCTAATACCCAGCTGATTTACCTACCTAGGGTTACTGTTAAGCTTAGGCTTAGGACTTTTAAAACCAGGAAGCCCTGTGCTCCAGGCACACTGCAGCTGTGAAAGGCATCCCAAGGGGAGCGCAAAAGTGACACAACTTGGCTGCCTCCACTGTTATTTCCATGAGACCATCCCGAATCATAGGCTGATTTTCCTTCCTAGGCTTAAGGTTTGAGTTAGGCCTAGGGTTAGTGTTCTTTTAACCAGAAAGCCCTGAGTTCCAAGAACACAGCAGCTGCACAGGACTGCCCAAGAAGAGCACAGAAGTGCCTCAACATGCCTGCCTCCACAGCTTTTTCCTTGGGGACGTCCCGAAACGTAGGCTGATTTAGAAGCCTCCAGATTGGGCTAAAGTTGTGGTATTTTACACCAGGAAGCCCTGTGCTCCAAGCACACTGCAGCTGTGAAAGGCATGCCAAGGGGAGCGCAAAAGTGCCACAACATGGCTGTCTCCACAGCTTTTCCCTTGGGAAAATTCCTAAACCCAGGCTGATTTAAATGACCAGTGTTACGGTTAGGGTTAGGGTTATGCCTAGGTGTAGAGCTTTTTAAACCAGCAAGCTCTGAGCTCCAGGCACACGGCAGCTGCGAAAGGCATCCCAAGGGGAGCACAAAAGTGCCAGAAAATGGCTGCCTCCACACGTTTTCATTGGCACCATTGCTAAGCCTAGGCTGAATCACCTGCCTCCAGTCTCAGCTAGGGACATTGTTTTTTAAACCAGGAAGCCCTGAGCTCCAGGCACTTGGCAGCTGTGAAAGGCATCCCAAGGGGAGTACAAAAGTGCAACAACATGGCAGCTTTCACAGCTTTTTCCTTGGCACCATCCCTATACCTAGGCTGATTTATCTGCCTAGGGTTAGGGTTAGGGCTCAGCCAAGGGCAAGGATTTTTTTAACCAGGAAGCCCTGAGTTCCAGGCTTACTGCATCTGCCAAAGGCATCCCAAAGGGAGTGGTGAAGTGCCACAACATGGCTGCTTTCACAGCTTTTTCCTTAGGAAGAACCCTAATACCCGGCTGATTTACCTTCCTAGGGTTACTGTTAGGCTTAGGCCTAGGACTTTTAAAACCAGGAAGCCCTGTGCTCCAGGCACACTGCAGCTGTGAAAGGCATCCCAAGGGGAGCGCAAAAGTGACACAACTTGGCTGCCTCCACTGCTATTTCCATGAGACCATCCTGAATCATAGGCTGATTTTCCTTCCTAGGCTTAAGGTTTGAGTTAGGCCTAGGGTTAGTGTTCTTTTAACCAGAAAGCCCTGAGTTCCAAGAACACAGCAGCTGCGAAGGACTACCCAAGAAGAGCGCAGAAGTGCCTCAACATGCCTGCCTCCACAGCTTTTTCCTTGGGGACGTCCCGAAACAAAGGCTGATTTAGAAGCCTCCAGTTTGGGCTAAAGTTGTGGTTTTTTACACCAGGAAGCCCTGAGTTCCAGGCTTACTGCATCTGCCAAAGGCATCCCAAGGGGAGCACAAAAGTGCCAGAAAATGGCTGCCTCCACACGTTTTCATTGGCACCATTGCTAAGCCTAGGCTGAATCACCTGCCTCCAGTCTCAGCTAGGGACATGGTTTTTTAAACCAGGAAGCCCTGAGCTCCAGGCACACGGCAGCTGTGATAGGCATCCCAGTGGGAGTACAAAAGTGCAACAACATGGCAGCTTTCACAGCTTTTTCCTTGGCACCATCCCTATACCTAGGCTGATTTATCTGCCTAGGGTTAGGGTTAGGGCTCAGCCAAGGGTTAGGATTTTTTTAACCAGGAAGCCCTGAGTTCCAGGCTTACTGCATCTGCCAAAGGCATCCCAAAGGGAGCGCAGAAGTGCCACAACATGGCTGCTTTCACAGCTTTTTCCTTAGGAAGAACCCTAATACCCGGCTGATTTACCTTCCTAGGGTTACTGTTAGGCTTAGGCCTAGGACTTTTAAAACCAGGAAGCCCTGTGCTCCAGGCACACTGCAGCTGTTAAAGGCATCCCAAGGGGAGCGCAAAAGTGACACAACTTGGCTGCCTCCACTGCTATTTCCATGAGACCATCCCGAATCATAGGCTGATTTTCCTTCCTAGGCTTAAGGTTTGAGTTAGGCCTAGGGTTAGTGTTCTTTTAACCAGAAAGCCCTGAGTTCCAAGAACACAGCAGCTGCGAAGGACTACCCAAGAAGAGCGCAGAAGTGCCTCAACATGCCTGCCTCCACAGCTTTTTCCTTGGGGACGTCCCGAAACGAAGGCTGATTTAGAAGCCTCCAGTTTGGGCTAAAGTTGTGGTTTTTTAAACCAGGAAGCCCTGTGCTCCAAGCACACTGCAGCTGTGAAAGGCATCCCAAGGGGAGCGCAAAAGTGCCACAACATGGCTGTCTCCACAGCTTTTCCCTTGGGATAATTCCTAAACCCAGGCTGATTTAAATGACCAGTGTTACGGTTAGGGTTAGGGTTACACCTAGGTGTACAGCTTTTTAAACCAGCAAGCTCTGAGCTCCAGGCACACGGCAGCTGCGAAAGGCATCCCAAGGGGAGCACAAAAGTGCCAGAAAATGGCTGCCTCCACACGTTTTCATTGGCACCATTGCTAAGCCTAGGCTGAATTACCTGCCTCCAGTCTCAGCTAGGGACATGGTTTTTCAAACCAGGAAGCCCTGTGCTCCAGACACACTGCAGCTGTGAAAGGCATCCCAAGGGGAGCGCAAAAGTGCCACAACATGGCTGTCTCCACAGCTTTTCCCTTGGGATAATTCCTAAACCCAGTCTGATTTAAATGACCAGTGTTACGGTTAGGGTTACGCCTAGGTTTAGAGCTTTTTAAACCAGCAAGCTCTGAGCTCCAGGCACACGGCAGCTGCGAAAGGCATCCCAAGGGGAGCACAAAAGTGCCAGAAAATGGCTGCCTCCACACGTTTTCATTGGCACCATTGCTAAGCCTAGGCTGAATTACCTGCCTCCAGTCTCAGCTAGGGACATGGTTTTTAAACCAGGAAGCCCTGAGCTCCAAGCACACGACAGCTGTGAAAGGCATCCCAAGGGGAGTACAAAAGTGCAACAACATGGCAGCTTTCACAGCTTTTTCCTTGGCACCATCCCTATACCTAGGCTGATTTATCTGCCTTGGGTTAGGGTTAGGGCTCAGCCAAGGGCTAGGATTTTTTTAACCAGGAAGCCGTGAGTTCCAGGCTTACTGCATCTGCCAAAGGCATCCCAAAGGGAGCGCAGAAGTGCCACAACATGGCTGCTTTCACGGCTTTTTCCTTAGGAAGAACCCTAATACCCGGCTGATTTACCTTCCTAGGGTTACTGTTAGGCTTAGGCCTAGGACTTTTAAAACCAGGAAGCCCTGTGCTCCAGGCACACTGCAGCTGTTAAAGGCATCCCAAGGGGAGCGCAAAAGTGACACAACTTGGCTGCCTCCACTGCTATTTCCATGAGACCATCCCGAATCATAGGCTGATTTTCCTTCCTAGGCTTAAGGTTTGAGTTAGGCCTAGGGTTAGTGTTCTTTTAACCAGAAAGCCCTGAGTTCCAAGAACACAGCAGCTGCGAAGGACTGCCCAAGAAGAGCGCAGAAGTGCCTCAACATGCCTGCCTCCACAGCTTTTTCCTTGGGGACGTCCCGAAACGAAGGCTGATTTAGAAGCCTCCAGTTTGGGCTAAAGTTGTGGTTTTGTAAACCAGGAAGCCCTGTGCTCCAAGCACACTGCAGCTGTGAAAGGCATCCCAAGGGGAGCGCAAAAGTGCCACAACATGGCTGTCTCCACAGCTTTTCCCTTGGGATAATTCCTAAACCCAGGCTGATTTAAATGACCAGTGTTACGGTTAGGGTTAGGGTTACGCCTAGGTGTAGAGCTTTTTAAACCAGCAAGCTCTGAGCTCCAGGCACACGGCAGCTGCGAAAGGCATCCCAGGGGGAGTACAAAAGTGCCAGGAAATGGCTGCCTCCACACGTTATCATTGGCAACATTGCTAAGCCTAGGCTGAATTACCTTCCTCCAGTCTCAGCTAGGGACATGGATTTTTAAACCAGGAAGCCCTGAGCTCCAAGCACACGACAGCTGTGAAAGGCATCCCAAGGGGAGTACAAAAGTGCAACAACATGGCAGCTTTCACAGCTTTTTCCTTGGCACCATCCCTATACCTAGGCTGATTTATCTGCCTAGGGTTAGGGTTAGGGCTCAGCCAAGGGCTAGGATTTTTTTAAGCAGGAAGCCCTGAATTCCAGGCTTTCTGCATCTGCCAAAGGCATCCCAAAGGGAGCGCAGAAGTGCCACAACATGGCTGCTTTCACAGCTTTTTCCTTAGGAAGAACCCTAATACCCGGCTGATTTACCTTCCTAGGGTTACTGTTAGGCTTAGGCCTAGGACTTTTAAAACCAGGAAGCCCTGTGCTCCAGGCACACTGCAGCTGTTAAAGGCATCCCAAGGCGAGCGCAAAAGTGACACAACTTGGCTGCCTCCACTGCTATTTCCATGAGACCATCCCGAATCATAGGCTGATTTTCCTTCCTAGGCTTAAGGTTTGAGTTAGGCCTAGGGTTAGTGTTCTTTTAACCAGAAAGCCCTGAGTTCCAAGAACACAGCAGCTGCGAAGGACTACCCAAGAAGAGCGCAGAAGTGCCTCAACATGCCTGCCTCCACAGCTTTTTCCTTGGGGACGTCCCGAAACGAAGGCTGATTTAGAAGCCTCCAGTTTGGGCTAAAGTTGTGGTTTTTTAAACCAGGAAGCCCTGTGCTCCAAGCACACTGCAGCTGTGAAAGGCATCCCAAGGGGAGCGCAAAAGTGCCACAACATGGCTGTCTCCACAGCTTTTCCCTTGGGATAATTCCTAAACCCAGGCTGATTTAAATGACCAGTGTTACGGTTAGGGTTAGGGTTACGCCTAGGTGTAGAGCTTTTTAAACCAGCAAGCTCTGAGCTCCAGGCACACGGCAGCTGCGAAAGGCATCCCAAGGGGAGCACAAAAGTGCCAGGAAATGGCTGCCTCCACACGTTTTCATTGGCACCATTGCTAAGCCTAGGCTGAATTACCTGCCTCCAGTCTCAGCTAGGGACATTGTTTTTTAAACCAGGAAGCCCTGAGCTCCAGGCACACGGCAGCTGTGAAAGGCATCCCAAGGGGAGTACAAAAGTGCAACAACATGGCAGCTTTCACAGCTTTTTCCTTGGCACCATCCCTAGCCCTAGGCTGATTTATCTGCCAAGCGTTAGGGTTAGGGCTCAGCCTAGGGCTAGGATTTTTTTAAGCAGGAAGCCCTGAGTTCCAGGCTTACTGCATCTGCCAAAGGCATCCCAAAGGGAGCGCAGAAGTGCCACAACATGGCTGCTTTCACAGCTTTTTCCTTAGGAAGAACCCTAATACCTGGCTGATTTACCTACCTAGGGTTACTGTTAAGCTTAGGCTTAGGACTTTTAAAACCAGGAAGCCCTGTGCTCCAGGCACACTGCAGCTGTGAAAGGCATCCCAAGGGGAGCGCAAAAGTGACACAACTTGGCTGCCTCCACTGATATTTCCATGAGACCATCCCGAATCATAGGCTGATTTTCCTTCCTAGGCTTAAGGTTTGAGTTAGGCCTAGGGTTAGTGTTCTTTTAACCAGAAAGCCCTGAGTTCCAAGAACACAGCAGCTGCACAGGACTGCCCAAGAAGAGCACAGAAGTGCCTCAACATGCCTGCCTCCACAGCTTTTTCCTTGGGGACGTCCCGAAACGTAGGCTGATTTAGAAGCCTCCAGATTGGGCTAAAGTTGTGGTATTTTACACCAGGAAGCCCTGTGCTCCAAGCACACTGCAGCTGTGAAAGGCATGCCAAGGGGAGCGCAGAAGTGCCACAACATGGCTGTCTCCACAGCTTTTCCCTTGGGAAAATTCCTAAACCCAGGCTGATTTAAATGACCAGTGTTACGGTTAGGGTTAGGGTTACGCCTAGGTGTAGAGCTTTTTAAACCAGCAAGCTCTGAGCTCCAGGCACACGGCAGCTGCGAAAGGCATCCCAAGGGGAGCACAAAAGTGCCAGAAAATGGCTGCCTCCACACGTTTTCATTGGCACCATTGCTAAGCCTAAGCTGAATTACCTGCCTCCAGTCTCAGCTAGGGACATGGTTTTTAAACCAGAAAGCCCTGAGCTCCAAGCACACGACAGCTGTGAAAGGCATCCCAAGGGGAGTACAAAAGTGCAACAACATGGCAGCTTTCACAGCTTTTTCCTTGGCACCATCCCTATAACTAGGCTGATTTATCTGCCTTGGGTTAGGGTTAGGGCTCAGCCAAGGGCTAGGATTTTTTTAACCAGGAAGCCCTGAGTTCCAGGCTTACTGCATCTGCCAAAGGCATCCCAAAGGGAGCGCAGAAGTGCCACAACATGGCTGCTTTCACAGCTTTTTCCTTAGGAAGAACCCTAATACCCGGCTGATTTACCTTCCTAGGGTTACTGTTAGGCTTAGGCCTAGGACTTTTAAAACCAGGAAGCCCTGTGCTCCAGGCACACTGCAGCTGTTAAAGGCATCCCAAGGCGAGCGCAAAAGTGACACAACTTGGCTGCCTCCACTGCTATTTCCATGAGACCATCCCGAATCATAGGCTGATTTTCCTTCCTAGGCTTAAGGTTTGAGTTAGGCCTAGGGTTAGTGTTCTTTTAACCAGAAAGCCCTGAGTTCCAAGAACACAGCAGCTGCGAAGGACTACCCAAGAAGAGCGCAGAAGTGCCTCAACATGCCTGCCTCCACAGCTTTTTCCTTGGGGACGTCTCGAAACGAAGGCTGATTTAGAAGCCTCCAGTTTGGGCTAAAGTTGTGGTTTTGTAAACCAGGAAGCCCTGTGCTCCAAGCTCACTGCAGCTGTGAAAGGCATCCCAAGGGGAGCGCAAAAGTGCCACAACATGGCTGTCTCCACAGCTTTTCCCTTGGGATAATTCCTAAACCCAGGCTGATTTAAATGACCAGTGTTACGGATAGGGTTAGGGTTACGCCTAGGTGTAGAGCTTTTTAAACCAGCAAGCTCTGAGCTCCAGGCACACGGCAGCTGCGAAAGGCATCCCAAGGGGAGCACAAAAGTGCCAGAAAATGGCTGCCTCCACACGTTTTTATTGGCACCATTGCTAAGCCTAGGCTGAATTACCTGCCTCCAGTCTCAGCTAGGGACATGGTTTTTTAAACCAGGAAGCCCTGAGCTCCAGGCACTTGGCAGCTGTTTAAGGCATCCCAAGGGGAGTACAAAAGTGCAACAACATGGCAGCTTTCACAGCTTTTTCCTTGGCACCATCCCTATAACTAGGCTGATTTATCTGCCTTGGGTTAGGGTTAGGGCTCAGCCAAGGGCAAGGATTTTTTTAACCACGAAGACCTGAGTTCCAGGATTACTGCATCTGCCAAAGGCATCCCAAAGGGAGCGCAGAAGTGCCACAACATGGCTGCTTTCACAGCTTTTTCCTTAGGAAGAACCCTAATACCCGGCTGATTTACCTTCCTAGGATTGCTGTTAGGCTTAGGCCTAGGACTTTTAAAACCAGGAAGCCCTGTGCTCCAGACACACTGCAGCTGTGAAAGGCATCCCAAGGGGAGCGCAAAAGTGACACAACTTGGCTGCCTCCACTGCTATTTCCATGAGACCATCCCGAATCATAGGCTGATTTTCCTTCCAAGGCTTAAGGTTTGAGTTTGGCCTAGGTTTAGTGTTCTTTAATCAGAAAGCCCTGAGTTCCACGAGCACAGCAGCTGTGAAGGACTGCCCAAGAAGAGCGCAGAAGTGCCTCAACATGCCTGCCTCCACAGCTTTTTCCTTGGGGACGTCCCGAAACGAAGGCTGATTTAGAAGCCTCCAGTTTGGGCTAAAGTTGTGGTTTTTTAAACCAGGAAGCCCTGTGCTCCAAGCACACTGCAGCTGTGAAAGGCATCCCAAGGGGAGCGCAAAAGTGCCACAACATGGCTGTCTCCACAGCTTTTCCCTTGGGATAATTCCTAAACCCAGGCTGATTTAAATGACCAGTGTTACGGTTAGGGTTAGGGTTACACCTAGGTGTACAGCTTTTTAAACCAGCAAGCTCTGAGCTCCAGGCACACGGCAGCTGCGAAAGGCATCCCAAGGGGAGCACAAAAGTGCCAGAAAATGGCTGCCTCCACACGTTTTCATTGGCACCATTGCTAAGCCTAGGCTGAATTACCTGCCTCCAGTCTCAGCTAGGGACATGGTTTTTCAAACCAGGAAGCCCTGTGCTCCAGACACACTGCAGCTGTGAAAGGCATCCCAAGGGGAGCGCAAAAGTGCCACAACATGGCTGTCTCCACAGCTTTTCCCTTGGGATAATTCCTAAACCCTGTCTGATTTAAATGACCAGTGTTACGGTTAGGGTTACGCCTAGGTTTAGAGCTTTTTAAACCAGCAAGCTCTGAGCTCCAGGCACACGGCAGCTGCGAAAGGCATCCCAAGGGGAGCACAAAAGTGCCAGAAAATGGCTGCCTCCACACGTTTTCATTGGCACCATTGCTAAGCCTAGGCTGAATTACCTGCCTCCAGTCTCAGCTAGGGACATGGTTTTTAAACCAGGAAGCCCTGAGCTCCAAGCACACGACAGCTGTGAAAGGCATCCCAAGGGGAGTACAAAAGTGCAACAACATGGCAGCTTTCACAGCTTTTTCCTTGGCACCATCCCTATACCTAGGCTGATTTATCTGCCTTGGGTTAGGGTTAGGGCTCAGCCAAGGGCTAGGATTTTTTTAACCAGGAAGCCGTGAGTTCCAGGCTTACTGCATCTGCCAAAGGCATCCCAAAGGGAGCGCAGAAGTGCCACAACATGGCTGCTTTCACAGCTTTTTCCTTAGGAAGAACCCTAATACCCGGCTGATTTACCTTCCTAGGGTTACTGTTAGGCTTAGGCCTAGGACTTTTAAAACCAGGAAGCCCTGTGCTCCAGGCACACTGCAGCTGTTAAAGGCATCCCAAGGGGAGCGCAAAAGTGACACAACTTGGCTGCCTCCACTGCTATTTCCATGAGACCATCCCGAATCATAGGCTGATTTTCCTTCCTAGGCTTAAGGTTTGAGTTAGGCCTAGGGTTAGTGTTCTTTTAACCAGAAAGCCCTGAGTTCCAAGAACACAGCAGCTGCGAAGGACTGCCCAAGAAGAGCGCAGAAGTGCCTCAACATGCCTGCCTCCACAGCTTTTTCCTTGGGGACGTCCCGAAACGAAGGCTGATTTAGAAGCCTCCAGTTTGGGCTAAAGTTGTGGTTTTGTAAACCAGGAAGCCCTGTGCTCCAAGCACACTGCAGCTGTGAAAGGCATCCCAAGGGGAGCGCAAAAGTGCCACAACATGGCTGTCTCCACAGCTTTTCCCTTGGGATAATTCCTAAACCCAGGCTGATTTAAATGACCAGTGTTACGGTTAGGGTTAGGGTTACGCCTAGGTGTAGAGCTTTTTAAACCAGCAAGCTCTGAGCTCCAGGCACACGGCAGCTGCGAAAGGCATCCCAGGGGGAGTACAAAAGTGCCAGGAAATGGCTGCCTCCACACGTTATCATTGGCAACATTGCTAAGCCTAGGCTGAATTACCTTCCTCCAGTCTCAGCTAGGGACATGGATTTTTAAACCAGGAAGCCCTGAGCTCCAAGCACACGACAGCTGTGAAAGGCATCCCAAGGGGAGTACAAAAGTGCAACAACATGGCAGCTTTCACAGCTTTTTCCTTGGCACCATCCCTATACCTAGGCTGATTTATCTGCCTAGGGTTAGGGTTAGGGCTCAGCCTAGGGCTAGGATTTTTTTAAGCAGGAAGCCCTGAATTCCAGGCTTTCTGCATCTGCCAAAGGCATCCCAAAGGGAGCGCAGAAGTGCCACAACATGGCTGCTTTCACAGCTTTTTCCTTAGGAAGAACCCTAATACCCGGCTGATTTACCTTCCTAGGGTTACTGTTAGGCTTAGGCCTAGGACTTTTAAAACCAGGAAGCCCTGTGCTCCAGGCACACTGCAGCTGTTAAAGGCATCCCAAGGCGAGCGCAAAAGTGACACAACTTGGCTGCCTCCACTGCTATTTCCATGAGACCATCCCGAATCATAGGCTGATTTTCCTTCCTAGGCTTAAGGTTTGAGTTAGGCCTAGGGTTAGTGTTCTTTTAACCAGAAAGCCCTGAGTTCCAAGAACACAGCAGCTGCGAAGGACTACCCAAGAAGAGCGCAGAAGTGCCTCAACATGCCTGCCTCCACAGCTTTTTCCTTGGGGACGTCCCGAAACGAAGGCTGATTTAGAAGCCTCCAGTTTGGGCTAAAGTTGTGGTTTTTTAAACCAGGAAGCCCTGTGCTCCAAGCACACTGCAGCTGTGAAAGGCATCCCAAGGGGAGCGCAAAAGTGCCACAACATGGCTGTCTCCACAGCTTTTCCCTTGGGATAATTCCTAAACCCAGGCTGATTTAAATGACCAGTGTTACGGTTAGGGTTAGGGTTACGCCTAGGTGTAGAGCTTTTTAAACCAGCAAGCTCTGAGCTCCAGGCACACGGCAGCTGCGAAAGGCATCCCAAGGGGAGCACAAAAGTGCCAGGAAATGGCTGCCTCCACACGTTTTCATTGGCACCATTGCTAAGCCTAGGCTGAATCACCTGCCTCCAGTCTCAGCTAGGGACATTGTTTTTTAAACCAGGAAGCCCTGAGCTCCAGGCACACGGCAGCTGTGAAAGGCATCCCAAGGGGAGTACAAAAGTGCAACAACATGGCAGCTTTCACAGCTTTTTCCTTGGCACCATCCCTATACCTAGGCTGATTTATCTGCCAAGCGTTAGGGTTAGGGCTCAGCCTAGGGCTAGGATTTTTTAAGCAGGAAGCCCTGAGTTCCAGGCTTACTGCATCTGCCAAAGGCATCCCAAAGGGAGCGCAGAAGTGCCACAACATGGCTGCTTTCACAGCTTTTTCCTTAGGAAGAACCCTAATACCCGGCTGATTTACCTTCCTAGGGTTACTGTTAGGCTTAGGCCTAGGACTTTTAAAACCAGGAAGCCCTGTGCTCCAGGCACACTGCAGCTGTTAAAGGCATCCCAAGGGGAGCGCAAAAGTGACACAACTTGGCTGCCTCCACTGCTATTTCCATGAGACCATCCCGAATCATAGGCTGATTTTCCTTCCTAGGCTTAAGGTTTGAGTTAGGCCTAGGGTAAGCTTTCTTTTAACCAGAAAGCCCTGAGTTCCAAGAACACAGCAGCTGCGAAGGACTGCCCAAGAAGAGCGCAGAAGTGCCTCAACATGCCTGCCTCCAAAGCTTTTTCCTTGGGGACATCCCGAAACGAAGGCTGATTTAGAAGCCTCCAGTTTGGGCTAAAGTTGTGGTTTTTTAAAGCAGGAAGCCCTGTGCTCCAAGCACACTGCAGCTGTGAAAGGCATCCCAAGGGGAGCGCAAAAGTGCCACAACATGGCTGCCTCCACAGCTTTTCCCTTGGGATAATTCCTAAACCCAGGCTGATTTAAATGACCAGTGTTACGGTTAGGGGTAGGATTACGCCTAGGTGTAGAGCTTTTTAAACCAGCAAGCTCTGAGCTCCAGGCACACGGCAGCTACGAAAGGCATCCCAAGGGGAGCACAAAAGCGCCAGAAAATGGCTGCCTCCACACGTTTTCATTGGCACCATTGATAAGCCTAGGCTGAATTACCTGCCTCCAGTCTCAGCTAGGGACATGGATTTTTAAACCAGGAAGCCCTGAGCTCCAGGCACAAGGCAGCTGTGAAAGGCATCCCAAGGGGAGTTCAAAAGTGCAACAACATGGCAGCTTTCACAGCTTTTTCCTTGGCACCATCCCTATACCTAGGCTGATTTATCTGCCTAGGGTTAGGGTTAGGGCTCAGCCTAGGGCTAGGATTTTTTTAACCAGGAAGCCCTGAGTTCCAGGCTTACTGCATCTGCCAAAGGCATCCCAAAGGGAGCGCAGAAGTGCCACAACATGGCTGCTTTCACAGCTTTTTCCTTGGGATAATTCCTAAACCCAGGCTGATTTCAATGACCAGTGTTACAGTTAGGGTTAGGGTTACGCCTAGGTGTAGAGCTTTTTAAACCAGCAAGCTCTGAGCTCCAGGCACACGGCAGCTGCGAAAAGCATCCCAAGGGGAGCACAAAAGTGCCAGAAAATGGCTGCCTGCAAACCTTTTCATTGGCACCATTGCTAAGCCTGGGCTGAATTACCTGCCTCCAGTCTCAGCTAGGGACATGGATTTTTAAACCAGGAAGCCCTGAGCTCCAGGCACTTGGCAGCTGTGAAAGGCATCCCAAGGGGAGTAAAAAAGTGCAACAACATGGCAGCTTTCACAGCTTTTTCCTTGGCACCATCCCTATACCTAGGCTGATTTATCTGCCTAGGGTTAGGGTTAGGGCTCAGCCAAGGGCAAGGATTTTTTTAACCAGGAAGCCGTGAGTTCCAGGCTTACTGCATCTGCCAAAGGCATCCCAAAGGGAGCGCAGAAGTGCCACAACATGGCTGCTTTCATAGCTTTTTCCTTAGGAAGAACCCTAATACCCAGCTGATTTACCTTCCTAGGGTTACTGTTAGGATTAGGCCTAGGACTTTTAAAACCAGGAAGCCCTGTGCTCCAGGCACACTGCAGCTGTTAAAGGCATCCCATGGGGAGCGCAAAAGTGACACAACTTGGCTGCCTCCACTGCTATTTCCATGAGCCCATCCCGAATCATAGGCTGATTTTCCTTCCTAGGCTTAAGGTTTGAGTTAGGCCTAGGGTTAGTGTTCTTTTAACCAGAAAGCCCTGAGTTCCAAGAACACAGCAGCTGCGAAGGACTACCCAAGAAGAGCGCAGAAGTGCCTCAACATGCCTGCCTCCACAGCTTTTTCCTTGGGGACGTCCCGAAACGAAGGCTGATTTAGAAGCCTCCAGTTTGGGCTAAAGTTGTGGTATTTTACTCCAGGAAGCCCTGTGCTCCAAGCACACTGCAGCTGTGAAAGGCATCCCAAGGGGAGCGCAAAAGTGCCACAACATGGCTGTCTCCACAGCTTTTCCCTTGGGATAATTCCTAAACCCAGGCTGATTTAAATGACCAGTGTTACGGTTAGGGTTAGGGTTACGCCTAGGTGTAGAGCTTTTTAAACCAGCAAGCTCTGAGCTCCAGGCACACGGCAGCTGCGAAAGGCATCCCAAGGGGAGCACAAAAGTGCCAGGAAATGGCTGCCTCCACACGTTTTCATTGGCACCATTGCTAAGCCTAGGCTGAATTACCTGCCTCCAGTCTCAGCTAGGGACATGGATTTTTAAACCAGGAAGCCCTGAGCTCCAGGCACTTGGCAGCTGTGAAAGGCATCCCAAGGGGAGTACAAAAGTGCAACAACATGGCAGCTTTCACAGCCTTTTCCTTGGCACCATCCCTATACCTAGGCTGATTTATCTGCCTAGGGTTAGGGTTAGGGCTCAACCTAGGGCTAGGATTTTTTTAACCAGGAAGCCCTGAGTTCCATGCTTACTGCATCTGCCAAAGGCATCCCAAAGGGAGCGCAGAAGTGCCACAACATGGCTGCTTTCACAGCTTTTTCCTTAGGAAGAACCCTAATACCCAGCTGATTTATCTTCCTAGGGTTGCTGTTAGGCTTAGGCCTAGGACTTTTAAAACCAGGAAGCTCTGTCCTCCAGGCACACTGCAGCTGTTAAAGGCATCCCAAGGGGAGCGCAAAAGTGACACAACTTGGCTGCCTCCACTGCTATTTCCATGAGACCATCCCGAATCATAGGCTGATTTTCCTTCCTAGGCTTAAGGTTTGAGTTAGGCCTAGGGTTAGTGTTCTTTTAACCAGAAAGCCCTGAGTTCCAAGAACACAGCAGCTGCGAAGTACTACCCAAGAAGAGCGCAGAAGTGCCTCAACATGCCTGCCTCCACAGCTTTTTCCTTGGGGACGTCCCGAAACGAAGGCTGATTTAGAAGCCTCCAGTTTGGGCTAAAGTTGTGGTTTTTTACACCAGGAAGCCCTGTGCTCCAAGCTCACTGCAGCTGTGAAAGGCATCCCAAGGGGAGCGCAAAAGTGCCACAACATGGCTGTCTCCACAGCTTTTCCCTTGGGATAATTCCTAAACCCAGGCTGATTTAAATGACCAGTGTTACGGTTAGGGTTAGGGTTACGCCTAGGTGTAGAGCTTTTTAAACCAGCAAGCTCTGAGCTCCAGGCACACGGCAGCTGCGAAAGGCATCCCAAGGGGAGCACAAAAGTGCCAGAAAATGGCTGCCTCCACACGTTTTCATTGGCACCATTGCTAAGCCTAGGTTGAATTACCTGCCTCCAGTCTCAGCTAGGGACACGGTTTTTCAAACCAGGAAGCCCTGTGCTCCAGACACACTGCAGCTGTGAAAGGCATCCCAAGGGGAGCGCAAAAGTGCCACAACATGGCTGCCTCCACAGCTTTTTCCTTGGGATAATTCCTAAACCCAGGCTGATTTAAATGACCAGTGTTACGCTCAGGGTTAGGGTTACGCCTAGGTGTAGAGCTTTTTAAACCAGTAAGCTCTGAGCTCCAGGCACACGGCAGTTTCGAAAGGCATCCCAAGGGGAGCACAAAAGTGCCAGGAAATGGCTGCCTCCACACGTTTTCATTGGCACCATTGCTAAGCCTAGGCTGAATTACCTGCCTCCAGTCTCAGCTAGGGACATGGATTTTTAAACCAGGAAGCCCTGAGCTCCAACCACACGACAGCTGTGAAGGCATCCCAAGGGGAGTACAAAAGTGCAACAACATGGCAGCTTTCACAGCTTTTTCCTTGGCACCATCCCTATACCTAGGCTGATTTATCTGCCTAGGGTTAGCGTTAGGGCTCAGCCAAGGGCTAGGATTTTTTGAACCAGGAAGCCGTGAGTTCCAGGCTTACTGCATCTGTCAAAGGCATCCCAAAGGGAGCGCAGAAGTGCCACAACATGGCTGCTTTCACAGCTTTTTCCTTAGGAAGAACCCTAATACCCGGCTGATTTACCTTCCTAGGGTTACTGTTAGGCTTAGGCCTAGGACTTTTAAAACCAGGAAGCCCTGTGCTCCAGGCACACTGCAGCTGTTAAAGGCATCCCAAGGGGAGCGCAAAAGTGACACAACTTGGCTGCCTCCACTGCTATTTCCATGAGACCATCCCGAATCATAGGCTGATTTTCCTTCCTAGGCTTAAGGTTTGAGTTAGGCCTAGGGTTAGTGTTCTTTTAACCAGAAAGCCCTGAGTTCCAAGAACACAGCAGCTGCGAAGGACTACCCAAGAAGAGCGCAGAAGTGCCTCAACATGCCTGCCTCCACAGCTTTTTCCTTGGGGACGTCCCGAAACGAAGGCTGATTTAGAAGCCTCCAGTTTGGGCTAAAGTTGTGGTTTTGTAAACCAGGAAGCCCTGTGCTCCAAGCACACTGCAGCTGTGAAAGGCATCCCAAGGGGAGCGCAAAAGTGCCACAACATGGCTGTCTCCACAGCTTTTCCCTTGGGATAATTCCTAAACCCAGGCTGATTTAAATGACCAGTGTTACGGATAGGGTTAGGGTTACGCCTAGGTGTAGAGCTTTTTAAACCAGCAAGCTCTGAGCTCCAGGCACACGGCAGCTGCGAAAGGCATCCCAAGGGGAGCACAAAAGTGCCAGAAAATGGCTGCCTCCACACGTTTTTATTGGCACCATTGCTAAGCCTAGGCTGAATTACCTGCCTCCAGTCTCAGCTAGGGACATGGTTTTTTAAACCAGGAAGCCCTGAGCTCCAGGCACTTGGCAGCTGTTTAAGGCATCCCAAGGGGAGTACAAAAGTGCAACAACATGGCAGCTTTCACAGCTTTTTCCTTGGCACCATCCCTATAACTAGGCTGATTTATCTGCCTTGGGTTAGGGTTAGGGCTCAGCCAAGGGCAAGGATTTTTTTAACCACGAAGACCTGAGTTCCAGGATTACTGCATCTGCCAAAGGCATCCCAAAGGGAGCGCAGAAGTGCCACAACATGGCTGCTTTCACAGCTTTTTCCTTAGGAAGAACCCTAATACCCGGCTGATTTACCTTCCTAGGATTGCTGTTAGGCTTAGGCCTAGGACTTTTAAAACCAGGAAGCCCTGTGCTCCAGACACACTGCAGCTGTTAAAGGCATCCCAAGGGGAGCGCAAAAGTGACACAACTTGGCTGCCTCCGCTGCTATTTCCATGAGACCATCCCGAATCATAGGCTGATTTTCCTTCCAAGGCTTAAGGTTTGAGTTTGGCCTAGGGTTAGTGTTCTTTAATCAGAAAGCCCTGAGTTCCACGAGCACAGCAGCTGTGAAGGACTGCCCAAGAAGAGCGCAGAAGTGCCTCAACATGCCTGCCTCCACAGCTTTTTCCTTGGGGACGTCCCGAAACGAAGGCTGATTTAGAAGCCTCCAGTTTGGGCTAAAGTTGTGGTTTTTTAAACCAGGAAGCCCTGTGCTCCAAGCACACTGCAGCTGTGAAAGGCATCCCAAGGGGAGCGCAAAAGTGCCACAACATGGCTGTCTCCACAGCTTTTCCCTTGGGATAATTCCTAAACCCAGGCTGATTTAAATGACCAGTGTTACGGTTAGGGTTAGGGTTACACCTAGGTGTAGAGCTTTTTAAACCAGCAAGCTCTGAGCTCCAGGCACACGGCAGCTGCGAAAGGCATCCCAAGGGGAGCACAAAAGTGCCAGAAAATGGCTGCCTCCACACGTTTTCATTGGCACCATTGCTAAGCCTAGGCTGAATTACCTGCCTCCAGTCTCAGCTAGGGACATGGTTTTTCAAACCAGGAAGCCCTGTGCTCCAGACACACTGCAGCTGTGAAAGGCATCCCAAGGGGAGCGCAAAAGTGCCACAACATGGCTGTCTCCACAGCTTTTCCCTTGGGATAATTCCTAAACCCAGTCTGATTTAAATGACCAGTGTTACGGTTAGGGTTACGCCTAGGTGTAGAGCTTTTTAAACCAGCAAGCTCTGAGCTCCAGGCACACGGCAGCTGCGAAAGGCATCCCAAGGGGAGCACAAAAGTGCCAGAAAATGGCTGCCTCCACACGTTTTCATTGGCACCATTGCTAAGCCTAGGCTGAATTACCTGCCTCCAGTCTCAGCTAGGGACATGGTTTTTAAACCAGGAAGCCCTGAGCTCCAAGCACACGACAGCTGTGAAAGGCATCCCAAGGGGAGTACAAAAGTGCAACAACATGGCAGCTTTCACAGCTTTTTCCTTGGCACCATCCCTATACCTAGGCTGATTTATCTGCCTTGGGTTAGGGTTAGGGCTCAGCCAAGGGCTAGGATTTTTTTAACCAGGAAGCCGTGAGTTCCAGGCTTACTGCATCTGCCAAAGGCATCCCAAAGGGAGCGCAGAAGTGCCACAACATGGCTGCTTTCACAGCTTTTTCCTTAGGAAGAACCCTAATACCCGGCTGATTTACCTTCCTAGGGTTACTGTTAGGCTTAGGCCTAGGACTTTTAAAACCAGGAAGCCCTGTGCTCCAGGCACACTGCAGCTGTTAAAGGCATCCCAAGGGGAGCGCAAAAGTGACACAACTTGGCTGCCTCCACTGCTATTTCCATGAGACCATCCCGAATCATAGGCTGATTTTCCTTCCTAGGCTTAAGGTTTGAGTTAGGCCTAGGGTTAGTGTTCTTTTAACCAGAAAGCCCTGAGTTCCAAGAACACAGCAGCTGCGAAGGACTGCTCAAGAAGAGCGCAGAAGTGCCTCAACATGCCTGCCTCCACAGCTTTTTCCTTGGGGACGTCCCGAAACGAAGGCTGATTTAGAAGCCTCCAGTTTGGGCTAAAGTTGTGGTTTTGTAAACCAGGAAGCCCTGTGCTCCAAGCACACTGCAGCTGTGAAAGGCATCCCAAGGGGAGCGCAAAAGTGCCACAACATGGCTGTCTCCACAGCTTTTCCCTTGGGATAATTCCTAAACCCAGGCTGATTTAAATGACCAGTGTTACGGTTAGGGTTAGGGTTACGCCTAGGTGTAGAGCTTTTTAAACCAGCAAGCTCTGAGCTCCAGGCACACGGCAGCTGTTAAAGGCATCCCAAGGGGAGCATAAAAGTGCCAGAAAATGGCTGCCTCCACACGTTTTCATTGGCACCATTGCTAAGCCTAGGCTGAATCACCTGCCTCCAGTCTCAGCTAGGGACATTGTTTTTTAAACCAGGAAGCCCTGAGCTCCAGGCACACGGCAGCTGTGAAAGGCATCCCAAGGGGAGTACAAAAGTGCAACAACATGGCAGCTTTCACAGCTTTTTCCTTGGCACCATCCCTATACCTAGGCTGATTTATCTGCCAAGCGTTAGGGTTAGGGCTCAGCCTAGGGCTAGGATTTTTTTAACCAGGAAGCCCTGAGTTCCAGGCTTACTGCATCTGCCAAAGGCATCCCAAAGGGAGCGCAGAAGTGCCACAACATGGCTGCTTTCACAGCTTTTTCCTTAGGAAGAACCCTAATACCCGGCTGATTTACCTTCCTAGGGTTACTGTTAGGCTTAGGCCTAGGACTTTTAAAACCAGGAAGCCCTGTGCTCCAGGCACACTGCAGCTGTTAAAGGCATCCCAAGGGGAGCGCAAAAGTGACACAACTTGGCTGCCTCCACTGCTATTTCCATGAGACCATCCCGAATCATAGGCTGATTTTCCTTCCTAGGCTTAAGGTTTGAGTTAGGCCTAGGGTAAGCTTTCTTTTAACCAGAAAGCCCTGAGTTCCAAGAACACAGCAGCTGCGAAGGACTGCCCAAGAAGAGCGCAGAAGTGCCTCAACATGCCTGCCTCCAAAGCTTTTTCCTTGGGGACATCCCGAAACGAAGGCTGATTTAGAAGCCTCCAGTTTGGGCTAAAGTTGTGGTTTTTTAAAGCAGGAAGCCCTGTGCTCCAAGCACACTGCAGCTGTGAAAGGCATCCCAAGGGGAGCGCAAAAGTGCCACAACATGGCTGCCTCCACAGCTTTTCCCTTGGGATAATTCCTAAACCCAGGCTGATTTAAATGACCAGTGTTACGGTTAGGGTTAGGGTTACGCCTAGGTGTAGAGCTTTTTAAACCAGCAAGCTCTGAGCTCCAGGCACACGGCAGCTGCGAAAGGCATCCCAGGGGGAGTACAAAAGTGCCAGGAAATGGCTGCCTCCACACGTTATCATTGGCAAAATTGCTAAGCCTAGGCTGAATTACCTGCCTCCAGTCTGAGCTAGGGACATGGATTTTTAAACCAGGAAGCCCTGAGCTCCAAGCACACGACAGCTGTGAAAGGCATCCCAAGGGGAGTACAAAAGTGCAACAACATGGCAGCTTTCACAGCTTTTTCCTTGGCACCATCCCTATACCTAGGCTGATTTATCTGCCTAGGGTTAGGGTTAGGGCTCAGCCTAGGGCTAGGATTTTTTTAACCAGGAAGCCGTGAGTTCCAGGCTTACTGCATCTGCCAAAGGCATCCCAAAGGGAGCGCAGAAGTGCCACAACATGGCTGCTTTCACAGCTTTTTCCTTAGGAAGAACCCTAATACCCAGCTGATTTACCTTCCTAGGGTTACTGTTAAGCTTAGGCCTAGGACTTTTAAAACCAGGAAGCCCTGTGCTCCAGGCACACTGCAGCTGTGAAAGGCATCCCAAGGGGAACGCAAAAGTGACACAACTTGGCTGCCTCCACTGCTATTTCCATGAGACCATCCCGAATCATAGACTGATTTTCCTTCCTAGGCTTAATGTTTGAGTTAGGCCTAGGGTTAGTGTTCTTTTAACCAGAAAGCCCTGAGTTCCAAGAACACAGCAGCTGCGAAGGACTGCCCAAGAAGAGCGCAGAAGTGCCTCAACATGCCTGCCTCCACAGCTTTTTCCTTGGGGACGTCCCGAAACGAAGGCTGATTTAGAAGCCTCCAGTTTGGCCTAATGTTGTGGTATTTTACTCCAGGAAGCCCTGTGCTCCAAGCACACTGCAGCTGTGAAAGGCATCCCAAGGGGAGCGCAAAAGTGCCACAACATGGCTGTCTCCACAGCTTTTCCCTCGGGATAATTCCTAAACCCAGGCTGATTTAAATGACCAGTGTTACGGATAGGGTTAGGATTACGCCTAGGTGTAGAGCTTTTTAAACCAGCAAGCTCTGAGCTCCAGGCACACGGCAGCTGCGAAAGGCATCCCAAGGGGAGCACAAAAGTGCCAGAAAATGGCTGCCTCCACACGTTTTCATGGGCACCATTGCTAAGCCTAGGCTGAATGACCTGCCTCCAGTCTCAGCTAGGGACATGGTTTTTTAAACCAGGAAGCCCTGAGCTCCAGACACACTGCAGCTGTGAAAGGCATCCCAAGGGGAGCGCAAAAGTGCCACAACATGGCTGTCTCCACAGCTTTTCCCTTGGGATAATTCCTAAACCCAGGCTGATTTAAATGACCAGTGTTACGGTTAGGGTTAGGATTACCCCTAGGTGTAGAGCTTTCTAAACCAGCAAGCTCTGAGCTCCAGGCACACGGCAGCTGCGAAAGGCATCCCAAGGGGAGCACAAAAGTGCCAGAAAATGGCTGCCTCCACACGTTTTCATGGGCACCATTGCTAAGCCTAGGCTGAATTACCTGCCTCCAGTCTCAGCTAGGGACATGGTTTTTTAAACCAGGAAGCCCTGTGCTCCAGACACACTGCAGCTGTGAAAGGCATCCCAAGGGGAGCGCAAAAGTGCCACAACATGGCTGTCTCCACAGCTTTTCCCTTGGGATAATTCCTAAACCCAGGCTTATTTAAATGACCAGTGTTACGGTTAGGGTTAGGGTTACGCCTAGGTGTAGAGCTTTTTAAACCAGCAAGCTCTGAGCTCCAGGCACACGGCAGCTGTTAAAGGCATCCCAAGGGGAGCACAAAAGTGCCAGAAAATGGCTGCCTCCACACGTTTTCATTGGCACCATTGCTAAGCCTAGGCTGAATCACCTGCCTCCAGTCTCAGCTAGGGACACTGTTTTTTAAACCAGGAAGCCCTGAGCTCCAGGCACACGGCAGCTGTGAAAGGCATCCCAAGGGGAGTACAAAAGTGCAACAACATGGCAGCTTTCACAGCTTTTTCCTTGGCACCATCCCTATACCTAGGCTGATTTATCTGCCTTGGGTTAGGGTTAGGGCTCAGCCTAGGGCTAGGATTTTTTTAACCAGGAAGCCCTGAGTTCCAGGCTTACTGCATCTGCCAAAGGCATCCCAAAGGGAGCGCAGAAGTGCCACAACATGGCTGCTTTCACAGCTTTTTCCTTAGGAAGAACCCTAATACCCGGCTGATTTACCTTCCTAGGGTTACTGTTAGGGTTAGGCCTAGGACTTTTAAAACCAGGAAGCCCTGTGCTCCAGGCACACTGCAGCTGTTAAAGGCATCCCAAGGGGAGCGCAAAAGTGACACAACTTGGCTGCCTCCACTGCTATTTCCATGAGACCATCCCGAAAATCATAGGCTGATTTTCCTTCCTAGTCTTAAGGTTTGAGTTAGGCCTAGGGTTAGTGTTCTTTTAACCAGAAAGCCCTGAGTTCCAAGAACACAGCAGCTGCGAAGGACTGCCCAAGAAGAGCGCAGAAGTGCCTCAACATGCCTGCCTCCACAGCTTTTTCCTTGGGGACGTCCCGAAACGAAGGCTGATTTAGAAGCCTCCAATTTGGCCTAAAGTTGTGGTATTTTACACCAGGAAGCCCTGTGCTCCAAGCACACTGCAGCTGTGAAAGGCATCCCAAGGGGAGCGCAAAAGTGCCACAACATGGCTGTCTCCACAGCTTTTCCCTTGGGATAATTCCTAAACCCAGGCTGATTTAAATGACCAGTGTTACGGTAGGGTTAGGGTTACGCCTAGGTGTAGAGCTTTTCAAACCAGCAAGCTCTGAGCTCCAGGCACACGGCAGCTGCGAAAGGCATCCCAAGGGGAGCACAAAAGTGCCAGAAAATGGCTGCCTCCACACGTTTTCATTGGCACCATTGCTAAGCCTAGGCTGAATCACCTGCCTCCAGTCTCAGCTAGGGACATTGTTTTTTAAACCAGGAAGCCCTGAGCTCCAAGCACACGACAGCTGTGAAAGGCATCCCAAGGGGAGTACAAAAGTGCAACAACATGGCAGCTTTCACAGCTTTTTCCTTGGCACCATCCCTATACCTAGGCTGATTTATCTGTCTTGGGTTAGGGTTAGGGCTCAGCCTAGGGCTAGGATTTTTTTAAGCAGGAAGCCCTGAATTCCAGGCTTACTGCATCTGCCAAAGGCATCCCAAAGGGAGCGCAGAAGGTCCACAACATGGCTGCTTTCACAGCTTTTTCCTTAGGAAGAACCCTAATACCCGGCTGATTTACCTTCCTAGGGTTACTGTTAGGCTTAGGCCTAGGACTTTTAAAACCAGTAAGCCCTGTGCTCCAAGCACACTGCAGCTGTGAAAGGCATCCCAAGGGGAGCGCAAAAGTGACACAACTTGGCTGCCTCCACTGCTATTTCCATGAGACCATCCCGAATCATAGGCTGATTTTCCTTCCTAGTCTTAAGGTTTGAGTTAGGCCTAGGGTTAGTGTTCTTTTAACCAGAAAGCCCTGAGTTCCAAGAACACAGCAGCTGCGAAGGACTACCCAAGAAGAGCGCAGAAGTGCCTCAACATGCCTGCCTCCACAGCTTTTTCCTTGGGGACGTCCCGAAACGAAGGCTGATTTAGAAGCCTCCAATTTGGGCTAAAGTTGTGGTTTTTTAAACCAGGAAGCCCTGTGCTCCAAACATACTGCAGCTGTGAAAGGCATCCCAAGGGGAGCGCAAAAGTGCCACAACATGGCTGTCTCCACAGCTTTTCCCTTGGGATAATTCCTAAACCCAGGCTGATTTAAATGACCAGTGTTACGGTTAGGGTTAGGGTTACGCCTAGGTGTAGAGCTTTTTAAACCAGCAAGCTCTGAGCTCCAGGCACACGGCAGCTGCGAAAGGCATCCCAGGGGGAGCACAAAAGTGCCAGAAAATGGCTGCCTCCACCCGTTTTTATTGGCTCCATTGCTAAGCCTAGGCTGAATTACCTGCCTCCAGTCTCAGCTAGGGACATGGTTTTTTAAACCAGGAAGCCCTGAGCTCCAGGCACACGGCAGCTGTGAAAGGCATCCCAAGGGGAGTACAAAAGTGCAACAACATGGCAGCTTTCACAGCTTTTTCCTTGGCACCATCCCTATAGCTAGGGTAATTTATCTGCCTAGGGTTAGGGTTAGGGCTCAGCCTAAGGCTAGGATTTTATTAAGCAGGAAGCCGTGAGTTCCAGGCTTACTGCATCTGCCAAAGGAATCCCAAAGGGAGTGCAGAAGTGCCACAACATGGCTGCTTTCACAGCTTTATCCTTAGGAAGAACCCTAATACCTGACTGATTTACCTTCCTATGGTTACTGTTAGGCTTAGGCCTAGGACTTTTAAAACCAGGAAGCCCTGTGCTCCAGGCACACTGCAGCTGTGAAAGGCATCCCAAGGGGAGCGCAAAAGTGACACAACTTAGCTGCCTCCACTGCTATTTCCATGAGACCATCCCGAATCATAGGCTGATTTTCCTTCCTAGGCTTAAGGTTTGAGTTAGGCCTAGGGTTAGTGTTCTTTTAACCAGAAAGCCCTGAGTTCCAAGAACACAGCAGCTGTGAAGGACTACCCAAGAAGAGCGCAGAAATGCCTCAACATGCCTGCCTCCACAGCTTTTTCCTTGGGGACGTCCCGAAACGAAGGCTGATTTAGAAGCCTCCAGTTTGGGCTAAAGTTGTGGTTTTTTAAACCAGGAAGCCCTGTACTCCAAGCACACTGCAGCTGTGAAAGGCATCCCAAGGGGAGCGCAAAAGTGCCACAACATGGCTGTCTCCACAGCTTTTCCCTTGGGATAATTCCTAAACCCAGGCTGATTTAAATGACCAGTGTTACGGATAGGGTTAGGATTACGCCTAGGTGTAGAGCTTTTTAAACCAGCAAGCTCTGAGCTCCAGGCACACGGCAGCTGCGAAAGGCATCCCAAGGGGAGCACAAAAGTGCCAGAAAATGGCTGCCTCCACACGTTTTCATGGGCACCATTGCTAAGCCTAGGCTGAATTACCTGCCTCCAGTCTCAGCTAGGGACATGGTTTTTTAAACCAGGAAGCCCTGAGCTCCAGACACACTGCAGCTGTGAAAGGCATCCCAAGGGGAGCGCAAAAGTGCCACAAGATGGCTGTCTCCACAGCTTTTCCCTTGGGATAATTCCTAAACCCAGGCTGATTTAAATGACCAGTGTTACGGTTAGGGTTAGGGTTACGCCTAGGTGTAGAGCTTTTTAAACCAGCAAGCTCTGAGCTCCAGGCACACGGCAGCTGCGAAAGGCATCCCAAGGGGAGCACAAAAGTGCCAGAAAATGGCAGCCTCCACACGTTTTCATTGGCACCATTGCTAAGCCTAGGCTGAATTACCTGCCTCCCGTCTCGGCTCGGGACATGGTTTTTTACACCAGGAAGCCCTGAGCTCCAGGCACACGGCAGCTGTGAAAGTCATCCCAAAGGGAGTACAAAAGTGCAACAACATGGCAGCTTTCACAGCTTTTTCCTTGGCACCATCCCTATACCTAGGCTGATTTATCTGCCTAGGGTTAGGGTTAGGGCTCAGCCTAGGGCTAGGATTTTTTTAACCAGGAAGCCCTGAGTTCCAGGCTTACTGCATCTGCCAAAGGCATCCCAAAGGGAGCGCAGAAGTGCCACAACATGGCTGCTTTCATAGCTTTTTCCTTAGGAAGAACCCTAATACCCAGCTGATTTACCTTCCTATGGTTACTGTTAGGCTTAGGCCTAGGACTTTTAAAACCAGGAAGCCCTGTGCTCCAGGCACACTGCAGCTGTTAAAGGCATCCCAAGGGGAGCGCAAAAGTGACACAACTTGGCTGCCTCCACTGCTATTTCCATGAGACCATCCCGAATCATAGGCTGATTTTCCTTCCTAGGCTTAAGGTTTGAGTTAGGCCTAGGGTTAGTGTTCTTTTAACCAGAAAGCCCTGAGTTCCAAGAACACAGCAGCTGCGAAGGACTACCCAAGAAGAGCGCAGAAGTGCCACAACATGCCTGCCTCCAAAGCTTTTTCCTTGGGGACGTCCCGAAACGAAGGCTGATTTAGAAGCCTCCAGTTTGGGCTAAAGTTGTGGTTTTTTAAACCAGGAAGCCCTGTGCTCCAAGCATACTGCAGCTGTGAAAGGCATCCCAAGGGGAGCGCAAAAGTGCCACAACATGGCTGTCTCCACAGCTTTTCCCTTGGGATAATTCCTAAACCCAGGCTGATTTAAATGACCAGTGTTACGGTTAGGGTTAGGGTTACGCCTAGGTGTAGAGCTTTTTAAACCAGCAAGCTCTGAGCTCCAGGCACACGGCAGCTGCGAAAGGCATCCCAAGGGGAGCACAAAAGTGCCAGAAAATGGCTGCCTCCACACGTTTTTATTGGCACCATTGCTAAGCCTAGGCTGAATTACCTGCCTCCAGTCTCAGCTAGGGACATGGTTTTTTAAACCAGGAAGCCCTGAGCTCCAGGCACACGGCAGCTGTGAAAGGCATCCCAAGGGGAGTACAAAAGTGCAACAACATGGCAGCTTTCACAGCTTTTTCCTTGGCACCATCCCTATACCTAGGCTGATTTATCTGCCTAGGGTTAGGGTTAGGGCTCAGCCTAAGGCTAGGATTTTATTAAGCAGGAAGCCGTGAGTTCCAGGCTTACTGCATCTGCCAAAGGCATCCCAAAGGGAGCGCAGAAGTGCCACAACATGGCTACTTTCACAGCTTTTTCCTTAGGAAGAACCCTAATACCTGCCTGATTTACCTTCCTAGGGTTACTGTTAGGCTTAGGCCTAGGACTTTTAAAACCAGGAAGCCCTGTGCTCCAGGCACACTGCAGCTGTGAAAGGCATCCCAAGGGGAGCGCAAAAGTGACACAACTTGGCTGCCTCCACTGCTATTTCCATGAGACCATCCCGAATCATAGGCTGATTTTCCTTCCTAGGCTTAAGGTTTGAGTTAGGCCTAGGGTTAGTGTTCTTTTAACCAGAAAGCCCTGAGTTCCAAGAACACAGCAGCTGCGAAGGACTACCCAAGAAGAGCGCAGAAGTGCCTCAACATGCCTGCCTCCACAGCTTTTTCCTTGGGGACGTCCCGAAACGAAGGCTGATTTAGAAGCCTCCAGTTTGGGCTAAAGTTGTGGTTTTTTAAACCAGGAAGCCCTGTACTCCAAGCACACTGCAGCTGTGAAAGGCATCCCAAGGGGAGCGCAAAAGTGCCACAACATGGCTGTCTCCACAGCTTTTCCCTTGGGATAATTCCTAAACCCAGGCTGATTTAAATGACCAGTGTTACGGATAGGGTTAGGATTACGCCTAGGTGTAGAGCTTTTTAAACCAGCAAGCTCTGAG
This sequence comes from Ammospiza nelsoni, assembly GCF_027579445.1. Lineage (NCBI taxonomy): Eukaryota > Metazoa > Chordata > Aves > Passeriformes > Passerellidae > Ammospiza > Ammospiza nelsoni. Next base: position 383,763 of record NW_026683190.1, on the reverse strand, counting down.
CTCCAGGCACACGGCAGCTGCGAAAGGCATCCCAAGGGGAGCACAAAAGTGCCAGAAAATGGCTGCCTCCACACGTTTTCATGGGCACCATTGCTAAGCCTAGGCTGAATCACCTGCCTCCAGTCTCAGCTAGGGACATGGTTTTTTAAACCAGGAAGCCCTGAGCTCCAGAAACACTGCAGCTGTGAAAGGCATCCCAAAAAGAGCGCAAAAGTGCCACAACATGGCTGTCTCCACAGCTTTTCCCTTGGGATAATTCCTAAACCCAGGCTGATTTAAATGACCAGTGTTACGGTTAGGGTTAGGGTTACGCCTAGGTGTAGAGCTTTTTAAACCAGCAAGCTCTGAGCTCCAGGCACACGGCAGCTGCGAAAGGCATCCCAAGGGGAGCACAAAAGTGCCAGAAAATGGCTGCCTCCACACGTTTTCATTGGCACCATTGCTAAGCCTAGGCTGAATTACCTGCCTCCAGTCTCGGCTAGGGACATGGTTTTTTACACCAGGAAGCCCTGAGCTCCAGGCACACGGCAGCTGTGAAAGGCATCCCAAAGGGAGTACAAAAGTGCAACAACATGGCAGCTTTCACAGCTTTTTCCTTGGCACCATCCCTATACCTAGGCTGATTTATCTGCCTAGGGTTAGGGTTAGGGCTCAGCCTAGGGCTAGGATTTTTTTAACCAGGAAGCCCTGAGTTCCAGGCTTACTGCATCTGCCAAAGGCATCCCAAAGGGAGCGCAGAAGTGCCACAACATGGCTGCTTTCATAGCTTTTTCCTTAGGAAGAACCCTAATACCCAGCTGATTTACCTTCCTAGGGTTACTGTTAGGCTTAGGCCTAGGACTTTTAAAACCAGGAAGCCCTGTGCTCCAGGCACACTGCAGCTGTTAAAGGCATCCCAAGGGGAGCGCAAAAGTGACACAACTTGGCTGCCTCCACTGCTATTTCCATGAGACCATCCCGAATCATAGGCTGATTTTCCTTCCTAGGCTTAAGGTTTGAGTTAGGCCTAGGGTTAGTGTTCTTTTAACCAGAAAGCCCTGAGTTCCAAGAACACAGCAGCTGCGAAGGACTACCCAAGAAGAGCGCAGAAGTGCCACAACATGCCTGCCTCCAAAGCTTTTTCCTTGGGGACGTCCCGAAACGAAGGCTGATTTAGAAGCCTCCAGTTTGGGCTAAAGTTGTGGTTTTTTAAACCAGGAAGCCCTGTGCTCCAAGCATACTGCAGCTGTGAAAGGCATCCCAAGGGGAGCGCAAAAGTGCCACAACATGGCTGTCTACACAGCTTTTCCCTTGGGATAATTCCTAAACCCAGGCTGATTTAAATGACCAGTGTTACGGTTAGGGGTAGGATTACGCCTAGGTGTAGAGCTTTCTAAACCAGCAAGCTCTGAGCTCCAGGCACACGGCAGCTGCGAAAGGCATCCCAAGGGGAGCACAAAAGTGCCAGAAAATGGCTGCCTCCACACGTTTTCATGGGCACCATTGCTAAGCCTAGGCTGAATTACCTGCCTCCAGTCTCAGCTAGGGACATGGTTTTTTAAACCAGGAAGCCCTGTGCTCCAGACACACTGCAGCTGTGAAATGCATCCCAAGGGGAGCGCAAAAGTGCCACAACATGGCTGTCTCCACAACTTTTCCCTTGGGATAATTCCTAAACCCAGGCTTATTTAAATGACCAGTGTTACGGTTAGGGTTAGGGTTACGCCTAGGTGTAGAGCTTTTTAAACCAGCAAACTCTGAGCTCCAGGCACACGGCAGCTGCGAAAGGCATCCCAAGGGGAGCACAAAAGTGCCAGAAAATGGCTGCCTCCACACGTTTTCATTGGCACCATTGCTAAGCCTAGGCTGAATCACCTGCCTCCAGTCTCAGCTAGGGACATTGTTTTTTAAACCAGGAAGCCCTGAGCTCCAGGCACACGGCAGCTGTGAAAGGCATCCCAAGGGGAGTACAAAAGTGCAACAACATGGCAGCTTTCACAGCTTTTTCCTTGGCACCATCCCTATACCTAGGCTGATTTATCTGCCAAGCGTTAGGGTTAGGGCTCAGCCTAGGGCTAGGATTTTTTTAACCAGGAAGCCCTGAGTTCTAGACTTACTGCATCTGCCAAAGGCATCCCAAAGGGAGCGCAGAAGTGCCACAACATGGCTGCTTTCACAGCTTTTTCCTTAGGAAGAACCCTAATACCCGGCTGATTTACCTTCCTAGGGTTACTGTTAGGCTTAGGCCTAGGACTTTTAAAACCAGGAAGCCCTGTGCTCCAGGCACACTGCAGCTGTTAAAGGCATCCCAAGGGGAGCGCAAAAGTGACACAACTTGGCTGCCTCCACTGCTATTTCCATGAGACCATCCCGAATCATAGGCTGATTTCCTTCCTAGGCTTAAGGTTTGAGTTAGGCCTAGGGTAAGTGTTCTTTTAACCAGAAAGCCCTGAGTTCCAAGAACACAGCAGCTGCTAAGGACTGCCCAAGAAGAGCGCAGAAGTGCCTCAACATGCCTGCCTCCACAGCTTTTTCCTTGGGGACGTCCCGAAACGAAGGCTGATTTAGAAGCCTCCAGTTTGGGCTAAAGTTGTGGTATTTTACACCAGGAAGCCCTGTGCTCCAAGCACACTGCAGCTGTGAAAGGCATCCCAAGGGGAGCGCAAAAGTGCCAGAAAATGGCTGTGTCCACAGCTTTTCCCTTGGGATAATTCCTAAACCCAGGCTGATTTAAATGACCAGTGTTACGCTCAGGGTTAGGGTTACGCCTAGGTGTAGAGCTTTTTAAACCAGCAAGCTCTGAGCTCCAGGCACACGGCAGCTGCGAAAGGCATCCCAAGGGGAGCACAAAAGTGCCAGAAAATGGCTGCCTCCACACTTTTTCATTGGCACCATTGCTAAGCCTAGGCTGAATTACCTGCCTCCAGTCTCAGCTAGGGACATGGTTTTTTAAACCAGGAAGCCCTGTGCTCCAGACACACTGCAGCTGTGAAAGGCATCCCAAGGGGAGCGCAAAAGTGGCACAACATGGCTGTCTCCACAGCTTTTCCCTTGGGATAATTCCTAAACCCAGGCTGATTTAAATGACCAGTGTTACGGTTAGGGTTAGGGTTACGCCTAGGTGTAGAGCTTTTTAAACCAGCAAGCTCTGAGCTCCAGGCACACGGCAGCTGCGAAAGGCATCCCAAGGGGAGCACAAAAGTGCCAGAAAATGGCTGCCTCCACACGTTTTCATTGGCACCATTGCTAAGCCTAGGCTGAATTACCTGCCTCCAGTCTCAGCTAGGGACATGGATTTTTAAACCAGGAAGCCCTGAGCTCCAGGCACACGGCAGCTGTGAAAGGCATCCCAAGGGGAGTACAAAAGTGCAACAACATGGCAGCTTTCACAGCTTTTTCCTTGGCACCATCCCTATACCTAGGCTGATTTATCTGCCTAGGGTTAGGGTTAGGGCTCAGCCTAGGGCTAGGATTTTTTTAACCAGGAAGCCCTGAGTTCCAGGCTTACTGCATCTGCCAAAGGCATCCCAAAGGGAGCGCAGAAGTGCCACAACATGGCTGCTTTCACAGCTTTTTCCTTAGGAAGAACCCTAATACCCGGCTGATTTACCTTCCTAGGGTTACTGTTAGGCTTAGGCCTAGGACTTTTAAAACCAGGAAGCCCTGTGCTCCAGGCACACTGCAGCTGTTAAAGGCATCCCAAGGGGAGCGCAAAAGTGACACAACTTGGCTGCCTCCACTGCTATTTCCATGAGACCATCCCGAATCATAGGCTGATTTTCCTTCCTAGGCTTAAGGTTTGAGTTAGGCCTAGGGTTAGTGTTCTTTTAACCAGAAAGCCCTGAGTTCCAAGAACACAGCAGCTGCGAAGGACTACCCAAGAAGAGCGCAGAAGTGCCTCAACATGCCTGCCTCCACAGCTTTTTCCTTGGGGACGTCCCGAAACGAAGGCTGATTTAGAAGCCTCCAGTTTGGGCTAAAGTTGTGGTTTTTTAAACCAGGAAGCCCTGTGCTCCAAGCATACTGCAGCTGTGAATGCCATCCCAAGGGGAGCGCAAAAGTGCCTCAACATGGCTGTCTCCACAGCTTTTCTCTTGGGATAATTCCTAAACCCAGGCTGATTTAAATGACCAGTGTTACGGTTAGGGTTAGGGTTACGCCTAGGTGTAGAGCTTTTTAAACCAGCAAGCTCTGATCTCCATGCACACGGCAGCTGCGAAAGGCATCCCAAGGGGAGCACAAAAGTGCCAGAAAATGGCTGCCTCCACACGTTTTCATTGGCAAGATTGCTAAGCCTGGGCTGAATTACCTGCCTCCAGTCCTAGCTAGGGACATGGTTTTTTAAACCAGGAAGCCCTGAGCTCCAAGCACACGACAGCTGTGAAAGGCATCCCAAGGGGAGCGCAAAAGTGCCACAACATGGCTGTCTCCACAGCTTTTCCCTTGGGATAATTCCTAAACCCAGGCTTATTTAAATGACCAGTGTTACGGTTAGGGTTAGGGTTACGCCTAGGTGTAGAGCTTTTTAAACCAGCAAGCTCTGAGCTCCAGGCACACGGCAGCTGCGAAAGGCATCCCAAGGGGAGCACAAAAGTGCCAGAAAATGGCTGCCTCCACACGTTTTCATTGGCAAGATTGCTAAGCCTAGGCTGAATTACCTGCCTCCAGTCTCAGCTAGGGACATGGTTTTTTAAACCAGGAAGCCCTTTGCTCCAGACACACTGCAGCTGTGAAAGGCATCCCAAGGGGAGCGCTAAAGTGCCACAACATGGCTGTCTCCACAGCTTTTCCCTTGGGATAATTCCTAAACCCAGGCTGATTTAAATGACCAGTGTTACGGTTAGGGTTAGGGTTACGCCTAGGTGTAGAGCTTTTTAAACCAGCAAGCTCTGAGCTCCAGGCACACGGCAGCTGCGAAAGGCATCCCAAGGGGAGCACAAAAGTGCCAGAAAATGGCTGCCTCCACACGTTTTCATTGGCACCATTGCTAAGCCTAGGCTGAATCACCTGCCTCCAGTCTCAGCTAGGGACATTGTTTTTTAAACCAGGAAGCCCTGAGCTCCAGGCACACGGCAGCTGTGAAAGGCATCCCAAGGGGAGTACAAAAGTGCAACAACATGGCAGCTTTCACAGCTTTTTCCTTGGCACCATCCCTATACCTAGGCTGATTTATCTGCCTAGGGTTAGGGTTAGGGCTCAGCCTAGGGCTAGGATTTTTTTAACCAGGAAGCCCTGAGTTCCAGGCTTACTGCATCTGCCAAAGGCATCCCAAAGGGAGCGCAGAAGTGCCACAACATGGCTGCTTTCACAGCTTTTTCCTTAGGAAGAACCCTAATACCCGGCTGATTTACCTTCCTAGGGTTACTGTTAGGCTTAGGCCTAGGACTTTTAAAACCAGGAAGCCCTGTGCTCCAGGCACACTGCAGCTGTTAAAGGCATCCCAAGGGGAGCGCAAAAGTGACACAACTTGGCTGCCTCCACTGCTATTTCCATGAGACCATCCCGAATCATAGGCTGATTTTCCTTCCTAGGCTTAAGGTTTGAGTTAGGCCTAGGGTAAGTGTTCTTTTAACCAGAAAGCCCTGAGTTCCAAGAACACAGCAGCTGCGAAGGACTGCCCAAGAAGAGCGCAGAAGTGCCTCAACATGCCTGCCTCCACAGCTTTTTCCTTGGGGACGTCCCGAAACGAAGGCTGAATTAGAAGCCTCCAGTTTGGGCTAAAGTTGTGGTTTTTTAAAGCAGGAAGCCCTGTGCTCCTAGCACACTGCAGCTGTGAAAGGCATCCCAAGGGGAGCGCAAAAGTGCCAGAAAATGGCTGCCTCCACAGCTTTTTCCTTGGGATAATTCCTAAACCCAGGCTGATTTAAATGACCAGTGTTACGGTTAGGGTTAGGGTTACGCCTAGGTGTAGAGCTTTTTAAACCAGCAAGCTCTGAGCTCCAGGCACACGGCAGCTGCGAAAGGCATCCCAAGGGGAGCACAAAAGTGCCAGAAAATGGCTGCCTCCACACGTTTTCATTGGCACCATTGCTAAGCCTAGGCTGAATTACCTGCCTCCAGTCTCAGCTAGGGACATGGTTTTTTAAACCAGGAAGCCCTGTGCTCCAGACACACTGCAGCTGTGAAAGGCATCCCAAGGGGAGCGCAAAAGTGCCACAACATGGCTGTCTCCACAGCTTTTCCCTTGGGATAATTCCTAAACCCAGGCTGATTTAAATGACCAGTGTTACGGTTAGGGTTAGGGTTACGCCTAGGTGTAGAGCTTTTTAAACCAGCAAGCTCTGAGCTCCAGGCACACGGCAGCTGCGAAAGGCATCCCAAGGGGAGCACAAAAGTGCCAGAAAATGGCTGCCTCCACACGTTTTCATTGGCACCATTGCTAAGCCTAGGCTGAATTACCTGCCTCCAGTCTCAGCTAGGGACATGGATTTTTAAACCAGGAAGCCCTGAGCTCCAGGCACACGGCAGCTGTGAAAGGCATCCCAAGGGGAGTACAAAAGTGCAACAACATGGCAGCTTTCACAGCTTTTTCCTTGGCACCATCCCTATACCTAGGCTGATTTATCTGCCTAGGGTTAGGGTTAGGGCTCAGCCTAGGGCTAGGATTTTTTTAACCAGGAAGCCCTGAGTTCCAGGCTTACTGCATCTGCCAAAGGCATCCCAAAGGGAGCGCAGAAGTGCCACAACATGGCTGCTTTCACAGCTTTTTCCTTAGGAAGAACCCTAATACCCAGCTGATTTACCTTCCTAGGGTTACTGTTAGGCTTAGGCCTAGGACTTTTAAAACCAGGAAGCCCTGTGCTCCAGGCACACTGCAGCTGTTAAAGGCATCCCAAGGGGAGCGCAAAAGTGACACAACTTGGCTGCCTCCACTGCTATTTCCATGAGACCATCCCGAATCATAGGCTGATTTTCCTTCCTAGGCTTAAGGTTTGAGTTAGGCCTAGGGTTAGTGTTCTTTTAACCAGAAAGCCCTGAGTTCCAAGAACACAGCAGCTGCGAAGGACTACCCAAGAAGAGCGCAGAAGTGCCTCAACATGCCTGCCTCCACGGCTTTTTCCTTGGGGACGTCCCGAAACGAAGGCTGATTTAGAAGCCTCCAGTTTGGGCTAAAGTTGTGGTTTTTTAAACCAGGAAGCCCTGTGCTCCAAGCACGCTGCAGCTGTGAAAGGCATCCCAAGGGGAGCGCAAAAGTGCCACAACATGGCTGTGTCTACAGCTTTTCCCTTGGGATAATTCCTAAACCCAGGCTGATTTAAATGACCAGTGTTACGGTTAGGGCTAGGGTTACGCCTAGGTGTAGAGCTTTTTAAACCAGCAAGCTCCGATCCCCAGGCACACGGCAGCTGCGAAAGGCATCCCAAGGGGAGCACAAAAGTGCCAGAAAATGGCTGCCTCCACACGTTTTCATTGGCACCATTGCTCAACCGAGGCTGAATTACGTGCCTCCAGTCTCAGCTAGGGACATGGTTTTTTAAACCAGGAAGCCCTGAGCTCCAAGCACACTGCAGCTGTGAAAGGCATCACAAGGGGAGTACAAAAGTGCCACAACATGGCTGTCTCCACAGCTTTTCCCTTGGGATAATTCCTAAACCCAGGCTGATTTAAATGACCAGTGTTACGGATAGGGTTAGGGTTACGCCTAGGTGTAGAGCTTTTAAAACCAGCAAGCTCTGAGCTCCAGGCACACGGCAGCTGCGAAAGGCATCCCAAGGGGAGCACAAAAGTGCCAGAAAATGGCTGCCTCCACACGTTTTCATTGGCACCATTGCTAAGCCTAGGCTGAATTACCTGCCTCCAGTCTCAGCTAGGGACATGGTTTTTTAAACCAGGAAGCCCTGTGCTCCAGACACACTGCAGCTGTGAAAGGCATCCCAAGGGGAGCGCAAAAGTGCCACAACATGGCTGTCTCCACAGCTTTTCCCTTGGGATAATTCCTAAACCCAGGCTGATTTAAATGACCAGTGTTACGGTTAGGGTTAGGGTTACGCCTAGGTGTAGAGCTTTTAAAACCAGCAAGCTCTGAGCTCCAGGCACACGGCAGCTGCGAAAGGCATCCCAAGGGGAGCACAAAAGTGCCAGAAAATGGCTGCCTCCACACGTTTTCATTGGCACCATTGCTAAGCCTAGGCTGAATTACCTGCCTCCCGTCTCAGCTAGGGACATGGATTTTTAAACCAGGAAGCCCAGAGCTCCAGGCACACGGCAGCTGTGAAAGGCATCCCAAGGGGAGTACAAAAGTGCAACAACATGGCAGCTTTCACAGCTTTTTCCTTGGCACCATCCCTATACCTAGGCTGATTTATCTGCCTAGGGTTAGGGTTAGGGCTCAGCCTAGGGCTAGGATTTTTTTAACCAGGAAGCCGTGAGTTCCAGGCTTACTGCATCTGCCAAAGGCATCCCAAAGGGAGCGCAGAAGTGCCACAACATGGCTGCTTTCACAGCTTTTTCCTTAGGAAGAACCCTAATACCCGGCTGATTTACCTTCCTCGGGTTACTGTTAGGCTTAGGCCTAGGACTTTTAAAACCAGGAAGCCCTGTGCTCCAGGCACACTGCAGCTGTTAAAGGCATCCCAAGGGGAGCGCAAAAGTGACACAACTTGGCTGCCTCCACTGCTATTTCCATGAGACCATCCCGAATCATAGGCTGATTTTCCTTCCTAGGCTTAAGGTTTGAGTTAGGCCTAGGGTTAGTGTTCTTTTAACCAGAAAGCCCTGAGTTCCAAGAGCACAGCAGCTGCGAAGGACTACCCAAGAAGAGCGCAGAAGTGCCTCAACATGCCTGCCTCCACAGCTTTTTCCTTGGGGACGTCCCGAAACGAAGGCTGATTTAGAAGCCTCCAGTTTGGGCTAAAGTTGTGGTTTTTTTAACCAGGAAGACCTGTGCTCCAAGCATACTGCAGCTGTGAAAGCCATCCCAAGGGGAGCGCAAAAGTGCCTCAACATGGCTGTCTCCACAGCTTTTCTCTTGGGATAATTCCTAAACCCAGGCTGATTTAAATGACCAGTGTTACGGTTAGGGTTAGGGTTACGCCTAGGTGTAGAGCTTTTTAAACCAGCAAGCTCTGATCTCCATGCACACGGCAGCTGCGAAAGGCATCCCAAGGGGAGCACAAAAGTGCCAGAAAATGGCTGCCTCCACACGTTTTCATTGGCACCATTGCTAAGCCTAGGCTGAATTACCTGCCTCCAGTCCTAGCTAGGGACATGGTTTTTTAAACCAGGAAGCCCTGAGCTCCAAGCACACGACAGCTGTGAAAGGCATCCCAAGGGGAGCGCAAAAGTGCCACAACATGGCTGTCTCCACAGCTTTTCCCTTGGGATAATTCCTAAACCCAGGCTGATTTAAATGACCAGTGTTACGGTCAGGGTTAGGGTCACGCCTAGGTGTAGAGCTTTTTAAACCAGCAAGCTCTGAGCTCCAGGCACACGGCAGCTGCGAAAGGCATCCCAAGGGGAGCACAAAAGTGCCAGAAAATGGCTGCCTCCACACGTTTTCATTGGCACCATTGCTAAGCCTAAGCTGAATTACCTGCCTCAAGTCTCAGCTAGGGACATGGTTTTTTACACCAGGAAGCCCTGAGCTCCAGGCACACGGCAGCTGTGAAAGGCATCCCAAAGGGAGTACAAAAGTGCAACAACATGGCAGCTTTCACAGCTTTTTCCTTGGCACCATCCCAATACCTAGGCTGATTTATCTGCCTAGGGTTAGGGTTAGGGCTCAGCCTAGGGCTAGGATTTTTTTAAGCAGGAAGCCCTGAGTTCCAGGCTTACTGCATCTGCCAAAGGCATCCCAAAGGGAGCGCAGAAGTGCCACAACATGGCTGCTTTCACAGCTTTTTCCTTAGGAAGAACCCTAATACCCAGCTGATTTACCTTCCTAGGGTTACTGTTAGGCTTAGGCCTAGGACTTTTAAAACCAGGAAGCCCTGTGCTCCAGGCACACTGCAGCTGTTAAAGGCATCCCAAGGGGAGCGCAAAAGTGACACAACTTGGCTGCCTCCACTGCTATTTCCATGAGACCATCCCGAATCATAGGCTGATTTTCCTTCCTAGGCTTAAGGTTTGAGTTAGGCCTAGGGTAAGTGTTCTTTTAACCAGAAAGCCCTGAGTTCCAAGAACACAGCAGCTGCGAAGGACTGCCCAAGAAGAGCGCAGAAGTGCCTCAACATGCCTGCCTCCACAGCTTTTTCCTTGGGGACGTCCCGAAACGAAGGCTGATTTAGAAGCCTCCAGTTTGGGCTAAAGTTGTGGTTTTTTAAAGCAGGAAGCCCTGTGCTCCTAGCACACTGCAGCTGTGAAAGGCATCCCAAGGGGAGCGCAAAAGTGCCAGAAAATGGCTGCCTCCACAGCTTTTTCCTTGGGATAATTCCTAAACCCAGGCTGATTTAAATGACCAGTGTTACGGTTAGGGTTAGGGTTACGCCTAGGTGTAGAGCTTTTTAAACCAGCAAGCTCTGAGCTCCAGGCACACGGCAGCTGCGAAAGGCATCCCAAGGGGAGCACAAAAGTGCCAGAAAATGGCTGCCTCCACACGTTTTCATTGGCACCATTGCTAAGCCTAGGCTGAATTACCTGCCTCCAGTCTCAGCTAGGGACATGGTTTTTTAAACCAGGAAGCCCTGTGCTCCAGACACACTGCAGCTGTGAAAGGCATCCCAAGGGGAGCGCAAAAGTGCCACAACATGGCTGTCTCCACAGCTTTTCCCTTGGGATAATTCCTAAACCCAGGCTGATTTAAATGACCAGTGTTACGGTTAGGGTTAGGGTTACGCCTAGGTGTAGAGCTTTTTAAACCAGCAAGCTCTGAGCTCCAGGCACACGGCAGCTGCGAAAGGCATCCCAAGGGGAGCACAAAAGTGCCAGAAAATGGCTGCCTCCACACGTTTTCATTGGCACCATTGCTAAGCCTAGGCTGAATTACCTGCCTCCAGTCTCAGCTAGGGACATGGATTTTTAAACCAGGAAGCCCTGAGCTCCAGGCACACGGCAGCTGTGAAAGGCATCCCAAGGGGAGTACAAAAGTGCAACAACATGGCAGCTTTCACAGCTTTTTCCTTGGCACCATCCCTATACCTAGGCTGATTTATCTGCCTAGGGTTAGGGTTAGGGCTCAGCCTAGGGCTAGGATTTTTTTAAGCAGGAAGCCCTGAGTTCCAGGCTTACTGCATCTGCCAAAGGCATCCCAAAGGGAGCGCAGAAGTGCCACAACATGGCTGCTTTCACAGCTTTTTCCTTAGGAAGAACCCTAATACCCAGCTGATTTACCTTCCTAGGGTTACTGTTAGGCTTAGGCCTAGGACTTTTAAAACCAGGAAGCCCTGTGCTCCAGGCACACTGCAGCTGTTAAAGGCATCCCAAGGGGAGCGCAAAAGTGACACAACTTGGCTGCCTCCACTGCTATTTCAATGAGACCATCCCGAATCATAGGCTGATTTTCCTTCCTAGGCTTAAGGTTTGAGTTAGGCCTAGGGTTAGTGTTCTTTTAACCAGAAAGCCCTGAGTTCCAAGAACACAGCAGCTGCGAAGGACTACCCAAGAAGAGCGCAGAAGTGCCTCAACATGCCTGCCTCCACAGCTTTTTCCTTGGGGACGTCCCGAAACGAAGGCTGATTTAGAAGCCTCCAGTTTGGGCTAAAGTTGTGGTTTTTTGCACCAGAAAGCCCTGTGCTCCAAGCACGCTGCAGCTGTGAAAGGCATCCCAAGGGGAGCGCAAAAGTGCCACAACATGGCTGTGTCTACAGCTTTTCCCTTGGGATAATTCCTAAACCCAGGCTGATTTAAATGACCAGTGTTACGGTTAGGGCTAGGGTTACGCCTAGGTGTAGAGCTTTTTAAACCAGCAAGCTCCGATCCCCAGGCACACGGCAGCTGCGAAAGGCATCCCAAGGGGAGCACAAAAGTGCCAGAAAATGGCTGCCTCCACACGTTTTCATTGGCACCATTGCTCAGCCTAGGCTGAATTACGTGCCTCCAGTCTCAGCTAGGGACATGGATTTTTAAACCAGGAAGCCCTGAGCTCCAAGCACACTGCAGCTGTGAAAGGCATCACAAGGGGAGTACAAAAGTGCCACAACATGGCTGTCTCCACAGCTTTTCCCTTGGGATAATTCCTAAACCCAGGCTGATTTAAATGACCAGTGTTACGGTTAGGGTTAGGGTTACGCCTAGGTGTAGAGCTTTTTAAACCAGCAAGCTCTGAGCTCCAGGCACATGGCAGCTGCGAAAGGCATCCCAAGGGGAGCACAAAAGTGCCAGAAAATGGCTGCCTCCACACGTTTTCATTGGCACCATTGCTAAGCCTAGGCTGAATTACCTGCCTCCAGTCTCAGCTAGGGACATGGTTTTTTAAACCAGGAAGCCCTGTGCTCCAGACACACTGCAGCTGTGAAAGGCATCCCAAGGGGAGCGCAAAAGTGCCACAACATGGCTGTCTCCACAGCTTTTCCCTTGGGATAATTCCTAAACCCAGGCTGATTTAAATGACCAGTGTTACGGTTAGGGTTAGGGTTACGCCTAGGTGTAGAGCTTTTTAAACCAGCAAGCTCTGAGCTCCAGGCACACGGCAGCTGCGAAAGGCATCCCAAGGGGAGCACAAAAGTGCCAGAAAATGGCTGCCTCCACACGTTTTCATTGGCACCATTGCTAAGCCTAGGCTGAATTACCTGCCTCCAGTCTCAGCTAGGGACATGGATTTTTAAACCAGGAAGCCCTGAGCTCCAGGCACACGGCAGCTGTGAAAGGCATCCCAAGGGGAGTACAAAAGTGCAACAACATGGCAGCTTTCACAGCTTTTTCCTTGGCACCATCCCTATACCTAGGCTGATTTATCTGCCTAGGGTTAGGGTTAGGGCTCAGCCTAGGGCTAGGATTTTTTTAACCAGGAAGCCCTGAGTTCCAGGCTTACTGCATCTGCCAAAGGCATCCCAAAGGGAGCGCAGAAGTGCCACAACATGGCTGCTTTCACAGCTTTTTCCTTAGGAAGAACCCTAATACCCAGCTGATTTACCTTCCTAGGGTTACTGTTAGGCTTAGGCCTAGGACTTTTAAAACCAGGAAGCCCTGTGCTCCAGGCACACTGCAGCTGTTAAAGGCATCCCAAGGGGAGCGCAAAAGTGACACAACTTGGCTGCCTCCACTGCTATTTCCATGAGACCATCCCGAATCATAGGCTGATTTTCCTTCCTAGGCTTAAGGTTTGAGTTAGGCCTAGGGTTAGTGTTCTTTTAACCAGAAAGCCCTGAGTTCCAAGAACACAGCAGCTGCGAAGGACTACCCAAGAAGAGCGCAGAAGTGCCTCAACATGCCTGCCTCCACAGCTTTTTCCTTGGGGACGTCCCGAAACGAAGGCTGATTTAGAAGCCTCCAGTTTGGGCTAAAGTTTTGGTTTTTTAAACCAGGAAGCCCTGTGCTCCAAGCATACTGCAGCTGTGAAAGGCATCCCAAGGGGAGTGCAAAAGTGCCACAACATGGCTGTCTCCACAGCTTTTCCCTTGGGATAATTCCTAAACCCAGCCTGATTTAAATGACCAGTGTTACGGTTAGGGTTAGGGTTACGCCTAGGTGTAGAGCTTTTTAAACCAGCAAGCTCTGAGCTCCAGGCACATGGCAGCTGCGAAAGGCATCCCAAGGGGAGCACAAAAGTGCCAGAAAATGGCTGCCTCCACACGTTTTCATTGGCACCATTGCTAAGCCTAGGCTGAATTACCTGCCTCCAGTCTCAGCTAGGGACATGGTTTTTTAAACCAGGAAGCCCTGTGCTCCAGACACACTGCAGCTGTGAAAGGCATCCCAAGGGGAGCGCAAAAGTGCCACAACATGGCTGTCTCCACAGCTTTTCCCTTGGGATAATTCCTAAACCCAGGCTGATTTAAATGACCAGTGTTACGGTTAGGGTTAGGGTTACGCCTAGGTGTAGAGCTTTTTAAACCAGCAAGCTCTGAGCTCCAGGCACACGGCAGCTGCGAAAGGCATCCCAAGGGGAGCACAAAAGTGCCAGAAAATGGCTGCCTCCACACGTTTTCATTGGCACCATTGCTAAGCCTAGGCTGAATTACCTGCCTCCAGTCTCAGCTAGGGACATGGATTTTTAAACCAGGAAGCCCAGAGCTCCAGGCACACGGCAGCTGTGAAAGGCATCCCAAGGGAAGTACAAAAGTGCAACAACATGGCAGCTTTCACAGCTTTTTCCTTGGCACCATCCCTATACCTAGGCTGATTTATCTGCCTAGGGTTAGGGTTAGGGCTCAGCCTAGGGCTAGGATTTTTTTAACCAGGAAGCCCTGAGTTCCAGGCTTACTGCATCTGCCAAAGGCATCCCAAAGGGAGCGCAGAAGTGCCACAACATGGCTGCTTTCACAGCTTTTTCCTTAGGAAGAACCCTAATACCCAGCTGATTTACCTTCCTAGGGTTACTGTTAGGCTTAGGCCTAGGACTTTTAAAACCAGGAAGCCCTGTGCTCCAGGCACACTGCAGCTGTTAAAGGCATCCCAAGGGGAGCGCAAAAGTGACACAACTTGGCTGCCTCCACTGCTATTTCCATGAGACCATCCCAAATCATAGGCTGATTTTCCTTCCTAGGCTTAAGGTTTGAGTTAGGCCTAGGGTTAGTGTTCTTTTAACCAGAAAGCCCTGAGTTCCAAGAACACAGCAGCTGCGAAGGACTACCCAAGAAGAGCGCAGAAGTGCCTCAACATGCCTGCCTCCACAGCTTTTTCCTTGGGGACGTCCCGAAACGAAGGCTGATTTAGAAGCCTCCAGTTTGGGCTAAAGTTGTGGTTTTTTAAACCAGGAAGACCTGTGCTCCAAGCATACTGCAGCTGTGAAAGGCATCCCAAGGGGAGTGCAAAAGTGCCACAACATGGCTGTCTCCACAGCTTTTCCCTTGGGATAATTCCTAAACCCAGGCTGATTTAAATGACCAGTGTTACGGTCAGGGTTAGGGTTAGGCCTAGGTGTAGAGCTTTTTAAACCAGCAAGCTCTGAGCTCCAGGCACACGGCAGCTGCGAAAGGCATCCCAAGGGGAGCACAAAAGTGCCAGAAAATGGCTGCCTCCACACGTTTTCATTGGCACCATTGCTAAGCCTAGGCTGAATTACCTGCCTCCAGTCTCAGCTAGGGACATGGTTTTTTACACCAGGAAGCCCTGAGCTCCAGGCACACGGCAGCTGTGAAAGGCATCCCAAAGGGAGTACAAAAGTGCAACATCATGGCAGCTTTCACAGCTTTTTCCTTGGCACCATCCCTATACCTAGGCTGATTTATCTGCCTAGGGTTAGGGTTAGGGCTCAGCCTAGGGCTAGGATTTTTTTAAGCAGGAAGCCCTGAGTTCCAGGCTTACTGCATCTGCCAAAGGCATCCCAAAGGGAGCGCAGAAGTGCCACAACATGGCTGCTTTCACAGCTTTTTCCTTAGGAAGAACCCTAATACCCAGCTGATTTACCTTCCTAGGGTTACTGTTAGGCTTAGGCCTAGGACTTTTAAAACCAGGAAGCCCTGTGCTCCAGGCACACTGCAGCTGTTAAAGGCATCCCAAGGGGAGCGCAAAAGTGACACAACTTGGCTGCCTCCACTGCTATTTCCATGAGACCATCCCGAATCATAGGCTGATTTTCCTTCCTAGGCTTAAGGTTTGAGTTAGGCCTAGGGTTAGTGTTCTTTTAACCAGAAAGCCCTGAGTTCCAAGAACACAGCAGCTGCGAAGGACTACCCAAGAAGAGCGCAGAAGTGCCTCAACATGCCTGCCTCCACAGCTTTTTCCTTGGGGATGTCCCGAAACGAAGGCTGATTTAGAAGCCTCCAGTTTGGGCTAAAGTTGTGGTTTTTTAAACCAGGAAGCCCTGTGCTCCAAGCACGCTGCAGCTGTGAAAGGCATCCCAAGGGGAGCGCAAAAGTGCCACAACATGGCTGTGTCTACAGCTTTTCCCTTGGGATAATTCCTAAACCCAGGCTGATTTAAATGACCAGTGTTACGGTTAGGGCTAGGGTTACGCCTAGGTGTAGAGCTTTTTAAACCAGCAAGCTCTGAGCTCCAGGCACATGGCAGCTGCGAAAGGCATCCCAAGGGGAGCACAAAAGTGCCAGAAAATGGCTGCCTCCACACGTTTTCATGGGCACCATTGCTAAGCCTAGGCTGAATTACCTGCCTCCAGTCTCAGCTAGGGACATGGATTTTTAAACCAGGAAGCCCTGAGCTCCAGGCACACGGCAGCTGTGAAAGGCATCCCAAGGGGAGTACAAAAGTGCAACAACATGGCAGCTTTCACAGCTTTTTCCTTGGCACCATCCCTATACCTAGGCTGATTTATCTGCCTAGGGTTAGGGTTAGGGCTCAGCCTAGGGCTAGGATTTTTTTAAGCAGGAAGCCCTGAGTTCCAGGCTTACTGCATCTGCCAAAGGCATCCCAAAGGGAGCGCAGAAGTGCCACAAAATGGCTGCTTTCACAGCTTTTTCCTTAGGAAGAACCCTAATACCCGGCTGATTTACCTTCCTAGGGTTACTGTTAGGCCTAGGCCTAGGACTTTTAAAACCAGGAAGCCCTGTGCTCCAGGCACACTGCAGCTGTTAAAGGCATCCCAAGGGGAGCGCAAAAGTGACACCACTTGGCTGCCTCCACTGCTATTTCCATGAGACCATCCCGAATCATAGGCTGATTTTCCTTCCTAGGCTTAAGGTTTGAGTTAGGCCTAGGGTTAGTGTTCTTTTAACCAGAAAGCCCTGAGTTCCAAGAACACAGCAGCTGCGAAGGACTACCCAAGAAGAGCGCAGAAGTGCCTCAACATGCCTGCCTCCACAGCTTTTTCCTTGGGGACGTCCCGAAACGAAGGCTGATTTAGAAGCCTCCAGTTTGGGCTAAAGTTGTGGTTTTTTAAACCAGGAAGCCCTTTGCTCCAAGCACACTGCAGCTGTGAAAGGCATCCCAAGGGGAGCGCAAAAGTGCCACAACATGGCTGTCTCCACAGCTTTTCCCTTGGGATAATTCCTAAACCCAGGCTTATTTAAATGACCAGTGTTACGGTTAGGGTTAGGGTTACGCCTAGGTGTAGAGCTTTTTAAACCAGCAAGCTCTGAGCTCCAGGCACATGGCAGCTGCGAAAGGCATCCCAAGGGGAGCACAAAAGTGCCAGAAAATGGCTGCCTCCACACGTTTTCATTGGCACCATTGCTAAGCCTAGGCTGAATCACCTGCCTCCAGTCTCAGCTAGGGACATGGTTATTTAAACCAGGAAGCCCTGAGCTCCAGGCACACGGCAGCTGTGAAAGGCATCCCAAGGGGAGTACAAAAGTGCAACAACATGGCAGCTTTCACAGCTTTTTCCTTGGCACCATCCCTATACCTAGGCTGATTTATCTGCCTAGGGTTAGGGTTAGGGCTCAGCCTAAGGCTAGGATTTTTTTAAGCAGGAAGCCCCGAGTTCCAGACTTACTGCATCTGCCAAAGGGATCCCAAAGGGAGCGCAGAAGTACCACAACATGGCTGCTTTCACAGCTTTTTCCTTAGGAAGAACCCTAATACCCAGATGATTTAACTTCCTAGGGTTACTGTTAGGCTTAGGCCTAGGACTTTTAAAACCAGGAAGCCCTGTGCTCCAGGCACACTGCAGCTGTTAAAGGCATCCCAAGGGGAGCGCAAAAGTGACACAACTTGGCTGCCTCCACTGCTATTTCCATGAGACCATCCCGAATCATAGGCTGATTTTCCTTCCTAGGCTTAAGGTTTGAGTTAGGCCTAGGGTTAGTGTTCTTTTAACCAGAAAGCCCTGAGTTCCAAGAACACAGCAGCTGCGAAGGACTACCCAAGAAGAGCGCAGAAGTGCCTCAACATGCCTGCCTCCACAGCTTTTTCCTTGGGGATGTCCCGAAACGAAGGCTGATTTAGAAGCCTCCAGTTTGGGCTAAAGTTGTGGTTTTTTGCACCAGAAAGCCCTGTGCTCCAAGCACACTGCAGCTGTGAAAGGCATCCCAAGGGGAGCGCAAAAGTGCCACAACATGGCTGTCTCCACAGCTTTTCCCTTGGGATAATTCCTGAACCCAGGCTGATTTAAAATACCAGTGTTACGGTTAGGGTTAGGGTTACGCCTCGGTGTAGAGCTTTTTAAACCAGCAAGCTCTGAGCTCCAGGCACACGGCAGCTGCGAAAGGCATCCCAAGGGGAGCACAAAAGTGCCAGAAAATGGCTGCCTCCACACGTTTTCATTGGCACCATTTCTAAGCCTAGGCTGAATTACCGGCCTCCAGTCTCAACTAGGGACATGGTCTTTTAAACCAGGAAGCCCTGTGCTCCAGACACACGGCAGCTGTGAAACGCATCCCAAGGGGAGCACAAAAGTGCCAGGAAATGGCTGCCTCCACACGTTTTCATTGGCACCATTGCTAAGCCTAGGCTGAATTACCTGCCTCCAGTCTCAGCTAGGGACATGGTTTTTTAAACCAGGAAGCCCTGAGCTGCAGGCACACGGCAGCTGTGAAAGGCATCCCAAGGGGAGTACAAAAGTGCAACAACATTGCAGCTTTCACAGCTTTTTCCTTGGCACCATCCCTATACCTAGGCTGATTTATCTGCCTAGGGTTAGGGTTAGGGCTCAGCCAAGTGCTAGGATTTTTTTAAGCAGGAAGCCCTGAGTTCCAGGCTTACTGCATCTGCCAAAGGCATCCCAATGGGAGCGCGGAAGTGCCACAACATGGCTGCTTTCACAGCTTTTTTCTTAGGAAGAACCCTAATACCCGGCTGATTTACCTTCCTAGGGTTACTGTTAGGCTTAGGCCTAGGACTTTTAAAACCAGGAAGCCCTGTGCTCCAGGCACACTGCAGCTGTTAAAGGCATCCCAAGGGGAGCGCAAAAGTGACACAACTTGGCTGCCTCCACTGCTATTTCCATGAGACCATCCCGAATCATAGGCTGATTTTCCTTCCTAGGCTTAAGGTTTGAGTTAGGCCTAGGGTTAGTGTTCTTTTAACCAGAAAGCCCTGAGTTCTAAGAACACAGCAGCTGCGAAGGACTACCCAAGAAGAGCGCAGAAGTGCCTCAACATGCCTGCCTGCACAGCTTTTTCCTTGGGGACGTCCCGAAACGAAGGCTGATTTAGAAGCCTCCAGTTTGGGCTAAAGTTGTGGTTTTTTAAACCAGGAAGCCCTGTGCTCCAAGCACACTGCAGCTGTGAAAGGCATCCCAAGGGGAGCGCAAAAGTGCCACAACATGGCTGTGTCCACAGCTTTTCCCTTGGGATAATTCCTAAACCCAGGCTGATTTAAATGACCAGTGTTACGGTTAGGGTTAGGGTTACGCCTAGGTGTAGAGCTTTTTAAACCAGCAAGCTCTGAGCTCCAGGCACACGGCAGCTGCGAAAGGCATCCCAAGGGGAGCACAAAAGTGCCAGAAAATGGCTGCCTCCACACGTTTTCATTGGCAACATTGCTAAGCCTAGGATGAATTACCAGCCTCGAGTCTCAGCTAGGGACATGGTCTTTTAAACCAGGAAGCCCTGTGCTCCAGACACACTGCAGCTGTGAAAGGCATCCCAAGGGGAGCACAAAAGTGCCAGAAAATGGCTGCCTCCACACGTTTTCATTGGCACCATTGCTAAGCCTGGGCTGAATTACCTGCCTCCAGTCTCAGCTAGGGACATGGTTTTTTAAACCAGGAAGCCCTGAGCTCCAAGCACACGACAGCTGTGAAAGGCATCCCAAGGGGAGTACAAAAGTGCAACAACATGGCAGCTTTCACAGCTTTTTCCTTGGCACCATCCCTATACCTAGGCTGATTTATCTGCCTAGGGTTAGGGTTAGGGCTCAGCCAAGGGCTAGGATTTTTTTAACCAGGAAGCCGTGAGTTCCAGGCTTACTGCATCTGCCAAAGGCATCCCAAAGGGAGCGCAGAAGGTCCACAACATGGCTGCTTTCACAGCTTTTTCCTTAGGAAGAACCCTAATACCAGGCTGATTTACCTTCCTAGGGTTACTGTTAGGCTTAGGCCTAGGACTTTTAAAACCAGGAAGCCCTGTGCTCCAGGCACACTGCAGCTGTTAAAGGCATCCCAAGGGGAGCGCAAAAGTGACACAACTTGGCTGCCTCCACTGCTATTTCCATGAGACCATCCCGAATCATAGGCTGATTTTCCTTCCTAGGCTTAAGGTTTGAGTTAGGCCTAGGGTTAGTGTTCTTTTAACCAGAAAGCCCTGAGTTCCAAGAACACAGCAGCTGCGAAGGACTACCCAAGAAGAGCGCAGAAGTGCCTCAACATGCCTGCCTCCACAGCTTTTTCCTTGGGGACGTCCCGAAACGAAGGCTGATTTAGAAGCCTCCAGTTTGGGCTAAATTTGTGGGTTTTTACACCAGGAAGCCCTGTGCACCAAGCACACTGCAGCTGTGAAAGGCATCCCAAGGGGAGCGCAAAAGTGCCACAACATGGCTGTCTCCACAGCTTTTCCCTTGGGATAATTCCTAAACCCAGGCTGATTTAAATGACCAGTGTTACGGATACGGTTAGGAATACGCCTAGGTGTAGAGCTTTTTAAACCAGCAAGCTCTGAGCTCCAGGCACACGGCAGCTGCGAAAGGCATCCCAAGGGGAGCACAAAAGTGCCAGAAAATGGCTGCCTCCACACGTTTTCATGGGCACCATTGCTAAGCCTAGGCTGAATTACCTGCCTCCAGTCTCAGCTACAGACATGGTTTTTTACACCAGGAAGCCCTGTGCTCCAAGCACACTGCAGCTGTGAAAGGCATCCCAAGGGGAGCGCAAAAGTGCCACAACATGGCTGTCTCCACAGCTTTTCCCTTGGGATAATTCCTAAACCCAGGCTGATTTAAATGACCAGTGTTACGCTCAGGGTTAGGATTACGCCTAGGTGTAGAGCTTTTTAAACCAGCAAGCTCTGAGCTCCAGGCACACGGCAGCTGCGAAAGGCATCCCAAGGGGAGCACAAAAGTGCCAGAAAATGGCTGCCTCCACACGTTTTCATTGGCACCATTGCTAAGCCTAGGCTGAATTACCAGCCTCGAGTCTCAGCTAGGGACATGGTCTTTTTACACCAGGAAGCCCTGAGCTCCAGGCACACGGCAGCTGTGAAAGGCATCCCAAGGGGAGTACAAAAGTGCCACAACATGGCTGTGTCCACAGCTTTTCCCTTGGGATAATTCCTAAACCCAGGCTGATTTAAATGACCAGTGTTACGGTTAGGGTTAGGGTTACGCCTAGGTGTAGAACTTTTTAAACCAGCAAGCTCTGAGCTCCAGGCACACGGTAGCTGTGCAAGGCATCCCAAAAGGAGCACAAAAGTGCCAGGAAATGGCTGCCCCCACACGTTTTCATTGGCACCATTGCTAAGCCTAGGCTGAATTACCTGCCTCCAGTCTCAGCTAGGGACATGGTTTTTTAAACCAGGAAGCCCAGAGCTCCAGGCACACGGCAGCTGTGAAAGGCATCCCAAGGGGAGTACAAAAGTGCAACAACATGGCAGCTTTCACAGCTTTTTCCTTGGCACCATCCCTATACCTAGGCTGATTTATCTGCCTAGGGTTAGGGTTAGGGCTCAGCCTAAGGCTAGGATTTTTTTAAGCAGGGAGCCCCGAGTTCCAGACTTACTGCATCTGCCAAAGGCATCCCAAAGGGAGCGCAGAAGTACCACAACATGGCTGCTTTCACAGCTTTTTCCTTAGGAAGAACCCTAATACCCAGATGATTTAACTTCCTAGGGTTACTGTTAGGCTTAGGCCTAGAACTTTTAAAACCAGGAAGCCCTGTGCTCCAGGCACACTGCAGCTGTTAAAGGCATCCCAAGGGGAGTGCAAAAGTGACACAACTTGGCTGCCTCCACTGCTATTTCCATGAGACCATCCCGAATCATAGGCTGATTTTCCTTCCTAGGCTTAAGGTTTGAGTTAGGCCTAGGGTTAGTGTTCTTTTAACCAGAAAGCCCTGAGTTCCAAGAACACAGCAGCTGCGAAGGACTACCCAAGAAGAGCACAGAAGTGCCTCAACATGCCTGCCTCCACAGCTTTTTCCTTGGGGATGTCCCGAAACGAAGGCTGATTTAGAAGCCTCCAGTTTGGGCTAAAGTTGTGGTTTTTTGCACCAGAAAGCCCTGTGCTCCAAGCACACTGCAGCTGTGAAAGGCATCCCAAGGGGAGCACAAAAGTGCCACAACATGGCTGTCTCCACAGCTTTTCCCTTGGGATAATTCCTAAACCCAGGCTGATTTAAAATACCAGTGTTACGGTTAGGGTTAGGGTTACGCCTAGGTGTAGAGCTTTTTAAACCAGCAAGCTCTGAGCTCCAGGCACACGGCAGCTGCGAAAGGCATCCCAAGGGGAGCACAAAAGTGCCAGAAAATGGCTGCCTCCACACGTTTTCATGGGCACCATTGCTAAGCCTAGGCTGAATTACCTGCCTCCAGTCTCAGCTACAGACATGGTTTTTTACACCAGGAAGCCCTGTGCTCCAAGCACCCTGCAGCTGTGAAAGGCATCCCAAGGGGAGCGCAAAAGTGCCACAACATGGCTGTCTCCACAGCTTTTCCCTTGGGATAATTCCTAAACCCAGGCTGATTTAAATGACCAGTGTTACGCTCAGGGTTAGGATTACGCCTAGGTGTAGAGCTTTTTAAACCAGCAAGCTCTGAGCTCCAGGCACACGGCAGCTGCGAAAGGCATCCCAAGGGGAGCACAAAAGTGCCAGAAAATGGCTGCCTCCACACGTTTTCATTGGCACCATTGCTAAGCCTAGGCTGAATCACCTGCCTCCAGTCTCAGCTAGGGACATGGTTTTTTACACCAGGAAGCCCTGAGCTCCAGGCACACGGCAGCTGTGAAAGGCATCCCAAAGGGAGTACAAAAGTGCAACAACATGGCAGCTTTCACAGCTTTTTCCTTGGCACCATCCCTATACCTAGGCTGATTTATCTGCCTAGGGTTAGGGTTAGGGCTCAGCCTAGGGCTAGGATTTTTTTAAGCAGGAAGCCCTGAGTTCCAGGCTTACTGCATCTGCCAAAGGCATCCCAAAGGGAGCGCAGAAGTGCCACAACATGGCTGCTTTCACAGCTTTTTCCTTAGGAAGAACCCTAATACCCGGCTGATTTACCTTCCTAGGGTTACTGTTAGGCTTAGGCCTAGGACTTTTAAAACCAGGAAGCCCTGTGCTCCAGGCACACTGCAGCTGTTAAAGGCATCCCAAGGGGAGCGCAAAAGTGACACAACTTGGCTGCCTCCACTGCTATTTCCATGAGACCATCCCGAATCATAGGCTGATTTTCCTTCCTAGGCTTAAGGTTTGAGTTAGGCCTAGGGTTAGTGTTCTTTTAACCAGAAAGCCCTGAGTTCCAAGAACACAGCAGCTGCGAAGGACTACCCAAGAAGAGCGCAGAAGTGCCTCAACATGCCTGCCTCCACAGCTTTTTCCTTGGGGACGTCCCGAAACGAAGGCTGATTTAGAAGCCTCCAGTTTGGGCTAAAGTTGTGGTTCTTTAAACCAGGAAGCCCTGAGCTCCAAGCACGCTGCAGCTGTGAAAGGCATCCCAAGGGGAGCGCAAAAGTGCCACAACATGGCTGTGTCTACAGCTTTTCACTTGGGATAATTCCTAAACCCAGGCTGATTTAAATGACCAGTGTTACGGTTAGGGCTAGGGTTACGCCTAGGTGTAGAGCTTTTTAAACCAGCAAGCTCCGATCCCCAGGCACACGGCAGCTGCGAAAGGCATCCCAAGGGGAGCACAAAAGTGCCAGAAAATGGCTGCCTCCACACGTTTTCATTGGCACCATTGCTCAGCCTAGGCTGAATTACGTGCCTCCAGTCTCAGCTAGGGACATGGTTTTTTAAACCAGGAAGCCCTGAGCTCCAAGCACACTGCAGCTGTGAAAGGCATCACAAGGGGAGTACAAAAGTGCCACAACATGGCTGTCTCCACAGCTTTTCCCTTGGGATAATTCCTAAACCCAGGCTGATTTAAATGACCAGTGTTACGGTTAGGGTTAGGGTTACGCCTAGGTGTAGAGCTTTTTAAACCAGCAAGCTCTGAGCTCCAGGCACATGGCAGCTGCGAAAGGCATCCCAAGGGGAGCACAAAAGTGCCAGAAAATGGCTGCCTCCACACGTTTTCATGGGCACCATTGCTAAGCCTAGGCTGAATTACCTGCCTCCAGTCTCAGCTAGGGACATGGATTTTTAAACCAGGAAGCCCAGAGCTCCAGGCACACGGCAGCTGTGAAAGGCATCCCAAGGGGAGTACAAAAGTGCAACAACATGGCAGCTTTCACAGCTTTTTCCTTGGCACCATCCCTATACCTAGGCTGATTTATCTGCCTAGGGTTAGGGTTAGGGCTCAGCCTAGGGCTAGGATTTTTTTAAGCAGGAAGCCCTGAGTTCCAGGCTTACTGCATCTGCCAAAGGCATCCCAAAGGGAGCGCAGAAGTGCCACAACATGGCTGCTTTCACAGCTTTTTCCTTAGGAAGAACCCTAATACCCGGCTGATTTACCTTCCTAGGGTTACTGTTAGGCTTAGGCCTAGGACTTTTAAAACCAGGAAGCCCTGTGCTCCAGGCACACTGCAGCTGTTAAAGGCATCCCAAGGGGAGCGCAAAAGTGACACAACTTGGCTGCCTCCACTGCTATTTCCATGAGACCATCCCGAATCATAGGCTGATTTTCCTTCCTAGGCTTAAGGTTTGAGTTAGGCCTAGGGTTAGTGTTCTTTTAACCAGAAAGCCCTGAGTTCCAAGAACACAGCAGCTGCGAAGGACTACCCAAGAAGAGCGCAGAAGTGCCTCAACATGCCTGCCTCCACAGCTTTTTCCTTGGGGACGTCCCGAAACGAAGGCTGATTTAGAAGCCTCCAGTTTGGGCTAAAGTTGTGGTTCTTTAAACCAGGAAGCCCTGAGCTCCAAGCACGCTGCAGCTGTGAAAGGCATCCCAAGGGGAGCGCAAAAGTGCCACAACATGGCTGTGTCTACAGCTTTTCACTTGGGATAATTCCTAAACCCAGGCTGATTTAAATGACCAGTGTTACGGTTAGGGCTAGGGTTACGCCTAGGTGTAGAGCTTTTTAAACCAGCAAGCTCCGATCCCCAGGCACACGGCAGCTGCGAAAGGCATCCCAAGGGGAGCACAAAAGTGCCAGAAAATGGCTGCCTCCACACGTTTTCATTGGCACCATTGCTCAGCCTAGGCTGAATTACGTGCCTCCAGTCTCAGCTAGGGACATGGTTTTTTAAACCAGGAAGCCCTGAGCTCCAAGCACACTGCAGCTGTGAAAGGCATCACAAGGGGAGTACAAAAGTGCCACAACATGGCTGTCTCCACAGCTTTTCCCTTGGGATAATTCCTAAACCCAGGCTGATTTAAATGACCAGTGTTACGGTTAGGGTTAGGGTTACGCCTAGGTGTAGAGCTTTTTAAACCAGCAAGCTCTGAGCTCCAGGCACATGGCAGCTGCGAAAGGCATCCCAAGGGGAGCACAAAAGTGCCAGAAAATGGCTGCCTCCACACGTTTTCATGGGCACCATTGCTAAGCCTAGGCTGAATTACCTGCCTCCAGTCTCAGCTAGGGACATGGATTTTTAAACCAGGAAGCCCTGAGCTCCAGGCACACGGCAGCTGTGAAAGGCATCCCAAGGGGAGTACAAAAGTGCAACAACATGGCAGCTTTCACAGCTTTTTCCTTGGCACCATCCCTATACCTAGGCTGATTTATCTGCCTAGGGTTAGGGTTAGGGCTCAGCCAAGGGCTAGGATTTTTTTAAGCAGGAAGCCCTGAGTTCCAGGCTTACTGCATCTGCCAAAGGCATCCCAAAGGGAGCGCAGAAGTGCCACAACATGGCTGCTTTCACAGCTTTTTCCTTAGGAAGAACCCTAATACCCACCTGATTTACCTTCCTAGGGTTACTGTTAGGCTTAGGCCTAGGACTTTTAAAACCAGGAAGCCCTGTGCTCCAGGCACACTGCAGCTGTGAAAGGCATCCCACGGGGGGAGCAAAAGTGACACAACTTGGCTGCCTCCACTGCTATTTCCATGAGACCATCCCGAATCATAGGCTGATTTTCCTTCCTAGGCTTAAGGTTTGAGTTAGGCCTAGGGTTAGTGTCCTTTTAACCAGAAAGCCCTGAGTTCCAAGAACACAGCAGCTGCGAAGGACTACCCAAGAAGAGCGCAGAAGTGCCTCAACATGCCTGCCTCCACAGCTTTTTCCTTGGGGACGTCCCGAAACGAAGGCTGATTTAGAAGCCTCCAGTTTGGGCTAAAGTTGTGGTTTTTTAAACCAGGAAGCCCTGTGCTCCAAGCACACTGCAGCTGTGAAAGGCATCCCAAGGGGAGCGCAAAAGTGCCACAACATGGCTGTCTCCACAGCTTTTCCCTTGGGATAATTCCTAAACCCAGGCTGATTTAAATGACCAGTGTTACGGTTAGGGTTAGGGTTACGCCTAGGTGTAGAGCTTTTTAAACCAGCAAGCTCTGAGCTCCAGGCACATGGCAGCTGCGAAAGGCATCCCAAGGGGAGCACAAAAGTGCCAGAAAATGGCTGCCTCCACACGTTTTCATGGGCACCATTGCTAAGCCTAGGCTGAATCACCTGCCTCCAGTCTCAGCTAGGGACATGGTTATTTAAACCAGGAAGCCCTGAGCTCCAGGCACACGGCAGCTGTGAAAGGCATCCCAAGGGGAGTACAAAAGTGCAACAACATGGCAGCTTTCACAGCTTTTTCCTTGGCACCATCCCTATACCTAGGCTGATTTATCTGCCTAGGGTTAGGGTTAGGGCTCAGCCTAAGGCTAGGATTTTTTTAAGCAGGAAGCCCCGAGTTCCAGACTTACTGCATCTGCCAAAGGCATCCCAAAGGGAGCGCAGAAGTACCACAACATGGCTGCTTTCACAGCTTTTTCCTTAGGAAGAACC
Organism: Ammospiza nelsoni; assembly: GCF_027579445.1. Taxonomy (NCBI): domain Eukaryota; kingdom Metazoa; phylum Chordata; class Aves; order Passeriformes; family Passerellidae; genus Ammospiza; species Ammospiza nelsoni. The sequence continues at coordinate 356,897 of NW_026683190.1, read as the reverse complement.
CTAATACCCAGATGATTTAACTTCCTAGGGTTACTGTTAGGCTTAGGCCTAGGACTTTTAAAACCAGGAAGCCCTGTGCTCCAGGCACACTGCAGCTGTGAAAGGCATCCCAAGGGGAGTGCAAAAGTGACACAACTTGGCTGCCTCCACTGCTATTTCCATGAGACCATCCCGAATCATAGGCTGATTTTCCTTCCTAGGCTTAAGGTTTGAGTTAGGCCTAGGGTTAGTGTTCTTTTAACCAGAAAGCCCTGAGTTCCAAGAACACAGCAGCTGCGAAGGACTACCCAAGAAGAGCGCAGAAGTGCCTCAACATGCCTGCCTCCACAGCTTTTTCCTTGGGGATGTCCCGAAACGAAGGCTGATTTAGAAGCCTCCAGTTTGGGCTAAAGTTGTGGTTTTTTGCACCAGAAAGCCCTGTGCTCCAAGCACACTGCAGCTGTGAAAGGCATCCCAAGGGGAGCGCAAAAGTGCCACAACATGGCTGTCTCCACAGCTTTTCCCTTGGGATAATTCCTGAACCCAGGCTGATTTAAAATACCAGTGTTACGGTTAGGGTTAGGGTTACGCCTAGGTGTAGAGCTTTTTAAACCAGCAAGCTCTGAGCTCCAGGCACACGGCAGCTGCGAAAGGCATCCCAAGGGGAGCACAAAAGTGCCAGAAAATGGCTGCCTCCACACGTTTTCATTGGCACCATTGCTAAGCCTAGGCTGAATTACCTGCCTCCAGTCTCAACTAGGGACATGGTCTTTTAAACCAGGAAGCCCTGTGCTCCAGACACACGGCAGCTGTGAAACGCATCCCAAGGGGAGCACAAAAGTGCCAGGAAATGGCTGCCTCCACACGTTTTCATTGGCACCATTGCTAAGCCTAGGCTGAATTACCTGCCTCCAGTCTCAGCTAGGGACATGGTTTTTTAAACCAGGAAGCCCTGAGCTCCAGGCACACGGCAGCTGTGAAAGGCATCCCAAGGGGAGTACAAAAGTGCAACAACATTGCAGCTTTCACAGCTTTTTCCTTGGCACCATCCCTATACCTAGGCTGATTTATCTGCCTAGGGTTAGGGTTAGGGCTCAGCCAAGTGCTAGGATTTTTTTAAGCAGGAAGCCCTGAGTTCCAGGCTTACTGCATCTGCCAAAGGCATCCCAATGGGAGCGCGGAAGTGCCACAACATGGCTGCTTTCACAGCTTTTTTCTTAGGAAGAACCCTAATACCCAGCTGATTTAACTTCCTAGGGTTACTGTTAGGCTTAGGCCTAGGACTTTTAAAACCAGGAAGCCCTGTGCTCCAGGCACACTGCAGCTGTGAAAGGCATCCCAAGGGGAGCGCAAAAGTGACACAACTTGGCTGCCTCCACTGCTATTTCCATGAGACCATCCCGAATCATAGGCTGATTTTCCTTCCTAGGCTTAAGGTTTGAGTTAGGCCTAGGGTTAGTGTTCTTTTAACCAGAAAGCCCTGAGTTCCAAGAACACAGCAGCTGCGAAGGACTACCCAAGAAGAGCGCAGAAGTGCCTCAACATGCCTGCCTCCACAGCTTTTTCCTTGGGGACGTCCCAAAATGAAGGCTGATTTAGAAGCCTCCAGTTTGGGCTAAAGTTGTGGTTTTTTAAACCAGGAAGCCCTGTGCTCCAAGCACACTGCAGCTGTGAAAGGCATCCCAAGGGGAGCGCAAAAGTGCCACAACATGGCTGTGTCCACAGCTTTTCCCTTGGGATAATTCCTAAACCCAGGCTGATTTAAATGACCAGTGTTACGGTTAGGGTTAGGGTTACGCCTAGGTGTAGAGCTTTTTAAACCAGCAAGCTCTGAGCTCCAGGCACACGGCAGCTGCGAAAGGCATCCCAAGGGGAGCACAAAAGTGCCAGAAAATGGCTGCCTCCACACGTTTTCATTGGCACCATTGCTAAGCCTAGGCTGAATTACCAGCCTCCAGTCTCAGCTAGGGACATGGTCTTTTTACACCAGGAAGCCCTGAGCTCCAGGCACACGGCAGCTGTTTAAGGCATCCCAAGGGGAGTACAAAAGTGCCACAACATGGCTGTGTCCACAGCTTTTCCCTTGGGATAATTCCTAAACCCAGGCTGATTTAAATGACCAGTGTTACGGTTAGGGTTAGGGTTACGCCTAGGTGTAGAACTTTTTAAACCAGCAAGCTCTGAGCTCCAGGCACACGGTAGCTGTGCAAGGCATCCCAAAAGGAGCACAAAAGTGCCAGGAAATGGCTGCCCCCACACGTTTTCATTGGCACCATTGCTAAGCCTAGGCTGAATTACCTGCCTCCAGTCTCAGCTAGGGACATGGTTTTTTAAACCAGGAAGCCCTGAGCTCCAGGCACACGGCAGCTGTGAAAGGCATCCCAAGGGGAGTACAAAAGTGCAACAACATGGCAGCTTTCACAGCTTTTTCCTTGGCACCATCCCTATACCTAGGCTGATTTATCTGCCTAGGGTTAGGGTTAGGGCTCAGCCAAGGGCTAGGATTTTTTTAAGCAGGAAGCCCTGAGTTCCAGGCTTACTGCATCTGCCAAAGGCATCCCAAAGGGAGTGCAGAAGTGCCACAACATGGCTGCTTTCACAGCTTTTTCCTTAGGAAGAACCCTAATACCCACCTGATTTACCTTCCTAGGGTTACTGTTAGGCTTAGGCCTAGGACTTTTAAAACCAGGAAGCCCTGTGCTCCAGGCACACTGCAGCTGTGAAAGGCATCCCAAGGGGAGCGCAAAAGTGACACAACTTGGCTGCCTCCACTGCTATTTCCATGAGACCATCCCGAATCATAGGCTGATTTTCCTTCCTAGGCTTAAGGTTTGAGTTAGGCCTAGGGTTAGTGTTCTTTTAACCAGAAAGCCCTGAGTTCCAAGAACACAGCAGCTGCGAAGGACTACCCAAGAAGAGCGCAGAAGTGCCTCAACATGCCTGCCTCCACAGCTTTTTCCTTGGGGACGTCCCGAAACGAAGGCTGATTTAGAAGCCTCCAGTTTGGGCTAAAGTTGTGGTTTTTTAAACCAGGAAGCCCTGTGCTCCAAGCACCCTGCAGCTGTGAAAGGCATCCCAAGGGGAGCGCAAAAGTGCCACAACATGGCTGTCTCCACAGCTTTTCCCTTGGGATAATTCCTAAACCCAGGCTGATTTAAATGACCAGTGTTACGGTTAGGGTTAGGGTTACGCCTAGGTGTAGAGCTTTTTAAACCAGCAAGCTCTGAGCTCCAGGCACATGGCAGCTGCGAAAGGCATCCCAAGGGGAGCACAAAAGTGCCAGAAAATGGCTGCCTCCACACGTTTTCATTGGCACCATTGCTAAGCCTAGGCTGAATCACCTGCCTCCAGTCTCAGCTAGGGACATGGTTATTTAAACCAGGAAGCCCTGAGCTCCAGGCACACGGCAGCTGTGAAAGGCATCCCAAGGGGAGTACAAAAGTGCAACAACATGGCAGCTTTCACAGCTTTTTCCTTGGCACCATCCCTATACCTAGGCTGATTTATCTGCCTAGGGTTAGGGTTAGGGCTCAGCCTAAGGCTAGGATTTTTTTAAGCAGGAAGCCGTGAGTTCCAGGCTTACTGCATCTGCCAAAGGCATCCCAAAGGGAGCGCAGAAGTACCACAACATGGCTGCTTTCACAGCTTTTTCCTTAGGAAGAACCCTAATACCCAGATGATTTAACTTCCTAGGGTTACTGTTAGGCTTAGGCCTAGGACTTTTAAAACCAGGAAGCCCTGTGCTCCAGGCACACTGCAGCTGTGAAAGGCATCCCAAGGGGAGTGCAAAAGTGACACAACTTGGCTGCCTCCACTGCTATTTCCATGAGACCATCCCGAATCATAGGCTGATTTTCCTTCCTAGGCTTAAGGTTTGAGTTAGGCCTAGGGTTAGTGTTCTTTTAACCAGAAAGCCCTGAGTTCCAAGAACACAGCAGCTGCGAAGGACTACCCAAGAAGAGCGCAGAAGTGCCTCAACATGCCTGCCTCCACAGCTTTTTCCTTGGGGATGTCCCGAAACGAAGGCTGATTTAGAAGCCTCCAGTTTGGGCTAAAGTTGTGGTTTTTTGCACCAGAAAGCCCTGTGCTCCAAGCACACTGCAGCTGTGAAAGGCATCCCAAGGGGAGCGCAAAAGTGCCACAACATGGCTGTCTCCACAGCTTTTCCCTTGGGATAATTCCTGAACCCAGGCTGATTTAAAATACCAGTGTTACGGTTAGGGTTAGGGTTACGCCTAGGTGTAGAGCTTTTTAAACCAGCAAGCTCTGAGCTCCAGGCACACGGCAGCTGCGAAAGGCATCCCAAGGGGAGCACAAAAGTGCCAGAAAATGGCTGCCTCCACACGTTTTCATTGGCACCATTGCTAAGCCTAGGCTGAATTACCTGCCTCCAGTCTCAACTAGGGACATGGTCTTTTAAACCAGGAAGCCCTGTGCTCCAGACACACGGCAGCTGTGAAACGCATCCCAAGGGGAGCACAAAAGTGCCAGGAAATGGCTGCCTCCACACGTTTTCATTGGCACCATTGCTAAGCCTAGGCTGAATTACCTGCCTCCAGTCTCAGCTAGGGACATGGTTTTTTAAACCAGGAAGCCCTGAGCTCCAGGCACACGGCAGCTGTGAAAGGCATCCCAAGGGGAGTACAAAAGTGCAACAACATTGCAGCTTTCACAGCTTTTTCCTTGGCACCATCCCTATACCTAGGCTGATTTATCTGCCTAGGGTTAGGGTTAGGGCTCAGCCAAGTGCTAGGATTTTTTTAAGCAGGAAGCCCTGAGTTCCAGGCTTACTGCATCTGCCAAAGGCATCCCAAAGGGAGTGCAGAAGTGCCACAACATGGCTGCTTTCACAGCTTTTTCCTTAGGAAGAACCCTAATACCCAGCTGATTTAACTTCCTAGGGTTACTGTTAGGCTTAGGCCTAGGACTTTTAAAACCAGGAAGCCCTGTGCTCCAGGCACACTGCAGCTGTGAAAGGCATCCCAAGGGGAGCGCAAAAGTGACACAACTTGGCTGCCTCCACTGCTATTTCCATGAGACCATCCCGAATCATAGGCTGATTTTCCTTCCTAGGCTTAAGGTTTGAGTTAGGCCTAGGGTTAGTGTTCTTTTAACCAGAAAGCCCTGAGTTCCAAGAACACAGCAGCTGCGAAGGACTACCCAAGAAGAGCGCAGAAGTGCCTCAACATGCCTGCCTCCACAGCTTTTTCCTTGGGGACGTCCCAAAATGAAGGCTGATTTAGAAGCCTCCAGTTTGGGCTAAAGTTGTGGTTTTTTAAACCAGGAAGCCCTGTGCTCCAAGCACACTGCAGCTGTGAAAGGCATCCCAAGGGGAGCGCAAAAGTGCCACAACATGGCTGTCTCCACAGCTTTTCCCTTGGGATAATTCCTAAACCCAGGCTGATTTAAATGACCAGTGTTACGGTTAGGGTTAGGGTTACGCCTAGGTGTAGAGCTTTTTAAACCAGCAAGCTCTGAGCTCCAGGCACACGGCAGCTGCGAAAGGCATCCCAAGGGGAGCACAAAAGTGCCAGAAAATGGCTGCCTCCACACGTTTTCATTGGCACCATTGCTAAGCCTAGGCTGAATTACCAGCCTCCAGTCTCAGCTAGGGACATGGTCTTTTTACACCAGGAAGCCCTGAGCTCCAGGCACACGGCAGCTGTTTAAGGCATCCCAAGGGGAGTACAAAAGTGCCACAACATGGCTGTGTCCACAGCTTTTCCCTTGGGATAATTCCTAAACCCAGGCTGATTTAAATGACCAGTGTTACGGTTAGGGTTAGGGTTACGCCTAGGTGTAGAACTTTTTAAACCAGCAAGCTCTGAGCTCCAGGCACACGGTAGCTGTGCAAGGCATCCCAAAAGGAGCACAAAAGTGCCAGGAAATGGCTGCCCCCACACGTTTTCATTGGCACCATTGCTAAGCCTGGGCTGAATTACCTGCCTCCAGTCTCAGCTAGGGACATGGATTTTTAAACCAGGAAGCCCTGAGCTCCAAGCACACGACAGCTGTGAAAGGCATCCCAAGGGGAGTACAAAAGTGCAACAACATGGCAGCTTTCACAGCTTTTTCCTTGGCACCATCCCTATACCTAGGCTGATTTATCTGCCTTGGGTTAGGGTTAGGGCTCAGCCAAGGGCTAGGATTTTTTTAACCAGGAAGCCCTGAGTTCCAGGCTTACTGCATCTGCCAAAGGCATCCCAAAGGGAGCGCAGAAGTGCCACAACATGGCTGCTTTCACAGCTTTTTCCTTAGGAAGAACCCTAATACCCGGCTGATTTACCTTCCTAGGGTTACTGTTAGGCTTAGGCCTAGGACTTTTAAAACCAGGAAGCCCTGTGCTCCAGGCACACTGCAGCTGTTAAAGGCATCCCAAGGGGAGCGCAAAAGTGACACAACTTGGCTGCCTCCACTGCTATTTCCATGAGACCATCCCGAATCATAGGCTGATTTTCCTTCCTAGGCTTAAGGTTTGAGTTAGGCCTAGGGTTAGTGTCCTTTTAACCAGAAAGCCCTGAGTTCCAAGAACACAGCAGCTGCGAAGGACTACCCAAGAAGAGCGCAGAAGTGCCTCAACATGCCTGCCTCCACAGCTTTTTCCTTGGGGACGTCCCGAAACGAAGGCTGATTTAGAAGCCTCCAGTTTGGGCTAAATTTGTGGGTTTTAACACCAGGAAGCCCTGTGCTCCAAGCACACTGCAGCTGTGAAAGGCATCCCAAGGGGAGCGCAAAAGTGACACAACTTGGCTGCCTCCACTGCTATTTCCATGAGACCATCCCGAATCATAGGCTGATTTTCCTTCCTAGGCTTAAGGTTTGAGTTAGGCCTAGGGTTAGTGTTCTTTTAACCAGAAAGCCCTGAGTTCCAAGAACACAGCAGCTGCGAAGGACTACCCAAGAAGAGCGCAGAAGTGCCTCAACATGCCTGCCTCCACAGCTTTTTCCTTGGGGACGTCCCGAAACGAAGGCTGATTTAGAAGCCTCCAGTTTGGGCTAAAGTTGTGGTTTTTTAAACCAGGAAGCCCTGTGCTCCAAGCACACTGCAGCTGTGAAAGGCATCCCAAGGGGAGCGCAAAAGTGCCACAACATGGCTGTCTCCACAGCTTTTCCCTTGGGATAATTCCTAAACCCAGGCTGATTTAAATGACCAGTGTTACGGTTAGGGTTAGGGTTACGCCTAGGTGTAGAGCTTTTTAAACCAGCAAGCTCTGAGCTCCAGGCACACGGCAGCTGCGCAAGGCATCCCAAAAGGAGCACAAAAGTGCCAGGAAATGGCTGCCTCCACACGTTTTCATTGGCACCATTGCTAAGCCTAGGCTGAATTACCTGCCTCCAGTCTCAGCTAGGGACATGGTTTTTTAAACCAGGAAGCCCTGAGCTCCAGGCACACGGCAGCTGTGAAAGGCATCCCAAGGGGAGTACAAAAGTGCAACAACATGGCAGCTTTCACAGCTTTTTCCTTGGCACCATCCCTATACCTAGGCTGATTTATCTGCCTAGCGTTAGGGTTAGGGCTCAGCCAAGGGCAAGGATTTTTTTAACCAGAAAGCCCTGAGTTCCAGGCTTACTGCATCTGCCAAAGGCATCCCAAAGGGAGCGCAGAAGTGCCACAACATGGCTGCTTTCACAGCTTTTTCCTTAGGAAGAACCCTAATACCCGGCTGATTTACCTTCCTCGGGTTACTGTTAGGCTTAGGCCTAGGACTTTTAAAACCAGGAAGCCCTGTGCTCCAGGCACACTGCAGCTGTTAAAGGCATCCCAAGGGGAGCGCAAAAGTGACACAACTTGGCTGCCTCCACTGCTATTTCCATGAGACCATCCCGAATCATAGGCTGATTTTCCTTCCTAGGCTTAAGGTTTGAGTTAGGCCTAGGGTTAGTGTTCTTTTAACCAGAAAGCCCTGAGTTCCAAGAACACAGCAGCTGCGAAGGACTACCCAAGAAGAGCGCAGAAGTGCCTCAACATGCCTGCCTCCACAGCTTTTTCCTTGGGGATGTCCCGAAACGAAGGCTGATTTAGAAGCCTCCAGTTTGGGCTAAAGTTGTGGTTTTGTAAACCAGGAAGCCCTGTGCTCCAAGCACACTGCAGCTGTGAAAGGCATCCCAAGGGGAGCGCAAAAGTGCCACAACATGGCTGTGTCCACAGCTTTTCCCTTGGGATAATTCCTAAACCCAGGCTGATTTAAATGACCAGTGTTACGGTTAGGGTTAGGGTTACGCCTAGGTGTAGAGCTTTTTAAACCAGCAAGCTCTGAGCTCCAGGCACACGGCAGCTGCGAAAGGCATCCCAAGGGGAGCACAAAAGTGCCAGAAAATGGCTGCCTCCACACGTTTTCATTGGCACCATTGCTAAGCCTAGGCTGAATTACCAGCCTCCAGTCTCAGCTAGGGACATGGTCTTTTAAACCAGGAAGCCCTGTGCTCCAGACACACTGCAGCTGTGAAAGGCATCCCAAGGGGAGTGCAAATGTGCCAGAAAATGGCTGCCTCCACACGTTTTCATTGGCACCATTGCTAAGCCTAGTCTGAATTTCCTGCCTCCAGTCTCAGCTACGGACATGGTTTTTAAACCAGGAAGCCCTGAGCTCCAAGCACACGACAGCTGTGAAAGTCATCCCAAGGGGAGTACAAAAGTGCAACAACATGGCAGCTTTCACAGCTTTTTCCTTGGCACCATCCCTATACCTAGGCTGATTTATCTGCCTAGGGTTAGGGTTAGGGCTCAGCCAAGGGCTAGGATTTTTTTAACCAGGAAGCCCTGAGTTCCAGGCTTACTGCATCTGCCAAAGGCATCCCAAAGGGAGCGCAGAAGTGCCACAACATGGCTGCTTTCACAGCTTTTTCCTTAGGAAGAACCCTAATACCTGGCTGATTTACCTTCCTAGGGTTACTGTTAGGCTTAGGCCTAGGACTTTTAAAACCAGGAAGCCCTGTGCTCCAGGCACACTGCAGCTGTTAAAGGCATCCCAAGGGGAGCGCAAAAGTGACACAACTTGGCTGCCTCCACTGCTATTTCCATGAGACCATCCCGAATCATAGGCTGATTTTCCTTCCTAGGCTTAAGGTTTGAGTTAGGCCTAGGGTTAGTGTTCTTTTAACCAGAAAGCCCTGAGTTCCAAGAACACAGCAGCTGCGAAGGACTACCCAAGAAGAGCGCAGAAGTGCCTCAACATGCCTGCCTCCACAGCTTTTTCCTTGGGGACGTCCCGAAACGAAGGCTGATTTAGAAGCCTCCAGTTTGGGCTAAAGTTGTGGTTTTTTAAACAAGGAAGCCCTGTGCTCCAAGCACACTGCAGCTGTGAAAGGCATCCCAAGGGGAGCGCAAAAGTGCCACAACATGGCTGTCTCCACAGCTTTTCCCTTGGGATAATTCCTAAACCCAGGCTGATTTAAATGACCAGTGTTACGGTTAGGGTTATGGTTACGCCTAGGTGTAGAGCTTTTTAAACCAGCAAGCTCTGAGCTCCAGGCACATGGCGGCTGCAAAAGGCATCCCAAGGGGAGCACAAAAGTGCCAGGAAATGGCTGCCTCCACACGTTTTCATTGGCACCATTGCTAAGCCTAGGCTGAATTACCTGCCTCCAGTCTCAGCTAGGGACATGGTTTTTTAAACCAGGAAGCCCTGAGCTCCAGGCACACGGCAGCTGTGAAAGGCATCCCAAGGGGAGTACAAAAGTGCAACAACATGGCAGCTTTCACAGCTTTTTCCTTGGCACCATCCCTATACCTAGGCTGATTTATCTGCCTTGGGTTAGGGTTAGGGCTCAGCCAAGGGCTAGGATTTTTTTAACCAGGAATCCGTGAGTTCCAGGCTTACTGCATCTGCCAAAGGCATCCCAAAGGGAGCGCAGAAGTGCCACAACATGGCTGCTTTCACAGCTTTTTCCTTAGGAAGAACCCTAATACCCGGCTGATTTACCTTCCTAGGGTTACTGTTAGGCTTAGGCCTAGGACTTTTAAAACCAGGAAGCCCTGTGCTCCAGGCACACTGCAGCTGTTAAAGGCATCCCAAGGGGAGCACAAAAGTGACACAACTTGGCTGCCTCCACTGCTATTTCCATGAGACCATCCCGAATCATAGGCTGATTTTCCTTCCTAGGCTTAAGGTTTGAGTTAGGCCTAGGGTTAGTGTTCTTTTAACCAGAAAGCCCTGAGTTCTAAGAACACAGCAGCTGCGAAGGACTACCCAAGAAGAGCGCAGAAGTGCCTCAACATGCCTGCCTCCACAGCTTTTTCCTTGGGGACGTCCCGAAACGAAGGCTGATTTAGAAGCCTCCAGTTTGGGCTAAAGTTGTGGTTTTGTAAACCAGGAAGCCCTGTGCTCCAAGCACACTGCAGCTGTGAAAGGCATCCCAAGGGGAGCGCAAAAGTGCCACAACATGGCTGTCTCCACAGCTTTTCCCTTGGGATAATTCCTAAACCCAGGCTGATTTAAATGACCAGTGTTACGGTTAGGGTTAGGGTTACGCCTAGGTGTAGAGCTTTTTAAACCAGCAAGCTCTGAGCTCCAGGCACACGGCAGCTGCGAAAGGCATCCCAAGGGGAGCACAAAAGTGCCAGAAAATGGCTGCCTCCACACGTTTTCATTGGCATCATTGCTAAGCCTAGGCTGAATTACCTGCCTCCAGTCTCAGCTAGGGATATGGTCTTTTAAACCAGGAAGCCCTGTGCTCCAGACACACTGCAGCTGTGAAAGGCATCTTAAGGGGAGTACAAAAGTGCCAGAAAATGGCTGCCTCCACACGTTTTCATTGGCACCATTGCTAAGCCTGGGCTGTATTACCTGCCTCCAGTCTCAGCTTGGGACATGGTTTTTTAAACCAGGAAGCCCTGAGCTCCAAGCACACGACAGCTGTGAAAGGCATCCCAAGGGGAGTACAAAAGTGCAACAACATGGCAGCTTTCACAGCTTTTTCCTTGGCACCATCCCTATACCTACGTTGATTTATCTGCCTTGGGTTAGGGTTAGGGCTCAGCCAAGGGCTAGGATTTTTTTAACCAGGAAGCCGTGAGTTCCAGGCTTACTGCATCTGCCAAAGGCATCCCAAAGGGAGCGCAGAAGTGCCACAACATGGCTGCTTTCACAGCTTTTTCCTTAGGAAGAACCCTAATACCCGGCTGATTTACCTTCCTAGGGTTACTGTTAGGCTTAGGCCTAGGACTTTTAAAACCAGGAAGCCCTGTGCTCCAGGCACACTGCAGCTGTTAAAGGCATCCCAAGGGGAGCGCAAAAGTGACACAACTTGGCTGCCTCCACTGCTATTTCCATGAGACCATCCCGAATCATAGGCTGATTTTCCTTCCTAGGCTTAAGGTTTGAGTTAGGCCTAGGGTTAGTGTTCTTTTAACCAGAAAGCCCTGAGTTCTAAGAACACAGCAGCTGTGCAGGACTACCCAAGAAGAGCGCAGAAGTGCCTCAACATGCCTGCCTCCACAGCTTTTTCCTTGGGGACGTCCCGAAACGAAGGCTGATTTAGAAGCCTCCAGTTTGGGCTAAAGTTGTGGTTTTTTTATACCAGGAAGCCCTGTGCTCCAAGCACACTGCAGCTGTGAAAGGCATCCCAAGGGGAGCGCAAAAGTGCCACAACATGGCTGTCTCCACAGCTTTTCCCTTGGGATAATTCCTAAACCCAGGCTGATTTAAATGACCAGTGTTACGGTTAGGGTTAGGGTTACGCCTAGGTGTAGAGCTTTTTAAACCAGCAAGCTCTGAGCTCCAGGCACACGGCAGCTGCGAAAGGCATCCCAAGGGGAGCACAAAAGTGCCAGAAAATGGCTGCCTCCACACGTTTTCATGGGCATCATTGCTAAGCCTAGGCTGAATTACCTGCCTCCAGTCTCAGCTAGGGATATGGTCTTTTAAACCAGAAAGCCCTGTGCTCCAGACACACTGCAGCTGTGAAAGGCATCCCAAGGGGAGTACAAAAGTGCCAGAAAATGGCTGCCTCCACACGTTTTCATTGGCACCATTGCTAAGCCTGGGCTGAATTACCTGCCTCCAGTCTCAGCTAGGGACATGGTTTTTTAAACCAGGAAGCCCTGAGCTCCAAGCACACGACAGCTGCGAAAGGCATCCCAAGGGGAGTACAAAAGTGCAACAACATGGCAGCTTTCACAGCTTTTTCCTTGGCACCATCCCTATACCTAGGCTGATTTATCTGCCTTGGGTTAGGGTTAGGGCTCAGCCAAGTGCTAGGATTTTTTTAACCAGGAAGCCGTGAGTTCCAGGCTTACTGCATCTGCCAAAGGCATCCCAAAGGGAGCGCAGAAGTGCCACAACATGGCTGCTTTCACAGCTTTTTCCTTAGGAAGAACCCTAATACCCGGCTGATTTACCTTCCTAGGGTTACTGTTAGGCTTAGGCCTAGGACTTTTAAAACCAGGAAGCCCTGTGCTCCAGGCACACTGCAGCTGTTAAAGGCATCCCAAGGGGAGCACAAAAGTGACACAACTTGGCTGCCTCCACTGCTATTTCCATGAGACCATCCCGAATCATAGGCTGATTTTCCTTCCTAGGCTTAAGGTTTGAGTTAGGCCTAGGGTTAGTGTTCTTTTAACCAGAAAGCCCTGAGTTCTAAGAACACAGCAGCTGCGAAGGACTACCCAAGAAGAGCGCAGAAGTGCCTCAACATGCCTGCCTCCACAGCTTTTTCCTTGGGGACGTCCCGAAACGAAGGCTGATTTAGAAGCCTCCAGTTTGGGCTAAAGTTGTGGGCTTTACAACAGGAAGCCCTGTGCTCCAAGCACACTGCAGCTGTGAAAGGCATCCCAAGGGGAGCGCAAAAGTGCCACAACATGGCTGTCTCCACAGCTTTTCCCTTGGGATAATTCCTAAACCCAGGCTGATTTAAATGACCAGTGTTACGGTTAGGGTTAGGGTTACGCCTAGGTGTAGAGCTTTTTAAACCAGCAAGCTCTGAGCTCCAGGCACACGGCAGCTGCGAAAGGCATCCCAAGGGGAGCACAAAAGTGCCAGAAAATGGCTGCCTCCACACGTTTTCATTGGCACCATTGCTAAGCCTAGGCTGAATTACCTGCCTCCAGTCTCAGCTAGGGATATGGTCTTTTAAACCAGGAAGCCCTGTGCTCCAGACACACTGCAGCTGTGAAAGGCATCTTAAGGGGAGTACAAAAGTGCCAGAAAATGGCTGCCTCCACACGTTTTCATTGGCACCATTGCTAAGCCTGGGCTGAATTACCTGCCTCCAGTCTCAGCTTGGGACATGGTTTTTTAAACCAGGAAGCCCTGAGCTCCAAGCACACGACAGCTGTGAAAGGCATCCCAAGGGGAGTACAAAAGTGCAACAACATGGCAGCTTTCACAGCTTTTTCCTTGGCACCATCCCTATACCTACGCTGATTTATCTGCCTAGGGTTAGGGTTAGGGCTCAGCCAAGGGCTAGGATTTTTTTAACCAGGAAGCCGTGAGTTCCAGGCTTACTGCATCTGCCAAAGGCATCCCAAAGGGAGCGCAGAAGTGCCACAACATGGCTGCTTTCACAGCTTTTTCCTTAGGAAGAACCCTAATACCCGGCTGATTTACCTTCCTAGGGTTACTGTTAGGCTTAGGCCTAGGACTTTTAAAACCAGGAAGCCCTGTGCTCCAGGCACACTGCAGCTGTTAAAGGCATCCCAAGGGGAGCGCAAAAGTGACACAACTTGGCTGCCTCCACTGCTATTTCCATGAGACCATCCCGAATCATAGGCTGATTTTCCTTCCTAGGCTTAAGGTTTGAGTTAGGCCTAGGGTTAGTGTTCTTTTAACCAGAAAGCCCTGAGTTCTAAGAACACAGCAGCTGTGAAGGACTACCCAAGAAGAGCGCAGAAGTGCCTCAACATGCCTGCCTCCACAGCTTTTTCCTTGGGGACGTCCCGAAACGAAGGCTGATTTAGAAGCCTCCAGTTTGGGCTAAAGTTGTGGTTTTTTACACCAGGAAGCCCTGTGCTCCAAGCACACTGCAGCTGTGAAAGGCATCCCAAGGGGAGCGCAAAAGTGCCACAACATGGCTGTCTCCACAGCTTTTCCCTTGGGATAATTCCTAAACCCAGGCTGATTTAAATGACCAGTGTTACGGTTAGGGTTAGGGTTACGCCTAGGTGTAGAGCTTTTTAAACCAGCAAGCTCTGAGCTCCAGGCACACGGCAGCTGCGAAAGGCATCCCAAGGGGAGCACAAAAGTGCCAGAAAATGGCTGCCTCCACACGTTTTCATGGGCATCATTGCTAAGCCTAGGCTGAATTACCTGCCTCCAGTCTCAGCTAGGGATATGGTCTTTTAAACCAGGAAGCCCTGTGCTCCAGACACACTGCAGCTGTGAAAGGCATCCCAAGGGGAGTACAAAAGTGCCAGAAAATGGCTGCCTCCACACGTTTTCATTGGCACCATTGCTAAGCCTGGGCTGAATTACCTGCCTCCAGTCTCAGCTAGGGACATGGTTTTTTAAACCAGGAAGCCCTGAGCTCCAAGCACACGATAGCTGTGAAAGGCATCCCAAGGGGAGTACAAAAGTGCAACAACATGGCAGCTTTCACAGCTTTTTCCTTGGCACCATCCCTATACCTAGGCTGATTTATCTACCTTGGGTTAGGGTTAGGGCTCAGCCAAGGGCTAGGATTTTTTTAACCAGGAAGCCGTGAGTTCCAGGCTTACTGCATCTGCCAAAGGCATCCCAAAGGGAGCGCAGAAGTGCCACAACATGGCTGCTTTCACAGCTTTTTCCTTAGGAAGAACCCTAATACCCGGCTGATTTACCTTCCTAGGGTTACTGTTAGGCTTAGGCCTAGGACTTTTAAAACCAGGAAGCCCTGTGCTCCAGGCACACTGCAGCTGTTAAAGGCATCCCAAGGGGAGCGCAAAAGTGACACAACTTGGCTGCCTCCACTGCTATTTCCATGAGACCATCCCGAATCATAGGCTGATTTTCCTTCCTAGGCTTAAGGTTTGAGTTAGGCCTAGGGTTAGTGTCCTTTTCACCAGAAAGCCCTGAGTTCCAAGAACACAGCAGCTGCGAAGGACTACCCAAGAAGAGCGCAGAAGTGCCTCAACATGCCTGCCTCCACAGCTTTTTCCTTGGGGACGTCCCGAAACGAAGGCTGATTTAGAAGCCTCCAGTTTGGGCTAAAGTTGTGGTTTTTTAAACCAGGAAGCCCTGTGCTCCAAGCACGCTGCAGCTGTGAAAGGCATCCCAAGGGGAGTACAAAAGTGCAACAACATGGCAGCTTTCACAGCTTTTTCCTTGGCACCATCCCTATACCTAGGCTGATTTATCTGCCTAGGGTTAGGGTTAGGGCTCAGCCTAGGGCTAGGATTTTTTTAACCAGGCAGCCCTGAGTTCCAGGCTTACTGCATCTGCCAAAGGCATCCCAAAGGGAGCGCAGAAGTGCCACAACATGGCTGCTTTCACAGCTTTTTCCTTAGGAAGAACCCTAATACCCGGCTGATTTACCTTCCTAGGGTTACTGTTAGGCTTAGGCCTAGGACTTTTAAAACCAGGAAGCCCTGTGCTCCAGGCACACTGCAGCTGTTAAAGGCATCCCAAGGGGAGCGCAAAAGTGACACAACTTGGCTGCCTCCACTGCTATTTCCATGAGACCATCCCGAATCATAGGCTGATTTTCCTTCCTAGGCTTAAGGTTTGAGTTAGGCCTAGGGTTAGTGTTCTTTTAACCAGAAAGCCCTGAGTTCCAAGAACACAGCAGCTGCGAAGGACTACCCAAGAAGAGCGCAGAAGTGCCTCAACATGCCTGCCTCCACAGCTTTTTCCTTGGGGACGTCCCGAAACGAAGGCTGATTTAGAAGCCTCCAGTTTGGGCTAAAGTTGTGGTTTTTTACACCAGGAAGCCCTGTGCTCCAAGCACACTGCAGCTGTGAAAGGCATCCCAAGGGGAGCGCAAAAGTGCCACAACATGGCTGTCTCCACAGCTTTTCCCTTGGGATAATTCCTAAACCCAGGCTGATTTAAATGACCAGTGTTACGGTTAGGGTTAGGGTTACGCCTAGGTGTAGAGCTTTTTAAACCAGCAAGCTCTGAGCTCCAGGCACACGGCAGCTGCGAAAGGCATCCCAAGGGGAGCACAAAAGTGCCAGAAAATGGCTGCCTCCACACGTTTTCATTGGCACCATTGCTAAGCCTAGGCTGAATCACCTGCCTCCAGTCTCAGCTAGGGACATTGTTTTTTAAACCAGGAAGCCCTGAGCTCCAGGCACACGGCAGCTGTGAAAGGCATTCCAAGGGGAGTACAAAAGTGCAACAACATGGCAGCTTTCACAGCTTTTTCCTTGGCACCATCCCTATACCTAGGCTGATTTATCTGCCTAGGGTTAGGGTTAGGGCTCAGCCTAGGGCTAGGATTTTTTTAAGCAGGAAGCCCTGAGTTCCAGGCTTACTGCATCTGCCAAAGGCATCCCAAAGGGAGCGCAGAAGTGCCACAACATGGCTGCTTTCACAGCTTTTTCCTTAGGAAGAACCCTAATACCCGGCTGATTTACCTTCCTAGGGTTACTGTTAGGCTTAGGCCTAGGACTTTTAAAACCAGGAAGCCCTGTGCTCCAGGCACACTGCAGCTGTTAAAGGCATCCCAAGGGGAGCGCAAAAGTGACACAACTTGGCTGCCTCCACTGCTATTTCCATGAGACCATCCCGAATCATAGGCTGATTTTCCTTCCTAGGCTTAAGGTTTGAGTTAGGCCTAGGGTTAGTGTTCTTTTAACCAGAAAGCCCTGAGTTCCAAGAACACAGCAGCTGCGAAGGACTACCCAAGAAGAGCGCAGAAGTGCCTCAACATGCCTGCCTCCACAGCTTTTTCCTTGGGGACGTCCCGAAACGAAGGCTGATTTAGAAGCCTCCAGTTTGGGCTAAAGTTGTGGTTTTTTACACCAGGAAGCCCTGTGCTACAAGCACACTGCAGCTGTGAAAGGCATCCCAAGGGGAGCGCAAAAGTGCCACAACATGGCTGTCTCCACAGCTTTTCCCTTGGGATAATTCCTAAACCCAGGCTGATTTAAATGACCAGTGTTACGGTTAGGGTTAGGGTTACGCCTAGGTGTAGAGCTTTTTAAACCAGCAAGCTCTGAGCTCCAGGCACACGGCAGCTGCGAAAGGCATCCCAAGGGGAGCACAAAAGTGCCAGAAAATGGCTGCCTCCACACGTTTTCATTGGCACCATTGCTAAGCCTAGGCTGAATCACCTGCCTCCCGTCTCAGCTAGGGACATGGTTTTTTAAACCAGGAAGCCCTGAGCTCCAGGCACACGGCAGCTGTGAAAGGCATCCCAAGGGGAGTACAAAAGTGCAACAACATGGCAGCTTTCACAGCTTTTTCCTTGGCACCATCCCTATACCTAGGCTGATTTATCTGCCTAGGGTTAGGGTTAGGGCTCAGCCTAGGGCTAGGATTTTTTAACCAGGAAGCCCTGAGTTCCAGGCTTACTGCATCTGCCAAAGGCATCCCAAAGGGAGCGCAGAAGTGCCACAACATGGCTGCTTTCACAGCTATTTCCTTAGGAAGAACCCTAATACCCGGCTGATTTACCTTCCTAGGGTTACTGTTAGGCTTAGGCCTAGGACTTTTAAAACCAGGAAGCCCTGTGCTCCAGGCACACTGCAGCTGTTAAAGGCATCCCAAGGGGAGCGCAAAAGTGACACAACTTGGCTGCCTCCACTGCTATTTCCATGAGACCATCCCAAATCATAGGCTGATTTTCCTTCCTAGGCTTAAGGTTTGAGTTAGGCCTAGGGTTAGTGTTCTTTTAACCAGAAAGCCCTGAGTTCCAAGAAGACAGCAGCTGCGAAGGGCTAGCCAAGAAGAGCGCAGAAGTGCCTCAACATGCCTGCCTCCACAGCTTTTTCCTTGGGGACGTCCCGAAACGAAGGCTGATTTAGAAGCCTCCAGTTTGGGCTAAAGTTGTGGTTTTTTAAACCAGGAAGCCCTGTGCTCCAAGCACACTGCAGCTGTGAAAGGCATCCCAAGGGGAGTGCAAAAGTGCCACAACATGGCTGTCTCCACAGCTTTTCCCTTGGGATAATTCCTAAACCCAGGCTGATTTAAATGACCAGTGTTACGGTTAGGGTTAGGAATACGCCTAGGTGTAGAGCTTTTTAAACCAGAAGGCTCTGAGCTCCAGGCACACGGCAGCTGCGAAAGGCATCCCAAGGGGAGCACAAAAGTGCCAGAAAATGGCTTCCTCCACACGTTTTCATTGGCACCATTGCTAAGCCTAGGCTGAATCACCTGCCTCCAGTCTCAGCTAGGGACATGGTTTTTTAAACCAGGAAGCCCTGAGCTCCAGGCACTTGGCAGCTGTGAAAGGCATCCCAAGGGGAGTACAAAAGTGCAACAACATGGCAGCTTTCACAGCTTTTTCCTTGGCACCATCCCTATACCTAGGCTGATTTATCTGCCTAGGGTTAGGGTTAGGGCTCAGCCAAGGGCAAGGATTTTTTTAAGCAGGAAGCCCTGAGTTCCAGGCTTACTGCATCTGCCAAAGGCATCCCAAAGGGAGTGCAGAAGTGCCACAACATGGCTGCTTTCACAGCTTTTTCCTTAGGAAGAACCCTAATACCCGGCTGATTTACCTTCCTAGGGTTACTGTTAGGCTTAGGCCTAGGACTTTTAAAACCAGGAAGCCCTGTGCTCCAGGCACACTGCAGCTGTTAAAGGCATCCCAAGGGGAGCGCAAAAGTGACACAACTTGGCTGCCTCCACTGCTATTTCCATGAGACCATCCCAAATCATAGGCTGATTTTCCTTCCTAGGCTTAAGGTTTGAGTTAGGCCTAGGGTTAGTGTTCTTTTAACCAGAAAGCCCTGAGTTCAAGAACACAGCAGCTGCGAAGGTCTACCCAAGAAGAGCGCAGAAGTGCCTCAACATGCCTGCCTCCACAGCTTTTTCCTTGGGGACGTCCCGAAACGAAGGCTGATTTAGAAGCCTCCAGTTTGGGCTAAAGTTGTGGTTTTTAAAAGCAGGAAGCCCTGTGCTCCAAGCACACTGCAGCTGTGAAAGGCATCCCAAGGGGAGCGCAAAAGTGCCACAACATGGCTGTCTCCACAGCTTTTCCCTTGGGATAATTCCTAAACCCAGGCTGATTTAAATGACCAGTGTTACGGTTAGGGTTAGGGTTACGCCTAGGTGTAGAGCTTTTTAAACCAGCAAGCTCTGATCTCCAGGCACACGGCAGCTGCGAAAGGCATCCCAAGGGGAGCACAAAAGTGCCAGAAAATGGCTGCCTCCACACGTTTTCATTGGCACCATTGCTAAGCCTAGGCTGAATCACCTGCCTCCAGTCTCAGCTAGGGACATGGTTTTTTAAACCAGTAAGCCCTGAGCTCCAGGCACACGGCAGCTCTGAAAGGCATCCCAAGGGGAGTACAAAAGTGCAACAACATGGCAGCTTTCACAGCTTTTTCCTTGGCACCATCCCTATACCTAGGCTGATTTATCTGCCTAGGGTTAGGGTTAGGGCTCAGCCTAGGGCTAGGATTTTTTTAACCAGGAAGCCCTGAGTTCCAGGCTTACTGCATCTGCCAAAGGCATCCCAAAGGGAGCGCAGAAGTGCCACAACATGGCTGCTTTCACAGCTTTTTCCTTAGGAAGAACCCTAATACCCGGCTGATTTACCTTCCTAGGGTTACTGTTAGGCTTAGGCCTAGGACTTTTAAAACCAGGAAGCCCTGTGCTCCAGGCACACTGCAGCTGTTAAAGGCATCCCAAGGGGAGCGCAAAAGTGACACAACTTGGCTGCCTCCACTGCTATTTCCATGAGACCATCCCGAATCATAGGCTGATTTTCCTTCCTAGGCTTAAGGTTTGAGTTAGGCCTAGGGTTAGTGTTCTTTTAACCAGAAAGCCCTGAGTTCCAAGAACACAGCAGCTGCGAAGGACTACCCAAGAAGAGCGCAGAAGTGCCTCAACATGCCTGCCTCCACAGCTTTTTCCTTGGGGACGTCCCGAAACGAAGGCTGATTTAGAAGCCTCCAGTTTGGGCTAAAGTTGTGGTTTTTTACACCAGGAAGCCCTGTGCTCCAAGCACACTGCAGCTGTGAAAGGCATCCCAAGGGGAGCGCAAAAGTGCCACAACATGGCTGTCTCCACAGCTTTTCCCTTGGGATAATTCCTAAACCCAGGCTGATTTAAATGACCAGTGTTACGGTTAGGGTTAGGGTTACGCCTAGGTGTAGAGCTTTTTAAACCAGCAAGCTCTGAGCTCCAGGCACACGGCAGCTGCGAAAGGCATCCCAAGGGGAGCACAAAAGTGCCAGAAAATGGCTGCCTCCACACGTTTTCATTGGCACCATTGCTAAGCCTAGGCTGAATCACCTGCCTCCAGTCTCAGCTAGGGACATTGTTTTTTAAACCAGGAAGCCCTGAGCTCCAGGCACACGGCAGCTGTGAAAGGCATCCCAAGGGGAGTACAAAAGTGCAACAACATGGCAGCTTTCACAGCTTTTTCCTTGGCACCATCCCTATACCTAGGCTGATTTATCTGCCTAGGGTTAGGGTTAGGGCTCAGCCTAGGGCAAGGATTTTTTTAACCAGGAAGCCCTGAGTTCCAGGCTTACTGCATCTGCCAAAGGCATCCCAAAGGGAGCGCAGAAGTGCCACAACATGGCTGCTTTCACAGCTTTTTCCTTAGGAAGAACCCTAATACCCGGCTGATTTACCTTCCTAGGGTTACTGTTAGGCTTAGGCCTAGGACTTTTAAAACCAGGAAGCCCTGTGCTCCAGGCACACTGCAGCTGTTAAAGGCATCCCAAGGGGAGCGCAAAAGTGACACAACTTGGCTGCCTCCACTGCTATTTCCATGAGACCATCCCAAATCATAGGCAGATTTTCCTTCCTAGGCTTAAGGTTTGAGTTAGGCCTAGGGTTAGTGTTCTTTTAACCAGAAAGCCCTGAGTTCCAAGAACACAGCACCTGCGAAGGACTACCCAAGAAGAGCGCAGAAGTGCCTCAACATGCCTGCCTCCACAGCTTTTTCCTTGGGGACGTCCCGAAACGAAGGCTGATTTAGCAGCATCAAGTTTGGGCTAAAGTTGTGGTTTTTTAAACCAGGAAGCCCTGTGCTCCAAGCACACTGCAGCTGTGAAAGGCATCCCAAGGGGAGCGCAAAAGTGCCACAACATGGCTGTCTCCACAGCTTTTCCCTTGGGATAATTGCTAAACCAAGGCTGATTTAAATGACCAGTGTTACGGTTAGGGTTAGGGTTACGCCTAGGTGTAGAGCTTTTTAAACCAGCAAGCTCTGATCTCCAGGCACACGGCAGCTGCGAAAGGCATCCCAAGGGGAGCACAAAAGTGCCAGAAAATGGCTGCCTCCACACGTTTTCATTGGCACCATTGCTAAGCCTAGGCTGAATCACCTGCCTCCAGTCTCAGCTAGGGACATGGTTTTTTAAACCAGTAAGCCCTGAGCTCCAGGCACACGGCAGCTCTGAAAGGCATCCCAAGGGGAGTACAAAAGTGCAACAACATGGCAGCTTTCACAGCTTTTTCCTTGGCACCATCCCTATACCTAGGCTGATTTATCTGCCTAGGGTTAGGGTTAGGGCTCAGCCAAGGGCAAGGATTTTTTTAACCAGGAAGCCCTGAGTTCCAGGCTTACTGCATCTGCCAAAGGCATCCCAAAGGGAGCGCAGAAGTGCCACAACATGGCTGCTTTCACAGCTTTTTCCTTAGGAAGAACCCTAATACCCGGCTGATTTACCTTCCTAGGGTTACTGTTAGGCTTAGGCCTAGGACTTTTAAAACCAGGAAGCCCTGTGCTCCAGGCACACTGCAGCTGTTAAAGGCATCCCAAGGGGAGCGCAAAAGTGACACAACTTGGCTGCCTCCACTGCTATTTCCATGAGACCATCCCGAATCATAGGCTGATTTTCCTTCCTAGGCTTAAGGTTTGAGTTAGGCCTAGGGTTAGTGTTCTTTTAACCAGAAAGCCCTGAGTTCCAAGAACACAGCAGCTGCGAAGGACTACCCAAGAAGAGCGCAGAAGTGCCTCAACATGCCTGCCTCCACAGCTTTTTCCTTGGGGACGTCCCGAAACGAAGGCTGATTTAGAAGCCTCCAGTTTGGGCTAAAGTTGTGGTTTTTTACACCAGGAAGCCCTGTGCTCCAAGCACACTGCAGCTGTGAAAGGCATCCCAAGGGGAGCGCAAAAGTGCCACAACATGGCTGTCTCCACAGCTTTTCCCTTGGGATAATTCCTAAACCCAGGCTGATTTAAATGACCAGTGTTACGGTTAGGGTTAGGGTTACCGCCTAGGTGTAGAGCTTTTTAAACCAGCAAGCTCTGAGCTCCAGGCACACGGCAGCTGCGAAAGGCATCCCAAGGGGAGCACAAAAGTGCCAGAAAATGGCTGCCTCCACACGTTTTCATTGGCACCATTGCTAAGCCTAGGCTGAATCACCTGCCTCCAGTCTCAGCTAGGGACATTGTTTTTTAAACCAGGAAGCCCTGAGCCCCAGGCACACGGCAGCTGTGAAAGGCATCCCAAGGGGAGTACAAAAGTGCAACAACATGGCAGCTTTCACAGCTTTTTCCTTGGCACCATCCCTATACCTAGGCTGATTTATCTGCCTAGGGTTAGGGTTAGGGCTCAGCCTAGGGCAAGGATTTTTTTAACCAGGAAGCCCTGAGTTCCAGGCTTACTGCATCTGCCAAAGGCATCCCAAAGGGAGCGCAGAAGTGCCACAACATGGCTGCTTTCACAGCTTTTTCCTTAGGAAGAACCCTAATACCCGGCTGATTTACCTTCCTAGGGTTACTGTTAGGCTTAGGCCTAGGACTTTTAAAACCAGGAAGCCCTGTGCTCCAGGCACACTGCAGCTGTTAAAGGCATCCCAAGGGGAGCGCAAAAGTGACACAACTTGGCTGCCTCCACTGCTATTTCCATGAGACCATCCCAAATCATAGGCAGATTTTCCTTCCTAGGCTTAAGGTTTGAGTTAGGCCTAGGGTTAGTGTTCTTTTAACCAGAAAGCCCTGAGTTCCAAGAACACAGCACCTGCGAAGGACTACCCAAGAAGAGCGCAGAAGTGCCTCAACATGCCTGCCTCCACAGCTTTTTCCTTGGGGACGTCCCGAAACGAAGGCTGATTTAGCAGCATCAAGTTTGGGCTAAAGTTGTGGTTTTTTAAACCAGGAAGCCCTGTGCTCCAAGCACACTGCAGCTGTGAAAGGCATCCCAAGGGGAGCGCAAAAGTGCCACAACATGGCTGTCTCGACAGCTTTTCCCTTGGGATAATTCCTAAACCCAGGCTGATTTAAATGACCAGTGTTACGGTTAGGGTTAGGGTTACGCCTAGGTGTAGAGCTTTTTAAACCAGCAAGCTCTGAGCTCCAGGCACACGGCAGCTGCGAAAGGCATCCCAAGGGGAGCACAAAAGTGCCAGAAAATGGCTGCCTCCACACGTTTTCATTGGCACCATTGCTAAGCCTAGGCTGAATCACCTGCCTCCCGTCTCAGCTAGGGACATGGTTTTTTAAACCAGGAAGCCCTGAGCTCCAGGCACTTGGCAGCTGTGAAAGGCATCCCAAGGGGAGCGCAAAAGTGCCACAACATGGCTGTCTCCACAGCTTTTCCCTTGGGATAATTCCTAAACCCAGGCTGATTTAAATGACCAGTGTTACGGTTAGGGTTAGGGTTACGCCTAGGTGTAGAGCTTTTTAAACCAGCAAGCTCTGAGCTCCAGGCACACGGCAGCTGCGAAAGGCATCCCAAGGGGAGCACAAAAGTGCCAGAAAATGGCTGCCTCCACACGTTTTCATTGGCACCATTGCTAAGCCTAGGCTGAATCACCTGCCTCCAGTCTCAGCTAGGGACATGGTTTTTTAAACCAGGAAGCCCTGAGCTCCAGGCACACGGCAGCTGTGAAAGGCATCCCAAGGGGAGTACAAAAGTGCAACAACATGGCAGCTTTCACAGCTTTTTCCTTGGCACCATCCCTATACCTAGGCTGATTTATCTGCCTAGGGTTAGGGTTAGGGCTCAGCCTAGGGCTAGGATTTTTTTAACCAGGAA
The DNA here is from genome assembly GCF_027579445.1 of Ammospiza nelsoni. Taxonomy (NCBI): domain Eukaryota; kingdom Metazoa; phylum Chordata; class Aves; order Passeriformes; family Passerellidae; genus Ammospiza; species Ammospiza nelsoni. The sequence continues at coordinate 332,899 of NW_026683190.1, read as the reverse complement.
GCCCTGAGTTCCAGGCTTACTGCATCTGCCAAAGGCATCCCAAAGGGAGCGCAGAAGGTCCACAACATGGCTGCTTTCACAGCTTTTTCCTTAGGAAGAACCCTAATACCCGGCTGATTTACCTTCCTAGGGTTACTGTTAGGCTTAGGCCTAGGACTTTTAAAACCAGGAAGCCCTGTGCTCCAGGCACACTGCAGCTGTGAAAGGCATCCCAAGGGGAGCGCAAAAGTGACACAACTTGGCTGCCTCCACTGCTATTTCCATGAGACCATCCCGAATCATAGGCTGATTTTCCTTCCTAGGCTTAAGGTTTGAGTTAGGCCTAGGGTTAGTGTTCTTTTAACCAGAAAGCCCTGAGTTCCAAGAACACAGCAGCTGCGAAGGACTACCCAAGAAGAGCGCAGAAGTGCCTCAACATGCCTGCCTCCACAGCTTTTTCCTTGGGGAAGTCCCGAAACAAAGGCTGATTTAGAAGCCTCCAGTTTGGGCTAAAGTTGTGGTTTTTTAAACCAGGAAGCCCTGTGCTCCAAGCACACTGCAGCTGTGAAAGGCATCCCAAGGGGAGCGCAAAAGTGCCACAACATGGCTGTCTCCACAGCTTTTCCCTTGGGATAATTCCTAAACCCAGGCTGATTTAAATGACCAGTGTTACGGTTAGGGTTAGGGTTACGCCTAGGTGTAGAGCTTTTTAAACCAGCAAGCTCTGAGCTCCAGGCACACGGCAGCTGCGAAAGGCATCCCAAGGGGAGCACAAAAGTGCCAGAAAATGGCTGCCTCCACACGTTTTCATTGGCACCATTGCTAAGCCTAGGCTGAATCACCTGCCTCCAGTCTCAGCTAGGGACATGGTTTTTTAAACCAGGAAGCCCTGAGCTCCAGGCACACGGCAGCTGTGAAAGGCATCCCAAGGGGAGTACAAAAGTGCAACAACATGGCAGCTTTCACAGCTTTTTCCTTGGCACCATCCCTATACCTAGGCTGATTTATCTGCCTAGGGTTAGGGTTAGGGCTCAGCCTAGGGCTAGGATTTTTTTAACCAGGAAGCCCTGAGTTCCAGGCTTACTGCATCTGCCAAAGGCATCCCAAAGGGAGCGCAGAAGTGCCACAACATGGCTGCTTTCACAGCTTTTTCCTTAGGAAGAACCCTAACACCCGGCTGATTTACCTTCCTAGGGTTACTGTTAGGCTTAGGCCTAGGACTTTTAAAACCAGGAAGCCCTGTGCTCCAGGCACACTGCAGCTGTTAAAGGCATCCCAAGGGGAGCGCAAAAGTGACACAACTTGGCTGCCTCCACTGCTATTTCCATGACACCATCCCGAATCATAGGCTGATTTTCCTTCCTAGGCTTAAGGTTTGAGTTAGGCCTAGGGTTAGTGTTCTTTTAACCAGAAAGCCCTGAGTTCCAAGAACACAGCAGCTGCGAAGGACTACCCAAGAAGAGCGCAGAAGTGCCTCAACATGCCTGCCTCCACAGCTTTTTCCTTGGGGACGTCCCGAAACAAAGGCTGATTTAGAAGCCTCCAGTTTGGGCTAAAGTTGTGGTTTTTTAAACCAGGAAGCCCTGTGCTCCAAGCACACTGCAGCTGTGAAAGGCATCCCAAGGGGAGCGCAAAAGTGCCACAACATGGCTGTCTCCACAGCTTTTCCCTTGGGATAATTCCTAAACCCAGGCTGATTTAAATGACCAGTGTTACGGTTAGGGTTAGGGTTACGCCTAGGTGTAGAGCTTTTTAAACCAGCAAGCTCTGAGCTCCAGGCACACGGCAGCTGCGAAAGGCATCCCAAGGGGAGCACAAAAGTGCCAGAAAATGGCTGCCTCCACACGTTTTCATTGGCACCATTGCTAAGCCTAGGCTGAATCACCTGCCTCCAGTCTCAGCTAGGGACATGGTTTTTTAAACCAGGAAGCCCTGAGCTCCAGGCACACGGCAGCTGTGAAAGGCATCCCAAGGGGAGTACAAAAGTGCAACAACATGGCAGCTTTCACAGCTTTTTCCTTGGCACCATCCCTATACCTAGGCTGATTTATCTGCCTAGGGTTAGGGTTAGGGCTCAGCCAAGGGCAAGGATTTTTTTAAGCAGGAAGCCCTGAGTTCCAGGCTTACTGCATCTGCCAAAGGCATCCCAAAGGGAGCGCAGAAGTGCCACAACATGGCTGCTTTCACAGCTTTTTCCTTAGGAAGAACCCTAATACCCGGCTGATTTACCTTCCTAGGGTTACTGTTAGGCTTAGGCCTAGGACTTTTAAAACCAGGAAGCCCTGTGCTCCAGGCACACTGCAGCTGTTAAAGGCATCCCAAGGGGAGCGCAAAAGTGACACAACTTGGCTGCCTCCACTGCTATTTCCATGACACCATCCCGAATCATAGGCTGATTTTCCTTCCTAGGCTTAAGGTTTGAGTTAGGCCTAGGGTTAGTGTTCTTTTAACCAGAAAGCCCTGAGTTCCAAGAACACAGCAGCTGCGAAGGACTACCCAAGAAGAGCGCAGAAGTGCCTCAACATGCCTGCCTCCACAGCTTTTTCCTTGGGGACGTCCCGAAACAAAGGCTGATTTAGAAGCCTCCAGTTTGGGCTAAAGTTGTGGTTTTTTAAACCAGGAAGCCCTGTGCTCCAAGCACACTGCAGCTGTGAAAGGCATCCCAAGGGGAGCGCAAAAGTGCCACAACATGGCTGTCTCCACAGCTTTTCCCTTGGGATAATTCCTAAACCCAGGCTGATTTAAATGACCAGTGTTACGGTTAGGGTTAGGGTTACGCCTAGGTGTAGAGCTTTTTAAACCAGCAAGCTCTGAGCTCCAGGCACACGGCAGCTGCGAAAGGCATCCCAAGGGGAGCACAAAAGTGCCAGAAAATGGCTGCCTCCACACGTTTTCATTGGCACCATTGCTAAGCCTAGGCTGAATCACCTGCCTCCAGTCTCAGCTAGGGACATGGTTTTTTAAACCAGGAAGCCCTGAGCTCCAGGCACACGGCAGCTGTGAAAGGCATCCCAAGGGGAGTACAAAAGTGCAACAACATGGCAGCTTTCACAGCTTTTTCCTTGGCACCATCCCTATACCTAGGCTGATTTATCTGCCTAGGGTTAGGGTTAGGGCTCAGCCAAGGGCAAGGATTTTTTTAAGCAGGAAGCCCTGAGTTCCAGGCTTACTGCATCTGCCAAAGGCATCCCAAAGGGAGCGCAGAAGGTCCACAACATGGCTGCTTTCACAGCTTTTTCCTTAGGAAGAACCCTAATACCCGGCTGATTTACCTTCCTCGGGTTACTGTTAGGCTTAGGCCTAGGACTTTTAAAACCAGGAAGCCCTGTGCTCCAGGCACACTGCAGCTGTGAAAGGCATCCCAAGGGGAGCGCAAAAGTGACACAACTTGGCTGCCTCCACTGCTATTTCCATGAGACCATCCCGAATCATAGGCTGATTTTCCTTCCTAGGCTTAAGGTTTGAGTTAGGCCTAGGGTTAGTGTTCTTTTAACCAGAAAGCCCTGAGTTCCAAGAACACAGCAGCTGCGAAGGACTACCCAAGAAGAGCGCAGAAGTGCCTCAACATGCCTGCCTCCACAGCTTTTTCCTTGGGGACGTCCCGAAACGAAGGCTGATTTAGAAGCCTCCAGTTTGGGCTAAAGTTGGGGTTTTTTAAACCAGGAAGCCCTGTGCTCCAAGCACACTGCAGCTGTGAAAGGCATCCCAAGGGGAGCGCAAAATTGCCACAACATGGCTGTCTCCACAGCTTTTCCCTTGGGATAATTCCTAAACCCAGGCTGATTTAAATGACCAGTGTTACGGTTAGGGTTAGGGTTACGCCTAGGTGTAGAGCTTTTTAAACCAGCAAGCTCTGAGCTCCAGGCACACGGCAGCTGCGAAAGGCATCCCAAGGGGAGCACAAAAGTGCCAGAAAATGGCTGCCTCCACACGTTTTCATTGGCACCATTGCTAAGCCTAGGCTGAATCACCTGCCTCCAGTCTCAGCTAGGGACATGGTTTTTTAAACCAGGAAGCCCTGAGCTCCAGGCACACGGCAGCTGTGAAAGGCATCCCAAGGGGAGTACAAAAGTGCAACAACATGGCAGCTTTCACAGCTTTTTCCTTGGCACCATCCCTATACCTAGGCTGATTTATCTGCCTAGGGTTAGGGTTAGGGCTCAGCCAAGGGCAAGGATTTTTTAACCAGGAAGCCCTGAGTTCCAGGCTTACTGCATCTGCCAAAGGCATCCCAAAGGGAGCGCAGAAGGTCCACAACATGGCTGCTTTCACAGCTTTTTCCTTAGGAAGAACCCTAATACCCGGCTGATTTACCTTCCTAGGGTTACTGTTAGGCTTAGGCCTAGGACTTTTAAAACCAGGAAGCCCTGTGCTCCAGGCACACTGCAGCTGTTAAAGGCATCCCAAGGGGAGCGCAAAAGTGACACAACTTGGCTGCCTCCACTGCTATTTCCATGAGACCATCCCGAATCATAGGCTGATTTTCCTTCCTAGGCTTAAGGTTTGAGTTAGGCCTAGGGTTAGTGTTCTTTTAACCAGAAAGCCCTGAGTTCCAAGAACACAGCAGCTGCGAAGGACTACCCAAGAAGAGCACAGAAGTGCCTCAACATGCCTGCCTCCACAGCTTTTTCCTTGGGGACGTCCCGAAACAAAGGCTGATTTAGAAGCCTCCAGTTTGGGCTAAAGTTGTGGTTTTTTAAACCACGAAGCCCTGTGCTCCAAGCACACTGCAGCTGTGAAAGGCATCCCAAGGGGAGCGCAAAAGTGCCACAACACGGCTGTCTCCACAGCTTTTCCCTTGGGATAATTCCTAAACCCAGGCTGATTTAAATGACCAGTGTTACGGTTAGGGTTAGGGTTACGCCTAGGTGTAGAGCTTTTTAAACCAGCAAGCTCTGAGCTCCAGGCACACGGCAGCTGCGAAAGGCATCCCAAGGGGAGCACAAAAGTGCCAGAAAATGGCTGCCTTCACACGTTTTCATTGGCACCATTGCTAAGCCTAGGCTGAATCACCTGCCTCCAGTCTCAGCTAGGGACATTTTTTTTTAAACCAGGAAGCCCTGAGCTCCAGGCACACGGCAGCTGTGAAAGGCATCCCAAGGGGAGTACAAAAGTGCAACAACATGGCAGCTTTCACAGTTTTTTCCTTGGCACCATCCCTATACCTAGGCTGATTTATCTGCCTAGGGTTAGGGTTAGGGCTCAGCCAAGGGCAAGGATTTTTTTAACCAGGAAGCCCTGAGTTCCAGGCTTACTGCATCTGCCAAAGGCATCCCAAAGGGAGCGCAGAAGTGCCACAACATGGCTGCTTTCACAGCTTTTTCCTTAGGAAGAACCCTAATACCCGGCTGATTTACCTTCCTAGGGTTACTGTTAGGCTTAGGCCTAGGACTTTTAAAACCAGGAAGCCCTGTGCTCCAGGCACACTGCAGCTGTTAAAGGCATCCCAAGGGGAGCGCAAAAGTGACACAACTTGGCTGCCTCCACTGCTATTTCCATGACACCATCCCGAATCATAGGCTGATTTTCCTTCCTAGGCTTAAGGTTTGAGTTAGGCCTAGGGTTAGTGTTCTTTTAACCAGAAAGCCCTGAGTTCCAAGAACACAGCAGCTGCGAAGGACTACCCAAGAAGAGCGCAGAAGTGCCTCAACATGCCTGCCTCCACAGCTTTTTCCTTGGGGACGTCCCGAAACGAAGGCTGATTTAGAAGCCTCCAGTTTGGGCTAAAGTTGTGGTTTTTTAAACCAGGAAGCCCTGTGCTCCAAGCACACTGCAGCTGTGAAAGGCATCCCAAGGGGAGCGCAAAATTGCCACAACATGGCTGTCTCCACAGCTTTTCCCTTGGGATAATTCCTAAACCCAGGCTGATTTAAATGACCAGTGTTACGGTTAGGGTTAGGGTTACGCCTAGGTGTAGAGCTTTTTAAACCAGCAAGCTCTGAGCTCCAGGCACACGGCAGCTGCGAAAGGCATCCCAAGGGGAGCACAAAAGTGCCAGAAAATGGCTGCCTCCACACGTTTTCATTGGCACCATTGCTAAGCCTAGGCTGAATCACCTGCCTCCAGTCTCAGCTAGGGACATGGTTTTTTAAACCAGGAAGCCCTGAGCTCCAGGCACACGGCAGCTGTGAAAGGCATCCCAAGGGGAGTACAAAAGTGCAACAACATGACAGCTTTCACAGCTTTTTCCTTGGCACCATCCCTATACCTAGGCTGATTTATCTGCCTAGGGTTAGGGTTAGGGCTCAGCCAAGGGCAAGGATTTTTTTAAGCAGGAAGCCCTGAGTTCCAGGCTTACTGCATCTGCCAAAGGCATCCCAAAGGGAGCGCAGAAGGTCCACAACATGGCTGCTTTCACAGCTTTTTCCTTAGGAAGAACCCTAATACCCGGCTGATTTACCTTCCTAGGGTTACTCTTAGGCTTAGGCCTAGGACTTTTAAAACCAGGAAGCCCTGTGCTCCAGGCACACTGCAGCTGTTAAAGGCATCCCAAGGGGAGCGCAAAAGTGACACAACTTGGCTGCCTCCACTGCTATTTCCATGAGACCATCCCAAATCATAGGCTGATTTTCCTTCCTAGGCTTAAGGTTTGAGTTAGGCCTAGGGTTAGTGTTCTTTTAACCAGAAAGCCCTGAGTTCCAAGAACACAGCAGCTGCGAAGGACTACCCAAGAAGAGCGCAGAAGTGCCTCAACATGCCTGCCTCCACAGCTTTTTCCTTGGGGACGTCCCGAAACGAAGGCTGATTTAGAAGCCTCCAGTTTGGGCTAAAGTTGTGGTTTTTTAAACCAGGAAGCCCTGTGCTCCAAGCACACTGCAGCTGTGAAAGGCATCCCAAGGGGAGCGCAAAAGTGCCACAACATGGCTGTCTCCACAGCTTTTCCCTTGGGATAATTCCTAAACCCAGGCTGATTTAAATGACCAGTGTTACGGTTAGGGTTAGGGTTACGCCTAGGTGTAGAGCTTTTTAAACCAGCAAGCTCTGAGCTCCAGGCACACGGCAGCTGCGAAAGGCATCCCAAGGGGAGCACAAAAGTGCCAGAAAATGGCTGCCTCCACACGTTTTCATTGGCACCATTGCTAAGCCTAGGCTGAATCACCTGCCTCCAGTCTCAGCTAGGGACATGGTTTTTTAAACCAGGAAGCCCTGAGCTCCAGGCACACGGCAGCTGTGAAAGGCATCCCAAGGGGAGTACAAAAGTGCAACAACATGGCAGCTTTCACAGCTTTTTCCTTGGCACCATCCCTATACCTAGGCTGATTTATCTGCCTAGGGTTAGGGTTAGGGCTCAGCCTAGGGCTAGGATTTTTTTAAGCAGGAAGCCCTGAGTTCCAGGCTTACTGCATCTGCCAAAGGCATCCCAAAGGGAGCGCAGAAGTGCCACAACATGGCTGCTTTCACAGCTTTTTCCTTAGGAAGAACCCTAATACCCGGCTGATTTACCTTCCTAGGGTTACTGTTAGGCTTAGGCCTAGGACTTTTAAAACCAGGAAGCCCTGTGCTCCAGGCACACTGCAGCTGTTAAAGGCATCCCAAGGGGAGCGCAAAAGTGACACAACTTGGCTGCCTCCACTGCTATTTCCATGAGACCATCCCGAATCATAGGCTGATTTTCCTTCCTAGGCTTAAGGTTTGAGTTAGGCCTAGGGTTAGTGTTCTTTTAACCAGAAAGCCCTGAGTTCCAAGAACACAGCAGCTGCGAAGGACTACCCAAGAAGAGCGCAGAAGTGCCTCAACATGCCTGCCTCCACAGCTTTTTCCTTGGGGACGTCCCGAAACGAAGGCTGATTTAGAAGCCTCCAGTTTGGGCTAAAGTTGTGGTTTTTTAAACCAGGAAGCCCTGTGCTCCAAGCACACTGCAGCTGTGAAAGGCATCCCAAGGGGAGCACAAAAGTGCCACAACATGGCTGTCTCCACAGCTTTTCCCTTGGGATAATTCCTAAACCCAGGCTGATTTAAATGACCAGTGTTACGGTTAGGGTTAGGGTTACGCCTAGGTGTAGAGCTTTTTAAACCAGCAAGCTCTGAGCTCCAGGTACACGGCAGCTGCGAAAGGCATCCCAAGGGGAGCACAAAAGTGCCAGAAAATGGCTGCCTCCACACGTTTTCATTGGCACCATTGCTAAGCCTAGGCTGAATCACCTGCCTCCAGTCTCAGCTAGGGACATGGTTTTTTAAACCAGGAAGCCCTGAGCTCCAGGCACACGGCAGCTGTGAAAGGCATCCCAAGGGGAGTACAAAAGTGCAACAACATGGCAGCTTTAACAGCTTTTTCCTTGGCACCATCCCTATACCTAGGCTGATTTATCTGCCTAGGGTTAGGGTTAGGGCTCAGCCAAGGGCAAGGATTTTTTTAACCAGGAAGCCCTGAGTTCCAGGCTTACTGCATCTGCCAAAGGCATCCCAAAGGGAGCGCAGAAGTGCCACAACATGGCTGCTTTCACAGCTTTTTCCTTAGGAAGAACCCTAATACCCGGCTGATTTACCTTCCTAGGGTTACTGTTAGGCTTAGGCCTAGGACTTTTAAAACCAGGAAGCCCTGTGCTCCAGGCACACTGCAGCTGTTAAAGGCATCCCAAGGGGAGCGCAAAAGTGCCACAACATGGCTGTCTCCACAGCTTTTCCCTTGGGATAATTCCTAAACCCAGGCTGATTTAAATGACCAGTGTTACGGTTAGGGTTAGGGTTACGCCTAGGTGTAGAGCTTTTTAAACCAGCAAGCTCTGAGCTCCAGGCACACGGCAGCTGCGAAAGGCATCCCAAGGGGAGCACAAAAGTGCCAGAAAATGGCTGCCTCCACACGTTTTCATTGGCACCATTGCTAAGCCTAGGCTGAATCACCTGCCTCCAGTCTCAGCTAGGGACATGGTTTTTTAAACCAGGAAGCCCTGAGCTCCAGGCACACGGCAGCTGTGAAAGGCATCCCAAGGGGAGTACAAAAGTGCAACAACATGGCAGCTTTCACAGCTTTTTCCTTGGCACCATCCCTATACCTAGGCTGATTTATCTGCCTAGGGTTAGGGTTAGGGCTCAGCCTAGGGCAAGGATTTTTTTAAGCAGGAAGCCCTGAGTTCCAGGCTTACTGCATCTGCCAAAGGCATCCCAAAGGGAGCGCAGAAGGTCCACAACATGGCTGCTTTCACAGCTTTTTCCTTAGGAAGAACCCTAATACCCGGCTGACTTACCTTCCTAGGGTTACTGTTAGGCTTAGGCCTAGGACTTTTAAAACCAGGAAGCCCTGTGCTCCAGGCACACTGCAGCTGTTAAAGGCATCCCAAGGGGAGCGCAAAAGTGACACAACTTGGCTGCCTCCACTGCTATTTCCATGAGACCATCCCGAATCATAGGCTGATTTTCCTTCCTAGGCTTAAGGTTTGAGTTAGGCCTAGGGTTAGTGTTCTTTTAACCAGAAAGCCCTGAGTTCCAAGAACACAGCAGCTGCGAAGGACTACCCAAGAAGAGCGCAGAAGTGCCTCAACATGCCTGCCTCCACAGCTTTTTCCTTGGGGACGTCCCGAAACGAAGGCTGATTTAGAAGCCTCCAGTTTGTGCTAAAGTTGTGGTTTTTTACACCAGGAAGCCCTGTGCTCCAAGCACACTGCAGCTGTGAAAGGCATCCCAAGGGGAGCGCAAAAGTGCCACAACATGGCTGTCTCCACAGCTTTTCCCTTGGGATAATTCCTAAACCCAGGCTGATTTAAATGACCAGTGTTACGGTTAGGGTTAGGGTTACGCCTAGGTGTAGAGCTTTTTAAACCAGCAAGCTCTGAGCTCCAGGCACACGGCAGCTGCGAAATGCATCCCAAGGGGAGCACAAAAGTGCCAGAAAATGGCTGCCTCCACACGTTTTCATTGGCACCATTGCTAAGCCTAGGCTGAATCACCTGCCTCCAGTCTCAGCTAGGGACATGGTTTTTTAAACCAGGAAGCCCTGAGCTCCAGGCACACGGCAGCTGTGAAAGGCATCCCAAGGGGAGTACAAAAGTGCAACAACATGGCAGCTTTCACAGCTTTTTCCTTGGCACCATCCCTATACCTAGGCTGATTTATCTGCCTAGGGTTAGGGTTAGGGCTCAGCCTAGGGCTAGGATTTTTTTAACCAGGAAGCCCTGAGTTCCAGGCTTACTGCATCTGCCAAAGGCATCCCAAAGGGAGCGCAGAAGTGCCACAACATGGCTGCTTTCACAGCTTTTTCCTTAGGAAGAACCCTAATACCCGGCTGATTTACCTTCCTAGGGTTACTGTTAGGCTTAGGCCTAGGACTTTTAAAACCAGGAAGCCCTGTGCTCCAGGCACACTGCAGCTGTTAAAGGCATCCCAAGGGGAGCGCAAAAGTGACACAACTTGGCTGCCTCCACTGCTATTTCCATGAGACCATCCCAAATCATAGGCTGATTTTCCTTCCTAGGCTTAAGGTTTGAGTTAGGCCTAGGGTTAGTGTTCTTTTAACCAGAAAGCCCTGAGTTCCAAGAACACAGCAGCTGCGAAGGACTACCCAAGAAGAGCGCAGAAGTGCCTCAACATGCCTGCCTCCACAGCTTTTTCCTTGGGGACGTCCCGAAACGAAGGCTGATTTAGAAGCCTCCAGTTTGGGCTAAAGTTGTGGTTTTTTAAACCAGGAAGCCCTGTGCTCCAAGCACACTGCAGCTGTGAAAGGCATCCCAAGGGGAGCGCAAAAGTGCCACAACATGGCTGTCTCCACAGCTTTTCCCTTGGGATAATTCCTAAACCCAGGCTGATTTAAATGACCAGTGTTACGGTTAGGGTTAGGGTTACGCCTAGGTGTAGAGCTTTTTAAACCAGCAAGCTCTGAGCTCCAGGCACACGGCAGCTGCGAAAGGCATCCCAAGGGGAGCACAAAAGTGCCAGAAAATGGCTGCCTCCACACGTTTTCATTGGCACCATTGCTAAGCCTAGGCTGAATCACCTGCCTCCCGTCTCAGCTAGGGACATGGTTTTTTAAACCAGGAAGCCCTGAGCTCCAGGCACACGGCAGCTGTGAAAGGCATCCCAAGGGGAGTACAAAAGTGCAACAACATGGCAGCTTTCACAGCTTTTACCTTGGCACCATCCCTATACCTAGGCTGATTTATCTGCCTAGGGTTAGGGTTAGGGCTCAGCCTAGGGCTAGGATTTTTTTAACCAGGAAGCCCTGAGTTCCAGGCTTACTGCATCTGCCAAAGGCATCCCAAAGGGAGCGCAGAAGGTCCACAACATGGCTGCTTTCACAGCTTTTTCCTTAGGAAGAACCCTAATACCCGGCTGATTTACCTTCCTAGGGTTACTGTTAGGCTTAGGCCTAGGACTTTTAAAACCAGGAAGCCCTGTGCTCCAGGCACACTGCAGCTGTTAAAGGCATCCCAAGGGGAGCGCAAAAGTGACACAACTTGGCTGCCTCCACTGCTATTTCCATGAGACCATCCCGAATCATAGGCTGATTTTCCTTCCTAGGCTTAAGGTTTGAGTTAGGCCTAGGGTTAGTGTTCTTTTAACCAGAAAGCCCTGAGTTCCAAGAACACAGCAGCTGCGAAGGACTACCCAAGAAGAGCGCAGAAGTGCCTCAACATGCCTGCCTCCACAGCTTTTTCCTTGGGGACGTCCCGAAACGAAGGCTGATTTAGAAGCCTCCAGTTTGGGCTAAAGTTGTGGTTTTTTACACCAGGAAGCCCTGTGCTCCAAGCACACTGCAGCTGTGAAAGGCATCCCAAGGGGAGCGCAAAAGTGCCACAACATGGCTGTCTCCACAGCTTTTCCCTTGGGATAATTCCTAAACCCAGGCTGATTTAAATGACCAGTGTTACGGTTAGGGTTAGGGTTACGCCTAGGTGTAGAGCTTTTTAAACCAGCAAGCTCTGAGCTCCAGGCACACGGCAGCTGCGAAATGCATCCCAAGGGGAGCACAAAAGTGCCAGAAAATGGCTGCCTCCACACGTTTTCATTGGCACCATTGCTAAGCCTAGGCTGAATCACCTGCCTCCAGTCTCAGCTAGGGACATGGTTTTTTAAACCAGGAAGCCCTGAGCTCCAGGCACACGGCAGCTGTGAAAGGCATCCCAAGGGGAGTACAAAAGTGCAACAACATGGCAGCTTTAACAGCTTTTTCCTTGGCACCATCCCTATACCTAGGCTGATTTATCTGCCTAGGGTTAGGGTTAGGGCTCCGCCTAGGGCAAGGATTTTTTTAAGCAGGAAGCCCTGAGTTCCAGGCTTACTGCATCTGCCAAAGGCATCCCAAAGGGAGCGCAGAAGGTCCACAACATGGCTGCTTTCACAGCTTTTTCCTTAGGAAGAACCCTAATACCCGGCTGACTTACCTTCCTAGGGTTACTGTTAGGCTTAGGCCTAGGACTTTTAAAACCAGGAAGCCCTGTGCTCCAGGCACACTGCAGCTGTTAAAGGCATCCCAAGGGGAGCGCAAAAGTGACACAACTTGGCTGCCTCCACTGCTATTTCCATGACACCATCCCGAATCATAGGCTGATTTTCCTTCCTAGGCTTAAGGTTTGAGTTAGGCCTAGGGTTAGTGTTCTTTTAACCAGAAAGCCCTGAGTTCCAAGAACACAGCAGCTGCGAAGGACTACCCAAGAAGAGCGCAGAAGTGCCTCAACATGCCTGCCTCCACAGCTTTTTCCTTGGGGACGTCCCGAAACGAAGGCTGATTTAGAAGCCTCCAGTTTGGGCTAAAGTTGTGGTTTTTTACACCAGGAAGCCCTGTGCTCCAAGCACACTGCAGCTGTGAAAGGCATCCCAAGGGGAGCGCAAAAGTGCCACAACATGGCTGTCTCCACAGCTTTTCCCTTGGGATAATTCCTAAACCCAGGCTGATTTAAATGACCAGTGTTACGGTTAGGGTTAGGGTTACGCCTAGGTGTAGAGCTTTTTAAACCAGCAAGCTCTGAGCTCCAGGCACACGGCAGCTGCGAAATGCATCCCAAGGGGAGCACAAAAGTGCCAGAAAATGGCTGCCTCCACACGTTTTCATTGGCACCATTGCTAAGCCTAGGCTGAATCACCTGCCTCCAGTCTCAGCTAGGGACATGGTTTTTTAAACCAGGAAGCCCTGAGCTCCAGGCACACGGCAGCTGTGAAAGGCATCCCAAGGGGAGTACAAAAGTGCAACAACATGGCAGCTTTCACAGCTTTTTCCTTGGCACCATCCCTATACCTAGGCTGATTTATCTGCCTAGGGTTAGGGTTAGGGCTCAGCCTAGGGCTAGGATTTTTTTAACCAGGAAGCCCTGAGTTCCAGGCTTACTGCATCTGCCAAAGGCATCCCAAAGGGAGCGCAGAAGTGCCACAACATGGCTGCTTTCACAGCTTTTTCCTTAGGAAGAACCCTAATACCCGGCTGATTTACCTTCCTAGGGTTACTGTTAGGCTTAGGCCTAGGACTTTTAAAACCAGGAAGCCCTGTGCTCCAGGCACACTGCAGCTGTTAAAGGCATCCCAAGGGGAGCGCAAAAGTGCCACAACATGGCTGTCTCCACAGCTTTTCCCTTGGGATAATTCCTAAACCCAGGCTGATTTAAATGACCAGTGTTACGGTTAGGGTTAGGGTTACGCCTAGGTGTAGAGCTTTTTAAACCAGCAAGCTCTGAGCTCCAGGCACACGGCAGCTGCGAAAGGCATCCCAAGGGGAGCACAAAAGTGCCAGAAAATGGCTGCCTCCACACGTTTTCATTGGCACCATTGCTAAGCCTAGGCTGAATCACCTGCCTCCAGTCTCAGCTAGGGACATGGTTTTTTAAACCAGGAAGCCCTGAGCTCCAGGCACACGGCAGCTGTGAAAGGCATCCCAAGGGGAGTACAAAAGTGCAACAACATGGCAGCTTTCACAGCTTTTTCCTTGGCACCATCCCTATACCTAGGTTGATTTATCTGCCTAGGGTTAGGGTTAGGGCTCAGCCTAGGGCAAGGATTTTTTTAAGCAGGAAGCCCTGAGTTCCAGGCTTACTGCATCTGCCAAAGGCATCCCAAAGGGAGCGCAGAAGGTCCACAACATGGCTGCTTTCACAGCTTTTTCCTTAGGAAGAACCCTAATACCCGGCTGACTTACCTTCCTAGGGTTACTGTTAGGCTTAGGCCTAGGACTTTTAAAACCAGGAAGCCCTGTGCTCCAGGCACACTGCAGCTGTTAAAGGCATCCCAAGGGGAGCGCAAAAGTGACACAACTTGGCTGCCTCCACTGCTATTTCCATGAGACCATCCCGAATCATAGGCTGATTTTCCTTCCTAGGCTTAAGGTTTGAGTTAGGCCTAGGGTTAGTGTTCTTTTAACCAGAAAGCCCTGAGTTCCAAGAACACAGCAGCTGCGAAGGACTACCCAAGAAGAGCGCAGAAGTGCCTCAACATGCCTGCCTCCACAGCTTTTTCCTTGGGGACGTCCCGAAACGAAGGCTGATTTAGAAGCCTCCAGTTTGGGCTAAAGTTGTGGTTTTTTACACCAGGAAGCCCTGTGCTCCAAGCACACTGCAGCTGTGAAAGGCATCCCAAGGGGAGCGCAAAAGTGCCACAACATGGCTGTCTCCACAGCTTTTCCCTTGGGATAATTCCTAAACCCAGGCTGATTTAAATGACCAGTGTTACGGTTAGGGTTAGGGTTACGCCTAGGTGTAGAGCTTTTTAAACCAGCAAGCTCTGAGCTCCAGGCACACGGCAGCTGCGAAATGCATCCCAAGGGGAGCACAAAAGTGCCAGAAAATGGCTGCCTCCACACGTTTTCATTGGCACCATTGCTAAGCCTAGGCTGAATCACCTGCCTCCAGTCTCAGCTAGGGACATGGTTTTTTAAACCAGGAAGCCCTGAGCTCCAGGCACACGGCAGCTGTGAAAGGCATCCCAAGGGGAGTACAAAAGTGCAACAACATGGCAGCTTTCACAGCTTTTTCCTTGGCACCATCCCTATACCTAGGCTGATTTATCTGCCTAGGGTTAGGGTTAGGGCTCAGCCTAGGGCTAGGATTTTTTTAACCAGGAAGCCCTGAGTTCCAGGCTTACTGCATCTGCCAAAGGCATCCCAAAGGGAGCGCAGAAGTGCCACAACATGGCTGCTTTCACAGCTTTTTCCTTAGGAAGAACCCTAATACCCGGCTGATTTACCTTCCTAGGGTTACTGTTAGGCTTAGGCCTAGGACTTTTAAAACCAGGAAGCCCTGTGCTCCAGGCACACTGCAGCTGTTAAAGGCATCCCAAGGGGAGCGCAAAAGTGACACAACTTGGCTGCCTCCACTGCTATTTCCATGAGACCATCCCAAATCATAGGCTGATTTTCCTTCCTAGGCTTAAGGTTTGAGTTAGGCCTAGGGTTAGTGTTCTTTTAACCAGAAAGCCCTGAGTTCCAAGAACACAGCAGCTGCGAAGGACTACCCAAGAAGAGCGCAGAAGTGCCTCAACATGCCTGCCTCCACAGCTTTTTCCTTGGGGACGTCCCGAAACGAAGGCTGATTTAGAAGCCTCCAGTTTGGGCTAAAGTTGTGGTTTTTTAAACCAGGAAGCCCTGTGCTCCAAGCACACTGCAGCTGTGAAAGGCATCCCAAGGGGAGCGCAAAAGTGCCACAACATGGCTGTCTCCACAGCTTTTCCCTTGGGATAATTCCTAAACCCAGGCTGATTTAAATGACCAGTGTTACGGTTAGGGTTAGGGTTACGCCTAGGTGTAGAGCTTTTTAAACCAGCAAGCTCTGAGCTCCAGGCACACGGCAGCTGCGAAAGGCATCCCAAGGGGAGCACAAAAGTGCCAGAAAATGGCTGCCTCCACACGTTTTCATTGGCACCATTGCTAAGCCTAGGCTGAATCACCTGCCTCCCGTCTCAGCTAGGGACATGGTTTTTTAAACCAGGAAGCCCTGAGCTCCAGGCACACGGCAGCTGTGAAAGGCATCCCAAGGGGAGTACAAAAGTGCAACAACATGGCAGCTTTCACAGCTTTTTCCTTGGCACCATCCCTATACCTAGGCTGATTTATCTGCCTAGGGTTAGGGTTAGGGCTCAGCCTAGGGCTAGGATTTTTTTAACCAGGAAGCCCTGAGTTCCAGGCTTACTGCATCTGCCAAAGGCATCCCAAAGGGAGCGCAGAAGGTCCACAACATGGCTGCTTTCACAGCTTTTTCCTTAGGAAGAACCCTAATACCCGGCTGATTTACCTTCCTAGGGTTACTGTTAGGCTTAGGCCTAGGACTTTTAAAACCAGGAAGCCCTGTGCTCCAGGCACACTGCAGCTGTTAAAGGCATCCCAAGGGGAGCGCAAAAGTGCCACAACATGGCTGTCTCCACAGCTTTTCCCTTGGGATAATTCCTAAACCCAGGCTGATTTAAATGACCAGTGTTACGGTTAGGGTTAGGGTTACGCCTAGGTGTAGAGCTTTTTAAACCAGCAAGCTCTGAGCTCCAGGCACACGGCAGCTGCGAAAGGCATCCCAAGGGGAGCACAAAAGTGCCAGAAAATGGCTGCCTCCACACGTTTTCATTGGCACCATTGCTAAGCCTAGGCTGAATCACCTGCCTCCAGTCTCAGCTAGGGACATGGTTTTTTAAACCAGGAAGCCCTGAGCTCCAGGCACACGGCAGCTGTGAAAGGCATCCCAAGGGGAGTACAAAAGTGCAACAACATGGCAGCTTTCACAGCTTTTTCCTTGGCACCATCCCTATACCTAGGCTGATTTATCTGCCTAGGGTTAGGGTTAGGGCTCAGCCTAGGGCAAGGATTTTTTTAAGCAGGAAGCCCTGAGTTCCAGGCTTACTGCATCTGCCAAAGGCATCCCAAAGGGAGCGCAGAAGGTCCACAACATGGCTGCTTTCACAGCTTTTTCCTTAGGAAGAACCCTAATACCCGGCTGACTTACCTTCCTAGGGTTACTGTTAGGCTTAGGCCTAGGACTTTTAAAACCAGGAAGCCCTGTGCTCCAGGCACACTGCAGCTGTTAAAGGCATCCCAAGGGGAGCGCAAAAGTGACACAACTTGGCTGCCTCCACTGCTATTTCCATGAGACCATCCCGAATCATAGGCTGATTTTCCTTCCTAGGCTTAAGGTTTGAGTTAGGCCTAGGGTTAGTGTTCTTTTAACCAGAAAGCCCTGAGTTCCAAGAACACAGCAGCTGCGAAGGACTACCCAAGAAGAGCGCAGAAGTGCCTCAACATGCCTGCCTCCACAGCTTTTTCCTTGGGGACGTCCCGAAACGAAGGCTGATTTAGAAGCCTCCAGTTTGGGCTAAAGTTGTGGTTTTTTACACCAGGAAGCCCTGTGCTCCAAGCACACTGCAGCTGTGAAAGGCATCCCAAGGGGAGCGCAAAAGTGCCACAACATGGCTGTCTCCACAGCTTTTCCCTTGGGATAATTCCTAAACCCAGGCTGATTTAAATGACCAGTGTTACGGTTAGGGTTAGGGTTACGCCTAGGTGTAGAGCTTTTTAAACCAGCAAGCTCTGAGCTCCAGGCACACGGCAGCTGCGAAATGCATCCCAAGGGGAGCACAAAAGTGCCAGAAAATGGCTGCCTCCACACGTTTTCATTGGCACCATTGCTAAGCCTAGGCTGAATCACCTGCCTCCAGTCTCAGCTAGGGACATGGTTTTTTAAACCAGGAAGCCCTGAGCTCCAGGCACACGGCAGCTGTGAAAGGCATCCCAAGGGGAGTACAAAAGTGCAACAACATGGCAGCTTTCACAGCTTTTTCCTTGGCACCATCCCTATACCTAGGCTGATTTATCTGCCTAGGGTTAGGGTTAGGGCTCAGCCTAGGGCTAGGATTTTTTTAACCAGGAAGCCCTGAGTTCCAGGCTTACTGCATCTGCCAAAGGCATCCCAAAGGGAGCGCAGAAGTGCCACAACATGGCTGCTTTCACAGCTTTTTCCTTAGGAAGAACCCTAATACCCGGCTGATTTACCTTCCTAGGGTTACTGTTAGGCTTAGGCCTAGGACTTTTAAAACCAGGAAGCCCTGTGCTCCAGGCACACTGCAGCTGTTAAAGGCATCCCAAGGGGAGCGCAAAAGTGACACAACTTGGCTGCCTCCACTGCTATTTCCATGAGACCATCCCAAATCATAGGCTGATTTTCCTTCCTAGGCTTAAGGTTTGAGTTAGGCCTAGGGTTAGTGTTCTTTTAACCAGAAAGCCCTGAGTTCCAAGAACACAGCAGCTGCGAAGGACTACCCAAGAAGAGCGCAGAAGTGCCTCAACATGCCTGCCTCCACAGCTTTTTCCTTGGGGACGTCCCGAAACGAAGGCTGATTTAGAAGCCTCCAGTTTGGGCTAAAGTTGTGGTTTTTTAAACCAGGAAGCCCTGTGCTCCAAGCACACTGCAGCTGTGAAAGGCATCCCAAGGGGAGCGCAAAAGTGCCACAACATGGCTGTCTCCACAGCTTTTCCCTTGGGATAATTCCTAAACCCAGGCTGATTTAAATGACCAGTGTTACGGTTAGGGTTAGGGTTACGCCTAGGTGTAGAGCTTTTTTCAACCAGCAAGCTCTGAGCTCCAGGCACACGGCAGCTGCGAAAGGCATCCCAAGGGGAGCACAAAAGTGCCAGAAAATGGCTGCCTCCACACGTTTTCATTGGCACCATTGCTAAGCCTAGGCTGAATCACCTGCCTCCCGTCTCAGCTAGGGACATGGTTTTTTAAACCAGGAAGCCCTGAGCTCCAGGCACACGGCAGCTGTGAAAGGCATCCCAAGGGGAGTACAAAAGTGCAACAACATGGCAGCTTTCACAGCTTTTTCCTTGGCACCATCCCTATACCTAGGCTGATTTATCTGCCTAGGGTTAGGGTTAGGGCTCAGCCTAGGGCTAGGATTTTTTTAACCAGGAAGCCCTGAGTTCCAGGCTTACTGCATCTGCCAAAGGCATCCCAAAGGGAGCGCAGAAGGTCCACAACATGGCTGCTTTCACAGCTTTTTCCTTAGGAAGAACCCTAATACCCGGCTGATTTACCTTCCTAGGGTTACTGTTAGGCTTAGGCCTAGGACTTTTAAAACCAGGAAGCCCTGTGCTCCAGGCACACTGCAGCTGTTAAAGGCATCCCAAGGGGAGCGCAAAAGTGACACAACTTGGCTGCCTCCACTGCTATTTCCATGAGACCATCCCGAATCATAGGCTGATTTTCCTTCCTAGGCTTAAGGTTTGAGTTAGGCCTAGGGTTAGTGTTCTTTTAACCAGAAAGCCCTGAGTTCCAAGAACACAGCAGCTGCGAAGGACTACCCAAGAAGAGCGCAGAAGTGCCTCAACATGCCTGCCTCCACAGCTTTTTCCTTGGGGACGTCCCGAAACGAAGGCTGATTTAGAAGCCTCCAGTTTGGGCTAAAGTTGTGGTTTTTTACACCAGGAAGCCCTGTGCTCCAAGCACACTGCAGCTGTGAAAGGCATCCCAAGGGGAGCGCAAAAGTGCCACAACATGGCTGTCTCCACAGCTTTTCCCTTGGGATAATTCCTAAACCCAGGCTGATTTAAATGACCAGTGTTACGGTTAGGGTTAGGGTTACGCCTAGGTGTAGAGCTTTTTAAACCAGCAAGCTCTGAGCTCCAGGCACACGGCAGCTGCGAAATGCATCCCAAGGGGAGCACAAAAGTGCCAGAAAATGGCTGCCTCCACACGTTTTCATTGGCACCATTGCTAAGCCTAGGCTGAATCACCTGCCTCCAGTCTCAGCTAGGGACATGGTTTTTTAAACCAGGAAGACCTGAGCTCCAGGCACACGGCAGCTGTGAAAGGCATCCCAAGGGGAGTACAAAAGTGCAACAACATGGCAGCTTTCACAGCTTTTTCCTTGGCACCATCCCTATACCTAGGCTGATTTATCTGCCTAGGGTTAGGGTTAGGGCTCAGCCTAGGGCTAGGATTTTTTTAACCAGGAAGCCCTGAGTTCCAGGCTTACTGCATCTGCCAAAGGCATCCCAAAGGGAGCGCAGAAGTGCCACAACATGGCTGCTTTCACAGCTTTTTCCTTAGGAAGAACCCTAATACCCGGCTGATTTACCTTCCTAGGGTTACTGTTAGGCTTAGGCCTAGGACTTTTAAAACCAGGAAGCCCTGTGCTCCAGGCACACTGCAGCTGTTAAAGGCATCCCAAGGGGAGCGCAAAAGTGACACAACTTGGCTGCCTCCACTGCTATTTCCATGAGACCATCCCGAATCATAGGCTGATTTTCCTTCCTAGGCTTAAGGTTTGAGTTAGGCCTAGGGTTAGTGTTCTTTTAACCAGAAAGCCCTGAGTTCCAAGAACACAGCAGCTGCGAAGGACTACCCAAGAAGAGCGCAGAAGTGCCTCAACATGCCTGCCTCCACAGCTTTTTCCTTGGGGACGTCCCGAAACGAAGGCTGATTTAGAAGCCTCCAGTTTGGGCTAAAGTTGTGGTTTTTTAAACCAGGAAGCCCTGTGCTCCAAGCACACTGCAGCTGTGAAAGGCATCCCAAGGGGAGCGCAAAATTGCCACAACATGGCTGTCTCCACAGCTTTTCCCTTGGGATAATTCCTAAACCCAGGCTGATTTAAATGACCAGTGTTACGGTTAGGGTTAGGGTTACGCCTAGGTGTAGAGCTTTTTAAACCAGCAAGCTCTGAGCTCCAGGCACACGGCAGCTGCGAAAGGCATCCCAAGGGGAGCACAAAAGTGCCAGAAAATGGCTGCCTCCACACGTTTTCATTGGCACCATTGCTAAGCCTAGGCTGAATCACCTGCCTCCCGTCTCAGCTAGGGACATGGTTTTTTAAACCAGGAAGCCCTGAGCTCCAGGCACACGGCAGCTGTGAAAGGCATCCCAAGGGGAGTACAAAAGTGCAACAACATGGCAGCTTTCACAGCTTTTTCCTTGGCACCATCCCTATACCTAGGCTGATTTATCTGCCTAGGGTTAGGGTTAGGGCTCAGCCAAGGGCAAGGATTTTTTTAAGCAGGAAGCCCTGAGTTCCAGGCTTACTGCATCTGCCAAAGGCATCCCAAAGGGAGCGCAGAAGTGCCACAACATGGCTGCTTTCACAGCTTTTTCCTTAGGAAGAACCCTAATACCCGGCTGATTTACCTTCCTAGGGTTACTGTTAGGCCTAGGCCTAGGACTTTTAAAACCAGGAAGCCCTGTGCTCCAGGCACACTGCAGCTGTTAAAGGCATCCCAAGGGGAGCGCAAAAGTGACACAACTTGGCTGCCTCCACTGCTATTTCCATGAGACCATCCCGAATCATAGGCTGATTTTCCTTCCTAGGCTTAAGGTTTGAGTTAGGCCTAGGGTTAGTGTTCTTTTAACCAGAAAGCCCTGAGTTCCAAGAACACAGCAGCTGCGAAGGACTACCCAAGAAGAGCGCAGAAGTGCCTCAACATGCCTGCCTCCACAGCTTTTTCCTTGGGGACGTCCCGAAACGAAGGCTGATTTAGAAGCCTCCAGTTTGGGCTAAAGTTGTGGTTTTTTACACCAGGAAGCCCTGTGCTCCAAGCACACGGCAGCTGTGAAAGGCATCCCAAGGGGAGCGCAAAAGTGCCACAACATGGCTGTCTCCACAGCTTTTCCCTTGGGATAATTCCTAAACCCAGGCTGATTTAAATGACCAGTGTTACGGTTAGGGTTAGGGTTACGCCTAGGTGTAGAGCTTTTTAAACCAGCAAGCTCTGAGCTCCAGGCACACGGCAGCTGCGAAAGGCATCCCAAGGGGAGCACAAAAGTGCCAGAAAATGGCTGCCTCCACACGTTTTCATTGGCACCATTGCTAAGCCTAGGCTGAATCACCTGCCTCCAGTCTCAGCTAGGGACATGGTTTTTTAAACCAGGAAGCCCTGAGCTCCAGGCACACGGCAGCTGTGAAAGGCATCCCAAGGGGAGTACAAAAGTGCAACAACATGGCAGCTTTCACAGCTTTTTCCTTGGCACCATCCCTATACCTAGGCTGATTTATCTGCCTAGGGTTAGGGTTAGGGCTCAGCCTAGGGCTAGGATTTTTTTAACCAGGAAGCCCTGAGTTCCAGGCTTACTGCATCTGCCAAAGGCATCCCAAAGGGAGCGCAGAAGTGCCACAACATGGCTGCTTTCACAGCTTTTTCCTTAGGAAGAACCCTAATACCCGGCTGATTTACCTTCCTAGGGTTACTGTTAGGCTTAGGCCTAGGACTTTTAAAACCAGGAAGCCCTGTGCTCCAGGCACACTGCAGCTGTTAAAGGCATCCCAAGGGGAGCGCAAAAGTGACACAACTTGGCTGCCTCCACTGCTATTTCCATGAGACCATCCCGAATCATAGGCTGATTTTCCTTCCTAGGCTTAAGGTTTGAGTTAGGCCTAGGGTTAGTGTTCTTTTAACCAGAAAGCCCTGAGTTCCAAGAACACAGCAGCTGCGAAGGACTACCCAAGAAGAGCGCAGAAGTGCCTCAACATGCCTGCCTCCACAGCTTTTTCCTTGGGGACGTCCCGAAACGAAGGCTGATTTCGAAGCCTCCAGTTTGTGCTAAAGTTGTGGTTTTTTAAACCAGGAAGCCCTGTGCTCCAAGCACACTGCAGCTGTGAAAGGCATCCCAAGGGGAGCGCAAAAGTGCCACAACATGGCTGTCTCCACAGCTTTTCCCTTGGGATAATTCCTAAACCCAGGCTGATTTAAATGACCAGTGTTACGGTTAGGGTTAGGGTTACGCCTAGGTGTAGAGCTTTTTAAACCAGCAAGCTCTGAGCTCCAGGCACACGGCAGCTGCGAAAGGCATCCCAAGGGGAGCACAAAAGTGCCAGAAAATGGCTGCCTCCACACGTTTTCATTGGCACCATTGCTAAGCCTAGGCTGAATCACCTGCCTCCAGTCTCAGCTAGGGACATGGTTTTTTAAACCAGGAAGCCCTGAGCTCCAGGCACACGGCAGCTGTGAAAGGCATCCCAAGGGGAGTACAAAAGTGCAACAACATGGCAGCTTTCACAGCTTTTTCCTTGGCACCATCCCTATACCTAGGCTGATTTATCTGCCTAGGGTTAGGGTTAGGGCTCAGCCAAGGGCAAGGATTTTTTTAAGCAGGAAGCCCTGAGTTCCAGGCTTACTGCATCTGCCAAAGGCATCCCAAAGGGAGCGCAGAAGTGCCACAACATGGCTGCTTTCACAGCTTTTTCCTTAGGAAGAACCCTAATACCCGGCTGATTTACCTTCCTAGGGTTACTGTTAGGCCTAGGCCTAGGACTTTTAAAACCAGGAAGCCCTGTGCTCCAGGCACACTGCAGCTGTTAAAGGCATCCCAAGGGGAGCGCAAAAGTGACACAACTTGGCTGCCTCCACTGCTATTTCCATGAGACCATCCCGAATCATAGGCTGATTTTCCTTCCTAGGCTTAAGGTTTGAGTTAGGCCTAGGGTTAGTGTTCTTTTAACCAGAAAGCCCTGAGTTCCAAGAACACAGCAGCTGCGAAGGACTACCCAAGAAGAGCGCAGAAGTGCCTCAACATGCCTGCCTCCACAGCTTTTTCCTTGGGGACGTCCCGAAACGAAGGCTGATTTAGAAGCCTCCAGTTTGGGCTAAAGTTGTGGTTTTTTAAACCAGGAAGCCCTGTGCTCCAAGCACACGGCAGCTGTGAAAGGCATCCCAAGGGGAGCGCAAAAGTGCCACAACATGGCTGTCTCCACAGCTTTTCCCTTGGGATAATTCCTAAACCCAGGCTGATTTAAATGACCAGTGTTACGGTTAGGGTTAGGGTTACGCCTAGGTGTAGAGCTTTTTAAACCAGCAAGCTCTGAGCTCCAGGCACACGGCAGCTGCGAAAGGCATCCCAAGGGGAGCACAAAAGTGCCAGAAAATGGCTGCCTCCACACGTTTTCATTGGCACCATTGCTAAGCCTAGGCTGAATCACCTGCCTCCAGTCTCAGCTAGGGACATGGTTTTTTAAACCAGGAAGCCCTGAGCTCCAGGCACACGGCAGCTGTGAAAGGCATCCCAAGGGGAGTACAAAAGTGCAACAACATGGCAGCTTTCACAGCTTTTTCCTTGGCACCATCCCTATACCTAGGCTGATTTATCTGCCTAGGGTTAGGGTTAGGGCTCAGCCAAGGGCAAGGATTTTTTTAAGCAGGAAGCCCTGAGTTCCAGGCTTACTGCATCTGCCAAAGGCATCCCAAAGGGAGCGCAGAAGTGCCACAACATGGCTGCTTTCACAGCTTTTTCCTTAGGAAGAACCCTAATACCCGGCTGATTTACCTTCCTAGGGTTACTGTTAGGCCTAGGCCTAGGACTTTTAAAACCAGGAAGCCCTGTGCTCCAGGCAC
Organism: Ammospiza nelsoni; assembly: GCF_027579445.1. Classification (NCBI taxonomy): domain Eukaryota; kingdom Metazoa; phylum Chordata; class Aves; order Passeriformes; family Passerellidae; genus Ammospiza; species Ammospiza nelsoni. The sequence goes on along the minus strand of NW_026683190.1, from coordinate 308,709 downwards.
ACTGCAGCTGTTAAAGGCATCCCAAGGGGAGCGCAAAAGTGACACAACTTGGCTGCCTCCACTGCTATTTCCATGAGACCATCCCGAATCATAGGCTGATTTTCCTTCCTAGGCTTAAGGTTTGAGTTAGGCCTAGGGTTAGTGTTCTTTTAACCAGAAAGCCCTGAGTTCCAAGAACACAGCAGCTGCGAAGGACTACCCAAGAAGAGCGCAGAAGTGCCTCAACATGCCTGCCTCCACAGCTTTTTCCTTGGGGACGTCCCGAAACGAAGGCTGATTTAGAAGCCTCCAGTTTGGGCTAAAGTTGTGGTTTTTTAAACCAGGAAGCCCTGTGCTCCAAGCACACGGCAGCTGTGAAAGGCATCCCAAGGGGAGCGCAAAAGTGCCACAACATGGCTGTCTCCACAGCTTTTCCCTTGGGATAATTCCTAAACCCAGGCTGATTTAAATGACCAGTGTTACGGTTAGGGTTAGGGTTACGCCTAGGTGTAGAGCTTTTTAAACCAGCAAGCTCTGAGCTCCAGGCACACGGCAGCTGCGAAAGGCATCCCAAGGGGAGCACAAAAGTGCCAGAAAATGGCTGCCTCCACACGTTTTCATTGGCACCATTGCTAAGCCTAGGCTGAATCACCTGCCTCCAGTCTCAGCTAGGGACATGGTTTTTTAAACCAGGAAGCCCTGAGCTCCAGGCACACGGCAGCTGTGAAAGGCATCCCAAGGGGAGTACAAAAGTGCAACAACATGGCAGCTTTCACAGCTTTTTCCTTGGCACCATCCCTATACCTAGGCTGATTTATCTGCCTAGGGTTAGGGTTAGGGCTCAGCCAAGGGCAAGGATTTTTTTAAGCAGGAAGCCCTGAGTTCCAGGCTTACTGCATCTGCCAAAGGCATCCCAAAGGGAGCGCAGAAGTGCCACAACATGGCTGCTTTCACAGCTTTTTCCTTAGGAAGAACCCTAATACCCGGCTGATTTACCTTCCTAGGGTTACTGTTAGGCCTAGGCCTAGGACTTTTAAAACCAGGAAGCCCTGTGCTCCAGGCACACTGCAGCTGTTAAAGGCATCCCAAGGGGAGCGCAAAAGTGACACAACTTGGCTGCCTCCACTGCTATTTCCATGAGACCATCCCGAATCATAGGCTGATTTTCCTTCCTAGGCTTAAGGTTTGAGTTAGGCCTAGGGTTAGTGTTCTTTTAACCAGAAAGCCCTGAGTTCCAAGAACACAGCAGCTGCGAAGGACTACCCAAGAAGAGCGCAGAAGTGCCTCAACATGCCTGCCTCCACAGCTTTTTCCTTGGGGACGTCCCGAAACGAAGGCTGATTTAGAAGCCTCCAGTTTGGGCTAAAGTTGTGGTTTTTTACACCAGGAAGCCCTGTGCTCCAAGCACACGGCAGCTGTGAAAGGCATCCCAAGGGGAGCGCAAAAGTGCCACAACATGGCTGTCTCCACAGCTTTTCCCTTGGGATAATTCCTAAACCCAGGCTGATTTAAATGACCAGTGTTACGGTTAGGGTTAGGGTTACGCCTAGGTGTAGAGCTTTTTAAACCAGCAAGCTCTGAGCTCCAGGCACACGGCAGCTGCGAAAGGCATCCCAAGGGGAGCACAAAAGTGCCAGAAAATGGCTGCCTCCACACGTTTTCATTGGCACCATTGCTAAGCCTAGGCTGAATCACCTGCCTCCAGTCTCAGCTAGGGACATGGTTTTTTAAACCAGGAAGCCCTGAGCTCCAGGCACACGGCAGCTGTGAAAGGCATCCCAAGGGGAGTACAAAAGTGCAACAACATGGCAGCTTTCACAGCTTTTTCCTTGGCACCATCCCTATACCTAGGCTGATTTATCTGCCTAGGGTTAGGGTTAGGGCTCAGCCTAGGGCTAGGATTTTTTTAACCAGGAAGCCCTGAGTTCCAGGCTTACTGCATCTGCCAAAGGCATCCCAAAGGGAGCGCAGAAGTGCCACAACATGGCTGCTTTCACAGCTTTTTCCTTAGGAAGAACCCTAATACCCGGCTGATTTACCTTCCTAGGGTTACTGTTAGGCTTAGGCCTAGGACTTTTAAAACCAGGAAGCCCTGTGCTCCAGGCACACTGCAGCTGTTAAAGGCATCCCAAGGGGAGCGCAAAAGTGACACAACTTGGCTGCCTCCACTGCTATTTCCATGAGACCATCCCGAATCATAGGCTGATTTTCCTTCCTAGGCTTAAGGTTTGAGTTAGGCCTAGGGTTAGTGTTCTTTTAACCAGAAAGCCCTGAGTTCCAAGAACACAGCAGCTGCGAAGGACTACCCAAGAAGAGCGCAGAAGTGCCTCAACATGCCTGCCTCCACAGCTTTTTCCTTGGGGACGTCCCGAAACGAAGGCTGATTTCGAAGCCTCCAGTTTGTGCTAAAGTTGTGGTTTTTTAAACCAGGAAGCCCTGTGCTCCAAGCACACTGCAGCTGTGAAAGGCATCCCAAGGGGAGCGCAAAAGTGCCACAACATGGCTGTCTCCACAGCTTTTCCCTTGGGATAATTCCTAAACCCAGGCTGATTTAAATGACCAGTGTTACGGTTAGGGTTAGGGTTACGCCTAGGTGTAGAGCTTTTTAAACCAGCAAGCTCTGAGCTCCAGGCACACGGCAGCTGCGAAAGGCATCCCAAGGGGAGCACAAAAGTGCCAGAAAATGGCTGCCTCCACACGTTTTCATTGGCACCATTGCTAAGCCTAGGCTGAATCACCTGCCTCCCGTCTCAGCTAGGGACATGGTTTTTTAAACCAGGAAGCCCTGAGCTCCAGGCACACGGCAGCTGTGAAAGGCATCCCAAGGGGAGTACAAAAGTGCAACAACATGGCAGCTTTCACAGCTTTTTCCTTGGCACCATCCCTATACCTAGGCTGATTTATCTGCCTAGGGTTAGGGTTAGGGCTCAGCCAAGGGCAAGGATTTTTTTAAGCAGGAAGCCCTGAGTTCCAGGCTTACTGCATCTGCCAAAGGCATCCCAAAGGGAGCGCAGAAGTGCCACAACATGGCTGCTTTCACAGCTTTTTCCTTAGGAAGAACCCTAATACCCGGCTGATTTACCTTCCTAGGGTTACTGTTAGGCCTAGGCCTAGGACTTTTAAAACCAGGAAGCCCTGTGCTCCAGGCACACTGCAGCTGTTAAAGGCATCCCAAGGGGAGCGCAAAAGTGACACAACTTGGCTGCCTCCACTGCTATTTCCATGAGACCATCCCGAATCATAGGCTGATTTTCCTTCCTAGGCTTAAGGTTTGAGTTAGGCCTAGGGTTAGTGTTCTTTTAACCAGAAAGCCCTGAGTTCCAAGAACACAGCAGCTGCGAAGGACTACCCAAGAAGAGCGCAGAAGTGCCTCAACATGCCTGCCTCCACAGCTTTTTCCTTGGGGACGTCCCGAAACGAAGGCTGATTTAGAAGCCTCCAGTTTGGGCTAAAGTTGTGGTTTTTTAAACCAGGAAGCCCTGTGCTCCAAGCACACGGCAGCTGTGAAAGGCATCCCAAGGGGAGCGCAAAAGTGCCACAACATGGCTGTCTCCACAGCTTTTCCCTTGGGATAATTCCTAAACCCAGGCTGATTTAAATGACCAGTGTTACGGTTAGGGTTAGGGTTACGCCTAGGTGTAGAGCTTTTTAAACCAGCAAGCTCTGAGCTCCAGGCACACGGCAGCTGCGAAAGGCATCCCAAGGGGAGCACAAAAGTGCCAGAAAATGGCTGCCTCCACACGTTTTCATTGGCACCATTGCTAAGCCTAGGCTGAATCACCTGCCTCCAGTCTCAGCTAGGGACATGGTTTTTTAAACCAGGAAGCCCTGAGCTCCAGGCACACGGCAGCTGTGAAAGGCATCCCAAGGGGAGTACAAAAGTGCAACAACATGGCAGCTTTCACAGCTTTTTCCTTGGCACCATCCCTATACCTAGGCTGATTTATCTGCCTAGGGTTAGGGTTAGGGCTCAGCCAAGGGCAAGGATTTTTTTAACCAGGAAGCCCTGAGTTCCAGGCTTACTGCATCTGCCAAAGGCATCCCAAAGGGAGCGCAGAAGTGCCACAACATGGCTGCTTTCACAGCTTTTTCCTTAGGAAGAACCCTAATACCCGGCTGATTTACCTTCCTAGGGTTACTGTTAGGCTTAGGCCTAGGACTTTTAAAACCAGGAAGCCCTGTGCTCCAGGCACACTGCAGCTGTTAAAGGCATCCCAAGGGGAGCGCAAAAGTGACACAACTTGGCTGCCTCCACTGCTATTTCCATGAGACCATCCCAAATCATAGGCTGATTTTCCTTCCTAGGCTTAAGGTTTGAGTTAGGCCTAGGGTTAGTGTTCTTTTAACCAGAAAGCCCTGAGTTCCAAGAACACAGCAGCTGCGAAGGACTACCCAAGAAGAGCGCAGAAGTGCCTCAACATGCCTGCCTCCACAGCTTTTTCCTTGGGGACGTCCCGAAACGAAGGCTGATTTAGAAGCCTCCAGTTTGGGCTAAAGTTGTGGTTTTTTAAACCAGGAAGCCCTGTGCTCCAAGCACACTGCAGCTGTGAAAGGCATCCCAAGGGGAGCGCAAAAGTGCCACAACATGGCTGTCTCCACAGCTTTTCCCTTGGGATAATTCCTAAACCCAGGCTGATTTAAATGACCAGTGTTACGGTTAGGGTTAGGGTTACGCCTAGGTGTAGAGCTTTTTAAACCAGCAAGCTCTGAGCTCCAGGCACACGGCAGCTGCGAAAGGCATCCCAAGGGGAGCACAAAAATGCCAGAAAATGGCTGCCTCCACACGTTTTCATTGGCACCATTGCTAAGCCTAGGCTGAATCACCTGCCTCCCGTCTCAGCTAGGGACATGGTTTTTTAAACCAGGAAGCCCTGAGCTCCAGGCACACGGCAGCTGTGAAAGGCATCCCAAGGGGAGTACAAAAGTGCAACAACATGGCAGCTTTCACAGCTTTTTCCTTGGCACCATCCCTATACCTAGGCTGATTTATCTGCCTAGGGTTAGGGTTAGGGCTCAGCCAAGGGCAAGGATTTTTTTAACCAGGAAGCCCTGAGTTCCAGGCTTACTGCATCTGCCAAAGGCATCCCAAAGGGAGCGCAGAAGTGCCACAACATGGCTGCTTTCACAGCTTTTTCCTTAGGAAGAACCCTAATACCCGGCTGATTTACCTTCCTAGGGTTACTGTTAGGCTTAGGCCTAGGACTTTTAAAACCAGGAAGCCCTGTGCTCCAGGCACACTGCAGCTGTTAAAGGCATCCCAAGGGGAGCGCAAAAGTGACACAACTTGGCTGCCTCCACTGCTATTTCCATGAGACCATCCCGAATCATAGGCTGATTTTCCTTCCTAGGCTTAAGGTTTGAGTTAGGCCTAGGGTTAGTGTTCTTTTAACCAGAAAGCCCTGAGTTCCAAGAACACAGCAGCTGCGAAGGACTACCCAAGAAGAGCGCAGAAGTGCCTCAACATGCCTGCCTCCACAGCTTTTTCCTTGGGGACGTCCCGAAACGAAGGCTGATTTAGAAGCCTCCAGTTTGGGCTAAAGTTGTGGTTTTTTAAACCAGGAAGCCCTGTGCTCCAAGCACACTGCAGCTGTGAAAGGCATCCCAAGGGGAGCGCAAAAGTGCCACAACATGGCTGTCTCCACAGCTTTTCCCTTGGGATAATTCCTAAACCCAGGCTGATTTAAATGACCAGTGTTACGGTTAGGGTTAGGGTTACGCCTAGGTGTAGAGCTTTTTAAACCAGCAAGCTCTGAGCTCCAGGCACACGGCAGCTGCGAAAGGCATCCCAAGGGGAGCACAAAAGTGCCAGAAAATGGCTGCCTCCACACGTTTTCATTGGCACCATTGCTAAGCCTAGGCTGAATCACCTGCCTCCCGTCTCAGCTAGGGACATTGTTTTTTAAACCAGGAAGCCCTGAGCTCCAGGCACACGGCAGCTGTGAAAGGCATCCCAAGGGGAGTACAAAAGTGCAACAACATGGCAGCTTTCACAGCTTTTTCCTTGGCACCATCCCTATACCTAGGCTGATTTATCTGCCTAGGGTTAGGGTTAGGGCTCAGCCAAGGGCAAGGATTTTTTTAACCAGGAAGCCCTGAGTTCCAGGCTTACTGCATCTGCCAAAGGCATCCCAAAGGGAGCGCAGAAGTGCCACAACATGGCTGCTTTCACAGCTTTTTCCTTAGGAAGAACCCTAATACCCGGCTGATTTACCTTCCTAGGGTTACTGTTAGGCTTAGGCCTAGGACTTTTAAAACCAGGAAGCCCTGTGCTCCAGGCACACTGCAGCTGTTAAAGGCATCCCAAGGGGAGCGCAAAAGTGACACAACTTGGCTGCCTCCACTGCTATTTCCATGAGACCATCCCAAATCATAGGCTGATTTTCCTTCCTAGGCTTAAGGTTTGAGTTAGGCCTAGGGTTAGTGTTCTTTTAACCAGAAAGCCCTGAGTTCCAAGAACACAGCAGCTGCGAAGGACTACCCAAGAAGAGCGCAGAAGTGCCTCAACATGCCTGCCTCCACAGCTTTTTCCTTGGGGACGTCCCGAAACGAAGGCTGATTTAGAAGCCTCCAGTTTGGGCTAAAGTTGTGGTTTTTTAAACCAGGAAGCCCTGTGCTCCAAGCACACTGCAGCTGTGAAAGGCATCCCAAGGGGAGCGCAAAAGTGCCACAACATGGCTGTCTCCACAGCTTTTCCCTTGGGATAATTCCTAAACCCAGGCTGATTTAAATGACCAGTGTTACGGTTAGGGTTAGGGTTACGCCTAGGTGTAGAGCTTTTTAAACCAGCAAGCTCTGAGCTCCAGGCACACGGCAGCTGCGAAAGGCATCCCAAGGGGAGCACAAAAGTGCCAGAAAATGGCTGCCTCCACACGTTTTCATTGGCACCATTGCTAAGCCTAGGCTGAATCACCTGCCTCCCGTCTCAGCTAGGGACATTGTTTTTTAAACCAGGAAGCCCTGAGCTCCAGGCACACGGCAGCTGTGAAAGGCATCCCAAGGGGAGTACAAAAGTGCAACAACATGGCAGCTTTCACAGCTTTTTCCTTGGCACCATCCCTATACCTAGGCTGATTTATCTGCCTAGGGTTAGGGTTAGGGCTCAGCCAAGGGCAAGGATTTTTTTAACCAGGAAGCCCTGAGTTCCAGGCTTACTGCATCTGCCAAAGGCATCCCAAAGGGAGCGCAGAAGTGCCACAACATGGCTGCTTTCACAGCTTTTTCCTTAGGAAGAACCCTAATACCCGGCTGATTTACCTTCCTAGGGTGACTGTTAGGCTTAGGCCTAGGACTTTTAAAACCAGGAAGCCCTGTGCTCCAGGCACACTGCAGCTGTTAAAGGCATCCCAAGGGGAGCGCAAAAGTGACACAACTTGGCTGCCTCCACTGCTATTTCCATGAGACCATCCCAAATCATAGGCTGATTTTCCTTCCTAGGCTTAAGGTTTGAGTTAGGCCTAGGGTTAGTGTTCTTTTAACCAGAAAGCCCTGAGTTCCAAGAACACAGCAGCTGCGAAGGACTACCCAAGAAGAGCGCAGAAGTGCCTCAACATGCCTGCCTCCACAGCTTTTTCCTTGGGGACGTCCCGAAACGAAGGCTGATTTAGAAGCCTCCAGTTTGGGCTAAAGTTGTGGTTTTTTAAACCAGGAAGCCCTGTGCTCCAAGCACACTGCAGCTGTGAAAGGCATCCCAAGGGGAGCGCAAAAGTGCCACAACATGGCTGTCTCCACAGCTTTTCCCTTGGGATAATTGCTAAACCCAGGCTGATTTAAATGACCAGTGTTACGGTTAGGGTTAGGGTTACGCCTAGGTGTAGAGCTTTTTAAACCAGCAAGCTCTGAGCTCCAGGCACACGGCAGCTGCGAAAGGCATCCCAAGGGGAGCACAAAAGTGCCAGAAAATGGCTGCCTCCACACGTTTTCATTGGCACCATTGCTAAGCCTAGGCTGAATCACCTGCCTCCCGTCTCAGCTAGGGACATTGTTTTTTAAACCAGGAAGCCCTGAGCTCCAGGCACACGGCAGCTGTGAAAGGCATCCCAAGGGGAGTACAAAAGTGCAACAACATGGCAGCTTTCACAGCTTTTTCCTTGGCACCATCCCTATACCTAGGCTGATTTATCTGCCTAGGGTTAGGGTTAGGGCTCAGCCAAGGGCAAGGATTTTTTTAACCAGGAAGCCCTGAGTTCCAGGCTTACTGCATCTGCCAAAGGCATCCCAAAGGGAGCGCAGAAGTGCCACAACATGGCTGCTTTCACAGCTTTTTCCTTAGGAAGAACCCTAATACCCGGCTGATTTACCTTCCTAGGGTTACTGTTAGGCTTAGGCCTAGGACTTTTAAAACCAGGAAGCCCTGTGCTCCAGGCACACTGCAGCTGTTAAAGGCATCCCAAGGGGAGCGCAAAAGTGACACAACTTGGCTGCCTCCACTGCTATTTCCATGAGACCATCCCGAATCATAGGCTGATTTTCCTTCCTAGGCTTAAGGTTTGAGTTAGGCCTAGGGTTAGTGTTCTTTTAACCAGAAAGCCCTGAGTTCCAAGAACACAGCAGCTGCGAAGGACTACCCAAGAAGAGCGCAGAAGTGCCTCAACATGCCTGCCTCCACAGCTTTTTCCTTGGGGACGTCCCGAAACGAAGGCTGATTTAGAAGCCTCCAGTTTGGGCTAAAGTTGTGGTTTTTTAAACCAGGAAGCCCTGTGCTCCAAGCACACTGCAGCTGTGAAAGGCATCCCAAGGGGAGCGCAAAAGTGCCACAACATGGCTGTCTCCACAGCTTTTCCCTTGGGATAATTCCTAAACCCAGGCTGATTTAAATGACCAGTGTTACGGTTAGGGTTAGGGTTACGCCTAGGTGTAGAGCTTTTTAAACCAGCAAGCTCTGAGCTCCAGGCACACGGCAGCTGCAAAAGGCATCCCAAGGGGAGCACAAAAGTGCCAGAAAATGGCTGCCTCCACACGTTTTCATTGGCACCATTGCTAAGCCTAGGCTGAATCACCTGCCTCCAGTCTCAGCTAGGGACATTGTTTTTTAAACCAGGAAGCCCTGAGCTCCAGGCACACGGCAGCTGTGAAAGGCATCCCAAGGGGAGTACAAAAGTGCAACAACATGGCAGCTTTCACAGCTTTTTCCTTGGCACCATCCCTATACCTAGGCTGATTTATCTGCCTAGGGTTAGGGTTAGGGCTCAGCCAAGGGCAAGGATTTTTTTAACCAGGAAGCCCTGAGTTCCAGGCTTACTGCATCTGCCAAAGGCATCCCAAAGGGAGCGCAGAAGTGCCACAACATGGCTGCTTTCACAGCTTTTTCCTTAGGAAGAACCCTAATACCCGGCTGATTTACCTTCCTCGGGTTACTGTTAGGCTTAGGCCTAGGACTTTTAAAACCAGGAAGCCCTGTGCTCCAGGCACACTGCAGCTGTTAAAGGCATCCCAAGGGGAGCGCAAAAGTGACACAACTTGGCTGCCTCCACTGCTATTTCCATGAGACCATCCCGAATCATAGGCTGATTTTCCTTCCTAGGCTTAAGGTTTGAGTTAGGCCTAGGGTTAGTGTTCTTTTAACCAGAAAGCCCTGAGTTCCAAGAACACAGCAGCTGCGAAGGACTACCCAAGAAGAGCGCAGAAGTGCCTCAACATGCCTGCCTCCACAGCTTTTTCCTTGGGGACGTCCCGAAACGAAGGCTGATTTAGAAGCCTCCAGTTTGGGCTAAAGTTGTGGTTTTTTAAACCAGGAAGCCCTGTGCTCCAAGCACACTGCAGCTGTGAAAGGCATCCCAAGGGGAGCGCAAAAGTGCCACAACATGGCTGTCTCCACAGCTTTTCCCTTGGGATAATTCCTAAACCCAGGCTGATTTAAATGACCAGTGTTACGGTTAGGGTTAGGGTTACGCCTAGGTGTAGAGCTTTTTAAACCAGCAAGCTCTGAGCTCCAGGCACACGGCAGCTGCGAAAGGCATCCCAAGGGGAGCACAAAAGTGCCAGAAAATGGCTGCCTCCACACGTTTTCATTGGCACCATTGCTAAGCCTAGGCTGAATCACCTTCCTCCAGTCTCAGCTAGGGACATTGTTTTTTAAACCAGGAAGCCCTGAGCTCCAGGCACACGGCAGCTGTGAAAGGCATCCCAAGGGGAGTACAAAAGTGCAACAACATGGCAGCTTTCACAGCTTTTTCCTTGGCACCATCCCTATACCTAGGCTGATTTATCTGCCTAGGGTTAGGGTTAGGGCTCAGCCAAGGGCAAGGATTTTTTTAACCAGGAAGCCCTGAGTTCCAGGCTTACTGCATCTGCCAAAGGCATCCCAAAGGGAGCGCAGAAGTGCCACAACATGGCTGCTTTCACAGCTTTTTCCTTAGGAAGAACCCTAATACCCGGCTGATTTACCTTCCTAGGGTTACTGTTAGGCTTAGGCCTAGGACTTTTAAAACCAGGAAGCCCTGTGCTCCAGGCACACTGCAGCTGTTAAAGGCATCCCAAGGGGAGCGCAAAAGTGACACAACTTGGCTGCCTCCACTGCTATTTCCATGAGACCATCCCGAATCATAGGCTGATTTTCCTTCCTAGGCTTAAGGTTTGAGTTAGGCCTAGGGTTAGTGTTCTTTTAACCAGAAAGCCCTGAGTTCCAAGAACACAGTAGCTGCGAAGGACTACACAAGAAGAGTGCAGAAGTGCCTCAACATGCCTGCCTCCACAGCTTTTTCCTTGGGGACGTCCCGAAACGAAGGCTGATTTAGAAGCCTCCAGTTTGGGCTAAAGTTGTGGTTTTTTAAACCAGGAAGCCCTGTGCTCCAAGCACACTGCAGCTGTTAAAGGCATCCCAAGGGGAGCGCAAAAGTGCCACAACATGGCTGTCTCCACAGCTTTTCCCTTGGGATAATTCCTAAACCCAGGCTGATTTAAATGACCAGTGTTACGGTTAGGGTTAGGGTTACGCCTAGGTGTAGAGCTTTTTAAACCAGCAAGCTCTGAGCTCCAGGCACACGGCAGCTGCAAAAGGCATCCCAAGGGGAGCACAAAAGTGCCAGAAAATGGCTGCCTCCACACGTTTTCATTGGCACCATTGCTAAGCCTAGGCTGAATCACCTGCCTCCAGTCTCAGCTAGGGACATTGTTTTTTAAACCAGGAAGCCCTGAGCTCCAGGCACACGGCAGCTGTGAAAGGCATCCCAAGGGGAGTACAAAAGTGCAACAACATGGCAGCTTTCACAGCTTTTTCCTTGGCACCATCCCTATACCTAGGCTGATTTATCTGCCTAGGGTTAGGGTTAGGGCTCAGCCAAGGGCAAGGATTTTTTTAACCAGGAAGCCCTGAGTTCCAGGCTTACTGCATCTGCCAAAGGCATCCCAAAGGGACCGCAGAAGTGCCACAACATGGCTGCTTTCACAGCTTTTTCCTTAGGAAGAACCCTAATACCCGGCTGATTTACCTTCCTAGGGTTACTGTTAGGCTTAGGCCTAGGACTTTTAAAACCAGGAAGCCCTGTGCTCCAGGCACACTGCAGCTGTTAAAGGCATCCCAAGGGGAGCGCAAAAGTGACACAACTTGGCTGCCTCCACTGCTATTTCCATGAGACCATCCCGAATCATAGGCTGATTTTCCTTCCTAGGCTTTAGGTTTGAGTTAGGCCTAGGGTTAGTGTTCTTTTAACCAGAAAGCCCTGAGTTCCAAGAACACAGCAGCTGCGAAGGACTACCCAAGAAGAGCGCAGAAGTGCCTCAACATGCCTGCCTCCACAGCTTTTTCCTTGGGGACGTCCCGAAACGAAGGCTGATTTAGAAGCCTCCAGTTTGGGCTAAAGTTGTGGTTTTTTACACCAGGAAGCCCTGTGCTCCAAGCACACTGCAGCTGTGAAAGGCATCCCAAGGGGAGCGCAAAAGTGCCACAACATGGCTGTCTCCACAGCTTTTCCCTTGGGATAATTCCTAAACCCAGGCTGATTTAAATGACCAGTGTTACGGTTAGGGTTAGGGTTACGCCTAGGTGTAGAGCTTTTTAAACCAGCAAGCTCTGAGCTCCAGGCACACGGCAGCTGCGAAAGGCATCCCAAGGGGAGCACAAAAGTGCCAGAAAATGGCTGCCTCCACACGTTTTCATTGGCACCATTGCTAAGCCTAGGCTGAATCACCTGCCTCCAGTCTCATCTAGGGACATTGTTTTTTAAACCAGGAAGACCTGAGCTCCAGGCACACGGCAGCTGTGAAAGGCATCCCAAGGGGAGTACAAAAGTGCAACAACATGGCAGCTTTCACAGCTTTTTCCTTGGCACCATCCCTATACCTAGGCTGATTTATCTGCCTAGGGTTAGGGTTAGGGCTCAGCCAAGGGCAAGGATTTTTTTAAGCAGGAAGCCCTGAGTTCCAGGCTTACTGCATCTGCCAAAGGCATCCCAAAGGGAGCGCAGAAGTGCCACAACATGGCTGCTTTCACAGCTTTTTCCTTAGGAAGAACCCTAATAACCGGCTGATTTACCTTCCTAGGGTGACTGTTAGGCTTAGGCCTAGGACTTTTAAAACCAGGAAGCCCTGTGCTCCAGGCACACTGCAGCTGTTAAAGGCATCCCAAGGGGAGCGCAAAAGTGACACAACTTGGCTGCCTCCACTGCTATTTCCATGAGACCATCCCGAATCATAGGCTGATTTTCCTTCCTAGGCTTAAGGTTTGAGTTAGGCCTAGGGTTAGTGTTCTTTTAACCAGAAAGCCCTGAGTTCCAAGAACACAGCAGCTGCGAAGGACTACCCAAGAAGAGCGCAGAAGTGCCTCAACATGCCTGCCTCCACAGCTTTTTCCTTGGGGACGTCCCGAAACGAAGGCTGATTTAGAAGCCTCCAGTTTGGGCTAAAGTTGTGGTTTTTTAAACCAGGAAGCCCTGTGCTCCAAGCACACTGCAGCTGTGAAAGGCATCCCAAGGGGAGCGCAAAAGTGCCACAACATGGCTGTCTCCACAGCTTTTCCCTTGGGATAATTGCTAAACCCAGGCTGATTTAAATGACCAGTGTTACGGTTAGGGTTAGGGTTACGCCTAGGTGTAGAGCTTTTTAAACCAGCAAGCTCTGAGCTCCAGGCACACGGCAGCTGCGAAAGGCATCCCAAGGGGAGCACAAAAGTGCCAGAAAATGGCTGCCTCCACACGTTTTCATTGGCACCATTGCTAAGCCTAGGCTGAATCACCTGCCTCCAGTCTCAGCTAGGGACATGGTTTTTTAAACCAGGAAGCCCTGAGCTCCAGGCACACGGCAGCTGTGAAAGGCATCCCAAGGGGAGTACAAAAGTGCAACAACATGGCAGCTTTCACAGCTTTTTCCTTGGCACCATCCCTATACCTAGGCTGATTTATCTGCCTAGGGTTAGGGTTAGGGCTCAGCCAAGGGCAAGGATTTTTTTAACCAGGAAGCCCTGAGTTCCAGGCTTACTGCATCTGCCAAAGGCATCCCAAAGGGAGCGCAGAAGTGCCACAACATGGCTGCTTTCACAGCTTTTTCCTTAGGAAGAACCCTAATACCCGGCTGATTTACCTTCCTAGGGTTACTGTTAGGCTTAGGCCTAGGACTTTTAAAACCAGGAAGCCCTGTGCTCCAGGCACACTGCAGCTGTTAAAGGCATCCCAAGGGGAGCGCAAAAGTGACACAACTTGGCTGCCTCCACTGCTATTTCCATGAGACCATCCCGAATCATAGGCTGATTTTCCTTCCTAGGCTTAAGGTTTGAGTTAGGCCTAGGGTTAGTGTTCTTTTAACCAGAAAGCCCTGAGTTCCAAGAACACAGCAGCTGCGAAGGACTACCCAAGAAGAGCGCAGAAGTGCCTCAACATGCCTGCCTCCACAGCTTTTTCCTTGGGGACGTCCCGAAACGAAGGCTGATTTAGAAGCCTCCAGTTTGGGCTAAAGTTGTGGTTTTTTAAAGCAGGAAGCCCTGTGCTCCAAGCACACTGCAGCTGTGAAAGGCATCCCAAGGGGAGCGCAAAAGTGCCACAACATGGCTGTCTCCACAGCTTTTCCCTTGGGATAATTGCTAAACCCAGGCTGATTTAAATGACCAGCGTTACAGTTAGGGTTAGGGTTACGCCTAGGTGTAGAGCTTTTTAAACCAGCAAGCTCTGAGCTCCAGGCACACGGCAGCTGCGAAAGGCATCCCAAGGGGAGCACAAAAGTGCCAGAAAATGGCTGCCTCCACACGTTTTCATTGGCACCATTGCTAAGCCTAGGCTGAATCACCTGCCTCCAGTCTCAGCTAGGGACATGGTTTTTTAAACCAGGAAGCCCTGAGCTCCAGGCACACAGCAGCTGTGAAAGGCATCCCAAGGGGAGTACAAAAGTGCAACAACATGGCAGCTTTCACAGCTTTTTCCTTGGCACCATCCCTATACCTAGGCTGATTTATCTGCCTAGGGTTAGGGTTAGGGCTCAGCCTAGGGCTAGGATTTTTTTAACCAGGAAGCCCTGAGTTCCAGGCTTACTGCATCTGCCAAAGGCATCCCAAAGGGAGCGCAGAAGTGCCACAACATGGCTGCTTTCACAGCTTTTTCCTTAGGAAGAACCCTAATACCCGGCTGATTTACCTTCCTAGGGTTACTGTTAGGCTTAGGCCTAGGACTTTTAAAACCAGGAAGCCCTGTGCTCCAGGCACACTGCAGCTGTTAAAGGCATCCCAAGGGGAGTGCAAAAGTGACACAACTTGGCTGCCTCCACTGCTATTTCCATGAGACCATCCCGAATCATAGGCTGATTTTCCTTCCTAGGCTTAAGGTTTGAGTTAGGCCTAGGGTTAGTGTTCTTTTAACCAGAAAGCCCTGAGTTCCAAGAACACAGCAGCTGCGAAGGACTACCCAAGAAGAGCGCAGAAGTGCCTCAACATGCCTGCCTCCACAGCTTTTTCCTTGGGGACGTCCCGAAACGAAGGCTGATTTAGAAGCCTCCAGTTTGGGCTAAAGTTGTGGGTTTTTACACCAGGAAGCCCTGTGCTCCAAGCACACTGCAGCTGTGAAAGGCATCCCAAGGGGAGCGCAAAAGTGCCACAACATGGCTGTCTCCACAGCTTTTCCCTTGGGATAATTCCTAAACCCAGGCTGATTTAAATGACCAGTGTTACGGTTAGGGTTAGGGTTACGCCTAGGTGTAGAGCTTTTTAAACCAGCAAGCTCTGAGCTCCAGGCACACGGCAGCTGCGAAAGGCATCCCAAGGGGAGCACAAAAGTGCCAGAAAATGGCTGCCTCCACACGTTTTCATTGGCACCATTGCTAAGCCTAGGCTGAATCACCTGCCTCCAATCTCACCTAGGGACATGGTTTTTTAAACCAGGAAGCCCTGAGCTCCAGGCACACGGCAGCTGTGAAAGGCATCCCAAGGGGAGTACAAAAGTGCAACAACATGGCAGCTTTCACAGCTTTTTCCTTGGCACCATCCCTATACCTAGGCTGATTTATCTGCCTAGGGTTAGGGTTAGGGCTCAGCCTAGGGCTAGGATTATTTTAACCAGGAAGCCCTGAGTTCCAGGCTTACTGCATCTGCCAAAGGCATCCCAAAGGGAGCGCAGAAGTGCCACAACATGTCTGCTTTCACAGCTTTTTCCTTAGGAAGAACCCTAATACCCGGCTGATTTACCTTCCTAGGGGTACTGTTAGGCTTAGGCCTAGGACTTTTAAAACCAGGAAGCCCTGTGCTCCAGGCACACTGCAGCTGTGAAAGGCATCCCAAGGGGAGCGCAAAAGTGACACAACTTGGCTGCCTCCACTGCTATTTCCATGAGACCATCCCGAATCATAGGCTGATTTTCCTTCCTAGGCTTAAGGTTTGAGTTAGGCCTAGGGTTAGTGTTCTTTTAACCAGAAAGCCCTGAGTTCCAAGAACACAGCAGCTGCGAAGGACTACCCAAGAAGAGCGCAGAAGTGCCTCAACATGCCTGCCTCCACAGCTTTTTCCTTGGGGACGTCCCGAAACGAAGGCTGATTTAGAAGCCTCCAGTTTGGGCTAAAGTTGTGGTTTTTTACACCAGGAAGCCCTGTGCTCCAAGCACACTGCAGCTGTGAAAGGCATCCCAAGGGGAGCGCAAAAGTGCCACAACATGGCTGTCTCCACAGCTTTTCCCTTGGGATAATTGCTAAACCAAGGCTGATTTAAATGACCAGTGTTACGGTTAGGGTTAGGGTTACGCCTAGGTGTAGAGCTTTTTAAACCAGCAAGCTCTGAGCTCCAGGCACACGGCAGCTGCGAAAGGCATCCCAAGGGGAGCACAAAAGTGCCAGAAAATGGCTGCCTCCACACGTTTTCATTGGCACCATTGCTAAGCCTAGGCTGAATCACCTGCCTCCAATCTCACCTAGGGACATTGTTTTTTAAACCAGGAAGCCCTGAGCTCCAGGCACACGGCAGCTGTGAAAGGCATCCCAAGGGGAGTACAAAAGTGCAACAACATGGCAGCTTTCACAGCTTTTTCCTTGGCACCATCCCTATACCTAGGCTGATTTATCTGCCTAGGGTTAGGGTTAGGGCTCAGCCTAGGGCTAGGATTATTTTAACCAGGAAGCCCTGAGTTCCAGGCTTACTGCATCTGCCAAAGGCATCCCAAAGGGAGCGCAGAAGTGCCACAACATGGCTGCTTTCACAGCTTTTTCCTTAGGAAGAACCCTAATAACCGGCTGATTTACCTTCCTAGGATTACTGTTAGGCTTAGGCCTAGGACTTTTAAAACCAGGAAGCCCTGTGCTCCAGGCACACTGCAGCTGTTAAAGGCATCCCAAGGGGAGCGCAAAAGTGACACAACTTGGCTGCCTCCACTGCTATTTCCATGAGACCATCCCGAATCATAGGCTGATTTTCCTTCCTAGGCTTAAGGTTTGAGTTAGGCCTAGGGTTAGTGTTCTTTTAACCAGAAAGCCCTGAGTTCCAAGAACACAGCAGCTGCGAAGGACTACCCAAGAAGAGCGCAGAAGTGCCTCAACATGCCTGCCTCCACAGCTTTTTCCTTGGGGACGTCCCGAAACGAAGGCTGATTTAGAAGCCTCCAGTTTGGGCTAAAGTTGTGGTTTTTTACACCAGGAAGCCCTGTGCTCCAAGCACACTGCAGCTGTGAAAGGCATCCCAAGGGGAGCGCAAAAGTGCCACAACATGGCTGTCTCCACAGCTTTTCCCTTGGGATAATTCCTAAACCCAGGCTGATTTAAATGACCAGTGTTACAGTTAGGGTTAGGGTTACGCCTAGGTGTAGAGCTTTTTAAACCAGCAAGCTCTGAGCTCCAGGCACACGGCAGCTGCGAAAGGCATCCCAAGGGGAGCACAAAAGTGCCAGAAAATGGCTGCCTCCACACGTTTTCATTGGCACCATTGCTAAGCCTAGGCTGAATCACCTGCCTCCAGTCTCAGCTAGGGACATTGTTTATTAAACCAGGAAGCCCTGAGCTCCAGGCACACGGCAGCTGTGAAAGGCATCCCAAGGGGAGTACAAAAGTGCAACAACATGGCAGCTTTCACAGCTTTTTCCTTGGCACCATCCCTATGCCTAGGCTGATTTATCTGCCTAGGGTTAGGGTTAGGGCTCAGCCAAGGGCAAGGATTATTTTAACCAGGAAGCCCTGAGTTCCAGGCTTACTGCATCTGCCAAAGGCATCCCAAAGGGAGCGCAGAAGTGCCACAACATGGCTGCTTTCACAGCTTTTTCCTTAGGAAGAACCCTAATACCCGGCTGATTTACCTTCCTAGGGTTACTGTTAGGCTTAGGCCTAGGACTTTTAAAACCAGGAAGCCCTGTGCTCCAGGCACACTGCAGCTGTTAAAGGCATCCCAAGGGGAGCGCAAAAGTGACACAACTTGGCTGCCTCCACTGCTATTTCCATGACACCATCCCGAATCATAGGCTGATTTTCCTTCCTAGGCTTAAGGTTTGAGTTAGGCCTAGGGTTAGTGTTCTTTTAACCAGAAAGCCCTGAGTTCCAAGAACACAGCAGCTGCGAAGGACTACCCAAGAAGAGCGCAGAAGTGCCTCAACATGCCTGCCTCCACAGCTTTTTCCTTGGGGACGTCCCGAAACGAAGGCTGATTTAGAAGCCTCCAGTTTGGGCTAAAGTTGTGGTTTTTTACACCAGGAAGCCCTGTGCTCCAAGCACACTGCAGCTGTGAAAGGCATCCCAAGGGGAGCGCAAAAGTGCCACAACATGGCTGTCTCCACAGCTTTTCCCTTGGGATAATTCCTAAACCCAGGCTGCTTTAAATGACCAGTGTTACAGTTAGGGTTAGGGTTACGCCTAGGTGTAGAGCTTTTTAAACCAGCAAGCTCTGAGCTCCAGGCACACGGCAGCTGCGAAAGGCATCCCAAGGGGAGCACAAAAGTGCCAGAAAATGGCTGCCTCCACACGTTTTCATTGGCACCATTGCTAAGCCTAGGCTGAATCACCTGCCTCCAGTCTCAGCTAGGGACATTGTTTTTTAAACCAGGAAGCCCTGAGCTCCAGGCACTTGGCAGCTGTGAAAGGCATCCCAAGGGGAGTACAAAAGTGCAACAACATGGCAGCTTTCACAGCTTTTTCCTTGGCACCATCCCTATACCTAGGCTGATTTATCTGCCTAGGGTTAGGGTTAGGGCTCAGCCAAGGGCAAGGATTTTTTTAACCAGGAAGCCCTGAGTTCCAGGCTTACTGCATCTGCCAAAGGCATCCCAAAGGGAGTGGTGAAGTGCCACAACATGGCTGCTTTCACAGCTTTTTCC
Source organism: Ammospiza nelsoni (assembly GCF_027579445.1). Taxonomy (NCBI): domain Eukaryota; kingdom Metazoa; phylum Chordata; class Aves; order Passeriformes; family Passerellidae; genus Ammospiza; species Ammospiza nelsoni. The sequence continues at coordinate 290,035 of NW_026683190.1, read as the reverse complement.
TTAGGAAGAACCCTAATACCCGGCTGATTTACCTTCCTAGGGTTACTGTTAGGCTTAGGCCTAGGACTTTTAAAACCAGGAAGCCCTGTGCTCCAGGCACACTGCAGCTGTGAAAGGCATCCCAAGGGGAGCGCAAAAGTGACACAACTTGGCTGCCTCCACTGCTATTTCCATGAGACCATCCTGAATCATAGGCTGATTTTCCTTCCTAGGCTTAAGGTTTGAGTTAGGCCTAGGGTTAGTGTTCTTTTAACCAGAAAGCCCTGAGTTCCAAGAACACAGCAGCTGCGAAGGACTACCCAAGAAGAGCGCAGAAGTGCCTCAACATGCCTGCCTCCACAGCTTTTTCCTTGGGGACGTCCCGAAACAAAGGCTGATTTAGAAGCCTCCAGTTTGGGCTAAAGTTGTGGTTTTTTACACCAGGAAGCCCTGAGTTCCAGGCTTACTGCATCTGCCAAAGGCATCCCAAGGGGAGCACAAAAGTGCCAGAAAATGGCTGCCTCCACACGTTTTCATTGGCACCATTGCTAAGCCTAGGCTGAATCACCTGCCTCCAGTCTCAGCTAGGGACATGGTTTTTTAAACCAGGAAGCCCTGAGCTCCAGGCACACGGCAGCTGTGAAAGGCATCCCAAGGGGAGTACAAAAGTGCAACAACATGGCAGCTTTCACAGCTTTTTCCTTGGCACCATCCCTATACCTAGGCTGATTTATCTGCCTAGGGTTAGGGTTAGGGCTCAGCCAAGGGCAAGGATTTTTTTAACCAGGAAGCCCTGAGTTCCAGGCTTACTGCATCTGCCAAAGGCATCCCAAAGGGAGCGCAGAAGTGCCACAACATGGCTGCTTTCACAGCTTTTTCCTTAGGAAGAACCCTAATACCTGGCTGATTTACCTTCCTAGGGTTACTGTTAGGCTTAGGCCTAGGACTTTTAAAACCAGGAAGCCCTGTGCTCCAGGCACACTGCAGCTGTTAAAGGCATCCCAAGGGGAGCGCAAAAGTGACACAACTTGGCTGCCTCCACTGCTATTTCCATGAGACCATCCCGAATCATAGGCTGATTTTCCTTCCTAGGCTTAAGGTTTGAGTTAGGCCTAGGGTTAGTGTTCTTTTAACCAGAAAGCCCTGAGTTCCAAGAACACAGCAGCTGCGAAGGACTACCCAAGAAGAGCGCAGAAGTGCCTCAACATGCCTGCATCCACAGCTTTTTCCTTGGGGACGTCCTGAAACGAAGGCTGATTTAGAAGCCTCTAGTTTGGGCTAAAGTTGTGGTTTTTTACACCAGGAAGCCCTGTGCTCCAAGCACACTGCAGCTGTGAAAGGCATCCCAAGGGGAGCGCAAAAGTGCCACAACATGGCTGTCTCCACAGCTTTTCCCTTGGGATAATTCCTAAACCCAGGCTGATTTAAATGACCAGTGTTACAGTTCGGGTTAGGGTTACGCCTAGGTGTAGAGCTTTTTAAACCAGCAAGCTCTGAGCTCCAGGCACACGGCAGCTGCGAAAGGCATCCCAAGGGGAGCACAAAAGTGCCAGAAAATGGCTGCCTCCACACGTTTTCATTGGCACCATTGCTAAGCCTAGGCTGAATCACCTGCCTCCACTCTCAGCTAGGGACATGGTTTTTTAAACCAGGAAGCCCTGAGCTCCAGGCACTTGGCAGCTGTGAAAGGCATCCCAAGGGGAGTACAAAAGTGCAACAACATGGCAGCTTTCATAGCTTTTTCCTTGGCACCATCCCTATACCTAGGCTGATTTATCTGCCTAGGGTTAGGGTTAGGGCTCAGCCAAGGGCAAGGATTTTTTTAACCAGGAAGCCCTGAGTTCCAGGCTTACTGCATCTGCCAAAGGCATCCCAAAGGGAGCGCAGAAGTGCCACAACATGGCTGCTTTCACAGTTTTTTCCTTGGCACCATCCCTATACCTAGGCTGATTTATCTGCCTAGGGTTAGGGTTAGGGCTCAGCCAAGGGCAAGGATTTTTTTAAGCAGGAAGCCCTGAGTTCCAGGCTTACTGCATCTGCCAAAGGCATCCCAAAGGGAGCGCAGAAGTGCCACAACATGGCTGCTTTCACAGCTTTTTCCTTAGGAAGAACCCTAATACCCGGCTGATTTACCTTCCTAGGGTTACTGTTAGGCCTAGGCCTAGGACTTTTAAAACCAGGAAGCCCTGTGCTCCAGGCACACTGCAGCTGTTAAAGGCATCCCAAGGGGAGCGCAAAAGTGACACAACTTGGCTGCCTCCACTGCTATTTCCATGAGACCATCCCGAATCATAGGCTGATTTTCCTTCCTAGGCTTAAGGTTTGAGTTAGGCCTAGGGTTAGTGTTCTTTTAACCAGAAAGCCCTGAGTTCCAAGAACACAGCAGCTGCGAAGGACTACCCAAGAAGAGCGCAGAAGTGCCTCAACATGCCTGCCTCCACAGCTTTTTCCTTGGGGACGTCCCGAAACGAAGGCTGATTTAGAAGCCTCCAGTTTGGGCTAAAGTTGTGGTTTTTTAAACAAGGAAGCCCTGTGCTCCAAGCACACTGCAGCTGTGAAAGGCATCCCAAGGGGAGCGCAAAAGTGCCACAACATGGCTGTCTCCACAGCTTTTCCCTTGGGATAATTCCTAAACCCAGGCTGATTTAAATGACCAGTGTTACGGTTAGGGTTAGGGTTACGCCTAGGTGTAGAGCTTTTTAAACCAGCAAGCTCTGAGCTCCAGGCACACGGCAGCTGCGAAATGCATCCCAAGGGGAGCACAAAAGTGCCAGAAAATGGCTGCCTCCACACGTTTTCATTGGCACCATTGCTAAGCCTAGGCTGAATCACCTGCCTCCAGTCTCAGCTAGGGACATGGTTTTTTAAACCAGGAAGCCCTGAGCTCCAGGCACACGGCAGCTGTGATAGGCATCCCAGTAAGAGTACAAAAGTGCAACAACATGGCAGCTTTCACAGCTTTTTCCTTGGCACCATCCCTATACCTAGGCTGATTTATCTGCCTAGGGTTAGGGTTAGGGCTCAGCCAAGGGTTAGGATTTTTTTAAGCAGGAAGCCCTGAGTTCCAGGCTTACTGCATCTGCCAAAGGCATCCCAAAGGGAGCGCAGAAGTGCCACAACATGGCTGCTTTCACAGCTTTTTCCTTAGGAAGAACCCTAATACCCGGCTGATTTACCTTCCTAGGGTTACTGTTAGGCTTAGGCCTAGGACTTTTAAAACCAGGAAGCCCTGTGCTCCAGGCACACTGCAGCTGTTAAAGGCATCCCAAGGGGAGCGCAAAAGTGACACAACTTGGCTGCCTCCACTGCTATTTCCATGAGACCATCCCGAATCATAGGCTGATTTTCCTTCCTAGGCTTAAGGTTTGAGTTAGGCCTAGGGTTAGTGTTCTTTTAACCAGAAAGCCCTGAGTTCCAAGAACACAGCAGCTGCGAAGGACTACCCAAGAAGAGCGCAGAAGTGCCTCAACATGCCTGCCTCCACAGCTTTTTCCTTGGGGACGTCCTGAAACGAAGGCTGATTTAGAAGCCTCCAGTTTGGGCTAAAGTTGTGGTTTTTTACACCAGGAAGCCCTGTGCTCCAAGCACACTGCAGCTGTGAAAGGCATCCCAAGGGGAGCGCAAAAGTGCCACAACATGGCTGTCTCCACAGCTTTTCCCTTGGGATAATTCCTAAACCCAGGCTGATTTAAATGACCAGTGTTACAGTTAGGGTTAGGGTTACGCCTAGGTGTAGAGCTTTTTAAACCAGCAAGCTCTGAGCTCCAGGCACACGGCAGCTGCGAAAGGCATCCCAAGGGGAGCACAAAAGTGCCAGAAAATGGCTGCCTCCACACGTTTTCATTGGCACCATTGCTAAGCCTAGGCTGAATCACCTGCCTCCAGTCTCAGCTAGGGACATTGTTTTTTAAACCAGGAAGCCCTGAGCTCCAGGCACTTGGCAGCTGTGAAAGGCATCCCAAGGGGAGTACAAAAGTGCAACAACATGGCAGCTTTCACAGCTTTCTCCTCGGCACCATCCCTATACCTAGGCTGATTTATCTGCCTAGGGTTAGGGTTAGGGCTCAGCCAAGGGCAAGGATTTTTTTAACCAGGAAGCCCTGAGTTCCAGGCTTACTGCATCTGCCAAAGGCATCCCAAAGGGAGCGCAGAAGTGCCACAACATGGCTGCTTTCACAGCTTTTTCCTTGGCACCATCCCTATACCTAGGCTGATTTATCTGCCTAGGGTTAGGGCTAGGGCTCAGCCAAGGGCTAGGATTTTTTTAACCAGGAAGCCCTGAGTTCCAGGCTTACTGCATCTGCCAAAGGCATCCCAAAGGGAGCGCAGAAGTGCCACTACATGGCTGCTTTCACAGCTTTTTCCTTAGGAAGAACCCTAATACCCGGCTGATTTACCTTCCTAGGGTTACTGTTAGGCTTAGGCCTAGGACTTTTAAAACCAGGAAGCCCTGTGCTCCAGGCACACTGCAGCTGTTAAAGGCATCCCAAGGGGAGCGCAAAAGTGACACAACTTGGCTGCCTCCACTGCTATTTCCATGACACCATCCCGAATCATAGGCTGATTTTCCTTCCTAGGCTTAAGGTTTGAGTTAGGCCTAGGGTTAGTGTTCTTTTAACCAGAAAGCCCTGAGTTCCAAGAACACAGCAGCTGCGAAGGACTACCCAAGAAGAGCGCAGAAGTGCCTCAACATGCCTGCCTCCACAGCTTTTTCCTTGGGGACGTCCCGAAACGAAGGCTGATTTCGAAGCCTCCAGTTTGGGCTAAAGTTGTGGTTTTTTACACCAGGAAGCCCTGTGCTCCAAGCTCACTGCAGCTGTGAAAGGCATCCCAAGGGGAGCGCAAAAGTGCCACAACATGGCTGTCTCCACAGCTTTTCCCTTGGGATAATTCCTAAACCCAGGCTGATTTAAATGACCAGTGTTACAGTTAGGGTTAGGGTTACGCCTAGGTGTAGAGCTTTTTAAACCAGCAAGCTCTGAGCTCCAGGCACACGGCAGCTGCGAAAGGCATCCCAAGGGGAGCACAAAAGGGCCAGAAAATGGCTGCCTCCACATGTTTTCATTGGCACCATTGCTAAGCCTAGGCTGAATCACCTGCCTCCAGTCTCAGCTAGGGACATGGTTTTTTAAACCAGGAAGCCCTGAGCTCCAGGCACACGGCAGCTGTGAAAGGCATCCCAAGGGGAGTACAAAAGTGCAACAACATGGCAGCTTTCACAGCTTTTTCCTTGGCACCATCCCTATGCCTAGGCTGATTTATCTGCCTAGGGTTAGGGTTAGGGCTCAGCCAAGGGCAAGGATTTTTTTAACCAGGAAGCCCTGAGTTCCAGGCTTACTGCATCTGCCAAAGGCATCCCAAAGGGAGCGCAGAAGTGCCACAACATGGCTGCTTTCACAGCTTTTTCCTTAGGAAGAACCCTAATACCCGGCTGATTTACCTTCCTAGGGTTACTGTTAGGCTTAGGCCTAGGACTTTTAAAACCAGGAAGCCCTGTGCTCCAGGCACACTGCAGCTGTTAAAGGCATCCCAAGGGGAGCGCAAAAGTGACACAACTTGGCTGCCTCCACTGCTATTTCCATGAGACCATCCCGAATCATAGGCTGATTTTCCTTCCTAGGCTTAAGGTTTGAGTTAGGCCTAGGGTTAGTGTTCTTTTAACCAGAAAGCCCTGAGTTCCAAGAACACAGCAGCTGCGAAGGACTACCCAAGAAGAGCGCAGAAGTGCCTCAACATGCCTGCCTCCACAGCTTTTTCCTTGGGGACGTCCCGAAACGAAGGCTGATTTAGAAGCCTCCAGTTTGGGCTAAAGTTGTGGTTTTTTAAACAAGGAAGCCCTGTGCTCCAAGCACACTGCAGCTGTGAAAGGCATCCCAAGGGGAGCGCAAAAGTGCCACAACATGGCTGTCTCCACAGCTTTTCCCTTGGGATAATTCCTAAACCCAGGCTGATTTAAATGACCAGTGTTACGGTTAGGGTTAGGGTTACGCCTAGGTGTAGAGCTTTTTAAACCAGCAAGCTCTGAGCTCCAGGCACACGGCAGCTGCGAAATGCATCCCAAGGGGAGCACAAAAGTGCCAGAAAATGGCTGCCTCCACACGTTTTCATTGGCACCATTGCTAAGCCTAGGCTGAATCACCTGCCTCCAGTCTCAGCTAGGGACATGGTTTTTTAAACCAGGAAGCCCTGAGCTCCAGGCACACGGCAGCTGTGAAAGGCATCCCAAGGGGAGTACAAAAGTGCAACAACATGGCAGCTTTCACAGCTTTTTCCTTGGCACCATCCCTATACCTAGGCTGATTTATCTGCCTAGGGTTAGGGTTAGGGCTCAGCCAAGGGCAAGGATTTTTTTAACCAGGAAGCCCTGAGTTCCAGGCTTACTGCATCTGCCAAAGGCATCCCAAAGGGAGTGGTGAAGTGCCACAACATGGCTGCTTTCACAGCTTTTTCCTTAGGAAGAACCCTAATACCCGGCTGATTTACCTTCCTAGGGTTACTGTTAGGCTTAGGCCTAGGACTTTTAAAACCAGGAAGCCCTGTGCTCCAGGCACACTGCAGCTGTGAAAGGCATCCCAAGGGGAGCGCAAAAGTGACACAACTTGGCTGCCTCCACTGCTATTTCCATGAGACCATCCTGAATCATAGGCTGATTTTCCTTCCTAGGCTTAAGGTTTGAGTTAGGCCTAGGGTTAGTGTTCTTTTAACCAGAAAGCCCTGAGTTCCAAGAACACAGCAGCTGCGAAGGACTACCCAAGAAGAGCGCAGAAGTGCCTCAACATGCCTGCCTCCACAGCTTTTTCCTTGGGGACGTCCCGAAACAAAGGCTGATTTAGAAGCCTCCAGTTTGGGCTAAAGTTGTGGTTTTTTACACCAGGAAGCCCTGAGTTCCAGGCTTACTGCATCTGCCAAAGGCATCCCAAGGGGAGCACAAAAGTGCCAGAAAATGGCTGCCTCCACACGTTTTCATTGGCACCATTGCTAAGCCTAGGCTGAATCACCTGCCTCCAGTCTCAGCTAGGGACATGGTTTTTTAAACCAGGAAGCCCTGAGCTCCAGGCACACGGCAGCTGTGAAAGGCATCCCAAGGGGAGTACAAAAGTGCAACAACATGGCAGCTTTCACAGCTTTTTCCTTGGCACCATCCCTATACCTAGGCTGATTTATCTGCCTAGGGTTAGGGTTAGGGCTCAGCCAAGGGCAAGGATTTTTTTAACCAGGAAGCCCTGAGTTCCAGGCTTACTGCATCTGCCAAAGGCATCCCAAAGGGAGCGCAGAAGTGCCACAACATGGCTGCTTTCACAGCTTTTTCCTTAGGAAGAACCCTAATACCTGGCTGATTTACCTTCCTAGGGTTACTGTTAGGCTTAGGCCTAGGACTTTTAAAACCAGGAAGCCCTGTGCTCCAGGCACACTGCAGCTGTTAAAGGCATCCCAAGGGGAGCGCAAAAGTGACACAACTTGGCTGCCTCCACTGCTATTTCCATGAGACCATCCCGAATCATAGGCTGATTTTCCTTCCTAGGCTTAAGGTTTGAGTTAGGCCTAGGGTTAGTGTTCTTTTAACCAGAAAGCCCTGAGTTCCAAGAACACAGCAGCTGCGAAGGACTACCCAAGAAGAGCGCAGAAGTGCCTCAACATGCCTGCATCCACAGCTTTTTCCTTGGGGACGTCCTGAAACGAAGGCTGATTTAGAAGCCTCTAGTTTGGGCTAAAGTTGTGGTTTTTTACACCAGGAAGCCCTGTGCTCCAAGCACACTGCAGCTGTGAAAGGCATCCCAAGGGGAGCGCAAAAGTGCCACAACATGGCTGTCTCCACAGCTTTTCCCTTGGGATAATTCCTAAACCCAGGCTGATTTAAATGACCAGTGTTACAGTTCGGGTTAGGGTTACGCCTAGGTGTAGAGCTTTTTAAACCAGCAAGCTCTGAGCTCCAGGCACACGGCAGCTGCGAAAGGCATCCCAAGGGGAGCACAAAAGTGCCAGAAAATGGCTGCCTCCACACGTTTTCATTGGCACCATTGCTAAGCCTAGGCTGAATCACCTGCCTCCACTCTCAGCTAGGGACATGGTTTTTTAAACCAGGAAGCCCTGAGCTCCAGGCACTTGGCAGCTGTGAAAGGCATCCCAAGGGGAGTACAAAAGTGCAACAACATGGCAGCTTTCATAGCTTTTTCCTTGGCACCATCCCTATACCTAGGCTGATTTATCTGCCTAGGGTTAGGGTTAGGGCTCAGCCAAGGGCAAGGATTTTTTTAACCAGGAAGCCCTGAGTTCCAGGCTTACTGCATCTGCCAAAGGCATCCCAAAGGGAGCGCAGAAGTGCCACAACATGGCTGCTTTCACAGCTTTTTCCTTGGCACCATCCCTATACCTAGGCTGATTTATCTGCCTAGGGTTAGGGTTAGGGCTCAGCCAAGGGCAAGGATTTTTTTAAGCAGGAAGCCCTGAGTTCCAGGCTTACTGCATCTGCCAAAGGCATCCCAAAGGGAGCGCAGAAGTGCCACAACATGGCTGCTTTCACAGCTTTTTCCTTAGGAAGAACCCTAATACCCGGCTGATTTACCTTCCTAGGGTTACTGTTAGGCCTAGGCCTAGGACTTTTAAAACCAGGAAGCCCTGTGCTCCAGGCACACTGCAGCTGTTAAAGGCATCCCAAGGGGAGCGCAAAAGTGACACAACTTGGCTGCCTCCACTGCTATTTCCATGAGACCATCCCGAATCATAGGCTGATTTTCCTTCCTAGGCTTAAGGTTTGAGTTAGGCCTAGGGTTAGTGTTCTTTTAACCAGAAAGCCCTGAGTTCCAAGAACACAGCAGCTGCGAAGGACTACCCAAGAAGAGCGCAGAAGTGCCTCAACATGCCTGCCTCCACAGCTTTTTCCTTGGGGACGTCCCGAAACGAAGGCTGATTTAGAAGCCTCCAGTTTGGGCTAAAGTTGTGGTTTTTTAAACAAGGAAGCCCTGTGCTCCAAGCACACTGCAGCTGTGAAAGGCATCCCAAGGGGAGCGCAAAAGTGCCACAACATGGCTGTCTCCACAGCTTTTCCCTTGGGATAATTCCTAAACCCAGGCTGATTTAAATGACCAGTGTTACGGTTAGGGTTAGGGTTACGCCTAGGTGTAGAGCTTTTTAAACCAGCAAGCTCTGAGCTCCAGGCACACGGCAGCTGCGAAATGCATCCCAAGGGGAGCACAAAAGTGCCAGAAAATGGCTGCCTCCACACGTTTTCATTGGCACCATTGCTAAGCCTAGGCTGAATCACCTGCCTCCAGTCTCAGCTAGGGACATGGTTTTTTAAACCAGGAAGCCCTGAGCTCCAGGCACACGGCAGCTGTGATAGGCATCCCAGTAAGAGTACAAAAGTGCAACAACATGGCAGCTTTCACAGCTTTTTCCTTGGCACCATCCCTATACCTAGGCTGATTTATCTGCCTAGGGTTAGGGTTAGGGCTCAGCCAAGGGTTAGGATTTTTTTAAGCAGGAAGCCCTGAGTTCCAGGCTTACTGCATCTGCCAAAGGCATCCCAAAGGGAGCGCAGAAGTGCCACAACATGGCTGCTTTCACAGCTTTTTCCTTAGGAAGAACCCTAATACCCGGCTGATTTACCTTCCTAGGGTTACTGTTAGGCTTAGGCCTAGGACTTTTAAAACCAGGAAGCCCTGTGCTCCAGGCACACTGCAGCTGTTAAAGGCATCCCAAGGGGAGCGCAAAAGTGACACAACTTGGCTGCCTCCACTGCTATTTCCATGAGACCATCCCGAATCATAGGCTGATTTTCCTTCCTAGGCTTAAGGTTTGAGTTAGGCCTAGGGTTAGTGTTCTTTTAACCAGAAAGCCCTGAGTTCCAAGAACACAGCAGCTGCGAAGGACTACCCAAGAAGAGCGCAGAAGTGCCTCAACATGCCTGCCTCCACAGCTTTTTCCTTGGGGACGTCCTGAAACGAAGGCTGATTTAGAAGCCTCCAGTTTGGGCTAAAGTTGTGGTTTTTTACACCAGGAAGCCCTGTGCTCCAAGCACACTGCAGCTGTGAAAGGCATCCCAAGGGGAGCGCAAAAGTGCCACAACATGGCTGTCTCCACAGCTTTTCCCTTGGGATAATTCCTAAACCCAGGCTGATTTAAATGACCAGTGTTACAGTTAGGGTTAGGGTTACGCCTAGGTGTAGAGCTTTTTAAACCAGCAAGCTCTGAGCTCCAGGCACACGGCAGCTGCGAAAGGCATCCCAAGGGGAGCACAAAAGTGCCAGAAAATGGCTGCCTCCACACGTTTTCATTGGCACCATTGCTAAGCCTAGGCTGAATCACCTGCCTCCAGTCTCAGCTAGGGACATTGTTTTTTAAACCAGGAAGCCCTGAGCTCCAGGCACTTGGCAGCTGTGAAAGGCATCCCAAGGGGAGTACAAAAGTGCAACAACATGGCAGCTTTCACAGCTTTCTCCTCGGCACCATCCCTATACCTAGGCTGATTTATCTGCCTAGGGTTAGGGTTAGGGCTCAGCCAAGGGCAAGGATTTTTTTAACCAGGAAGCCCTGAGTTCCAGGCTTACTGCATCTGCCAAAGGCATCCCAAAGGGAGCGCAGAAGTGCCACAACATGGCTGCTTTCACAGCTTTTTCCTTGGCACCATCCCTATACCTAGGCTGATTTATCTGCCTAGGGTTAGGGCTAGGGCTCAGCCAAGGGCTAGGATTTTTTTAACCAGGAAGCCCTGAGTTCCAGGCTTACTGCATCTGCCAAAGGCATCCCAAAGGGAGCGCAGAAGTGCCACTACATGGCTGCTTTCACAGCTTTTTCCTTAGGAAGAACCCTAATACCCGGCTGATTTACCTTCCTAGGGTTACTGTTAGGCTTAGGCCTAGGACTTTTAAAACCAGGAAGCCCTGTGCTCCAGGCACACTGCAGCTGTTAAAGGCATCCCAAGGGGAGCGCAAAAGTGACACAACTTGGCTGCCTCCACTGCTATTTCCATGACACCATCCCGAATCATAGGCTGATTTTCCTTCCTAGGCTTAAGGTTTGAGTTAGGCCTAGGGTTAGTGTTCTTTTAACCAGAAAGCCCTGAGTTCCAAGAACACAGCAGCTGCGAAGGACTACCCAAGAAGAGCGCAGAAGTGCCTCAACATGCCTGCCTCCACAGCTTTTTCCTTGGGGACGTCCCGAAACGAAGGCTGATTTCGAAGCCTCCAGTTTGGGCTAAAGTTGTGGTTTTTTACACCAGGAAGCCCTGTGCTCCAAGCTCACTGCAGCTGTGAAAGGCATCCCAAGGGGAGCGCAAAAGTGCCACAACATGGCTGTCTCCACAGCTTTTCCCTTGGGATAATTCCTAAACCCAGGCTGATTTAAATGACCAGTGTTACAGTTAGGGTTAGGGTTACGCCTAGGTGTAGAGCTTTTTAAACCAGCAAGCTCTGAGCTCCAGGCACACGGCAGCTGCGAAAGGCATCCCAAGGGGAGCACAAAAGGGCCAGAAAATGGCTGCCTCCACATGTTTTCATTGGCACCATTGCTAAGCCTAGGCTGAATCACCTGCCTCCAGTCTCAGCTAGGGACATGGTTTTTTAAACCAGGAAGCCCTGAGCTCCAGGCACACGGCAGCTGTGAAAGGCATCCCAAGGGGAGTACAAAAGTGCAACAACATGGCAGCTTTCACAGCTTTTTCCTTGGCACCATCCCTATGCCTAGGCTGATTTATCTGCCTAGGGTTAGGGTTAGGGCTCAGCCAAGGGCAAGGATTTTTTTAACCAGGAAGCCCTGAGTTCCAGGCTTACTGCATCTGCCAAAGGCATCCCAAAGGGAGCGCAGAAGTGCCACAACATGGCTGCTTTCACAGCTTTTTCCTTAGGAAGAACCCTAATACCCGGCTGATTTACCTTCCTAGGGTTACTGTTAGGCTTAGGCCTAGGACTTTTAAAACCAGGAAGCCCTGTGCTCCAGGCACACTGCAGCTGTTAAAGGCATCCCAAGGGGAGCGCAAAAGTGACACAACTTGGCTGCCTCCACTGCTATTTCCATGAGACCATCCCGAATCATAGGCTGATTTTCCTTCCTAGGCTTAAGGTTTGAGTTAGGCCTAGGGTTAGTGTTCTTTTAACCAGAAAGCCCTGAGTTCCAAGAACACAGCAGCTGCGAAGGACTACCCAAGAAGAGCGCAGAAGTGCCTCAACATGCCTGCCTCCACAGCTTTTTCCTTGGGGACGTCCCGAAACGAAGGCTGATTTAGAAGCCTCCAGTTTGGGCTAAAGTTGTGGTTTTTTAAACAAGGAAGCCCTGTGCTCCAAGCACACTGCAGCTGTGAAAGGCATCCCAAGGGGAGCGCAAAAGTGCCACAACATGGCTGTCTCCACAGCTTTTCCCTTGGGATAATTCCTAAACCCAGGCTGATTTAAATGACCAGTGTTACGGTTAGGGTTAGGGTTACGCCTAGGTGTAGAGCTTTTTAAACCAGCAAGCTCTGAGCTCCAGGCACACGGCAGCTGCGAAATGCATCCCAAGGGGAGCACAAAAGTGCCAGAAAATGGCTGCCTCCACACGTTTTCATTGGCACCATTGCTAAGCCTAGGCTGAATCACCTGCCTCCAGTCTCAGCTAGGGACATGGTTTTTTAAACCAGGAAGCCCTGAGCTCCAGGCACACGGCAGCTGTGAAAGGCATCCCAAGGGGAGTACAAAAGTGCAACAACATGGCAGCTTTCACAGCTTTTTCCTTGGCACCATCCCTATACCTAGGCTGATTTATCTGCCTAGGGTTAGGGTTAGGGCTCAGCCAAGGGCAAGGATTTTTTTAACCAGGAAGCCCTGAGTTCCAGGCTTACTGCATCTGCCAAAGGCATCCCAAAGGGAGCGCAGAAGTGCCACAACATGGCTGCTTTCACAGCTTTTTCCTTAGGAAGAACCCTAATACCCGGCTGATTTACCTTCCTAGGGTTACTGTTAGGCTTAGGCCTAGGACTTTTAAAACCAGGAAGCCCTGTGCTCCAGGCACACTGCAGCTGTTAAAGGCATCCCAAGGGGAGCGCAAAAGTGACACAACTTGGCTGCCTCCACTGCTATTTCCATGAGACCATCCCGAATCATAGGCTGATTTTCCTTCCTAGGCTTAAGGTTTGAGTTAGGCCTAGGGTTAGTGTTCTTTTAACCAGAAAGCCCTGAGTTCCAAGAACACAGCAGCTGCGAAGGACTACCCAAGAAGAGCGCAGAAGTGCCTCAACATGCCTGCCTCCACAGCTTTTTCCTTGGGGACGTCCTGAAACGAAGGCTGATTTAGAAGCCTCCAGTTTGGGCTAAAGTTGTGGTTTTTTACACCAGGAAGCCCTGTGCTCCAAGCACACTGCAGCTGTGAAAGGCATCCCAAGGGGAGCGCAAAAGTGCCACAACATGGCTGTCTCCACAGCTTTTCCCTTGGGATAATTCCTAAACCCAGGCTGATTTAAATGACCAGTGTTACAGTTCGGGTAAGGGTTACGCCTAGGTGTAGAGCTTTTTAAACCAGCAAGCTCTGAGCTCCAGGCACACGGCAGCTGCGAAAGGCATCCCAAGGGGAGCACAAAAGTGCCAGAAAATGGCTGCCTCCACACGTTTTCATTGGCACCATTGCTAAGCCTAGGCTGAATCACCTGCCTCCAGTCTCAGCTAGGGACATGGTTTTTTAAACCAGGAAGCCCTGAGCTCCAGGCACTTGGCAGCTGTGAAAGGCATCCCAAGGGGAGTACAAAAGTGCAACAACATGGCAGCTTTCACAGCTTTTTCCTCAGCACCATCCCTATACCTAGGCTGATTTATCTGCCTAGGGTTAGGGTTAGGGCTCAGCCAAGGGCAAGGATTTTTTTAACCAGGAAGCCCTGAGTTCCAGGCTTACTGCATCTGCCAAAGGCATCCCAAAGGGAGCGCAGAAGTGCCACAACATGGCTGCTTTCACAGCTTTTTCCTTGGCACCATCCCTATACCTAGGCTGATTTATCTGCCTAGGGTTAGGGCTAGGGCTCAGCCAAGGGCTAGGATTTTTTTAACCAGGAAGCCCTGAGTTCCAGGCTTACTGCATCTGCCAAAGGCATCCCAAAGGGAGCGCAGAAGTGCCACAACATGGCTGCTTTCACAGCTTTTTCCTTAGGAAGAACCCTAATACCCGGCTGATTTACCTTCCTAGGGTTACTGTTAGGCTTAGGCCTAGGACTTTTAAAACCAGGAAGCCCTGTGCTCCAGGCACACTGCAGCTGTTAAAGGCATCCCAAGGGGAGCGCAAAAGTGACACAACTTGGCTGCCTCCACTGCTATTTCCATGACACCATCCCGAATCATAGGCTGATTTTCCTTCCTAGGCTTAAGGTTTGAGTTAGGCCTAGGGTTAGTGTTCTTTTAACCAGAAAGCCCTGAGTTCCAAGAACACAGCAGCTGCGAAGGACTACCCAAGAAGAGCGCAGAAGTGCCTCAACATGCCTGCCTCCACAGCTTTTTCCTTGGGGACGTCCCGAAACGAAGGCTGATTTCGAAGCCTCCAGTTTGGGCTAAAGTTGTGGTTTTTTACACCAGGAAGCCCTGTGCTCCAAGCTCACTGCAGCTGTGAAAGGCATCCCAAGGGGAGCGCAAAAGTGCCACAACATGGCTGTCTCCACAGCTTTTCCCTTGGGATAATTCCTAAACCCAGGCTGATTTAAATGACCAGTGTTACAGTTCGGGTAAGGGTTACGCCTAGGTGTAGAGCTTTTTAAACCAGCAAGCTCTGAGCTCCAGGCACACGGCAGCTGCGAAAGGCATCCCAAGGGGAGCACAAAAGTGCCAGAAAATGGCTGCCTCCACACGTTTTCATTGGCACCATTGCTAAGCCTAGGCTGAATCACCTGCCTCCAGTCTCAGCTAGGGACATGGTTTTTTAAACCAGGAAGCCCTGAGCTCCAGGCACTTGGCAGCTGTGAAAGGCATCCCAAGGGGAGTACAAAAGTGCAACAACATGGCAGCTTTCACAGCTTTTTCCTCGGCACCATCCCTATACCTAGGCTGATTTATCTGCCTAGGGTTAGGGTTAGGGCTCAGCCAAGGGCAAGGATTTTTTTAACCAGGAAGCCCTGAGTTCCAGGCTTACTGCATCTGCCAAAGGCATCCCAAAGGGAGCGCAGAAGTGCCACAACATGGCTGCTTTCACAGCTTTTTCCTTGGCACCATCCCTATACCTAGGCTGATTTATCTGCCTAGGGTTAGGGCTAGGGCTCAGCCAAGGGCTAGGATTTTTTTAACCAGGAAGCCCTGAGTTCCAGGCTTACTGCATCTGCCAAAGGCATCCCAAAGGGAGCGCAGAAGTGCCACAACATGGCTGCTTTCACAGCTTTTTCCTTAGGAAGAACCCTAATACCCGGCTGATTTACCTTCCTAGGGTTACTGTTAGGCTTAGGCCTAGGACTTTTAAAACCAGGAAGCCCTGTGCTCCAGGCACACTGCAGCTGTTAAAGGCATCCCAAGGGGAGCGCAAAAGTGACACAACTTGGCTGCCTCCACTGCTATTTCCATGAGACCATCCCGAATCATAGGCTGATTTTCCTTCCTAGGCTTAAGGTTTGAGTTAGGCCTAGGGTTAGTGTTCTTTTAACCAGAAAGCCCTGAGTTCCAAGAACACAGCAGCTGCGAAGGACTACCCAAGAAGAGCGCAGAAGTGCCTCAACATGCCTGCCTCCACAGCTTTTTCCTTGGGGACGTCCCGAAACGAAGGCTGATTTCGAAGCCTCCAGTTTGGGCTAAAGTTGTGGTTTTTTACACCAGGAAGCCCTGTGCTCCAAGCTCACTGCAGCTGTGAAAGGCATCCCAAGGGGAGCGCAAAAGTGCCACAACATGGCTGTCTCCACAGCTTTTCCCTTGGGATAATTCCTAAACCCAGGCTGATTTAAATGACCAGTGTTACAGTTAGGGTTAGGGTTACGCCTAGGTGTAGAGCTTTTTAAACCAGCAAGCTCTGAGCTCCAGGCACACGGCAGCTGCGAAAGGCATCCCAAGGGGAGCACAAAAGGGCCAGAAAATGGCTGCCTCCACACGTTTTCATTGGCACCATTGCTAAGCCTAGGCTGAATCACCTGCCTCCAGTCTCAGCTAGGGACATGGTTTTTTAAACCAGGAAGCCCTGAGCTCCAGGCACACGGCAGCTGTGAAAGGCATCCCAAGGGGAGTACAAAAGTGCAACAACATGGCAGCTTTCACAGCTTTTTCCTTGGCACCATCCCTATGCCTAGGCTGATTTATCTGCCTAGGGTTAGAGTTAGGGCTCAGCCAAGGGCAAGGATTTTTAAAACCAGGAAGCCCTGAGTTCCAGGCTTACTGCATCTGCCAAAGGCATCCCAAGGGGAGCGCAAAAGTGACACAACTTGGCTGCCTCCACTGCTATTTCCATGAGACCATCCCGAATCATAGGCTGATTTTCCTTCCTAGGCTTAAGGTTTGAGTTAGGCCTAGGGTTAGTGTTCTTTTAACCAGAAAGCCCTGAGTTCCAAGAACACAGCAGCTGCGAAGGACTACCCAAGAAGAGCGCAGAAGTGCCTCAACATGCCTGCCTCCACAGCTTTTCCTTGGGGACGTCCCGAAACGAAGGCTGATTTAGAAGCCTCCAGTTTGGGCTAAAGTTGTGGTTTTTTACACCAGGAAGCCCTGTGCTCCAAGCACACTGCAGCTGTGAAAGGCATCCCAAGGGGAGCGCAAAAGTGCCACAACATGGCTGTCTCCACAGCTTTTCCCTTGGGATAATTCCTAAACCCAGGCTGATTTAAATGACCAGTGTTACAGTTCGGGTTAGGGTTACGCCTAGGTGTAGAGCTTTTTAAACCAGCAAGCTCTGAGCTCCAGGCACACGGCAGCTGCGAAAGGCATCCCAAGGGGAGCACAAAAGTGCCAGAAAATGGCTGCCTCCACACGTTTTTATTGGCACCATTGCTAAGCCTAGGCTGAATCACCTGCCTCCAGTCTCAGCTAGGGACATGGTTTTTTAAACCAGGAAGCCCTGAGCTCCAGGCACACGGCAGCTGTGAAAGGCATCCCAAGGGGAGTACAAAAGTGCAACAACATGGCAGCTTTCACAGCTTTTTCCTTGGCACCATCCCTATACCTAGGCTGATTTATCTGCCTAGGGTTAGGGTTAGGGCTCAGCCAAGGGCAAGGATTTTTTTAACCAGGAAGCCCTGCGTTCCAGGCTTACTGCATCTGCCAAAGGCATCCCAAAGGGAGCGCAGAAGTGCCACAACATGGCTGCTTTCACAGCTTTTTCCTTAGGAAGAACCCTAATACCCGGCTGATTTACCTTCCTAGGGTTACTGTTAGGCTTAGGCCTAGGACTTTTAAAACCAGGAAGCCCTGTGCTCCAGGCACACTGCAGCTGTGAAAGGCATCCCAAGGGGAGCGCAAAAGTGACACAACTTGGCTGCCTCCACTGCTATTTCCATGAGACCATCACAAATCATAGGCTGATTTTCCTTCCTAGGCTTAAGGTTTGAGTTAGGCCTAGGGTTAGTGTTCTTTTAACCAGAAAGCCCTGAGTTCAAAGAACACAGCAGCTGCGAAGGACTACCCAAGAAGAGCGCAGAAGTGCCTCAACATGCCTGCCTCCACAGCTTTTTCCTTGGGGACGTCCCGAAACGAAGGCTGATTTAGAAGACTCCAGTTTGGGCTAAAGTTGTGGTTTTTTACACCAGGAAGCCCTGAGTTCCAGGCTTACTGCATCTGCCAAAGGCATCCCAAAGGGAGCGCAGAAGTGCCACAACATGGCTGCTTTCACAGCTTTTTCCTTAGGAAGAACCCTAATACCCGGCTGATTTACCTTCCTAGGGTTACTGTTAGGCTTAGGCCTAGGACTTTTAAAACCAGGAAGCCCTGTGCTCCAGGCACACTGCAGCTGTTAAAGGCATCCCAAGGGGAGCGCAAAAGTGACACAACTTGGCTGCCTCCACTGCTATTTCCATGAGACCATCCCGAATCATAGGCTGATTTTCCTTCCTAGGCTTAAGGTTTGAGTTAGGCCTAGGGTTAGTGTTCTTTTAACCAGAAAGCCCTGAGTTCCAAGAACACAGCAGCTGCGAAGGACTACCCAAGAAGAGCGCAGAAGTGCCTCAACATGCCTGCCTCCACAGCTTTTTCCTTGGGGACGTCCCGAAACGAAGGCTGATTTAGAAGCCTCCAGTTTGGGCTAAAGTTGTGGTATTTTACACCAGGAAGCCCTGTGCTCCAAGCACACTGCAGCTGTGAAAGGCATCCCAAGGGGAGCGCAAAAGTGCCACAACATGGCTGTCTCCACAGCTTTTCCCTTGGGATAATTCCTAAACCCAGGCTGATTTAAATGACCAGTGTTACGGTTAGGGTTATGGTTACGCCTAGGTGTAGAGCTTTTTAAATCAGCAAGCTCTGAGCTCCAGGCACACGGCAGCTGCGAAATGCATCCCAAGGGGAGCACAAAAGTGCCAGAAAATGGCTGCCTCCACACGTTTTCATTGGCACCATTGCTAAGCCTAGGCTGAATCACCTGCCTCCAGTCTCAGCTAGGGACATGGTTTTTTAAACCAGGAAGCCCTGAGCTCCAGGCACACGGCAGCTGTGAAAGGCATCCCAAGGGGAGTACAAAAGTGCAACAACATGGCAGCTTTCACAGCTTTTTCCTTGGCACCATCCCTATACCTAGGCTGATTTATCTGCCTAGGGTTAGGGTTAGGGCTCAGCCTAGGGCTAGGATTTTTTTAACCAGGAAGCCCTGAGTTCCAGGCTTACTGCATCTGCCAAAGGCATCCCAAAGGGAGCGCAGAAGGTCCACAACATGGCTGCTTTCACAGCTTTTTCCTTAGGAAGAACCCTAATACCCGGCTGATTTACCTTCCTAGGGTTACTGTTAGGCTTAGGCCTAGGACTTTTAAAACCAGGAAGCCCTGTGCTCCAGGCACACTGCAGCTGTTAAAGGCATCCCAAGGGGAGCGCAAAAGTGACACAACTTGGCTGCCTCCACTGCTATTTCCATGAGACCATCCCGAATCATAGGCTGATTTTCCTTCCTAGGCTTAAGGTTTGAGTTAGGCCTAGGGTTAGTGTTCTTTTAACCAGAAAGCCCTGCGTTCCAAGAACACAGCAGCTGCGAAGGACTACCCAAGAAGAGCGCAGAAGTGCCTCAACATGCCTGCCTCCACAGCTTTTTCCTTGGGGACGTCCCGAAACGAAGGCTGATTTAGAAGCCTCCAGGTTGGGCTAAAGTTGTGGTTTTTTACACCAGGAAGCCCTGTGCTCCAAGCACACTGCAGCTGTGAAAGGCATCCCAAGGGGAGCGCAAAAGTGCCACAACATGGCTGTCTCCACAGCTTTTCCCTTGGGATAATTCCTAAACCCAGGCTGATTTAAATGACCAGTGTTACAGTTAGGGTTAGGGTTACGCCTAGGTGTAGAGCTTTTTAAACCAGCAAGCTCTGAGCTCCAGGCACACGGCAGCTGCGAAATGCATCCCAAGGGGAGCACAAAAGTGCCAGAAAATGGCTGCCTCCACACGTTTTCATTGGCACCATTGCTAAGCCTAGGCTGAATCACCTGCCTCCAGTCTCAGCTAGGGACATGGTTTTTTAAACCAGGAAGCCCTGAGCTCCAGGCACACGGCAGCTGTGAAAGGCATCCCAAGGGGAGTACAAAAGTGCAACAACATGGCAGCTTTAACAGCTTTTTCCTTGGCACCATCCCTATACCTAGGCTGATTTATCTGCCTAGGGTTAGGGTTAGGGCTCAGCCAAGGGCAAGGATTTTTTTAACCAGGAAGCCCTGAGTACCAGGCTTACTGCATCTGCCAAAGGCATCCCAAAGGGAGCGCAGAAGTGCCACAACATGGCTGCTTTCACAGCTTTTTCCTTAGGAAGAACCCTAATACCCGGCTGATTTACCTTCCTAGGGTTACTGTTAGGCTTAGGCCTAGGACTTTTAAAACCAGGAAGCCCTGTGCTCCAGGCACACTGCAGCTGTTAAAGGCATCCCAAGGGGAGCGCAAAAGTGCCACAACATGGCTGTCTCCACAGCTTTTCCCTTGGGATAATTCCTAAACCCAGGCTGATTTAAATGACCAGTGTTACGGTTAGGGTTAGGGTTACGCCTAGGTGTAGAGCTTTTTAAACCAGCAAGCTCTGAGCTCCAGGCACACGGCAGCTGCGAAAGGCATCCCAAGGGGAGCACAAAAGTGCCAGAAAATGGCTGCCTCCACACGTTTTCATTGGCACCATTGCTAAGCCTAGGCTGAATCACCTGCCTCCAGTCTCAGCTAGGGACATGGTTTTTTAAACCAGGAAGCCCTGAGCTCCAGGCACACGGCAGCTGTGAAAGGCATCCCAAGGGGAGTACAAAAGTGCAACAACATGGCAGCTTTCACAGCTTTTTCCTTGGCACCATCCCTATACCTAGGCTGATTTATCTGCCTAGGGTTAGGGTTAGGGCTCAGCCTAGGGCAAGGATTTTTTTAAGCAGGAAGCCCTGAGTTCCAGGCTTACTGCATCTGCCAAAGGCATCCCAAAGGGAGCGCAGAAGGTCCACAACATGGCTGCTTTCACAGCTTTTTCCTTAGGAAGAACCCTAATACCCGGCTGACTTACCTTCCTAGGGTTACTGTTAGGCTTAGGCCTAGGACTTTTAAAACCAGGAAGCCCTGTGCTCCAGGCACACTGCAGCTGTTAAAGGCATCCCAAGGGGAGCGCAAAAGTGACACAACTTGGCTGCCTCCACTGCTATTTCCATGAGACCATCCCGAATCATAGGCTGATTTTCCTTCCTAGGCTTAAGGTTTGAGTTAGGCCTAGGGTTAGTGTTCTTTTAACCAGAAAGCCCTGAGTTCCAAGAACACAGCAGCTGCGAAGGACTACCCAAGAAGAGCGCAGAAGTGCCTCAACATGCCTGCCTCCACAGCTTTTTCCTTGGGGACGTCCCGAAACGAAGGCTGATTTAGAAGCCTCCAGTTTGGGCTAAAGTTGTGGTTTTTTACACCAGGAAGCCCTGTGCTCCAAGCACACTGCAGCTGTGAAAGGCATCCCAAGGGGAGCGCAAAAGTGCCACAACATGGCTGTCTCCACAGCTTTTCCCTTGGGATAATTCCTAAACCCAGGCTGATTTAAATGACCAGTGTTACGGTTAGGGTTAGGGTTACGCCTAGGTGTAGAGCTTTTTAAACCAGCAAGCTCTGAGCTCCAGGCACACGGCAGCTGCGAAATGCATCCCAAGGGGAGCACAAAAGTGCCAGAAAATGGCTGCCTCCACACGTTTTCATTGGCACCATTGCTAAGCCTAGGCTGAATCACCTGCCTCCAGTCTCAGCTAGGGACATGGTTTTTTAAACCAGGAAGCCCTGAGCTCCAGGCACACGGCAGCTGTGAAAGGCATCCCAAGGGGAGTACAAAAGTGCAACAACATGGCAGCTTTCACAGCTTTTTCCTTGGCACCATCCCTATACCTAGGCTGATTTATCTGCCTAGGGTTAGGGTTAGGGCTCAGCCTAGGGCTAGGATTTTTTTAACCAGGAAGCCCTGAGTTCCAGGCTTACTGCATCTGCCAAAGGCATCCCAAAGGGAGCGCAGAAGTGCCACAACATGGCTGCTTTCACAGCTTTTTCCTTAGGAAGAACCCTAATACCCGGCTGATTTACCTTCCTAGGGTTACTGTTAGGCTTAGGCCTAGGACTTTTAAAACCAGGAAGCCCTGTGCTCCAGGCACACTGCAGCTGTTAAAGGCATCCCAAGGGGAGCGCAAAAGTGCCACAACATGGCTGTCTCCACAGCTTTTCCCTTGGGATAATTCCTAAACCCAGGCTGATTTAAATGACCAGTGTTACGGTTAGGGTTAGGGTTACGCCTAGGTGTAGAGCTTTTTAAACCAGCAAGCTCTGAGCTCCAGGCACACGGCAGCTGCGAAAGGCATCCCAAGGGGAGCACAAAAGTGCCAGAAAATGGCTGCCTCCACACGTTTTCATTGGCACCATTGCTAAGCCTAGGCTGAATCACCTGCCTCCAGTCTCAGCTAGGGACATGGTTTTTTAAACCAGGAAGCCCTGAGCTCCAGGCACACGGCAGCTGTGAAAGGCATCCCAAGGGGAGTACAAAAGTGCAACAACATGGCAGCTTTCACAGCTTTTTCCTTGGCACCATCCCTATACCTAGGCTGATTTATCTGCCTAGGGTTAGGGTTAGGGCTCAGCCTAGGGCAAGGATTTTTTTAAGCAGGAAGCCCTGAGTTCCAGGCTTACTGCATCTGCCAAAGGCATCCCAAAGGGAGCGCAGAAGGTCCACAACATGGCTGCTTTCACAGCTTTTTCCTTAGGAAGAACCCTAATACCCGGCTGACTTACCTTCCTAGGGTTACTGTTAGGCTTAGGCCTAGGACTTTTAAAACCAGGAAGCCCTGTGCTCCAGGCACACTGCAGCTGTTAAAGGCATCCCAAGGGGAGCGCAAAAGTGACACAACTTGGCTGCCTCCACTGCTATTTCCATGAGACCATCCCGAATCATAGGCTGATTTTCCTTCCTAGGCTTAAGGTTTGAGTTAGGCCTAGGGTTAGTGTTCTTTTAACCAGAAAGCCCTGAGTTCCAAGAACACAGCAGCTGCGAAGGACTACCCAAGAAGAGCGCAGAAGTGCCTCAACATGCCTGCCTCCACAGCTTTTTCCTTGGGGACGTCCCGAAACGAAGGCTGATTTAGAAGCCTCCAGTTTGGGCTAAAGTTGTGGTTTTTTACACCAGGAAGCCCTGTGCTCCAAGCACACTGCAGCTGTGAAAGGCATCCCAAGGGGAGCGCAAAAGTGCCACAACATGGCTGTCTCCACAGCTTTTCCCTTGGGATAATTCCTAAACCCAGGCTGATTTAAATGACCAGTGTTACGGTTAGGGTTAGGGTTACGCCTAGGTGTAGAGCTTTTTAAACCAGCAAGCTCTGAGCTCCAGGCACACGGCAGCTGCGAAATGCATCCCAAGGGGAGCACAAAAGTGCCAGAAAATGGCTGCCTCCACACGTTTTCATTGGCACCATTGCTAAGCCTAGGCTGAATCACCTGCCTCCAGTCTCAGCTAGGGACATGGTTTTTTAAACCAGGAAGCCCTGAGCTCCAGGCACACGGCAGCTGTGAAAGGCATCCCAAGGGGAGTACAAAAGTGCAACAACATGGCAGCTTTCACAGCTTTTTCCTTGGCACCATCCCTATACCTAGGCTGATTTATCTGCCTAGGGTTAGGGTTAGGGCTCAGCCTAGGGCTAGGATTTTTTTAACCAGGAAGCCCTGAGTTCCAGGCTTACTGCATCTGCCAAAGGCATCCCAAAGGGAGCGCAGAAGTGCCACAACATGGCTGCTTTCACAGCTTTTTCCTTAGGAAGAACCCTAATACCCGGCTGATTTACCTTCCTAGGGTTACTGTTAGGCTTAGGCCTAGGACTTTTAAAACCAGGAAGCCCTGTGCTCCAGGCACACTGCAGCTGTTAAAGGCATCCCAAGGGGAGCGCAAAAGTGACACAACTTGGCTGCCTCCACTGCTATTTCCATGAGACCATCCCAAATCATAGGCTGATTTTCCTTCCTAGGCTTAAGGTTTGAGTTAGGCCTAGGGTTAGTGTTCTTTTAACCAGAAAGCCCTGAGTTCCAAGAACACAGCAGCTGCGAAGGACTACCCAAGAAGAGCGCAGAAGTGCCTCAACATGCCTGCCTCCACAGCTTTTTCCTTGGGGACGTCCCGAAACGAAGGCTGATTTAGAAGCCTCCAGTTTGGGCTAAAGTTGTGGTTTTTTAAACCAGGAAGCCCTGTGCTCCAAGCACACTGCAGCTGTGAAAGGCATCCCAAGGGGAGCGCAAAAGTGCCACAACATGGCTGTCTCCACAGCTTTTCCCTTGGGATAATTCCTAAACCCAGGCTGATTTAAATGACCAGTGTTACGGTTAGGGTTAGGGTTACGCCTAGGTGTAGAGCTTTTTAAACCAGCAAGCTCTGAGCTCCAGGCACACGGCAGCTGCGAAAGGCATCCCAAGGGGAGCACAAAAGTGCCAGAAAATGGCTGCCTCCACACGTTTTCATTGGCACCATTGCTAAGCCTAGGCTGAATCACCTGCCTCCCGTCTCAGCTAGGGACATGGTTTTTTAAACCAGGAAGCCCTGAGCTCCAGGCACACGGCAGCTGTGAAAGGCATCCCAAGGGGAGTACAAAAGTGCAACAACATGGCAGCTTTCACAGCTTTTTCCTTGGCACCATCCCTATACCTAGGCTGATTTATCTGCCTAGGGTTAGGGTTAGGGCTCAGCCTAGGGCTAGGATTTTTTTAACCAGGAAGCCCTGAGTTCCAGGCTTACTGCATCTGCCAAAGGCATCCCAAAGGGAGCGCAGAAGGTCCACAACATGGCTGCTTTCACAGCTTTTTCCTTAGGAAGAACCCTAATACCCGGCTGATTTACCTTCCTAGGGTTACTGTTAGGCTTAGGCCTAGGACTTTTAAAACCAGGAAGCCCTGTGCTCCAGGCACACTGCAGCTGTTAAAGGCATCCCAAGGGGAGCGCAAAAGTGCCACAACATGGCTGTCTCCACAGCTTTTCCCTTGGGATAATTCCTAAACCCAGGCTGATTTAAATGACCAGTGTTACGGTTAGGGTTAGGGTTACGCCTAGGTGTAGAGCTTTTTAAACCAGCAAGCTCTGAGCTCCAGGCACACGGCAGCTGCGAAAGGCATCCCAAGGGGAGCACAAAAGTGCCAGAAAATGGCTGCCTCCACACGTTTTCATTGGCACCATTGCTAAGCCTAGGCTGAATCACCTGCCTCCAGTCTCAGCTAGGGACATGGTTTTTTAAACCAGGAAGCCCTGAGCTCCAGGCACACGGCAGCTGTGAAAGGCATCCCAAAGGGAGTACAAAAGTGCAACAACATGGCAGCTTTCACAGCTTTTTCCTTGGCACCATCCCTATACCTAGGCTGATTTATCTGCCTAGGGTTAGGGTTAGGGCTCAGCCTAGGGCAAGGATTTTTTTAAGCAGGAAGCCCTGAGTTCCAGGCTTACTGCATCTGCCAAAGGCATCCCAAAGGGAGCGCAGAAGGTCCACAACATGGCTGCTTTCACAGCTTTTTCCTTAGGAAGAACCCTAATACCCGGCTGACTTACCTTCCTAGGGTTACTGTTAGGCTTAGGCCTAGGACTTTTAAAACCAGGAAGCCCTGTGCTCCAGGCACACTGCAGCTGTTAAAGGCATCCCAAGGGGAGCGCAAAAGTGACACAACTTGGCTGCCTCCACTGCTATTTCCATGAGACCATCCCGAATCATAGGCTGATTTTCCTTCCTAGGCTTAAGGTTTGAGTTAGGCCTAGGGTTAGTGTTCTTTTAACCAGAAAGCCCTGAGTTCCAAGAACACAGCAGCTGCGAAGGACTACCCAAGAAGAGCGCAGAAGTGCCTCAACATGCCTGCCTCCACAGCTTTTTCCTTGGGGACGTCCCGAAACGAAGGCTGATTTAGAAGCCTCCAGTTTGGGCTAAAGTTGTGGTTTTTTACACCAGGAAGCCCTGTGCTCCAAGCACACTGCAGCTGTGAAAGGCATCCCAAGGGGAGCGCAAAAGTGCCACAACATGGCTGTCTCCACAGCTTTTCCCTTGGGATAATTCCTAAACCCAGGCTGATTTAAATGACCAGTGTTACGGTTAGGGTTAGGGTTACGCCTAGGTGTAGAGCTTTTTAAACCAGCAAGCTCTGAGCTCCAGGCACACGGCAGCTGCGAAATGCATCCCAAGGGGAGCACAAAAGTGCCAGAAAATGGCTGCCTCCACACGTTTTCATTGGCACCATTGCTAAGCCTAGGCTGAATCACCTGCCTCCAGTCTCAGCTAGGGACATGGTTTTTTAAACCAGGAAGCCCTGAGCTCCAGGCACACGGCAGCTGTGAAAGGCATCCCAAGGGGAGTACAAAAGTGCAACAACATGGCAGCTTTCACAGCTTTTTCCTTGGCACCATCCCTATACCTAGGCTGATTTATCTGCCTAGGGTTAGGGTTAGGGCTCAGCCTAGGGCTAGGATTTTTTTAACCAGGAAGCCCTGAGTTCCAGGCTTACTGCATCTGCCAAAGGCATCCCAAAGGGAGCGCAGAAGTGCCACAACATGGCTGCTTTCACAGCTTTTTCCTTAGGAAGAACCCTAATACCCGGCTGATTTACCTTCCTAGGGTTACTGTTAGGCTTAGGCCTAGGACTTTTAAAACCAGGAAGCCCTGTGCTCCAGGCACACTGCAGCTGTTAAAGGCATCCCAAGGGGAGCGCAAAAGTGACACAACTTGGCTGCCTCCACTGCTATTTCCATGAGACCATCCCAAATCATAGGCTGATTTTCCTTCCTAGGCTTAAGGTTTGAGTTAGGCCTAGGGTTAGTGTTCTTTTAACCAGAAAGCCCTGAGTTCCAAGAACACAGCAGCTGCGAAGGACTACCCAAGAAGAGCGCAGAAGTGCCTCAACATGCCTGCCTCCACAGCTTTTTCCTTGGGGACGTCCCGAAACGAAGGCTGATTTAGAAGCCTCCAGTTTGGGCTAAAGTTGTGGTTTTTTAAACCAGGAAGCCCTGTGCTCCAAGCACACTGCAGCTGTGAAAGGCATCCCAAGGGGAGCGCAAAAGTGCCACAACATGGCTGTCTCCACAGCTTTTCCCTTGGGATAATTCCTAAACCCAGGCTGATTTAAATGACCAGTGTTACGGTTAGGGTTAGGGTTACGCCTAGGTGTAGAGCTTTTTAAACCAGCAAGCTCTGAGCTCCAGGCACACGGCAGCTGCGAAAGGCATCCCAAGGGGAGCACAAAAGTGCCAGAAAATGGCTGCCTCCACACGTTTTCATTGGCACCATTGCTAAGCCTAGGCTGAATCACCTGCCTCCCGTCTCAGCTAGGGACATGGTTTTTTAAACCAGGAAGCCCTGAGCTCCAGGCACACGGCAGCTGTGAAAGGCATCCCAAGGGGAGTACAAAAGTGCAACAACATGGCAGCTTTCACAGCTTTTTCCTTGGCACCATCCCTATACCTAGGCTGATTTATCTGCCTAGGGTTAGGGTTAGGGCTCAGCCTAGGGCTAGGATTTTTTTAACCAGGAAGCCCTGAGTTCCAGGCTTACTGCATCTGCCAAAGGCATCCCAAAGGGAGCGCAGAAGGTCCACAACATGGCTGCTTTCACAGCTTTTTCCTTAGGAAGAACCCTAATACCCGGCTGATTTACCTTCCTAGGGTTACTGTTAGGCTTAGGCCTAGGACTTTTAAAACCAGGAAGCCCTGTGCTCCAGGCACACTGCAGCTGTTAAAGGCATCCCAAGGGGAGCGCAAAAGTGACACAACTTGGCTGCCTCCACTGCTATTTCCATGAGACCATCCCGAATCATAGGCTGATTTTCCTTCCTAGGCTTAAGGTTTGAGTTAGGCCTAGGGTTAGTGTTCTTTTAACCAGAAAGCCCTGAGTTCCAAGAACACAGCAGCTGCGAAGGACTACCCAAGAAGAGCGCAGAAGTGCCTCAACATGCCTGCCTCCACAGCTTTTTCCTTGGGGACGTCCCGAAACGAAGGCTGATTTAGAAGCCTCCAGTTTGGGCTAAAGTTGTGGTTTTTTACACCAGGAAGCCCTGTGCTCCAAGCACACTGCAGCTGTGAAAGGCATCCCAAGGGGAGCGCAAAAGTGCCACAACATGGCTGTCTCCACAGCTTTTCCCTTGGGATAATTCCTAAACCCAGGCTGATTTAAATGACCAGTGTTACGGTTAGGGTTAGGGTTACGCCTAGGTGTAGAGCTTTTTAAACCAGCAAGCTCTGAGCTCCAGGCACACGGCAGCTGCGAAATGCATCCCAAGGGGAGCACAAAAGTGCCAGAAAATGGCTGCCTCCACACGTTTTCATTGGCACCATTGCTAAGCCTAGGCTGAATCACCTGCCTCCAGTCTCAGCTAGGGACATGGTTTTTTAAACCAGGAAGACCTGAGCTCCAGGCACACGGCAGCTGTGAAAGGCATCCCAAGGGGAGTACAAAAGTGCAACAACATGGCAGCTTTCACAGCTTTTTCCTTGGCACCATCCCTATACCTAGGCTGATTTATCTGCCTAGGGTTAGGGTTAGGGCTCAGCCTAGGGCTAGGATTTTTTTAACCAGGAAGCCCTGAGTTCCAGGCTTACTGCATCTGCCAAAGGCATCCCAAAGGGAGCGCAGAAGTGCCACAACATGGCTGCTTTCACAGCTTTTTCCTTAGGAAGAACCCTAATACCCGGCTGATTTACCTTCCTAGGGTTACTGTTAGGCTTAGGCCTAGGACTTTTAAAACCAGGAAGCGCTGTGCTCCAGGCACACTGCAGCTGTTAAAGGCATCCCAAGGGGAGCGCAAAAGTGACACAACTTGGCTGCCTCCACTGCTATTTCCATGAGACCATCCCGAATCATAGGCTGATTTTCCTTCCTAGGCTTAAGGTTTGAGTTAGGCCTAGGGTTAGTGTTCTTTTAACCAGAAAGCCCTGAGTTCCAAGAACACAGCAGCTGCGAAGGACTACCCAAGAAGAGCGCAGAAGTGCCTCAACATGCCTGCCTCCACAGCTTTTTCCTTGGGGACGTCCCGAAACGAAGGCTGATTTCGAAGCCTCCAGTTTGTGCTAAAGTTGTGGTTTTTTACACCAGGAAGCCCTGTGCTCCAAGCACACTGCAGCTGTGAAAGGCATCCCAAGGGGAGCGCAAAAGTGCCACAACATGGCTGTCTCCACAGCTTTTCCCTTGGGATAATTCCTAAACCCAGGCTGATTTAAATGACCAGTGTTACGGTTAGGGTTAGGGTTACGCCTAGGTGTAGAGCTTTTTAAACCAGCAAGCTCTGAGCTCCAGGCACACGGCAGCTGCGAAAGGCATCCCAAGGGGAGCACAAAAGTGCCAGAAAATGGCTGCCTCCACACGTTTTCATTGGCACCATTGCTAAGCCTAGGCTGAATCACCTGCCTCCCGTCTCAGCTAGGGACATGGTTTTTTAAACCAGGAAGCCCTGAGCTCCAGGCACACGGCAGCTGTGAAAGGCATCCCAAGGGGAGTACAAAAGTGCAACAACATGGCAGCTTTCACAGCTTTTTCCTTGGCACCATCCCTATACCTAGGCTGATTTATCTGCCTAGGGTTAGGGTTAGGGCTCAGCCAAGGGCAAGGATTTTTTTAAGCAGGAAGCCCTGAGTTCCAGGCTTACTGCATCTGCCAAAGGCATCCCAAAGGGAGCGCAGAAGTGCCACAACATGGCTGCTTTCACAGCTTTTTCCTTAGGAAGAACCCTAATACCCGGCTGATTTACCTTCCTAGGGTTACTGTTAGGCCTAGGCCTAGGACTTTTAAAACCAGGAAGCCCTGTGCTCCAGGCACACTGCAGCTGTTAAAGGCATCCCAAGGGGAGCGCAAAAGTGACACAACTTGGCTGCCTCCACTGCTATTTCCATGAGACCATCCCGAATCATAGGCTGATTTTCCTTCCTAGGCTTAAGGTTTGAGTTAGGCCTAGGGTTAGTGTTCTTTTAACCAGAAAGCCCTGAGTTCCAAGAACACAGCAGCTGCGAAGGACTACCCAAGAAGAGCGCAGAAGTGCCTCAACATGCCTGCCTCCACAGCTTTTTCCTTGGGGACGTCCCGAAACGAAGGCTGATTTAGAAGCCTCCAGTTTGGGCTAAAGTTGTGGTTTTTTACACCAGGAAGCCCTGTGCTCCAAGCACACGGCAGCTGTGAAAGGCATCCCAAGGGGAGCGCAAAAGTGCCACAACATGGCTGTCTCCACAGCTTTTCCCTTGGGATAATTCCTAAACCCAGGCTGATTTAAATGACCAGTGTTACGGTTAGGGTTAGGGTTACGCCTAGGTGTAGAGCTTTTTAAACCAGCAAGCTCTGAGCTCCAGGCACACGGCAGCTGCGAAAGGCATCCCAAGGGGAGCACAAAAGTGCCAGAAAATGGCTGCCTCCACACGTTTTCATTGGCACCATTGCTAAGCCTAGGCTGAATCACCTGCCTCCAGTCTCAGCTAGGGACATGGTTTTTTAAACCAGGAAGCCCTGAGCTCCAGGCACACGGCAGCTGTGAAAGGCATCCCAAGGGGAGTACAAAAGTGCAACAACATGGCAGCTTTCACAGCTTTTTCCTTGGCACCATCCCTATACCTAGGCTGATTTATCTGCCTAGGGTTAGGGTTAGGGCTCAGCCTAGGGCTAGGATTTTTTTAACCAGGAAGCCCTGAGTTCCAGGCTTACTGCATCTGCCAAAGGCATCCCAAAGGGAGCGCAGAAGTGCCACAACATGGCTGCTTTCACAGCTTTTTCCTTAGGAAGAACCCTAATACCCGGCTGATTTACCTTCCTAGGGTTACTGTTAGGCTTAGGCCTAGGACTTTTAAAACCAGGAAGCGCTGTGCTCCAGGCACACTGCAGCTGTTAAAGGCATCCCAAGGGGAGCGCAAAAGTGACACAACTTGGCTGCCTCCACTGCTATTTCCATGAGACCATCCCGAATCATAGGCTGATTTTCCTTCCTAGGCTTAAGGTTTGAGTTAGGCCTAGGGTTAGTGTTCTTTTAACCAGAAAGCCCTGAGTTCCAAGAACACAGCAGCTGCGAAGGACTACCCAAGAAGAGCGCAGAAGTGCCTCAACATGCCTGCCTCCACAGCTTTTTCCTTGGGGACGTCCCGAAACGAAGGCTGATTTCGAAGCCTCCAGTTTGTGCTAAAGTTGTGGTTTTTTAAACCAGGAAGCCCTGTGCTCCAAGCACACTGCAGCTGTGAAAGGCATCCCAAGGGGAGCGCAAAAGTGCCACAACATGGCTGTCTCCACAGCTTTTCCCTTGGGATAATTCCTAAACCCAGGCTGATTTAAATGACCAGTGTTACGGTTAGGGTTAGGGTTACGCCTAGGTGTAGAGCTTTTTAAACCAGCAAGCTCTGAGCTCCAGGCACACGGCAGCTGCGAAAGGCATCCCAAGGGGAGCACAAAAGTGCCAGAAAATGGCTGCCTCCACACGTTTTCATTGGCACCATTGCTAAGCCTAGGCTGAATCACCTGCCTCCCGTCTCAGCTAGGGACATGGTTTTTTAAACCAGGAAGCCCTGAGCTCCAGGCACACGGCAGCTGTGAAAGGCATCCCAAGGGGAGTACAAAAGTGCAACAACATGGCAGCTTTCACAGCTTTTTCCTTGGCACCATCCCTATACCTAGGCTGATTTATCTGCCTAGGGTTAGGGTTAGGGCTCAGCCAAGGGCAAGGATTTTTTTAAGCAGGAAGCCCTGAGTTCCAGGCTTACTGCATCTGCCAAAGGCATCCCAAAGGGAGCGCAGAAGTGCCACAACATGGCTGCTTTCACAGCTTTTTCCTTAGGAAGAACCCTAATACCCGGCTGATTTACCTTCCTAGGGTTACTGTTAGGCCTAGGCCTAGGACTTTTAAAACCAGGAAGCCCTGTGCTCCAGGCACACTGCAGCTGTTAAAGGCATCCCAAGGGGAGCGCAAAAGTGACACAACTTGGCTGCCTCCACTGCTATTTCCATGAGACCATCCCGAATCATAGGCTGATTTTCCTTCCTAGGCTTAAGGTTTGAGTTAGGCCTAGGGTTAGTGTTCTTTTAACCAGAAAGCCCTGAGTTCCAAGAACACAGCAGCTGCGAAGGACTACCCAAGAAGAGCGCAGAAGTGCCTCAACATGCCTGCCTCCACAGCTTTTTCCTTGGGGACGTCCCGAAACGAAGGCTGATTTAGAAGCCTCCAGTTTGGGCTAAAGTTGTGGTTTTTTAAACCAGGAAGCCCTGTGCTCCAAGCACACGGCAGCTGTGAAAGGCATCCCAAGGGGAGCGCAAAAGTGCCACAACATGGCTGTCTCCACAGCTTTTCCCTTGGGATAATTCCTAAACCCAGGCTGATTTAAATGACCAGTGTTACGGTTAGGGTTAGGGTTACGCCTAGGTGTAGAGCTTTTTAAACCAGCAAGCTCTGAGCTCCAGGCACACGGCAGCTGCGAAAGGCATCCCAAGGGGAGCACAAAAGTGCCAGAAAATGGCTGCCTCCACACGTTTTCATTGGCACCATTGCTAAGCCTAGGCTGAATCACCTGCCTCCAGTCTCAGCTAGGGACATGGTTTTTTAAACCAGGAAGCCCTGAGCTCCAGGCACACGGCAGCTGTGAAAGGCATCCCAAGGGGAGTACAAAAGTGCAACAACATGGCAGCTTTCACAGCTTTTTCCTTGGCACCATCCCTATACCTAGGCTGATTTATCTGCCTAGGGTTAGGGTTAGGGCTCAGCCAAGGGCAAGGATTTTTTTAACCAGGAAGCCCTGAGTTCCAGGCTTACTGCATCTGCCAAAGGCATCCCAAAGGGAGCGCAGAAGTGCCACAACATGGCTGCTTTCACAGCTTTTTCCTTAGGAAGAACCCTAATACCCGGCTGATTTACCTTCCTAGGGTTACTGTTAGGCTTAGGCCTAGGACTTTTAAAACCAGGAAGCCCTGTGCTCCAGGCACACTGCAGCTGTTAAAGGCATCCCAAGGGGAGCGCAAAAGTGACACAACTTGGCTGCCTCCACTGCTATTTCCATGAGACCATCCCAAATCATAGGCTGATTTTCCTTCCTAGGCTTAAGGTTTGAGTTAGGCCTAGGGTTAGTGTTCTTTTAACCAGAAAGCCCTGAGTTCCAAGAACACAGCAGCTGCGAAGGACTACCCAAGAAGAGCGCAGAAGTGCCTCAACATGCCTGCCTCCACAGCTTTTTCCTTGGGGACGTCCCGAAACGAAGGCTGATTTAGAAGCCTCCAGTTTGGGCTAAAGTTGTGGTTTTTTAAACCAGGAAGCCCTGTGCTCCAAGCACACTGCAGCTGTGAAAGGCATCCCAAGGGGAGCGCAAAAGTGCCACAACATGGCTGTCTCCACAGCTTTTCCCTTGGGATAATTCCTAAACCCAGGCTGATTTAAATGACCAGTGTTACGGTTAGGGTTAGGGTTACGCCTAGGTGTAGAGCTTTTTAAACCAGCAAGCTCTGAGCTACAGGCACACTGCAGCTGTTAAAGGCATCCCAAGGGGAGCGCAAAAGTGACACAACTTGGCTGCCTCCACTGCTATTTCCATGAGACCATCCCGAATCATAGGCTGATTTTCCTTCCTAGGCTTAAGGTTTGAGTTAGGCCTAGGGTTAGTGTTCTTTTAACCAGAAAGCCCTGAGTTCCAAGAACACAGCAGCTGCGAAGGACTACCCAAGAAGAGCGCAGAAGTGCCTCAACATGCCTGCCTCCACAGCTTTTTCCTTGGGGACGTCCCGAAACGAAGGCTGATTTAGAAGCCTCCAGTTTGGGCTAAAGTTGTGGTTTTTTAAACCAGGAAGCCCTGTGCTCCAAGCACACGGCAGCTGTGAAAGGCATCCCAAGGGGAGCGCAAAAGTGCCACAACATGGCTGTCTCCACAGCTTTTCCCTTGGGATAATTCCTAAACCCAGGCTGATTTAAATGACCAGTGTTACGGTTAGGGTTAGGGTTACGCCTAGGTGTAGAGCTTTTTAAACCAGCAAGCTCTGAGCTCCAGGCACACGGCAGCTGCGAAAGGCATCCCAAGGGGAGCACAAAAGTGCCAGAAAATGGCTGCCTCCACACGTTTTCATTGGCACCATTGCTAAGCCTAGGCTGAATCACCTGCCTCCAGTCTCAGCTAGGGACATGGTTTTTTAAACCAGGAAGCCCTGAGCTCCAGGCACACGGCAGCTGTGAAAGGCATCCCAAGGGGAGTACAAAAGTGCAACAACATGGCAGCTTTCACAGCTTTTTCCTTGGCACCATCCCTATACCTAGTCTGATTTATCTGCCTAGGGTTAGGGTTAGGGCTCAGCCAAGGGCAAGGATTTTTTTAACCAGGAAGCCCTGAGTTCCAGGCTTACTGCATCTGCCAAAGGCATCCCAAAGGGAGCGCAGAAGTGCCACAACATGGCTGCTTTCACAGCTTTTTCCTTAGGAAGAACCCTAATACCCGGCTGATTTACCTTCCTAGGGTTACTGTTAGGCTTAGGCCTAGGACTTTTAAAACCAGGAAGCCCTGTGCTCCAGGCACACTGCAGCTGTTAAAGGCATCCCAAGGGGAGCGCAAAAGTGACACAACTTGGCTGCCTCCACTGCTATTTCCATGAGACCATCCCGAATCATAGGCTGATTTTCCTTCCTAGGCTTAAGGTTTGAGTTAGGCCTAGGGTTAGTGTTCTTTTAACCAGAAAGCCCTGAGTTCCAAGAACACAGCAGCTGCGAAGGACTACCCAAGAAGAGCGCAGAAGTGCCTCAACATGCCTGCCTCCACAGCTTTTTCCTTGGGGACGTCCCGAAACGAAGGCTGATTTAGAAGCCTCCAGTTTGGGCTAAAGTTGTGGTTTTTTAAACCAGGAAGCCCTGTGCTCCAAGCACACTGCAGCTGTGAAAGGCATCCCAAGGGGAGCGCAAAAGTGCCACAACATGGCTGTCTCCACAGCTTTTCCCTTGGGATAATTCCTAAACCCAGGCTGATTTAAATGACCAGTGTTACGGTTAGGGTTAGGGTTACGCCTAGGTGTAGAGCTTTTTAAACCAGCAAGCTCTGAGCTCCAGGCACACGGCAGCTGCGAAAGGCATCCCAAGGGGAGCACAAAAATGCCAGAAAATGGCTGCCTCCACACGTTTTCATTGGCACCATTGCTAAGCCTAGGCTGAATCACCTGCCTCCCGTCTCAGCTAGGGACATTGTTTTTTAAACCAGGAAGCCCTGAGCTCCAGGCACACGGCAGCTGTGAAAGGCATCCCAAGGGGAGTACAAAAGTGCAACAACATGGCAGCTTTCACAGCTTTTTCCTTGGCACCATCCCTATACCTAGGCTGATTTATCTGCCTAGGGTTAGGGTTAGGGCTCAGCCAAGGGCAAGGATTTTTTTAACCAGGAAGCCCTGAGTTCCAGGCTTACTGCATCTGCCAAAGGCATCCCAAAGGGAGCGCAGAAGTGCCACAACATGGCTGCTTTCACAGCTTTTTCCTTAGGAAGAACCCTAATACCCGGCTGATTTACCTTCCTAGGGTTACTGTTAGGCTTAGGCCTAGGACTTTTAAAACCAGGAAGCCCTGTGCTCCAGGCACACTGCAGCTGTTAAAGGCATCCCAAGGGGAGCGCAAAAGTGACACAACTTGGCTGCCTCCACTGCTATTTCCATGAGACCATCCCGAATCATAGGCTGATTTTCCTTCCTAGGCTTAAGGTTTGAGTTAGGCCTAGGGTTAGTGTTCTTTTAACCAGAAAGCCCTGAGTTCCAAGAACACAGCAGCTGCGAAGGACTACCCAAGAAGAGCGCAGAAGTGCCTCAACATGCCTGCCTCCACAGCTTTTTCCTTGGGGACGTCCCGAAACGAAGGCTGATTTAGAAGCCTCCAGTTTGGGCTAAAGTTGTGGTTTTTTAAACCAGGAAGCCCTGTGCTCCAAGCACACTGCAGCTGTGAAAGGCATCCCAAGGGGAGCGCAAAAGTGCCACAACATGGCTGTCTCCACAGCTTTTCCCTTGGGATAATTCCTAAACCCAGGCTGATTTAAATGACCAGTGTTACGGTTAGGGTTAGGGTTACGCCTAGGTGTAGAGCTTTTTAAACCAGCAAGCTCTGAGCTCCAGGCACACGGCAGCTGCGAAAGGCATCCCAAGGGGAGCACAAAAGTGCCAGAAAATGGCTGCCTCCACACGTTTTCATTGGCACCATTGCTAAGCCTAGGCTGAATCACCTGCCTCCCGTCTCAGCTAGGGACATTGTTTTTTAAACCAGGAAGCCCTGAGCTCCAGGCACACGGCAGCTGTGAAAGGCATCCCAAGGGGAGTACAAAAGTGCAACAACATGGCAGCTTTCACAGCTTTTTCCTTGGCACCATCCCTATACCTAGGCTGATTTATCTGCCTAGGGTTAGGGTTAGGGCTCAGCCAAGGGCAAGGATTTTTTTAACCAGGAAGCCCTGAGTTCCAGGCTTACTGCATCTGCCAAAGGCATCCCAAAGGGAGCGCAGAAGTGCCACAACATGGCTGCTTTCACAGCGTTTTCCTTAGGAAGAACCCTAATACCCGGCTGATTTACCTTCCTAGGGTTACTGTTAGGCTTAGGCCTAGGACTTTTAAAACCAGGAAGCCCTGTGCTCCAGGCACACTGCAGCTGTTAAAGGCATCCCAAGGGGAGCGCAAAAGTGACACAACTTGGCTGCCTCCACTGCTATTTCCATGAGACCATCCCAAATCATAGGCTGATTTTCCTTCCTAGGCTTAAGGTTTGAGTTAGGCCTAGGGTTAGTGTTCTTTTGACCAGAAAGCCCTGAGTTCCAAGAACACAGCAGCTGCGAAGGACTACCCAAGAAGAGCGCAGAAGTGCCTCAACATGCCTGCCTCCACAGCTTTTTCCTTGGGGACGTCCCGAAACGAAGGCTGATTTAGAAGCCTCCAGTTTGGGCTAAAGTTGTGGTTTTTTAAACCAGGAAGCCCTGTGCTCCAAGCACACTGCAGCTGTGAAAGGCATCCCAAGGGGAGCGCAAAAGTGCCACAACATGGCTGTCTCCACAGCTTTTCCCTTGGGATAATTCCTAAACCCAGGCTGATTTAAATGACCAGTGTTACGGTTAGGGTTAGGGTTACGCCTAGGTGTAGAGCTTTTTAAACCAGCAAGCTCTGAGCTCCAGGCACACGGCAGCTGCGAAAGGCATCCCAAGGGGAGCACAAAAGTGCCAGAAAATGGCTGCCTCCACACGTTTTCATTGGCACCATTGCTAAGCCTAGGCTGAATCACCTGCCTCCAGTCTCAGCTAGGGACATTGTTTTTTAAACCAGGAAGCCCTGAGCTCCAGGCACACGGCAGCTGTGAAAGGCATCCCAAGGGGAGTACAAAAGTGCAACAACATGGCAGCTTTCACAGCTTTTTCCTTGGCACCATCCCTATACCTAGGCTGATTTATCTGCCTAGGGTTAGGGTTAGGGCTCAGCCAAGGGCAAGGATTTTTTTAACCAGGAAGCCCTGAGTTCCAGGCTTACTGCATCTGCCAAAGGCATCCCAAAGGGAGCGCAGAAGTGCCACAACATGGCTGCTTTCACAGCTTTTTCCTTAGGAAGAACCCTAATACCCGGCTGATTTACCTTCCTAGGGTGACTGTTAGGCTTAGGCCTAGGACTTTTAAAACCAGGAAGCCCTGTGCTCCAGGCACACTGCAGCTGTTAAAGGCATCCCAAGGGGAGCGCAAAAGTGACACAACTTGGCTGCCTCCACTGCTATTTCCATGAGACCATCCCAAATCATAGGCTGATTTTCCTTCCTAGGCTTAAGGTTTGAGTTAGGCCTAGGGTTAGTGTTCTTTTAACCAGAAAGCCCTGAGTTCCAAGAACACAGCAGCTGCGAAGGACTACCCAAGAAGAGCGCAGAAGTGCCTCAACATGCCTGCCTCCACAGCTTTTTCCTTGGGGACGTCCCGAAACGAAGGCTGATTTAGAAGCCTCCAGTTTGGGCTAAAGTTGTGGTTTTTTAAACCAGGAAGCCCTGTGCTCCAAGCACACTGCAGCTGTGAAAGGCATCCCAAGGGGAGCGCAAAAGTGCCACAACATGGCTGTCTCCACAGCTTTTCCCTTGGGATAATTGCTAAACCCAGGCTGATTTAAATGAGCAGTGTTACGGTTAGGGTTAGGGTTACGCCTAGGTGTAGAGCTTTTTAAACCAGCAAGCTCTGAGCTCCAGGCACACGGCAGCTGCGAAAGGCATCCCAAGGGGAGCACAAAAGTGCCAGAAAATGGCTGCCTCCACACGTTTTCATTGGCACCATTGCTAAGCCTAGGCTGAATCACCTGCCTCCCGTCTCAGCTAGGGACATTGTTTTTTAAACCAGGAAGCCCTGAGCTCCAGGCACACGGCAGCTGTGAAAGGCATCCCAAGGGGAGTACAAAAGTGCAACAACATGGCAGCTTTCACAGCTTTTTCCTTGGCACCATCCCTATACCTAGGCTGATTTATCTGCCTAGGGTTAGGGTTAGGGCTCAGCCAAGGGCAAGGATTTTTTTAACCAGGAAGCCCTGAGTTCCAGGCTTACTGCATCTGCCAAAGGCATCCCAAAGGGACCGCAGAAGTGCCACAACATGGCTGCTTTCACAGCTTTTTCCTTAGGAAGAACCCTAATACCCGGCTGATTTACCTTCCTAGGGTTACTGTTAGGCTTAGGCCTAGGACTTTTAAAACCAGGAAGCCCTGTGCTCCAGGCACACTGCAGCTGTTAAAGGCATCCCAAGGGGAGCGCAAAAGTGACACAACTTGGCTGCCTCCACTGCTATTTCCATGAGACCATCCCGAATCATAGGCTGATTTTCCTTCCTAGGCTTAAGGTTTGAGTTAGGCCTAGGGTTAGTGTTCTTTTAACCAGAAAGCCCTGAGTTCCAAGAACACAGCAGCTGCGAAGGACTACCCAAGAAGAGCGCAGAAGTGCCTCAACATGCCTGCCTCCACAGCTTTTTCCTTGGGGACGTCCCGAAACGAAGGCTGATTTAGAAGCCTCCAGTTTGGGCTAAAGTTGTGGTTTTTTAAACCAGGAAGCCCTGTGCTCCAAGCACACTGCAGCTGTGAAAGGCATCCCAAGGGGAGCGCAAAAGTGCCACAACATGGCTGTCTCCACAGCTTTTCCCTTGGGATAATTCCTAAACCCAGGCTGATTTAAATGACCAGTGTTACGGTTAGGGTTAGGGTTACGCCTAGGTGTAGAGCTTTTTAAACCAGCAAGCTCTGAGCTCCAGGCACACGGCAGCTGCAAAAGGCATCCCAAGGGGAGCACAAAAGTGCCAGAAAATGGCTGCCTCCACACGTTTTCATTGGCACCATTGCTAAGCCTAGGCTGAATCACCTGCCTCCAGTCTCAGCTAGGGACATTGTTTTTTAAACCAGGAAGCCCTGAGCTCCAGGCACACGGCAGCTGTGAAAGGCATCCCAAGGGGAGTACAAAAGTGCAACAACATGGCAGCTTTCACAGCTTTTTCCTTGGCACCATCCCTATACCTAGGCTGATTTATCTGCCTAGGGTTAGGGTTAGGGCTCAGCCAAGGGCAAGGATTTTTTTAACCAGGAAGCCCTGAGTTCCAGGCTTACTGCATCTGCCAAAGGCATCCCAAAGGGAGCGCAGAAGTGCCACAACATGGCTGCTTTCACAGCTTTTTCCTTAGGAAGAACC
The DNA here is from genome assembly GCF_027579445.1 of Ammospiza nelsoni. NCBI lineage: Eukaryota > Metazoa > Chordata > Aves > Passeriformes > Passerellidae > Ammospiza > Ammospiza nelsoni. Next base: position 250,893 of record NW_026683190.1, on the reverse strand, counting down.
CTAATACCCGGCTGATTTACCTTCCTCGGGTTACTGTTAGGCTTAGGCCTAGGACTTTTAAAACCAGGAAGCCCTGTGCTCCAGGCACACTGCAGCTGTTAAAGGCATCCCAAGGGGAGCGCAAAAGTGACACAACTTGGCTGCCTCCACTGCTATTTCCATGAGACCATCCCGAATCATAGGCTGATTTTCCTTCCTAGGCTTAAGGTTTGAGTTAGGCCTAGGGTTAGTGTTCTTTTAACCAGAAAGCCCTGAGTTCCAAGAACACAGCAGCTGCGAAGGACTACCCAAGAAGAGCGCAGAAGTGCCTCAACATGCCTGCCTCCACAGCTTTTTCCTTGGGGACGTCCCGAAACGAAGGCTGATTTAGAAGCCTCCAGTTTGGGCTAAAGTTGTGGTTTTTTAAACCAGGAAGCCCTGTGCTCCAAGCACACTGCAGCTGTGAAAGGCATCCCAAGGGGAGCGCAAAAGTGCCACAACATGGCTGTCTCCACAGCTTTTCCCTTGGGATAATTCCTAAACCCAGGCTGATTTAAATGACCAGTGTTACGGTTAGGGTTAGGGTTACGCCTAGGTGTAGAGCTTTTTAAACCAGCAAGCTCTGAGCTCCAGGCACACGGCAGCTGCGAAAGGCATCCCAAGGGGAGCACAAAAGTGCCAGAAAATGGCTGCCTCCACACGTTTTCATTGGCACCATTGCTAAGCCTAGGCTGAATCACCTTCCTCCAGTCTCAGCTAGGGACATTGTTTTTTAAACCAGGAAGCCCTGAGCTCCAGGCACACGGCAGCTGTGAAAGGCATCCCAAGGGGAGTACAAAAGTGCAACAACATGGCAGCTTTCACAGCTTTTTCCTTGGCACCATCCCTATACCTAGGCTGATTTATCTGCCTAGGGTTAGGGTTAGGGCTCAGCCAAGGGCAAGGATTTTTTTAACCAGGAAGCCCTGAGTTCCAGGCTTACTGCATCTGCCAAAGGCATCCCAAAGGGAGCGCAGAAGTGCCACAACATGGCTGCTTTCACAGCTTTTTCCTTAGGAAGAACCCTAATACCCGGCTGATTTACCTTCCTCGGGTTACTGTTAGGCTTAGGCCTAGGACTTTTAAAACCAGGAAGCCCTGTGCTCCAGGCACACTGCAGCTGTTAAAGGCATCCCAAGGGGAGCGCAAAAGTGACACAACTTGGCTGCCTCCACTGCTATTTCCATGAGACCATCCCGAATCATAGGCTGATTTTCCTTCCTAGGCTTAAGGTTTGAGTTAGGCCTAGGGTTAGTGTTCTTTTAACCAGAAAGCCCTGAGTTCCAAGAACACAGTAGCTGCGAAGGACTACACAAGAAGAGTGCAGAAGTGCCTCAACATGCCTGCCTCCACAGCTTTTTCCTTGGGGACGTCCCGAAACGAAGGCTGATTTAGAAGCCTCCAGTTTGGGCTAAAGTTGTGGTTTTTTAAACCAGGAAGCCCTGTGCTCCAAGCACACTGCAGCTGTGAAAGGCATCCCAAGGGGAGCGCAAAAGTGCCACAACATGGCTGTCTCCACAGCTTTTCCCTTGGGATAATTCCTAAACCCAGGCTGATTTAAATGACCAGTGTTACGGTTAGGGTTAGGGTTACGCCTAGGTGTAGAGCTTTTTAAACCAGCAAGCTCTGAGCTCCAGGCACACGGCAGCTGCAAAAGGCATCCCAAGGGGAGCACAAAAGTGCCAGAAAATGGCTGCCTCCACACGTTTTCATTGGCACCATTGCTAAGCCTAGGCTGAATCACCTGCCTCCAGTCTCAGCTAGGGACATTGTTTTTTAAACCAGGAAGCCCTGAGCTCCAGGCACACGGCAGCTGTGAAAGGCATCCCAAGGGGAGTACAAAAGTGCAACAACATGGCAGCTTTCACAGCTTTTTCCTTGGCACCATCCCTATACCTAGGCTGATTTATCTGCCTAGGGTTAGGGTTAGGGCTCAGCCAAGGGCAAGGATTTTTTTAACCAGGAAGCCCTGAGTTCCAGGCTTACTGCATCTGCCAAAGGCATCCCAAAGGGACCGCAGAAGTGCCACAACATGGCTGCTTTCACAGCTTTTTCCTTAGGAAGAACCCTAATACCCGGCTGATTTACCTTCCTAGGGTTACTGTTAGGCTTAGGCCTAGGACTTTTAAAACCAGGAAGCCCTGTGCTCCAGGCACACTGCAGCTGTTAAAGGCATCCCAAGGGGAGCGCAAAAGTGACACAACTTGGCTGCCTCCACTGCTATTTCCATGAGACCATCCCGAATCATAGGCTGATTTTCCTTCCTAGGCTTTAGGTTTGAGTTAGGCCTAGGGTTAGTGTTCTTTTAACCAGAAAGCCCTGAGTTCCAAGAACACAGCAGCTGCGAAGGACTACCCAAGAAGAGCGCAGAAGTGCCTCAACATGCCTGCCTCCACAGCTTTTTCCTTGGGGACGTCCCGAAACGAAGGCTGATTTAGAAGCCTCCAGTTTGGGCTAAAGTTGTGGTTTTTTACACCAGGAAGCCCTGTGCTCCAAGCACACTGCAGCTGTGAAAGGCATCCCAAGGGGAGCGCAAAAGTGCCACAACATGGCTGTCTCCACAGCTTTTCCCTTGGGATAATTCCTAAACCCAGGCTGATTTAAATGACCAGTGTTACGGTTAGGGTTAGGGTTACGCCTAGGTGTAGAGCTTTTTAAACCAGCAAGCTCTGAGCTCCAGGCACACGGCAGCTGCGAAAGGCATCCCAAGGGGAGCACAAAAGTGCCAGAAAATGGCTGCCTCCACACGTTTTCATTGGCACCATTGCTAAGCCTAGGCTGAATCACCTGCCTCCAGTCTCATCTAGGGACATTGTTTTTTAAACCAGGAAGACCTGAGCTCCAGGCACTTGGCAGCTGTGAAAGGCATCCCAAGGGGAGTACAAAAGTGCAACAACATGGCAGCTTTCACAGCTTTTTCCTTGGCACCATCCCTATACCTAGGCTGATTTATCTGCCTAGGGTTAGGGTTAGGGCTCAGCCAAGGGCAAGGATTTTTTTAAGCAGGAAGCCCTGAGTTCCAGGCTTACTGCATCTGCCAAAGGCATCCCAAAGGGAGCGCAGAAGTGCCACAACATGGCTGCTTTCACAGCTTTTTCCTTAGGAAGAACCCTAATAACCGGCTGATTTACCTTCCTAGGGTGACTGTTAGGCTTAGGCCTAGGACTTTTAAAACCAGGAAGCCCTGTGCTCCAGGCACACTGCAGCTGTTAAAGGCATCCCAAGGGGAGCGCAAAAGTGCAACAACATGGCAGCTTTCACAGCTTTTTCCTTGGCACCATCCCTATACCTAGGCTGATTTATCTGCCTAGGGTTAGGGTTAGGGCTCAGCCAAGGGCAAGGATTTTTTTAACCAGGAAGCCCTGAGTTCCAGGCTTACTGCATCTGCCAAAGGCATCCCAAAGGGACCGCAGAAGTGCCACAACATGGCTGCTTTCACAGCTTTTTCCTTAGGAAGAACCCTAATACCCGGCTGATTTACCTTCCTAGGGTTACTGTTAGGCTTAGGCCTAGGACTTTTAAAACCAGGAAGCCCTGTGCTCCAGGCACACTGCAGCTGTTAAAGGCATCCCAAGGGGAGCGCAAAAGTGACACAACTTGGCTGCCTCCACTGCTATTTCCATGAGACCATCCCGAATCATAGGCTGATTTTCCTTCCTAGGCTTTAGGTTTGAGTTAGGCCTAGGGTTAGTGTTCTTTTAACCAGAAAGCCCTGAGTTCCAAGAACACAGCAGCTGCGAAGGACTACCCAAGAAGAGCGCAGAAGTGCCTCAACATGCCTGCCTCCACAGCTTTTTCCTTGGGGACGTCCCGAAACGAAGGCTGATTTAGAAGCCTCCAGTTTGGGCTAAAGTTGTGGTTTTTTACACCAGGAAGCCCTGTGCTCCAAGCACACTGCAGCTGTGAAAGGCATCCCAAGGGGAGCGCAAAAGTGCCACAACATGGCTGTCTCCACAGCTTTTCCCTTGGGATAATTCCTAAACCCAGGCTGATTTAAATGACCAGTGTTACGGTTAGGGTTAGGGTTACGCCTAGGTGTAGAGCTTTTTAAACCAGCAAGCTCTGAGCTCCAGGCACACGGCAGCTGCGAAAGGCATCCCAAGGGGAGCACAAAAGTGCCAGAAAATGGCTGCCTCCACACGTTTTCATTGGCACCATTGCTAAGCCTAGGCTGAATCACCTGCCTCCAGTCTCATCTAGGGACATTGTTTTTTAAACCAGGAAGACCTGAGCTCCAGGCACACGGCAGCTGTGAAAGGCATCCCAAGGGGAGTACAAAAGTGCAACAACATGGCAGCTTTCACAGCTTTTTCCTTGGCACCATCCCTATACCTAGGCTGATTTATCTGCCTAGGGTTAGGGTTAGGGCTCAGCCAAGGGCAAGGATTTTTTTAAGCAGGAAGCCCTGAGTTCCAGGCTTACTGCATCTGCCAAAGGCATCCCAAAGGGAGCGCAGAAGTGCCACAACATGGCTGCTTTCACAGCTTTTTCCTTAGGAAGAACCCTAATAACCGGCTGATTTACCTTCCTAGGGTGACTGTTAGGCTTAGGCCTAGGACTTTTAAAACCAGGAAGCCCTGTGCTCCAGGCACACTGCAGCTGTTAAAGGCATCCCAAGGGGAGCGCAAAAGTGACACAACTTGGCTGCCTCCACTGCTATTTCCATGAGACCATCCCGAATCATAGGCTGATTTTCCTTCCTAGGCTTAAGGTTTGAGTTAGGCCTAGGGTTAGTGTTCTTTTAACCAGAAAGCCCTGAGTTCCAAGAACACAGCAGCTGCGAAGGACTACCCAAGAAGAGCGCAGAAGTGCCTCAACATGCCTGCCTCCACAGCTTTTTCCTTGGGGACGTCCCGAAACGAAGGCTGATTTAGAAGCCTCCAGTTTGGGCTAAAGTTGTGGTTTTTTAAACCAGGAAGCCCTGTGCTCCAAGCACACTGCAGCTGTGAAAGGCATCCCAAGGGGAGCGCAAAAGTGCCACAACATGGCTGTCTCCACAGCTTTTCCCTTGGGATAATTGCTAAACCCAGGCTGATTTAAATGACCAGTGTTACGGTTAGGGTTAGGGTTACGCCTAGGTGTAGAGCTTTTTAAACCAGCAAGCTCTGAGCTCCAGGCACACGGCAGCTGCGAAAGGCATCCCAAGGGGAGCACAAAAGTGCCAGAAAATGGCTGCCTCCACACGTTTTCATTGGCACCATTGCTAAGCCTAGGCTGAATCACCTGCCTCCAGTCTCAGCTAGGGACATGGTTTTTTAAACCAGGAAGCCCTGAGCTCCAGGCACACGGCAGCTGTGAAAGGCATCCCAAGGGGAGTACAAAAGTGCAACAACATGGCAGCTTTCACAGCTTTTTCCTTGGCACCATCCCTATACCTAGGCTGATTTATCTGCCTAGGGTTAGGGTTAGGGCTCAGCCAAGGGCAAGGATTTTTTTAACCAGGAAGCCCTGAGTTCCAGGCTTACTGCATCTGCCAAAGGCATCCCAAAGGGAGCGCAGAAGTGCCACAACATGGCTGCTTTCACAGCTTTTTCCTTAGGAAGAACCCTAATACCCGGCTGATTTACCTTCCTAGGGTTACTGTTAGGCTTAGGCCTAGGACTTTTAAAACCAGGAAGCCCTGTGCTCCAGGCACACTGCAGCTGTTAAAGGCATCCCAAGGGGAGCGCAAAAGTGACACAACTTGGCTGCCTCCACTGCTATTTCCATGAGACCATCCCGAATCATAGGCTGATTTTCCTTCCTAGGCTTAAGGTTTGAGTTAGGCCTAGGGTTAGTGTTCTTTTAACCAGAAAGCCCTGAGTTCCAAGAACACAGCAGCTGCGAAGGACTACCCAAGAAGAGCGCAGAAGTGCCTCAACATGCCTGCCTCCACAGCTTTTTCCTTGGGGACGTCCCGAAACGAAGGCTGATTTAGAAGCCTCCAGTTTGGGCTAAAGTTGTGGTTTTTTAAAGCAGGAAGCCCTGTGCTCCAAGCACACTGCAGCTGTGAAAGGCATCCCAAGGGGAGCGCAAAAGTGCCACAACATGGCTGTCTCCACAGCTTTTCCCTTGGGATAATTGCTAAACCCAGGCTGATTTAAATGACCAGCGTTACAGTTAGGGTTAGGGTTACGCCTAGGTGTAGAGCTTTTTAAACCAGCAAGCTCTGAGCTCCAGGCACACGGCAGCTGCGAAAGGCATCCCAAGGGGAGCACAAAAGTGCCAGAAAATGGCTGCCTCCACACGTTTTCATTGGCACCATTGCTAAGCCTAGGCTGAATCACCTGCCTCCAGTCTCAGCTAGGGACATGGTTTTTTAAACCAGGAAGCCCTGAGCTCCAGGCACACAGCAGCTGTGAAAGGCATCCCAAGGGGAGTACAAAAGTGCAACAACATGGCAGCTTTCACAGCTTTTTCCTTGGCACCATCCCTATACCTAGGCTGATTTATCTGCCTAGGGTTAGGGTTAGGGCTCAGCCTAGGGCTAGGATTTTTTTAACCAGGAAGCCGTGAGTTCCAGGCTTACTGCATCTGCCAAAGGCATCCCAAAGGGAGCGCAGAAGTGCCACAACATGGCTGCTTTCACAGCTTTTTCCTTAGGAAGAACCCTAATACCCGGCTGATTTACCTTCCTAGGGTTACTGTTAGGCTTAGGCCTAGGACTTTTAAAACCAGGAAGCCCTGTGCTCCAGGCACACTGCAGCTGTTAAAGGCATCCCAAGGGGAGTGCAAAAGTGACACAACTTGGCTGCCTCCACTGCTATTTCCATGAGACCATCCCGAATCATAGGCTGATTTTCCTTCCTAGGCTTAAGGTTTGAGTTAGGCCTAGGGTTAGTGTTCTTTTAACCAGAAAGCCCTGAGTTCCAAGAACACAGCAGCTGCGAAGGACTACCCAAGAAGAGCGCAGAAGTGCCTCAACATGCCTGCCTCCACAGCTTTTTCCTTGGGGACGTCCCGAAACGAAGGCTGATTTAGAAGCCTCCAGTTTGGGCTAAAGTTGTGGGTTTTTACACCAGGAAGCCCTGTGCTCCAAGCACACTGCAGCTGTGAAAGGCATCCCAAGGGGAGCGCAAAAGTGCCACAACATGGCTGTCTCCACAGCTTTTCCCTTGGGATAATTCCTAAACCCAGGCTGATTTAAATGACCAGTGTTACGGTTAGGGTTAGGGTTACGCCTAGGTGTAGAGCTTTTTAAACCAGCAAGCTCTGAGCTCCAGGCACACGGCAGCTGCGAAAGGCATCCCAAGGGGAGCACAAAAGTGCCAGAAAATGGCTGCCTCCACACGTTTTCATTGGCACCATTGCTAAGCCTAGGCTGAATCACCTGCCTCCAATCTCACCTAGGGACATGGTTTTTTAAACCAGGAAGCCCTGAGCTCCAGGCACACGGCAGCTGTGAAAGGCATCCCAAGGGGAGTACAAAAGTGCAACAACATGGCAGCTTTCACAGCTTTTTCCTTGGCACCATCCCTATACCTAGGCTGATTTATCTGCCTAGGGTTAGGGTTAGGGCTCAGCCTAGGGCTAGGATTATTTTAACCAGGAAGCCCTGAGTTCCAGGCTTACTGCATCTGCCAAAGGCATCCCAAAGGGAGCGCAGAAGTGCCACAACATGGCTGCTTTCACAGCTTTTTCCTTAGGAAGAACCCTAATACCCGGCTGATTTACCTTCCTAGGGGTACTGTTAGGCTTAGGCCTAGGACTTTTAAAACCAGGAAGCCCTGTGCTCCAGGCACACTGCAGCTGTGAAAGGCATCCCAAGGGGAGCGCAAAAGTGACACAACTTGGCTGCCTCCACTGCTATTTCCATGAGACCATCCCGAATCATAGGCTGATTTTCCTTCCTAGGCTTAAGGTTTGAGTTAGGCCTAGGGTTAGTGTTCTTTTAACCAGAAAGCCCTGAGTTCCAAGAACACAGCAGCTGCGAAGGACTACCCAAGAAGAGCGCAGAAGTGCCTCAACATGCCTGCCTCCACAGCTTTTTCCTTGGGGACGTCCCGAAACGAAGGCTGATTTAGAAGCCTACAGTTTGGGCTAAAGTTGTGGTTTTTTACACCAGGAAGCCCTGTGCTCCAAGCACACTGCAGCTGTGAAAGGCATCCCAAGGGGAGCGCAAAAGTGCCACAACATGGCTGTCTCCACAGCTTTTCCCTTGGGATAATTGCTAAACCAAGGCTGATTTAAATGACCAGTGTTACGGTTAGGGTTAGGGTTACGCCTAGGTGTAGAGCTTTTTAAACCAGCAAGCTCTGAGCTCCAGGCACACGGCAGCTGCGAAAGGCATCCCAAGGGGAGCACAAAAGTGCCAGAAAATGGCTGCCTCCACACGTTTTCATTGGCACCATTGCTAAGCCTAGGCTGAATCACCTGCCTCCAATCTCACCTAGGGACATGGTTTTTTAAACCAGGAAGCCCTGAGCTCCAGGCACACGGCAGCTGTGAAAGGCATCCCAAGGGGAGTACAAAAGTGCAACAACATGGCAGCTTTCACAGCTTTTTCCTTGGCACCATCCCTATACCTAGGCTGATTTATCTGCCTAGGGTTAGGGTTAGGGCTCAGCCTAGGGCTAGGATTATTTTAACCAGGAAGCCCTGAGTTCCAGGCTTACTGCATCTGCCAAAGGCATCCCAAAGGGAGCGCAGAAGTGCCACAACATGTCTGCTTTCACAGCTTTTTCCTTAGGAAGAACCCTAATACCCGGCTGATTTACCTTCCTAGGGTTACTGTTAGGCTTAGGCCTAGGACTTTTAAAACCAGGAAGCCCTGTGCTCCAGGCACACTGCAGCTGTGAAAGGCATCCCAAGGGGAGCGCAAAAGTGACACAACTTGGCTGCCTCCACTGCTATTTCCATGAGACCATCCCGAATCATAGGCTGATTTTCCTTCCTAGGCTTAAGGTTTGAGTTAGGCCTAGGGTTAGTGTTCTTTTAACCAGAAAGCCCTGAGTTCCAAGAACACAGCAGCTGCGAAGGACTACCCAAGAAGAGCGCAGAAGTGCCTCAACATGCCTGCCTCCACAGCTTTTTCCTTGGGGACGTCCCGAAACGAAGGCTGATTTAGAAGCCTCCAGTTTGGGCTAAAGTTGTGGTTTTTTACACCAGGAAGCCCTGTGCTCCAAGCACACTGCAGCTGTGAAAGGCATCCCAAGGGGAGCGCAAAAGTGTCACAACATGGCTGTCTCCACAGCTTTTCCCTTGGGATAATTCCTAAACCCAGGCTGATTTAAATGACCAGTGTTACAGTTAGGGTTAGGGTTACGCCTAGGTGTAGAGCTTTTTAAACCAGGAAGCTCTGAGCTCCAGGCACACGGCAGCTGCGAAAGGCATCCCAAGGGGAGCACAAAAGTGCCAGAAAATGGCTGCCTCCACACGTTTTCATTGGCACCATTGCTAAGCCTAGGCTGAATCACCTGCCTCCAATCTCACCTAGGGACATTGTTTTTTAAACCAGGAAGCCCTGAGCTCCAGGCACACGGCAGCTGTGAAAGGCATCCCAAGGGGAGTACAAAAGTGCAACAACATGGCAGCTTTCACAGCTTTTTCCTTGGCACCATCCCTATACCTAGGCTGATTTATCTGCCTAGGGTTAGGGTTAGGGCTCAGCCTAGGGCTAGGATTATTTTAACCAGGAAGCCCTGAGTTCCAGGCTTACTGCATCTGCCAAAGGCATCCCAAAGGGAGCGCAGAAGTGCCACAACATGGCTGCTTTCACAGCTTTTTCCTTAGGAAGAACCCTAATAACCGGCTGATTTACCTTCCTAGGATTACTGTTAGGCTTAGGCCTAGGACTTTTAAAACCAGGAAGCCCTGTGCTCCAGGCACACTGCAGCTGTTAAAGGCATCCCAAGGGGAGCGCAAAAGTGACACAACTTGGCTGCCTCCACTGCTATTTCCATGAGACCATCCCGAATCATAGGCTGATTTTCCTTCCTAGGCTTAAGGTTTGAGTTAGGCCTAGGGTTAGTGTTCTTTGAACCAGAAAGCCCTGAGTTCCAAGAACACAGCAGCTGCGAAGGACTACCCAAGAAGAGCGCAGAAGTGCCTCAACATGCCTGCCTCCACAGCTTTTTCCTTGGGGACGTCCCGAAACGAAGGCTGATTTAGAAGCCTCCAGTTTGGGCTAAAGTTGTGGTTTTTTACACCAGGAAGCCCTGTGCTCCAAGCACACTGCAGCTGTGAAAGGCATCCCAAGGGGAGCGCAAAAGTGCCACAACATGGCTGTCTCCACAGCTTTTCCCTTGGGATAATTCCTAAACCCAGGCTGATTTAAATGACCAGTGTTACAGTTAGGGTTAGGGTTACGCCTAGGTGTAGAGCTTTTTAAACCAGCAAGCTCTGAGCTCCAGGCACACGGCAGCTGCGAAAGGCATCCCAAGGGGAGCACAAAAGTGCCAGAAAATGGCTGCCTCCACACGTTTTCATTGGCACCATTGCTAAGCCTAGGCTGAATCACCTGCCTCCAGTCTCAGCTAGGGACATTGTTTATTAAACCAGGAAGCCCTGAGCTCCAGGCACACGGCAGCTGTGAAAGGCATCCCAAGGGGAGTACAAAAGTGCAACAACATGGCAGCTTTCACAGCTTTTTCCTTGGCACCATCCCTATGCCTAGGCTGATTTATCTGCCTAGGGTTAGGGTTAGGGCTCAGCCAAGGGCAAGGATTATTTTAACCAGGAAGCCCTGAGTTCCAGGCTTACTGCATCTGCCAAAGGCATCCCAAAGGGAGCGCAGAAGTGCCACAACATGGCTGCTTTCACAGCTTTTTCCTTAGGAAGAACCCTAATACCCGGCTGATTTACCTTCCTAGGGTTACTGTTAGGCTTAGGCCTAGGACTTTTAAAACCAGGAAGCCCTGTGCTCCAGGCACACTGCAGCTGTTAAAGGCATCCCAAGGGGAGCGCAAAAGTGACACAACTTGGCTGCCTCCACTGCTATTTCCATGACACCATCCCGAATCATAGGCTGATTTTCCTTCCTAGGCTTAAGGTTTGAGTTAGGCCTAGGGTTAGTGTTCTTTTAACCAGAAAGCCCTGAGTTCCAAGAACACAGCAGCTGCGAAGGACTACCCAAGAAGAGCGCAGAAGTGCCTCAACATGCCTGCCTCCACAGCTTTTTCCTTGGGGACGTCCCGAAACGAAGGCTGATTTAGAAGCCTCCAGTTTGGGCTAAAGTTGTGGGTTTTTACACCAGGAAGCCCTGTGCTCCAAGCACACTGCAGCTGTGAAAGGCATCCCAAGGGGAGCGCAAAAGTGCCACAACATGGCTGTCTCCACAGCTTTTCCCTTGGGATAATTCCTAAACCCAGGCTGCTTTAAATGACCAGTGTTACAGTTAGGGTTAGGGTTACGCCTAGGTGTAGAGCTTTTTAAACCAGCAAGCTCTGAGCTCCAGGCACACGGCAGCTGCGAAAGGCATCCCAAGGGGAGCACAAAAGTGCCAGAAAATGGCTGCCTCCACACGTTTTCATTGGCACCATTGCTAAGCCTAGGCTGAATCACCTGCCTCCAGTCTCAGCTAGGGACATTGTTTTTTAAACCAGGAAGCCCTGAGCTCCAGGCACTTGGCAGCTGTGAAAGGCATCCCAAGGGGAGTACAAAAGTGCAACAACATGGCAGCTTTCACAGCTTTTTCCTTGGCACCATCCCTATACCTAGGCTGATTTATCTGCCGAGGGTTAGGGTTAGGGCTCAGCCAAGGGCAAGGATTTTTTTAACCAGGAAGCCCTGAGTTCCAGGCTTACTGCATCTGCCAAAGGCATCCCAAAGGGAGTGGTGAAGTGCCACAACATGGCTGCTTTCACAGCTTTTTCCTTAGGAAGAACCCTAATACCCGGCTGATTTACCTTCCTAGGGTTACTGTTAGGCTTAGGCCTAGGACTTTTAAAACCAGGAAGCCCTGTGCTCCAGGCACACTGCAGCTGTGAAAGGCATCCCAAGGGGAGCGCAAAAGTGACACAACTTGGCTGCCTCCACTGCTATTTCCATGAGACCATCCTGAATCATAGGCTGATTTTCCTTCCTAGGCTTAAGGTTTGAGTTAGGCCTAGGGTTAGTGTTCTTTTAACCAGAAAGCCCTGAGTTCCAAGAACACAGCAGCTGCGAAGGACTACCCAAGAAGAGCGCAGAAGTGCCTCAACATGCCTGCCTCCACAGCTTTTTCCTTGGGGACGTCCCGAAACAAAGGCTGATTTAGAAGCCTCCAGTTTGGGCTAAAGTTGTGGTTTTTTACACCAGGAAGCCCTGAGTTCCAGGCTTACTGCATCTGCCAAAGGCATCCCAAGGGGAGCACAAAAGTGCCAGAAAATGGCTGCCTCCACACGTTTTCATTGGCACCATTGCTAAGCCTAGGCTGAATCACCTGCCTCCAGTCTCAGCTAGGGACATGGTTTTTTAAACCAGGAAGCCCTGAGCTCCAGGCACACGGCAGCTGTGAAAGGCATCCCAAGGGGAGTACAAAAGTGCAACAACATGGCAGCTTTCACAGCTTTTTCCTTGGCACCATCCCTATACCTAGGCTGATTTATCTGCCTAGGGTTAGGGTTAGGGCTCAGCCAAGGGCAAGGATTTTTTTAACCAGGAAGCCCTGAGTTCCAGGCTTACTGCATCTGCCAAAGGCATCCCAAAGGGAGCGCAGAAGTGCCACAACATGGCTGCTTTCACAGCTTTTTCCTTAGGAAGAACCCTAATACCTGGCTGATTTACCTTCCTAGGGTTACTGTTAGGCTTAGGCCTAGGACTTTTAAAACCAGGAAGCCCTGTGCTCCAGGCACACTGCAGCTGTTAAAGGCATCCCAAGGGGAGCGCAAAAGTGACACAACTTGGCTGCCTCCACTGCTATTTCCATGAGACCATCCCGAATCATAGGCTGATTTTCCTTCCTAGGCTTAAGGTTTGAGTTAGGCCTAGGGTTAGTGTTCTTTTAACCAGAAAGCCCTGAGTTCCAAGAACACAGCAGCTGCGAAGGACTACCCAAGAAGAGCGCAGAAGTGCCTCAACATGCCTGCCTCCACAGCTTTTTCCTTGGGGACGTCCTGAAACGAAGGCTGATTTAGAAGCCTCTAGTTTGGGCTAAAGTTGTGGTTTTTTACACCAGGAAGCCCTGTGCTCCAAGCACACTGCAGCTGTGAAAGGCATCCCAAGGGGAGCGCAAAAGTGCCACAACATGGCTGTCTCCACAGCTTTTCCCTTGGGATAATTCCTAAACCCAGGCTGATTTAAATGACCAGTGTTACAGTTCGGGTTAGGGTTACGCCTAGGTGTAGAGCTTTTTAAACCAGCAAGCTCTGAGCTCCAGGCACACGGCAGCTGCGAAAGGCATCCCAAGGGGAGCACAAAAGTGCCAGAAAATGGCTGCCTCCACACGTTTTCATTGGCACCATTGCTAAGCCTAGGCTGAATCACCTGCCTCCACTCTCAGCTAGGGACATGGTTTTTTAAACCAGGAAGCCCTGAGCTCCAGGCACTTGGCAGCTGTGAAAGGCATCCCAAGGGGAGTACAAAAGTGCAACAACATGGCAGCTTTCATAGCTTTTTCCTTGGCACCATCCCTATACCTAGGCTGATTTATCTGCCTAGGGTTAGGGTTAGGGCTCAGCCAAGGGCAAGGATTTTTTTAACCAGGAAGCCCTGAGTTCCAGGCTTACTGCATCTGCCAAAGGCATCCCAAAGGGAGCGCAGAAGTGCCACAACATGGCTGCTTTCACAGCTTTTTCCTTGGCACCATCCCTATACCTAGGCTGATTTATCTGCCTAGGGTTAGGGTTAGGGCTCAGCCAAGGGCAAGGATTTTTTTAAGCAGGAAGCCCTGAGTTCCAGGCTTACTGCATCTGCCAAAGGCATCCCAAAGGGAGCGCAGAAGTGCCACAACATGGCTGCTTTCACAGCTTTTTCCTTAGGAAGAACCCTAATACCCGGCTGATTTACCTTCCTAGGGTTACTGTTAGGCTTAGGCCTAGGACTTTTAAAACCAGGAAGCCCTGTGCTCCAGGCACACTGCAGCTGTTAAAGGCATCCCAAGGGGAGCGCAAAAGTGACACAACTTGGCTGCCTCCACTGCTATTTCCATGAGACCATCCCGAATCATAGGCTGATTTTCCTTCCTAGGCTTAAGGTTTGAGTTAGGCCTAGGGTTAGTGTTCTTTTAACCAGAAAGCCCTGAGTTCCAAGAACACAGCAGCTGCGAAGGACTACCCAAGAAGAGCGCAGAAGTGCCTCAACATGCCTGCCTCCACAGCTTTTTCCTTGGGGACGTCCCGAAACGAAGGCTGATTTAGAAGCCTCCAGTTTGGGCTAAAGTTGTGGTTTTTTAAACTAGGAAGCCCTGTGCTCCAAGCACACTGCAGCTGTGAAAGGCATCCCAAGGGGAGCGCAAAAGTGCCACAACATGGCTGTCTCCACAGCTTTTCCCTTGGGATAATTCCTAAACCCAGGCTGATTTAAATGACCAGTGTTACGGTTAGGGTTAGGGTTACGCCTAGGTGTAGAGCTTTTTAAACCAGCAAGCTCTGAGCTCCAGGCACACGGCAGCTGCGAAATGCATCCCAAGGGGAGCACAAAAGTGCCAGAAAATGGCTGCCTCCACACGTTTTCATTGGCACCATTGCTAAGCCTAGGCTGAATCACCTGCCTCCAGTCTCAGCTAGGGACATGGTTTTTTAAACCAGGAAGCCCTGAGCTCCAGGCACACGGCAGCTGTGATAGGCATCCCAGTGGGAGTACAAAAGTGCAACAACATGGCAGCTTTCACAGCTTTTTCCTTGGCACCATCCCTATACCTAGGCTGATTTATCTGCCTAGGGTTAGGGTTAGGGCTCAGCCAAGGGTTAGGATTTTTTTAACCAGGAAGCCCTGAGTTCCAGGCTTACTGCATCTGCCAAAGGCATCCCAAAGGGAGCGCAGAAGTGCCACAACATGGCTGCTTTCACAGCTTTTTCCTTAGGAAGAACCCTAATACCCGGCTGATTTACCTTCCTAGGGTTACTGTTAGGCTTAGGCCTAGGACTTTTAAAACCAGGAAGCCCTGTGCTCCAGGCACACTGCAGCTGTTAAAGGCATCCCAAGGGGAGCGCAAAAGTGACACAACTTGGCTGCCTCCACTGCTATTTCCATGACACCATCCCGAATCATAGGCTGATTTTCCTTCCTAGGCTTAAGGTTTGAGTTAGGCCTAGGGTTAGTGTTCTTTTAACCAGAAAGCCCTGAGTTCCAAGAACACAGCAGCTGCGAAGGACTACCCAAGAAGAGCGCAGAAGTGCCTCAACATGCCTGCCTCCACAGCTTTTTCCTTGGGGACGTCCTGAAACGAAGGCTGATTTAGAAGCCTCCAGTTTGGGCTAAAGTTGTGGTTTTTTACACCAGGAAGCCCTGTGCTCCAAGCACACTGCAGCTGTGAAAGGCATCCCAAGGGGAGCGCAAAAGTGCCACAACATGGCTGTCTCCACAGCTTTTCCCTTGGGATAATTCCTAAACCCAGGCTGATTTAAATGACCAGTGTTACAGTTAGGGTTAGGGTTACGCCTAGGTGTAGAGCTTTTTAAACCAGAAAGCTCTGAGCTCCAGGCACACGGCAGCTGCGAAAGGCATCCCAAGGGGAGCACAAAAGTGCCAGAAAATGGCTGCCTCCACACGTTTTCATTGGCACCATTGCTAAGCCTAGGCTGAATCACCTGCCTCCAGTCTCAGCTAGGGACATTGTTTTTTAAACCAGGAAGCCCTGAGCTCCAGGCACTTGGCAGCTGTGAAAGGCATCCCAAGGGGAGTACAAAAGTGCAACAACATGGCAGCTTTCACAGCTTTCTCCTCGGCACCATCCCTATACCTAGGCTGATTTATCTGCCTAGGGTTAGGGTTAGGGCTCAGCCAAGGGCAAGGATTTTTTTAACCAGGAAGCCCTGAGTTCCAGGCTTACTGCATCTGCCAAAGGCATCCCAAAGGGAGCGCAGAAGTGCCACAACATGGCTGCTTTCACAGCTTTTTCCTTGGCACCATCCCTATACCTAGGCTGATTTATCTGCCTAGGGTTAGGGCTAGGGCTCAGCCAAGGGCTAGGATTTTTTTAACCAGGAAGCCCTGAGTTCCAGGCTTACTGCATCTGCCAAAGGCATCCCAAAGGGAGCGCAGAAGTGCCACAACATGGCTGCTTTCACAGCTTTTTCCTTAGGAAGAACCCTAATACCCGGCTGATTTACCTTCCTAGGGTTACTGTTAGGCTTAGGCCTAGGACTTTTAAAACCAGGAAGCCCTGTGCTCCAGGCACACTGCAGCTGTTAAAGGCATCCCAAGGGGAGCGCAAAAGTGACACAACTTGGCTGCCTCCACTGCTATTTCCATGACACCATCCCGAATCATAGGCTGATTTTCCTTCCTAGGCTTAAGGTTTGAGTTAGGCCTAGGGTTAGTGTTCTTTTAACCAGAAAGCCCTGAGTTCCAAGAACACAGCAGCTGCGAAGGACTACCCAAGAAGAGCGCAGAAGTGCCTCAACATGCCTGCCTCCACAGCTTTTTCCTTGGGGACGTCCCGAAACGAAGGCTGATTTCGAAGCCTCCAGTTTGGGCTAAAGTTGTGGTTTTTTACACCAGGAAGCCCTGTGCTCCAAGCTCACTGCAGCTGTGAAAGGCATCCCAAGGGGAGCGCAAAAGTGCCACAACATGGCTGTCTCCACAGCTTTTCCCTTGGGATAATTCCTAAACCCAGGCTGATTTAAATGACCAGTGTTACAGTTAGGGTTAGGGTTACGCCTAGGTGTAGAGCTTTTTAAACCAGCAAGCTCTGAGCTCCAGGCACACGGCAGCTGCGAAAGGCATCCCAAGGGGAGCACAAAAGGGCCAGAAAATGGCTGCCTCCACACGTTTTCATTGGCACCATTGCTAAGCCTAGGCTGAATCACCTGCCTCCAGTCTCAGCTAGGGACATGGTTTTTTAAACCAGGAAGCCCTGAGCTCCAGGCACACGGCAGCTGTGAAAGGCATCCCAAGGGGAGTACAAAAGTGCAACAACATGGCAGCTTTCACAGCTTTTTCCTTGGCACCATCCCTATGCCTAGGCTGATTTATCTGCCTAGGGTTAGGGTTAGGGCTCAGCCAAGGGCAAGGATTTTTTTAACCAGGAAGCCCTGAGTTCCAGGCTTACTGCATCTGCCAAAGGCATCCCAAAGGGAGCGCAGAAGTGCCACAACATGGCTGCTTTCACAGCTTTTTCCTTAGGAAGAACCCTAATACCCGGCTGATTTACCTTCCTAGGGTTACTGTTAGGCTTAGGCCTAGGACTTTTAAAACCAGGAAGCCCTGTGCTCCAGGCACACTGCAGCTGTTAAAGGCATCCCAAGGGGAGCGCAAAAGTGACACAACTTGGCTGCCTCCACTGCTATTTCCATGAGACCATCCCGAATCATAGGCTGATTTTCCTTCCTAGGCTTAAGGTTTGAGTTAGGCCTAGGGTTAGTGTTCTTTTAACCAGAAAGCCCTGAGTTCCAAGAACACAGCAGCTGCGAAGGACTACCCAAGAAGAGCGCAGAAGTGCCTCAACATGCCTGCCTCCACAGCTTTTTCCTTGGGGACGTCCCGAAACGAAGGCTGATTTAGAAGCCTCCAGTTTGGGCTAAAGTTGTGGTTTTTTAAACAAGGAAGCCCTGTGCTCCAAGCACACTGCAGCTGTGAAAGGCATCCCAAGGGGAGCGCAAAAGTGCCACAACATGGCTGTCTCCACAGCTTTTCCCTTGGGATAATTCCTAAACCCAGGCTGATTTAAATGACCAGTGTTACGGTTAGGGTTAGGGTTACGCCTAGGTGTAGAGCTTTTTAAACCAGCAAGCTCTGAGCTCCAGGCACACGGCAGCTGCGAAATGCATCCCAAGGGGAGCACAAAAGTGCCAGAAAATGGCTGCCTCCACACGTTTTCATTGGCACCATTGCTAAGCCTAGGCTGAATCACCTGCCTCCAGTCTCAGCTAGGGACATGGTTTTTTAAACCAGGAAGCCCTGAGCTCCAGGCACACGGCAGCTGTGAAAGGCATCCCAAGGGGAGTACAAAAGTGCAACAACATGGCAGCTTTCACAGCTTTTTCCTTGGCACCATCCCTATACCTAGGCTGATTTATCTGCCTAGGGTTAGGGTTAGGGCTCAGCCAAGGGCTAGGATTTTTTTAAGCAGGAAGCCCTGAGTTCCAGGCTTACTGCATCTGCCAAAGGCATCCCAAAGGGAGCGCAGAAGTGCCACAACATGGCTGCTTTCACAGCTTTTTCCTTAGGAAGAACCCTAATACCCGGCTGATTTACCTTCCTAGGGTTACTGTTAGGCTTAGGCCTAGGACTTTTAAAACCAGGAAGCCCTGTGCTCCAGGCACACTGCAGCTGTTAAAGGCATCCCAAGGGGAGCGCAAAAGTGACACAACTTGGCTGCCTCCACTGCTATTTCCATGAGACCATCCCGAATCATAGGCTGATTTTCCTTCCTAGGCTTAAGGTTTGAGTTAGGCCTAGGGTTAGTGTTCTTTTAACCAGAAAGCCCTGAGTTCCAAGAACACAGCAGCTGCGAAGGACTACCCAAGAAGAGCGCAGAAGTGCCTCAACATGCCTGCCTCCACAGCTTTTTCCTTGGGGACGTCCTGAAACGAAGGCTGATTTAGAAGCCTCCAGTTTGGGCTAAAGTTGTGGTTTTTTACACCAGGAAGCCCTGTGCTCCAAGCACACTGCAGCTGTGAAAGGCATCCCAAGGGGAGCGCAAAAGTGCCACAACATGGCTGTCTCCACAGCTTTTCCCTTGGGATAATTCCTAAACCCAGGCTGATTTAAATGACCAGTGTTACAGTTCGGGTAAGGGTTACGCCTAGGTGTAGAGCTTTTTAAACCAGCAAGCTCTGAGCTCCAGGCACACGGCAGCTGCGAAAGGCATCCCAAGGGGAGCACAAAAGTGCCAGAAAATGGCTGCCTCCACACGTTTTCATTGGCACCATTGCTAAGCCTAGGCTGAATCACCTGCCTCCAGTCTCAGCTAGGGACATGGTTTTTTAAACCAGGAAGCCCTGAGCTCCAGGCACTTGGCAGCTGTGAAAGGCATCCCAAGGGGAGTACAAAAGTGCAACAACATGGCAGCTTTCACAGCTTTTTCCTCAGCACCATCCCTATACCTAGGCTGATTTATCTGCCTAGGGTTAGGGTTAGGGCTCAGCCAAGGGCAAGGATTTTTTTAACCAGGAAGCCCTGAGTTCCAGGCTTACTGCATCTGCCAAAGGCATCCCAAAGGGAGCGCAGAAGTGCCACAACATGGCTGCTTTCACAGCTTTTTCCTTGGCACCATCCCTATACCTAGGCTGATTTATCTGCCTAGGGTTAGGGCTAGGGCTCAGCCAAGGGCTAGGATTTTTTTAACCAGGAAGCCCTGAGTTCCAGGCTTACTGCATCTGCCAAAGGCATCCCAAAGGGAGCGCAGAAGTGCCACAACATGGCTGCTTTCACAGCTTTTTCCTTAGGAAGAACCCTAATACCCGGCTGATTTACCTTCCTAGGGTTACTGTTAGGCTTAGGCCTAGGACTTTTAAAACCAGGAAGCCCTGTGCTCCAGGCACACTGCAGCTGTTAAAGGCATCCCAAGGGGAGCGCAAAAGTGACACAACTTGGCTGCCTCCACTGCTATTTCCATGACACCATCCCGAATCATAGGCTGATTTTCCTTCCTAGGCTTAAGGTTTGAGTTAGGCCTAGGGTTAGTGTTCTTTTAACCAGAAAGCCCTGAGTTCCAAGAACACAGCAGCTGCGAAGGACTACCCAAGAAGAGCGCAGAAGTGCCTCAACATGCCTGCCTCCACAGCTTTTTCCTTGGGGACGTCCCGAAACGAAGGCTGATTTCGAAGCCTCCAGTTTGGGCTAAAGTTGTGGTTTTTTACACCAGGAAGCCCTGTGCTCCAAGCTCACTGCAGCTGTGAAAGGCATCCCAAGGGGAGCGCAAAAGTGCCACAACATGGCTGTCTCCACAGCTTTTCCCTTGGGATAATTCCTAAACCCAGGCTGATTTAAATGACCAGTGTTACAGTTCGGGTAAGGGTTACGCCTAGGTGTAGAGCTTTTTAAACCAGCAAGCTCTGAGCTCCAGGCACACGGCAGCTGCGAAAGGCATCCCAAGGGGAGCACAAAAGTGCCAGAAAATGGCTGCCTCCACACGTTTTCATTGGCACCATTGCTAAGCCTAGGCTGAATCACCTGCCTCCAGTCTCAGCTAGGGACATGGTTTTTTAAACCAGGAAGCCCTGAGCTCCAGGCACTTGGCAGCTGTGAAAGGCATCCCAAGGGGAGTACAAAAGTGCAACAACATGGCAGCTTTCACAGCTTTTTCCTCGGCACCATCCCTATACCTAGGCTGATTTATCTGCCTAGGGTTAGGGTTAGGGCTCAGCCAAGGGCAAGGATTTTTTTAACCAGGAAGCCCTGAGTTCCAGGCTTACTGCATCTGCCAAAGGCATCCCAAAGGGAGCGCAGAAGTGCCACAACATGGCTGCTTTCACAGCTTTTTCCTTGGCACCATCCCTATACCTAGGCTGATTTATCTGCCTAGGGTTAGGGCTAGGGCTCAGCCAAGGGCTAGGATTTTTTTAACCAGGAAGCCCTGAGTTCCAGGCTTACTGCATCTGCCAAAGGCATCCCAAAGGGAGCGCAGAAGTGCCACAACATGGCTGCTTTCACAGCTTTTTCCTTAGGAAGAACCCTAATACCCGGCTGATTTACCTTCCTAGGGTTACTGTTAGGCTTAGGCCTAGGACTTTTAAAACCAGGAAGCCCTGTGCTCCAGGCACACTGCAGCTGTTAAAGGCATCCCAAGGGGAGCGCAAAAGTGACACAACTTGGCTGCCTCCACTGCTATTTCCATGAGACCATCCCGAATCATAGGCTGATTTTCCTTCCTAGGCTTAAGGTTTGAGTTAGGCCTAGGGTTAGTGTTCTTTTAACCAGAAAGCCCTGAGTTCCAAGAACACAGCAGCTGCGAAGGACTACCCAAGAAGAGCGCAGAAGTGCCTCAACATGCCTGCCTCCACAGCTTTTTCCTTGGGGACGTCCCGAAACGAAGGCTGATTTCGAAGCCTCCAGTTTGGGCTAAAGTTGTGGTTTTTTACACCAGGAAGCCCTGTGCTCCAAGCTCACTGCAGCTGTGAAAGGCATCCCAAGGGGAGCGCAAAAGTGCCACAACATGGCTGTCTCCACAGCTTTTCCCTTGGGATAATTCCTAAACCCAGGCTGATTTAAATGACCAGTGTTACAGTTAGGGTTAGGGTTACGCCTAGGTGTAGAGCTTTTTAAACCAGCAAGCTCTGAGCTCCAGGCACACGGCAGCTGCGAAAGGCATCCCAAGGGGAGCACAAAAGGGCCAGAAAATGGCTGCCTCCACACGTTTTCATTGGCACCATTGCTAAGCCTAGGCTGAATCACCTGCCTCCAGTCTCAGCTAGGGACATGGTTTTTTAAACCAGGAAGCCCTGAGCTCCAGGCACACGGCAGCTGTGAAAGGCATCCCAAGGGGAGTACAAAAGTGCAACAACATGGCAGCTTTCACAGCTTTTTCCTTGGCACCATCCCTATGCCTAGGCTGATTTATCTGCCTAGGGTTAGAGTTAGGGCTCAGCCAAGGGCAAGGATTTTTAAAACCAGGAAGCCCTGAGTTCCAGGCTTACTGCATCTGCCAAAGGCATCCCAAGGGGAGCGCAAAAGTGACACAACTTGGCTGCCTCCACTGCTATTTCCATGAGACCATCCCGAATCATAGGCTGATTTTCCTTCCTAGGCTTAAGGTTTGAGTTAGGCCTAGGGTTAGTGTTCTTTTAACCAGAAAGCCCTGAGTTCCAAGAACACAGCAGCTGCGAAGGACTACCCAAGAAGAGCGCAGAAGTGCCTCAACATGCCTGCCTCCACAGCTTTTCCTTGGGGACGTCCCGAAACGAAGGCTGATTTAGAAGCCTCCAGTTTGGGCTAAAGTTGTGGTTTTTTACACCAGGAAGCCCTGTGCTCCAAGCACACTGCAGCTGTGAAAGGCATCCCAAGGGGAGCGCAAAAGTGCCACAACATGGCTGTCTCCACAGCTTTTCCCTTGGGATAATTCCTAAACCCAGGCTGATTTAAATGACCAGTGTTACAGTTCGGGTTAGGGTTACGCCTAGGTGTAGAGCTTTTTAAACCAGCAAGCTCTGAGCTCCAGGCACACGGCAGCTGCGAAAGGCATCCCAAGGGGAGCACAAAAGTGCCAGAAAATGGCTGCCTCCACACGTTTTTATTGGCACCATTGCTAAGCCTAGGCTGAATCACCTGCCTCCAGTCTCAGCTAGGGACATGGTTTTTTAAACCAGGAAGCCCTGAGCTCCAGGCACACGGCAGCTGTGAAAGGCATCCCAAGGGGAGTACAAAAGTGCAACAACATGGCAGCTTTCACAGCTTTTTCCTTGGCACCATCCCTATACCTAGGCTGATTTATCTGCCTAGGGTTAGGGTTAGGGCTCAGCCAAGGGCAAGGATTTTTTTAACCAGGAAGCCCTGAGTTCCAGGCTTACTGCATCTGCCAAAGGCATCCCAAAGGGAGCGCAGAAGTGCCACAACATGGCTGCTTTCACAGCTTTTTCCTTAGGAAGAACCCTAATACCCGGCTGATTTACCTTCCTAGGGTTACTGTTAGGCTTAGGCCTAGGACTTTTAAAACCAGGAAGCCCTGTGCTCCAGGCACACTGCAGCTGTGAAAGGCATCCCAAGGGGAGCGCAAAAGTGACACAACTTGGCTGCCTCCACTGCTATTTCCATGAGACCATCACAAATCATAGGCTGATTTTCCTTCCTAGGCTTAAGGTTTGAGTTAGGCCTAGGGTTAGTGTTCTTTTAACCAGAAAGCCCTGAGTTCAAAGAACACAGCAGCTGCGAAGGACTACCCAAGAAGAGCGCAGAAGTGCCTCAACATGCCTGCCTCCACAGCTTTTTCCTTGGGGACGTCCCGAAACGAAGGCTGATTTAGAAGACTCCAGTTTGGGCTAAAGTTGTGGTTTTTTACACCAGGAAGCCCTGAGTTCCAGGCTTACTGCATCTGCCAAAGGCATCCCAAAGGGAGCGCAGAAGTGCCACAACATGGCTGCTTTCACAGCTTTTTCCTTAGGAAGAACCCTAATACCCGGCTGATTTACCTTCCTAGGGTTACTGTTAGGCTTAGGCCTAGGACTTTTAAAACCAGGAAGCCCTGTGCTCCAGGCACACTGCAGCTGTTAAAGGCATCCCAAGGGGAGCGCAAAAGTGACACAACTTGGCTGCCTCCACTGCTATTTCCATGAGACCATCCCGAATCATAGGCTGATTTTCCTTCCTAGGCTTAAGGTTTGAGTTAGGCCTAGGGTTAGTGTTCTTTTAACCAGAAAGCCCTGAGTTCCAAGAACACAGCAGCTGCGAAGGACTACCCAAGAAGAGCGCAGAAGTGCCTCAACATGCCTGCCTCCACAGCTTTTTCCTTGGGGACGTCCCGAAACGAAGGCTGATTTAGAAGCCTCCAGTTTGGGCTAAAGTTGTGGTTTTTTACACCAGGAAGCCCTGTGCTCCAAGCACACTGCAGCTGTGAAAGGCATCCCAAGGGGAGCGCAAAAGTGCCACAACATGGCTGTCTCCACAGCTTTTCCCTTGGGATAATTCCTAAACCCAGGCTGATTTAAATGACCAGTGTTACGGTTAGGGTTATGGTTACGCCTAGGTGTAGAGCTTTTTAAATCAGCAAGCTCTGAGCTCCAGGCACACGGCAGCTGCGAAATGCATCCCAAGGGGAGCACAAAAGTGCCAGAAAATGGCTGCCTCCACACGTTTTCATTGGCACCATTGCTAAGCCTAGGCTGAATCACCTGCCTCCAGTCTCAGCTAGGGACATGGTTTTTTAAACCAGGAAGCCCTGAGCTCCAGGCACACGGCAGCTGTGAAAGGCATCCCAAGGGGAGTACAAAAGTGCAACAACATGGCAGCTTTCACAGCTTTTTCCTTGGCACCATCCCTATACCTAGGCTGATTTATCTGCCTAGGGTTAGGGTTAGGGCTCAGCCTAGGGCTAGGATTTTTTTAACCAGGAAGCCCTGAGTTCCAGGCTTACTGCATCTGCCAAAGGCATCCCAAAGGGAGCGCAGAAGGTCCACAACATGGCTGCTTTCACAGCTTTTTCCTTAGGAAGAACCCTAATACCCGGCTGATTTACCTTCCTAGGGTTACTGTTAGGCTTAGGCCTAGGACTTTTAAAACCAGGAAGCCCTGTGCTCCAGGCACACTGCAGCTGTTAAAGGCATCCCAAGGGGAGCGCAAAAGTGACACAACTTGGCTGCCTCCACTGCTATTTCCATGAGACCATCCCGAATCATAGGCTGATTTTCCTTCCTAGGCTTAAGGTTTGAGTTAGGCCTAGGGTTAGTGTTCTTTTAACCAGAAAGCCCTGCGTTCCAAGAACACAGCAGCTGCGAAGGACTACCCAAGAAGAGCGCAGAAGTGCCTCAACATGCCTGCCTCCACAGCTTTTTCCTTGGGGACGTCCCGAAACGAAGGCTGATTTAGAAGCCTCCAGTTTGGGCTAAAGTTGTGGTTTTTTAGACCAGGAAGCCCTGTGCTCCAAGCACACTGCAGCTGTGAAAGGCATCCCAAGGGGAGCGCAAAAGTGCCACAACATGGCTGTCTCCACAGCTTTTCCCTTGGGATAATTCCTAAACCCAGGCTGATTTAAATGACCAGTGTTACAGTTAGGGTTAGGGTTACGCCTAGGTGTAGAGCTTTTTAAACCAGCAAGCTCTGAGCTCCAGGCACACGGCAGCTGTGAAAGGCATCCCAAGGGGAGCACAAAAGTGCCAGAAAATGGCTGCCTCCACACGTTTTCATTGGCACCATTGCTAAGCCTAGGCTGAATCACCTGCCTCCAGTCTCAGCTAGGGACATGGTTTTTTAAACCAGGAAGCCCTGAGCTCCAGGCACACGGCAGCTGTGAAAGGCATCCCAAGGGGAGTACAAAAGTGCAACAACATGGCAGCTTTCACAGCTTTTTCCTTGGCACCATCCCTATACCTAGGCTGATTTATCTGCCTAGGGTTAGGGTTAGGGCTCAGCCTAGGGCTAGGATTATTTTAACCAGGAAGCCCTGAGTTCCAGGCTTACTGCATCTGCCAAAGGCATCCCAAAGGGAGCGCAGAAGGTCCACAACATGGCTGCTTTCACAGCTTTTTCCTTAGGAAGAACCCTAATACCCGGCTGACTTACCTTCCTAGGGTTACTGTTAGGCTTAGGCCTAGGACTTTTAAAACCAGGAAGCCCTGTGCTCCAGGCACACTGCAGCTGTTAAAGGCATCCCAAGGGGAGCGCAAAAGTGACACAACTTGGCTGCCTCCACTGCTATTTCCATGAGACCATCCCGAATCATAGGCTGATTTTCCTTCCTAGGCTTAAGGTTTGAGTTAGGCCTAGGGTTAGTGTTCTTTTAACCAGAAAGCCCTGAGTTCCAAGAACACAGCAGCTGCGAAGGACTACCCAAGAAGAGCGCAGAAGTGCCTCAACATGCCTGCCTCCACAGCTTTTTCCTTGGGGACGTCCCGAAACGAAGGCTGATTTAGAAGCCTCCAGTTTGGGCTAAAGTTGTGGTTTTTTACACCAGGAAGCCCTGTGCTCCAAGCACACTGCAGCTGTGAAAGGCATCCCAAGGGGAGCGCAAAAGTGCCACAACATGGCTGTCTCCACAGCTTTTCCCTTGGGATAATTCCTAAACCCAGGCTGATTTAAATGACCAGTGTTACGGTTAGGGTTAGGGTTACGCCTAGGTGTAGAGCTTTTTAAACCAGCAAGCTCTGAGCTCCAGGCACACGGCAGCTGCGAAAGGCATCCCAAGGGGAGCACAAAAGTGCCAGAAAATGGCTGCCTCCACACGTTTTCATTGGCACCATTGCTAAGCCTAGGCTGAATCACCTGCCTCCAGTCTCAGCTAGGGACATGGTTTTTTAAACCAGGAAGCCCTGAGCTCCAGGCACACGGCAGCTGTGAAAGGCATCCCAAGGGGAGTACAAAAGTGCAACAACATGGCAGCTTTCACAGCTTTTTCCTTGGCACCATCCCTATACCTAGGCTGATTTATCTGCCTAGGGTTAGGGTTAGGGCTCAGCCTAGGGCTAGGATTTTTTTAACCAGGAAGCCCTGAGTTCCAGGCTTACTGCATCTGCCAAAGGCATCCCAAAGGGAGCGCAGAAGTGCCACAACATGGCTGCTTTCACAGCTTTTTCCTTAGGAAGAACCCTAATACCCGGCTGATTTACCTTCCTAGGGTTACTGTTAGGCTTAGGCCTAGGACTTTTAAAACCAGGAAGCCCTGTGCTCCAGGCACACTGCAGCTGTTAAAGGCATCCCAAGGGGAGCGCAAAAGTGACACAACTTGGCTGCCTCCACTGCTATTTCCATGAGACCATCCCAAATCATAGGCTGATTTTCCTTCCTAGGCTTAAGGTTTGAGTTAGGCCTAGGGTTAGTGTTCTTTTAACCAGAAAGCCCTGAGTTCCAAGAACACAGCAGCTGCGAAGGACTACCCAAGAAGAGCGCAGAAGTGCCTCAACATGCCTGCCTCCACAGCTTTTTCCTTGGGGACGTCCCGAAACGAAGGCTGATTTAGAAGCCTCCAGTTTGGGCTAAAGTTGTGGTTTTTTAAACCAGGAAGCCCTGTGCTCCAAGCACACTGCAGCTGTGAAAGGCATCCCAAGGGGAGCGCAAAAGTGCCACAACATGGCTGTCTCCACAGCTTTTCCCTTGGGATAATTCCTAAACCCAGGCTGATTTAAATGACCAGTGTTACGGTTAGGGTTAGGGTTACGCCTAGGTGTAGAGCTTTTTAAACCAGCAAGCTCTGAGCTCCAGGCACACGGCAGCTGCGAAAGGCATCCCAAGGGGAGCACAAAAGTGCCAGAAAATGGCTGCCTCCACACGTTTTCATTGGCACCATTGCTAAGCCTAGGCTGAATCACCTGCCTCCCGTCTCAGCTAGGGACATGGTTTTTTAAACCAGGAAGCCCTGAGCTCCAGGCACACGGCAGCTGTGAAAGGCATCCCAAGGGGAGTACAAAAGTGCAACAACATGGCAGCTTTCACAGCTTTTACCTTGGCACCATCCCTATACCTAGGCTGATTTATCTGCCTAGGGTTAGGGTTAGGGCTCAGCCTAGGGCTAGGATTTTTTTAACCAGGAAGCCCTGAGTTCCAGGCTTACTGCATCTGCCAAAGGCATCCCAAAGGGAGCGCAGAAGGTCCACAACATGGCTGCTTTCACAGCTTTTTCCTTAGGAAGAACCCTAATACCCGGCTGATTTACCTTCCTAGGGTTACTGTTAGGCTTAGGCCTAGGACTTTTAAAACCAGGAAGCCCTGTGCTCCAGGCACACTGCAGCTGTTAAAGGCATCCCAAGGGGAGCGCAAAAGTGACACAACTTGGCTGCCTCCACTGCTATTTCCATGAGACCATCCCGAATCATAGGCTGATTTTCCTTCCTAGGCTTAAGGTTTGAGTTAGGCCTAGGGTTAGTGTTCTTTTAACCAGAAAGCCCTGAGTTCCAAGAACACAGCAGCTGCGAAGGACTACCCAAGAAGAGCGCAGAAGTGCCTCAACATGCCTGCCTCCACAGCTTTTTCCTTGGGGACGTCCCGAAACGAAGGCTGATTTAGAAGCCTCCAGTTTGGGCTAAAGTTGTGGTTTTTTACACCAGGAAGCCCTGTGCTCCAAGCACACTGCAGCTGTGAAAGGCATCCCAAGGGGAGCGCAAAAGTGCCACAACATGGCTGTCTCCACAGCTTTTCCCTTGGGATAATTCCTAAACCCAGGCTGATTTAAATGACCAGTGTTACGGTTAGGGTTAGGGTTACGCCTAGGTGTAGAGCTTTCTAAACCAGCAAGCTCTGAGCTCCAGGCACACGGCAGCTGCGAAATGCATCCCAAGGGGAGCACAAAAGTGCCAGAAAATGGCTGCCTCCACACGTTTTCATTGGCACCATTGCTAAGCCTAGGCTGAATCACCTGCCTCCAGTCTCAGCTAGGGACATGGTTTTTTAAACCAGGAAGCCCTGAGCTCCAGGCACACGGCAGCTGTGAAAGGCATCCCAAGGGGAGTACAAAAGTGCAACAACATGGCAGCTTTAACAGCTTTTTCCTTGGCACCATCCCTATACCTAGGCTGATTTATCTGCCTAGGGTTAGGGTTAGGGCTCAGCCAAGGGCAAGGATTTTTTTAACCAGGAAGCCCTGAGTACCAGGCTTACTGCATCTGCCAAAGGCATCCCAAAGGGAGCGCAGAAGTGCCACAACATGGCTGCTTTCACAGCTTTTTCCTTAGGAAGAACCCTAATACCCGGCTGATTTACCTTCCTAGGGTTACTGTTAGGCTTAGGCCTAGGACTTTTAAAACCAGGAAGCCCTGTGCTCCAGGCACACTGCAGCTGTTAAAGGCATCCCAAGGGGAGCGCAAAAGTGCCACAACATGGCTGTCTCCACAGCTTTTCCCTTGGGATAATTCCTAAACCCAGGCTGATTTAAATGACCAGTGTTACGGTTAGGGTTAGGGTTACGCCTAGGTGTAGAGCTTTTTAAACCAGCAAGCTCTGAGCTCCAGGCACACGGCAGCTGCGAAAGGCATCCCAAGGGGAGCACAAAAGTGCCAGAAAATGGCTGCCTCCACACGTTTTCATTGGCACCATTGCTAAGCCTAGGCTGAATCACCTGCCTCCAGTCTCAGCTAGGGACATGGTTTTTTAAACCAGGAAGCCCTGAGCTCCAGGCACACGGCAGCTGTGAAAGGCATCCCAAGGGGAGTACAAAAGTGCAACAACATGGCAGCTTTCACAGCTTTTTCCTTGGCACCATCCCTATACCTAGGCTGATTTATCTGCCTAGGGTTAGGGTTAGGGCTCAGCCTAGGGCAAGGATTTTTTTAAGCAGGAAGCCCTGAGTTCCAGGCTTACTGCATCTGCCAAAGGCATCCCAAAGGGAGCGCAGAAGGTCCACAACATGGCTGCTTTCACAGCTTTTTCCTTAGGAAGAACCCTAATACCCGGCTGACTTACCTTCCTAGGGTTACTGTTAGGCTTAGGCCTAGGACTTTTAAAACCAGGAAGCCCTGTGCTCCAGGCACACTGCAGCTGTTAAAGGCATCCCAAGGGGAGCGCAAAAGTGACACAACTTGGCTGCCTCCACTGCTATTTCCATGAGACCATCCCGAATCATAGGCTGATTTTCCTTCCTAGGCTTAAGGTTTGAGTTAGGCCTAGGGTTAGTGTTCTTTTAACCAGAAAGCCCTGAGTTCCAAGAACACAGCAGCTGCGAAGGACTACCCAAGAAGAGCGCAGAAGTGCCTCAACATGCCTGCCTCCACAGCTTTTTCCTTGGGGACGTCCCGAAACGAAGGCTGATTTAGAAGCCTCCAGTTTGGGCTAAAGTTGTGGTTTTTTACACCAGGAAGCCCTGTGCTCCAAGCACACTGCAGCTGTGAAAGGCATCCCAAGGGGAGCGCAAAAGTGCCACAACATGGCTGTCTCCACAGCTTTTCCCTTGGGATAATTCCTAAACCCAGGCTGATTTAAATGACCAGTGTTACGGTTAGGGTTAGGGTTACGCCTAGGTGTAGAGCTTTTTAAACCAGCAAGCTCTGAGCTCCAGGCACACGGCAGCTGCGAAATGCATCCCAAGGGGAGCACAAAAGTGCCAGAAAATGGCTGCCTCCACACGTTTTCATTGGCACCATTGCTAAGCCTAGGCTGAATCACCTGCCTCCAGTCTCAGCTAGGGACATGGTTTTTTAAACCAGGAAGCCCTGAGCTCCAGGCACACGGCAGCTGTGAAAGGCATCCCAAGGGGAGTACAAAAGTGCAACAACATGGCAGCTTTCACAGCTTTTTCCTTGGCACCATCCCTATACCTAGGCTGATTTATCTGCCTAGGGTTAGGGTTAGGGCTCAGCCTAGGGCTAGGATTTTTTTAACCAGGAAGCCCTGAGTTCCAGGCTTACTGCATCTGCCAAAGGCATCCCAAAGGGAGCGCAGAAGTGCCACAACATGGCTGCTTTCACAGCTTTTTCCTTAGGAAGAACCCTAATACCCGGCTGATTTACCTTCCTAGGGTTACTGTTAGGCTTAGGCCTAGGACTTTTAAAACCAGGAAGCCCTGTGCTCCAGGCACACTGCAGCTGTTAAAGGCATCCCAAGGGGAGCGCAAAAGTGCCACAACATGGCTGTCTCCACAGCTTTTCCCTTGGGATAATTCCTAAACCCAGGCTGATTTAAATGACCAGTGTTACGGTTAGGGTTAGGGTTACGCCTAGGTGTAGAGCTTTTTAAACCAGCAAGCTCTGAGCTCCAGGCACACGGCAGCTGCGAAAGGCATCCCAAGGGGAGCACAAAAGTGCCAGAAAATGGCTGCCTCCACACGTTTTCATTGGCACCATTGCTAAGCCTAGGCTGAATCACCTGCCTCCAGTCTCAGCTAGGGACATGGTTTTTTAAACCAGGAAGCCCTGAGCTCCAGGCACACGGCAGCTGTGAAAGGCATCCCAAGGGGAGTACAAAAGTGCAACAACATGGCAGCTTTCACAGCTTTTTCCTTGGCACCATCCCTATACCTAGGCTGATTTATCTGCCTAGGGTTAGGGTTAGGGCTCAGCCTAGGGCAAGGATTTTTTTAAGCAGGAAGCCCTGAGTTCCAGGCTTACTGCATCTGCCAAAGGCATCCCAAAGGGAGCGCAGAAGGTCCACAACATGGCTGCTTTCACAGCTTTTTCCTTAGGAAGAACCCTAATACCCGGCTGACTTACCTTCCTAGGGTTACTGTTAGGCTTAGGCCTAGGACTTTTAAAACCAGGAAGCCCTGTGCTCCAGGCACACTGCAGCTGTTAAAGGCATCCCAAGGGGAGCGCAAAAGTGACACAACTTGGCTGCCTCCACTGCTATTTCCATGAGACCATCCCGAATCATAGGCTGATTTTCCTTCCTAGGCTTAAGGTTTGAGTTAGGCCTAGGGTTAGTGTTCTTTTAACCAGAAAGCCCTGAGTTCCAAGAACACAGCAGCTGCGAAGGACTACCCAAGAAGAGCGCAGAAGTGCCTCAACATGCCTGCCTCCACAGCTTTTTCCTTGGGGACGTCCCGAAACGAAGGCTGATTTAGAAGCCTCCAGTTTGGGCTAAAGTTGTGGTTTTTTACACCAGGAAGCCCTGTGCTCCAAGCACACTGCAGCTGTGAAAGGCATCCCAAGGGGAGCGCAAAAGTGCCACAACATGGCTGTCTCCACAGCTTTTCCCTTGGGATAATTCCTAAACCCAGGCTGATTTAAATGACCAGTGTTACGGTTAGGGTTAGGGTTACGCCTAGGTGTAGAGCTTTTTAAACCAGCAAGCTCTGAGCTCCAGGCACACGGCAGCTGTGAAATGCATCCCAAGGGGAGCACAAAAGTGCCAGAAAATGGCTGCCTCCACACGTTTTCATTGGCACCATTGCTAAGCCTAGGCTGAATCACCTGCCTCCAGTCTCAGCTAGGGACATGGTTTTTTAAACCAGGAAGCCCTGAGCTCCAGGCACACGGCAGCTGTGAAAGGCATCCCAAGGGGAGTACAAAAGTGCAACAACATGGCAGCTTTCACAGCTTTTTCCTTGGCACCATCCCTATACCTAGGCTGATTTATCTGCCTAGGGTTAGGGTTAGGGCTCAGCCTAGGGCTAGGATTTTTTTAACCAGGAAGCCCTGAGTTCCAGGCTTACTGCATCTGCCAAAGGCATCCCAAAGGGAGCGCAGAAGTGCCACAACATGGCTGCTTTCACAGCTTTTTCCTTAGGAAGAACCCTAATACCCGGCTGATTTACCTTCCTAGGGTTACTGTTAGGCTTAGGCCTAGGACTTTTAAAACCAGGAAGCCCTGTGCTCCAGGCACACTGCAGCTGTTAAAGGCATCCCAAGGGGAGCGCAAAAGTGACACAACTTGGCTGCCTCCACTGCTATTTCCATGAGACCATCCCAAATCATAGGCTGATTTTCCTTCCTAGGCTTAAGGTTTGAGTTAGGCCTAGGGTTAGTGTTCTTTTAACCAGAAAGCCCTGAGTTCCAAGAACACAGCAGCTGCGAAGGACTACCCAAGAAGAGCGCAGAAGTGCCTCAACATGCCTGCCTCCACAGCTTTTTCCTTGGGGACGTCCCGAAACGAAGGCTGATTTAGAAGCCTCCAGTTTGGGCTAAAGTTGTGGTTTTTTAAACCAGGAAGCCCTGTGCTCCAAGCACACTGCAGCTGTGAAAGGCATCCCAAGGGGAGCGCAAAAGTGCCACAACATGGCTGTCTCCACAGCTTTTCCCTTGGGATAATTCCTAAACCCAGGCTGATTTAAATGACCAGTGTTACGGTTAGGGTTAGGGTTACGCCTAGGTGTAGAGCTTTTTAAACCAGCAAGCTCTGAGCTCCAGGCACACGGCAGCTGCGAAAGGCATCCCAAGGGGAGCACAAAAGTGCCAGAAAATGGCTGCCTCCACACGTTTTCATTGGCACCATTGCTAAGCCTAGGCTGAATCACCTGCCTCCCGTCTCAGCTAGGGACATGGTTTTTTAAACCAGGAAGCCCTGAGCTCCAGGCACACGGCAGCTGTGAAAGGCATCCCAAGGGGAGTACAAAAGTGCAACAACATGGCAGCTTTCACAGCTTTTTCCTTGGCACCATCCCTATACCTAGGCTGATTTATCTGCCTAGGGTTAGGGTTAGGGCTCAGCCTAGGGCAAGGATTTTTTTAACCAGGAAGCCCTGAGTTCCAGGCTTACTGCATCTGCCAAAGGCATCCCAAAGGGAGCGCAGAAGGTCCACAACATGGCTGCTTTCACAGCTTTTTCCTTAGGAAGAACCCTAATACCCGGCTGATTTACCTTCCTAGGGTTACTGTTAGGCTTAGGCCTAGGACTTTTAAAACCAGGAAGCCCTGTGCCCCAGGCACACTGCAGCTGTTAAAGGCATCCCAAGGGGAGCGCAAAAGTGCCACAACATGGCTGTCTCCACAGCTTTTCCCTTGGGATAATTCCTAAACCCAGGCTGATTTAAATGACCAGTGTTACGGTTAGGGTTAGGGTTACGCCTAGGTGTAGAGCTTTTTAAACCAGCAAGCTCTGAGCTCCAGGCACACGGCAGCTGCGAAAGGCATCCCAAGGGGAGCACAAAAGTGCCAGAAAATGGCTGCCTCCACACGTTTTCATTGGCACCATTGCTAAGCCTAGGCTGAATCACCTGCCTCCAGTCTCAGCTAGGGACATGGTTTTTTAAACCAGGAAGCCCTGAGCTCCAGGCACACGGCAGCTGTGAAAGGCATCCCAAGGGGAGTACAAAAGTGCAACAACATGGCAGCTTTCACAGCTTTTTCCTTGGCACCATCCCTATACCTAGGCTGATTTATCTGCCTAGGGTTAGGGTTAGGGCTCAGCCTAGGGCAAGGATTTTTTTAAGCAGGAAGCCCTGAGTTCCAGGCTTACTGCATCTGCCAAAGGCATCCCAAAGGGAGCGCAGAAGGTCCACAACATGGCTGCTTTCACAGCTTTTTCCTTAGGAAGAACCCTAATACCCGGCTGACTTACCTTCCTAGGGTTACTGTTAGGCTTAGGCCTAGGACTTTTAAAACCAGGAAGCCCTGTGCTCCAGGCACACTGCAGCTGTTAAAGGCATCCCAAGGGGAGCGCAAAAGTGACACAACTTGGCTGCCTCCACTGCTATTTCCATGAGACCATCCCGAATCATAGGCTGATTTTCCTTCCTAGGCTTAAGGTTTGAGTTAGGCCTAGGGTTAGTGTTCTTTTAACCAGAAAGCCCTGAGTTCCAAGAACACAGCAGCTGCGAAGGACTACCCAAGAAGAGCGCAGAAGTGCCTCAACATGCCTGCCTCCACAGCTTTTTCCTTGGGGACGTCCCGAAACGAAGGCTGATTTAGAAGCCTCCAGTTTGGGCTAAAGTTGTGGTTTTTTACACCAGGAAGCCCTGTGCTCCAAGCACACTGCAGCTGTGAAAGGCATCCCAAGGGGAGCGCAAAAGTGCCACAACATGGCTGTCTCCACAGCTTTTCCCTTGGGATAATTCCTAAACCCAGGCTGATTTAAATGACCAGTGTTACGGTTAGGGTTAGGGTTACGCCTAGGTGTAGAGCTTTTTAAACCAGCAAGCTCTGAGCTCCAGGCACACGGCAGCTGCGAAATGCATCCCAAGGGGAGCACAAAAGTGCCAGAAAATGGCTGCCTCCACACGTTTTCATTGGCACCATTGCTAAGCCTAGGCTGAATCACCTGCCTCCAGTCTCAGCTAGGGACATGGTTTTTTAAACCAGGAAGCCCTGAGCTCCAGGCACACGGCAGCTGTGAAAGGCATCCCAAGGGGAGTACAAAAGTGCAACAACATGGCAGCTTTCACAGCTTTTTCCTTGGCACCATCCCTATACCTAGGCTGATTTATCTGCCTAGGGTTAGGGTTAGGGCTCAGCCTAGGGCTAGGATTTTTTTAACCAGGAAGCCCTGAGTTCCAGGCTTACTGCATCTGCCAAAGGCATCCCAAAGGGAGCGCAGAAGTGCCACAACATGGCTGCTTTCACAGCTTTTTCCTTAGGAAGAACCCTAATACCCGGCTGATTTACCTTCCTAGGGTTACTGTTAGGCTTAGGCCTAGGACTTTTAAAACCAGGAAGCCCTGTGCTCCAGGCACACTGCAGCTGTTAAAGGCATCCCAAGGGGAGCGCAAAAGTGACACAACTTGGCTGCCTCCACTGCTATTTCCATGAGACCATCCCAAATCATAGGCTGATTTTCCTTCCTAGGCTTAAGGTTTGAGTTAGGCCTAGGGTTAGTGTTCTTTTAACCAGAAAGCCCTGAGTTCCAAGAACACAGCAGCTGCGAAGGACTACCCAAGAAGAGCGCAGAAGTGCCTCAACATGCCTGCCTCCACAGCTTTTTCCTTGGGGACGTCCCGAAACGAAGGCTGATTTAGAAGCCTCCAGTTTGGGCTAAAGTTGTGGTTTTTTAAACCAGGAAGCCCTGTGCTCCAAGCACACTGCAGCTGTGAAAGGCATCCCAAGGGGAGCGCAAAAGTGCCACAACATGGCTGTCTCCACAGCTTTTCCCTTGGGATAATTCCTAAACCCAGGCTGATTTAAATGACCAGTGTTACGGTTAGGGTTAGGGTTACGCCTAGGTGTAGAGCTTTTTAAACCAGCAAGCTCTGAGCTCCAGGCACACGGCAGCTGCGAAAGGCATCCCAAGGGGAGCACAAAAGTGCCAGAAAATGGCTGCCTCCACACGTTTTCATTGGCACCATTGCTAAGCCTAGGCTGAATCACCTGCCTCCCGTCTCAGCTAGGGACATGGTTTTTTAAACCAGGAAGCCCTGAGCTCCAGGCACACGGCAGCTGTGAAAGGCATCCCAAGGGGAGTACAAAAGTGCAACAACATGGCAGCTTTCACAGCTTTTTCCTTGTCACCATCCCTATACCTAGGCTGATTTATCTGCCTAGGGTTAGGGTTAGGGCTCAGCCTAGGGCTAGGATTTTTTTAACCAGGAAGCCCTGAGTTCCAGGCTTACTGCATCTGCCAAAGGCATCCCAAAGGGAGCGCAGAAGTGCCACAACATGGCTGCTTTCACAGCTTTTTCCTTAGGAAGAACCCTAATACCCGGCTGACTTACCTTCCTAGGGTTACTGTTAGGCTTAGGCCTAGGACTTTTAAAACCAGGAAGCCCTGTGCTCCAGGCACACTGCAGCTGTTAAAGGCATCCCAAGGGGAGCGCAAAAGTGACACAACTTGGCTGCCTCCACTGCTATTTCCATGAGACCATCCCGAATCATAGGCTGATTTTCCTTCCTAGGCTTAAGGTTTGAGTTAGGCCTAGGGTTAGTGTTCTTTTAACCAGAAAGCCCTGAGTTCCAAGAACACAGCAGCTGCGAAGGACTACCCAAGAAGAGCGCAGAAGTGCCTCAACATGCCTGCCTCCACAGCTTTTTCCTTGGGGACGTCCCGAAACGAAGGCTGATTTAGAAGCCTCCAGTTTGGGCTAAAGTTGTGGTTTTTTACACCAGGAAGCCCTGTGCTCCAAGCACACTGCAGCTGTGAAAGGCATCCCAAGGGGAGCGCAAAAGTGCCACAACATGGCTGTCTCCACAGCTTTTCCCTTGGGATAATTCCTAAACCCAGGCTGATTTAAATGACCAGTGTTACGGTTAGGGTTAGGGTTACGCCTAGGTGTAGAGCTTTTTAAACCAGCAAGCTCTGAGCTCCAGGCACACGGCAGCTGCGAAATGCATCCCAAGGGGAGCACAAAAGTGCCAGAAAATGGCTGCCTCCACACGTTTTCATTGGCACCATTGCTAAGCCTAGGCTGAATCACCTGCCTCCAGTCTCAGCTAGGGACATGGTTTTTTAAACCAGGAAGACCTGAGCTCCAGGCACACGGCAGCTGTGAAAGGCATCCCAAGGGGAGTACAAAAGTGCAACAACATGGCAGCTTTCACAGCTTTTTCCTTGGCACCATCCCTATACCTAGGCTGATTTATCTGCCTAGGGTTAGGGTTAGGGCTCAGCCAAGGGCAAGGATTTTTTTAACCAGGAAGCCCTGAGTTCCAGGCTTACTGCATCTGCCAAAGGCATCCCAAAGGGAGCGCAGAAGTGCCACAACATGGCTGCTTTCACAGCTTTTTCCTTAGGAAGAACCCTAATACCCGGCTGATTTACCTTCCTAGGGTTACTGTTAGGCTTAGGCCTAGGACTTTTAAAACCAGGAAGCCCTGTGCTCCAGGCACA
The DNA here is from genome assembly GCF_027579445.1 of Ammospiza nelsoni. NCBI lineage: Eukaryota > Metazoa > Chordata > Aves > Passeriformes > Passerellidae > Ammospiza > Ammospiza nelsoni. The sequence goes on along the minus strand of NW_026683190.1, from coordinate 214,110 downwards.
CTGCAGCTGTTAAAGGCATCCCAAGGGGAGCGCAAAAGTGACACAACTTGGCTGCCTCCACTGCTATTTCCATGAGACCATCCCGAATCATAGGCTGATTTTCCTTCCTAGGCTTAAGGTTTGAGTTAGGCCTAGGGTTAGTGTTCTTTTAACCAGAAAGCCCTGAGTTCCAAGAACACAGCAGCTGCGAAGGACTACCCAAGAAGAGCGCAGAAGTGCCTCAACATGCCTGCCTCCACAGCTTTTTCCTTGGGGACGTCCCGAAACGAAGGCTGATTTAGAAGCCTCCAGTTTGGGCTAAAGTTGTGGTTTTTTAAACCAGGAAGCCCTGTGCTCCAAGCACACTGCAGCTGTGAAAGGCATCCCAAGGGGAGCGCAAAATTGCCACAACATGGCTGTCTCCACAGCTTTTCCCTTGGGATAATTCCTAAACCCAGGCTGATTTAAATGACCAGTGTTACGGTTAGGGTTAGGGTTACGCCTAGGTGTAGAGCTTTTTAAACCAGCAAGCTCTGAGCTCCAGGCACACGGCAGCTGCGAAAGGCATCCCAAGGGGAGCACAAAAGTGCCAGAAAATGGCTGCCTCCACACGTTTTCATTGGCACCATTGCTAAGCCTAGGCTGAATCACCTGCCTCCCGTCTCAGCTAGGGACATGGTTTTTTAAACCAGGAAGCCCTGAGCTCCAGGCACACGGCAGCTGTGAAAGGCATCCCAAGGGGAGTACAAAAGTGCAACAACATGGCAGCTTTCACAGCTTTTTCCTTGGCACCATCCCTATACCTAGGCTGATTTATCTGCCTAGGGTTAGGGTTAGGGCTCAGCCAAGGGCAAGGATTTTTTTAAGCAGGAAGCCCTGAGTTCCAGGCTTACTGCATCTGCCAAAGGCATCCCAAAGGGAGCGCAGAAGTGCCACAACATGGCTGCTTTCACAGCTTTTTCCTTAGGAAGAACCCTAATACCCGGCTGATTTACCTTCCTAGGGTTACTGTTAGGCCTAGGCCTAGGACTTTTAAAACCAGGAAGCCCTGTGCTCCAGGCACACTGCAGCTGTTAAAGGCATCCCAAGGGGAGCGCAAAAGTGACACAACTTGGCTGCCTCCACTGCTATTTCCATGAGACCATCCCGAATCATAGGCTGATTTTCCTTCCTAGGCTTAAGGTTTGAGTTAGGCCTAGGGTTAGTGTTCTTTTAACCAGAAAGCCCTGAGTTCCAAGAACACAGCAGCTGCGAAGGACTACCCAAGAAGAGCGCAGAAGTGCCTCAACATGCCTGCCTCCACAGCTTTTTCCTTGGGGACGTCCCGAAACGAAGGCTGATTTAGAAGCCTCCAGTTTGGGCTAAAGTTGTGGTTTTTTAAACCAGGAAGCCCTGTGCTCCAAGCACACTGCAGCTGTGAAAGGCATCCCAAGGGGAGCGCAAAATTGCCACAACATGGCTGTCTCCACAGCTTTTCCCTTGGGATAATTCCTAAACCCAGGCTGATTTAAATGACCAGTGTTACGGTTAGGGTTAGGGTTACGCCTAGGTGTAGAGCTTTTTAAACCAGCAAGCTCTGAGCTCCAGGCACACGGCAGCTGCGAAAGGCATCCCAAGGGGAGCACAAAAGTGCCAGAAAATGGCTGCCTCCACACGTTTTCATTGGCACCATTGCTAAGCCTAGGCTGAATCACCTGCCTCCCGTCTCAGCTAGGGACATGGTTTTTTAAACCAGGAAGCCCTGAGCTCCAGGCACACGGCAGCTGTGAAAGGCATCCCAAGGGGAGTACAAAAGTGCAACAACATGGCAGCTTTCACAGCTTTTTCCTTGGCACCATCCCTATACCTAGGCTGATTTATCTGCCTAGGGTTAGGGTTAGGGCTCAGCCAAGGGCAAGGATTTTTTTAAGCAGGAAGCCCTGAGTTCCAGGCTTACTGCATCTGCCAAAGGCATCCCAAAGGGAGCGCAGAAGTGCCACAACATGGCTGCTTTCACAGCTTTTTCCTTAGGAAGAACCCTAATACCCGGCTGATTTACCTTCCTAGGGTTACTGTTAGGCCTAGGCCTAGGACTTTTAAAACCAGGAAGCCCTGTGCTCCAGGCACACTGCAGCTGTTAAAGGCATCCCAAGGGGAGCGCAAAAGTGACACAACTTGGCTGCCTCCACTGCTATTTCCATGAGACCATCCCGAATCATAGGCTGATTTTCCTTCCTAGGCTTAAGGTTTGAGTTAGGCCTAGGGTTAGTGTTCTTTTAACCAGAAAGCCCTGAGTTCCAAGAACACAGCAGCTGCGAAGGACTACCCAAGAAGAGCGCAGAAGTGCCTCAACATGCCTGCCTCCACAGCTTTTTCCTTGGGGACGTCCCGAAACGAAGGCTGATTTAGAAGCCTCCAGTTTGGGCTAAAGTTGTGGTTTTTTACACCAGGAAGCCCTGTGCTCCAAGCACACGGCAGCTGTGAAAGGCATCCCAAGGGGAGCGCAAAAGTGCCACAACATGGCTGTCTCCACAGCTTTTCCCTTGGGATAATTCCTAAACCCAGGCTGATTTAAATGACCAGTGTTACGGTTAGGGTTAGGGTTACGCCTAGGTGTAGAGCTTTTTAAACCAGCAAGCTCTGAGCTCCAGGCACACGGCAGCTGCGAAAGGCATCCCAAGGGGAGCACAAAAGTGCCAGAAAATGGCTGCCTCCACACGTTTTCATTGGCACCATTGCTAAGCCTAGGCTGAATCACCTGCCTCCAGTCTCAGCTAGGGACATGGTTTTTTAAACCAGGAAGCCCTGAGCTCCAGGCACACGGCAGCTGTGAAAGGCATCCCAAGGGGAGTACAAAAGTGCAACAACATGGCAGCTTTCACAGCTTTTTCCTTGGCACCATCCCTATACCTAGGCTGATTTATCTGCCTAGGGTTAGGGTTAGGGCTCAGCCTAGGGCTAGGATTTTTTTAACCAGGAAGCCCTGAGTTCCAGGCTTACTGCATCTGCCAAAGGCATCCCAAAGGGAGCGCAGAAGTGCCACAACATGGCTGCTTTCACAGCTTTTTCCTTAGGAAGAACCCTAATACCCGGCTGATTTACCTTCCTAGGGTTACTGTTAGGCTTAGGCCTAGGACTTTTAAAACCAGGAAGCGCTGTGCTCCAGGCACACTGCAGCTGTTAAAGGCATCCCAAGGGGAGCGCAAAAGTGACACAACTTGGCTGCCTCCACTGCTATTTCCATGAGACCATCCCGAATCATAGGCTGATTTTCCTTCCTAGGCTTAAGGTTTGAGTTAGGCCTAGGGTTAGTGTTCTTTTAACCAGAAAGCCCTGAGTTCCAAGAACACAGCAGCTGCGAAGGACTACCCAAGAAGAGCGCAGAAGTGCCTCAACATGCCTGCCTCCACAGCTTTTTCCTTGGGGACGTCCCGAAACGAAGGCTGATTTCGAAGCCTCCAGTTTGTGCTAAAGTGGTGGTTTTTTAAACCAGGAAGCCCTGTGCTCCAAGCACACTGCAGCTGTGAAAGGCATCCCAAGGGGAGCGCAAAAGTGCCACAACATGGCTGTCTCCACAGCTTTTCCCTTGGGATAATTCCTAAACCCAGGCTGATTTAAATGACCAGTGTTACGGTTAGGGTTAGGGTTACGCCTAGGTGTAGAGCTTTTTAAACCAGCAAGCTCTGAGCTCCAGGCACACGGCAGCTGCGAAAGGCATCCCAAGGGGAGCACAAAAGTGCCAGAAAATGGCTGCCTCCACACGTTTTCATTGGCACCATTGCTAAGCCTAGGCTGAATCACCTGCCTCCCGTCTCAGCTAGGGACATGGTTTTTTAAACCAGGAAGCCCTGAGCTCCAGGCACACGGCAGCTGTGAAAGGCATCCCAAGGGGAGTACAAAAGTGCAACAACATGGCAGCTTTCACAGCTTTTTCCTTGGCACCATCCCTATACCTAGGCTGATTTATCTGCCTAGGGTTAGGGTTAGGGCTCAGCCAAGGGCAAGGATTTTTTTAAGCAGGAAGCCCTGAGTTCCAGGCTTACTGCATCTGCCAAAGGCATCCCAAAGGGAGCGCAGAAGTGCCACAACATGGCTGCTTTCACAGCTTTTTCCTTAGGAAGAACCCTAATACCCGGCTGATTTACCTTCCTAGGGTTACTGTTAGGCCTAGGCCTAGGACTTTTAAAACCAGGAAGCCCTGTGCTCCAGGCACACTGCAGCTGTTAAAGGCATCCCAAGGGGAGCGCAAAAGTGACACAACTTGGCTGCCTCCACTGCTATTTCCATGAGACCATCCCGAATCATAGGCTGATTTTCCTTCCTAGGCTTAAGGTTTGAGTTAGGCCTAGGGTTAGTGTTCTTTTAACCAGAAAGCCCTGAGTTCCAAGAACACAGCAGCTGCGAAGGACTACCCAAGAAGAGCGCAGAAGTGCCTCAACATGCCTGCCTCCACAGCTTTTTCCTTGGGGACGTCCCGAAACGAAGGCTGATTTAGAAGCCTCCAGTTTGGGCTAAAGTTGTGGTTTTTTAAACCAGGAAGCCCTGTGCTCCAAGCACACGGCAGCTGTGAAAGGCATCCCAAGGGGAGCGCAAAAGTGCCACAACATGGCTGTCTCCACAGCTTTTCCCTTGGGATAATTCCTAAACCCAGGCTGATTTAAATGACCAGTGTTACGGTTAGGGTTAGGGTTACGCCTAGGTGTAGAGCTTTTTAAACCAGCAAGCTCTGAGCTCCAGGCACACGGCAGCTGCGAAAGGCATCCCAAGGGGAGCACAAAAGTGCCAGAAAATGGCTGCCTCCACACGTTTTCATTGGCACCATTGCTAAGCCTAGGCTGAATCACCTGCCTCCAGTCTCAGCTAGGGACATGGTTTTTTAAACCAGGAAGCCCTGAGCTCCAGGCACACGGCAGCTGTGAAAGGCATCCCAAGGGGAGTACAAAAGTGCAACAACATGGCAGCTTTCACAGCTTTTTCCTTGGCACCATCCCTATACCTAGGCTGATTTATCTGCCTAGGGTTAGGGTTAGGGCTCAGCCAAGGGCAAGGATTTTTTTAACCAGGAAGCCCTGAGTTCCAGGCTTACTGCATCTGCCAAAGGCATCCCAAAGGGAGCGCAGAAGTGCCACAACATGGCTGCTTTCACAGCTTTTTCCTTAGGAAGAACCCTAATACCCGGCTGATTTACCTTCCTAGGGTTACTGTTAGGCTTAGGCCTAGGACTTTTAAAACCAGGAAGCCCTGTGCTCCAGGCACACTGCAGCTGTTAAAGGCATCCCAAGGGGAGCGCAAAAGTGACACAACTTGGCTGCCTCCACTGCTATTTCCATGAGACCATCCCAAATCATAGGCTGATTTTCCTTCCTAGGCTTAAGGTTTGAGTTAGGCCTAGGGTTAGTGTTCTTTTAACCAGAAAGCCCTGAGTTCCAAGAACACAGCAGCTGCGAAGGACTACCCAAGAAGAGCGCAGAAGTGCCTCAACATGCCTGCCTCCACAGCTTTTTCCTTGGGGACGTCCCGAAACGAAGGCTGATTTAGAAGCCTCCAGTTTGGGCTAAAGTTGTGGTTTTTTAAACCAGGAAGCCCTGTGCTCCAAGCACACTGCAGCTGTGAAAGGCATCCCAAGGGGAGCGCAAAAGTGCCACAACATGGCTGTCTCCACAGCTTTTCCCTTGGGATAATTCCTAAACCCAGGCTGATTTAAATGACCAGTGTTACGGTTAGGGTTAGGGTTACGCCTAGGTGTAGAGCTTTTTAAACCAGCAAGCTCTGAGCTACAGGCACACTGCAGCTGTTAAAGGCATCCCAAGGGGAGCGCAAAAGTGACACAACTTGGCTGCCTCCACTGCTATTTCCATGAGACCATCCCGAATCATAGGCTGATTTTCCTTCCTAGGCTTAAGGTTTGAGTTAGGCCTAGGGTTAGTGTTCTTTTAACCAGAAAGCCCTGAGTTCCAAGAACACAGCAGCTGCGAAGGACTACCCAAGAAGAGCGCAGAAGTGCCTCAACATGCCTGCCTCCACAGCTTTTTCCTTGGGGACGTCCCGAAACGAAGGCTGATTTAGAAGCCTCCAGTTTGGGCTAAAGTTGTGGTTTTTTAAACCAGGAAGCCCTGTGCTCCAAGCACACGGCAGCTGTGAAAGGCATCCCAAGGGGAGCGCAAAAGTGCCACAACATGGCTGTCTCCACAGCTTTTCCCTTGGGATAATTCCTAAACCCAGGCTGATTTAAATGACCAGTGTTACGGTTAGGGTTAGGGTTACGCCTAGGTGTAGAGCTTTTTAAACCAGCAAGCTCTGAGCTCCAGGCACACGGCAGCTGCGAAAGGCATCCCAAGGGGAGCACAAAAGTGCCAGAAAATGGCTGCCTCCACACGTTTTCATTGGCACCATTGCTAAGCCTAGGCTGAATCACCTGCCTCCAGTCTCAGCTAGGGACATGGTTTTTTAAACCAGGAAGCCCTGAGCTCCAGGCACACGGCAGCTGTGAAAGGCATCCCAAGGGGAGTACAAAAGTGCAACAACATGGCAGCTTTCACAGCTTTTTCCTTGGCACCATCCCTATACCTAGGCTGATTTATCTGCCTAGGGTTAGGGTTAGGGCTCAGCCAAGGGCAAGGATTTTTTTAACCAGGAAGCCCTGAGTTCCAGGCTTACTGCATCTGCCAAAGGCATCCCAAAGGGAGCGCAGAAGTGCCACAACATGGCTGCTTTCACAGCTTTTTCCTTAGGAAGAACCCTAATACCCGGCTGATTTACCTTCCTAGGGTTACTGTTAGGCTTAGGCCTAGGACTTTTAAAACCAGGAAGCCCTGTGCTCCAGGCACACTGCAGCTGTTAAAGGCATCCCAAGGGGAGCGCAAAAGTGACACAACTTGGCTGCCTCCACTGCTATTTCCATGAGACCATCCCAAATCATAGGCTGATTTTCCTTCCTAGGCTTAAGGTTTGAGTTAGGCCTAGGGTTAGTGTTCTTTTAACCAGAAAGCCCTGAGTTCCAAGAACACAGCAGCTGCGAAGGACTACCCAAGAAGAGCGCAGAAGTGCCTCAACATGCCTGCCTCCACAGCTTTTTCCTTGGGGACGTCCCGAAACGAAGGCTGATTTAGAAGCCTCCAGTTTGGGCTAAAGTTGTGGTTTTTTAAACCAGGAAGCCCTGTGCTCCAAGCACACTGCAGCTGTGAAAGGCATCCCAAGGGGAGCGCAAAAGTGCCACAACATGGCTGTCTCCACAGCTTTTCCCTTGGGATAATTCCTAAACCCAGGCTGATTTAAATGACCAGTGTTACGGTTAGGGTTAGGGTTACGCCTAGGTGTAGAGCTTTTTAAACCAGCAAGCTCTGAGCTCCAGGCACACGGCAGCTGCGAAAGGCATCCCAAGGGGAGCACAAAAATGCCAGAAAATGGCTGCCTCCACACGTTTTCATTGGCACCATTGCTAAGCCTAGGCTGAATCACCTGCCTCCCGTCTCAGCTAGGGACATTGTTTTTTAAACCAGGAAGCCCTGAGCTCCAGGCACACGGCAGCTGTGAAAGGCATCCCAAGGGGAGTACAAAAGTGCAACAACATGGCAGCTTTCACAGCTTTTTCCTTGGCACCATCCCTATACCTAGGCTGATTTATCTGCCTAGGGTTAGGGTTAGGGCTCAGCCAAGGGCAAGGATTTTTTTAACCAGGAAGCCCTGAGTTCCAGGCTTACTGCATCTGCCAAAGGCATCCCAAAGGGAGCGCAGAAGTGCCACAACATGGCTGCTTTCACAGCTTTTTCCTTAGGAAGAACCCTAATACCCGGCTGATTTACCTTCCTAGGGTTACTGTTAGGCTTAGGCCTAGGACTTTTAAAACCAGGAAGCCCTGTGCTCCAGGCACACTGCAGCTGTTAAAGGCATCCCAAGGGGAGCGCAAAAGTGACACAACTTGGCTGCCTCCACTGCTATTTCCATGAGACCATCCCGAATCATAGGCTGATTTTCCTTCCTAGGCTTAAGGTTTGAGTTAGGCCTAGGGTTAGTGTTCTTTTAACCAGAAAGCCCTGAGTTCCAAGAACACAGCAGCTGCGAAGGACTACCCAAGAAGAGCGCAGAAGTGCCTCAACATGCCTGCCTCCACAGCTTTTTCCTTGGGGACGTCCCGAAACGAAGGCTGATTTAGAAGCCTCCAGTTTGGGCTAAAGTTGTGGTTTTTTAAACCAGGAAGCCCTGTGCTCCAAGCACACTGCAGCTGTGAAAGGCATCCCAAGGGGAGCGCAAAAGTGCCACAACATGGCTGTCTCCACAGCTTTTCCCTTGGGATAATTCCTAAACCCAGGCTGATTTAAATGACCAGTGTTACGGTTAGGGTTAGGGTTACGCCTAGGTGTAGAGCTTTTTAAACCAGCAAGCTCTGAGCTCCAGGCACACGGCAGCTGCGAAAGGCATCCCAAGGGGAGCACAAAAGTGCCAGAAAATGGCTGCCTCCACACGTTTTCATTGGCACCATTGCTAAGCCTAGGCTGAATCACCTGCCTCCCGTCTCAGCTAGGGACATTGTTTTTTAAACCAGGAAGCCCTGAGCTCCAGGCACACGGCAGCTGTGAAAGGCATCCCAAGGGGAGTACAAAAGTGCAACAACATGGCAGCTTTCACAGCTTTTTCCTTGGCACCATCCCTATACCTAGGCTGATTTATCTGCCTAGGGTTAGGGTTAGGGCTCAGCCAAGGGCAAGGATTTTTTTAACCAGGAAGCCCTGAGTTCCAGGCTTACTGCATCTGCCAAAGGCATCCCAAAGGGAGCGCAGAAGTGCCACAACATGGCTGCTTTCACAGCTTTTTCCTTAGGAAGAACCCTAATACCCGGCTGATTTACCTTCCTAGGGTTACTGTTAGGCTTAGGCCTAGGACTTTTAAAACCAGGAAGCCCTGTGCTCCAGGCACACTGCAGCTGTTAAAGGCATCCCAAGGGGAGCGCAAAAGTGACACAACTTGGCTGCCTCCACTGCTATTTCCATGAGACCATCCCAAATCATAGGCTGATTTTCCTTCCTAGGCTTAAGGTTTGAGTTAGGCCTAGGGTTAGTGTTCTTTTAACCAGAAAGCCCTGAGTTCCAAGAACACAGCAGCTGCGAAGGACTACCCAAGAAGAGCGCAGAAGTGCCTCAACATGCCTGCCTCCACAGCTTTTTCCTTGGGGACGTCCCGAAACGAAGGCTGATTTAGAAGCCTCCAGTTTGGGCTAAAGTTGTGGTTTTTTAAACCAGGAAGCCCTGTGCTCCAAGCACACTGCAGCTGTGAAAGGCATCCCAAGGGGAGCGCAAAAGTGCCACAACATGGCTGTCTCCACAGCTTTTCCCTTGGGATAATTCCTAAACCCAGGCTGATTTAAATGACCAGTGTTACGGTTAGGGTTAGGGTTACGCCTAGGTGTAGAGCTTTTTAAACCAGCAAGCTCTGAGCTCCAGGCACACGGCAGCTGCGAAAGGCATCCCAAGGGGAGCACAAAAGTGCCAGAAAATGGCTGCCTCCACACGTTTTCATTGGCACCATTGCTAAGCCTAGGCTGAATCACCTGCCTCCAGTCTCAGCTAGGGACATTGTTTTTTAAACCAGGAAGCCCTGAGCTCCAGGCACACGGCAGCTGTGAAAGGCATCCCAAGGGGAGTACAAAAGTGCAACAACATGGCAGCTTTCACAGCTTTTTCCTTGGCACCATCCCTATACCTAGGCTGATTTATCTGCCTAGGGTTAGGGTTAGGGCTCAGCCAAGGGCAAGGATTTTTTTAACCAGGAAGCCCTGAGTTCCAGGCTTACTGCATCTGCCAAAGGCATCCCAAAGGGAGCGCAGAAGTGCCACAACATGGCTGCTTTCACAGCTTTTTCCTTAGGAAGAACCCTAATACCCGGCTGATTTACCTTCCTAGGGTGACTGTTAGGCTTAGGCCTAGGACTTTTAAAACCAGGAAGCCCTGTGCTCCAGGCACACTGCAGCTGTTAAAGGCATCCCAAGGGGAGCGCAAAAGTGACACAACTTGGCTGCCTCCACTGCTATTTCCATGAGACCATCCCAAATCATAGGCTGATTTTCCTTCCTAGGCTTAAGGTTTGAGTTAGGCCTAGGGTTAGTGTTCTTTTAACCAGAAAGCCCTGAGTTCCAAGAACACAGCAGCTGCGAAGGACTACCCAAGAAGAGCGCAGAAGTGCCTCAACATGCCTGCCTCCACAGCTTTTTCCTTGGGGACGTCCCGAAACGAAGGCTGATTTAGAAGCCTCCAGTTTGGGCTAAAGTTGTGGTTTTTTAAACCAGGAAGCCCTGTGCTCCAAGCACACTGCAGCTGTGAAAGGCATGCCAAGGGGAGCGCAAAAGTGCCACAACATGGCTGTCTCCACAGCTTTTCCCTTGGGATAATTGCTAAACCCAGGCTGATTTAAATGACCAGTGTTACGGTTAGGGTTAGGGTTACGCCTAGGTGTAGAGCTTTTTAAACCAGCAAGCTCTGAGCTCCAGGCACACGGCAGCTGCGAAAGGCATCCCAAGGGGAGCACAAAAGTGCCAGAAAATGGCTGCCTCCACACGTTTTCATTGGCACCATTGCTAAGCCTAGGCTGAATCACCTGCCTCCCGTCTCAGCTAGGGACATTGTTTTTTAAACCAGGAAGCCCTGAGCTCCAGGCACACGGCAGCTGTGAAAGGCATCCCAAGGGGAGTACAAAAGTGCAACAACATGGCAGCTTTCACAGCTTTTTCCTTGGCACCATCCCTATACCTAGGCTGATTTATCTGCCTAGGGTTAGGGTTAGGGCTCAGCCAAGGGCAAGGATTTTTTTAACCAGGAAGCCCTGAGTTCCAGGCTTACTGCATCTGCCAAAGGCATCCCAAAGGGAGCGCAGAAGTGCCACAACATGGCTGCTTTCACAGCTTTTTCCTTAGGAAGAACCCTAATACCCGGCTGATTTACCTTCCTAGGGTTACTGTTAGGCTTAGGCCTAGGACTTTTAAAACCAGGAAGCCCTGTGCTCCAGGCACACTGCAGCTGTTAAAGGCATCCCAAGGGGAGCGCAAAAGTGACACAACTTGGCTGCCTCCACTGCTATTTCCATGAGACCATCCCGAATCATAGGCTGATTTTCCTTCCTAGGCTTAAGGTTTGAGTTAGGCCTAGGGTTAGTGTTCTTTTAACCAGAAAGCCCTGAGTTCCAAGAACACAGCAGCTGCGAAGGACTACCCAAGAAGAGCGCAGAAGTGCCTCAACATGCCTGCCTCCACAGCTTTTTCCTTGGGGACGTCCCGAAACGAAGGCTGATTTAGAAGCCTCCAGTTTGGGCTAAAGTTGTGGTTTTTTAAACCAGGAAGCCCTGTGCTCCAAGCACACTGCAGCTGTGAAAGGCATCCCAAGGGGAGCGCAAAAGTGCCACAACATGGCTGTCTCCACAGCTTTTCCCTTGGGATAATTCCTAAACCCAGGCTGATTTAAATGACCAGTGTTACGGTTAGGGTTAGGGTTACGCCTAGGTGTAGAGCTTTTTAAACCAGCAAGCTCTGAGCTCCAGGCACACGGCAGCTGCAAAAGGCATCCCAAGGGGAGCACAAAAGTGCCAGAAAATGGCTGCCTCCACACGTTTTCATTGGCACCATTGCTAAGCCTAGGCTGAATCACCTGCCTCCAGTCTCAGCTAGGGACATTGTTTTTTAAACCAGGAAGCCCTGAGCTCCAGGCACACGGCAGCTGTGAAAGGCATCCCAAGGGGAGTACAAAAGTGCAACAACATGGCAGCTTTCACAGCTTTTTCCTTGGCACCATCCCTATACCTAGGCTGATTTATCTGCCTAGGGTTAGGGTTAGGGCTCAGCCAAGGGCAAGGATTTTTTTAACCAGGAAGCCCTGAGTTCCAGGCTTACTGCATCTGCCAAAGGCATCCCAAAGGGAGCGCAGAAGTGCCACAACATGGCTGCTTTCACAGCTTTTTCCTTAGGAAGAACCCTAATACCCGGCTGATTTACCTTCCTCGGGTTACTGTTAGGCTTAGGCCTAGGACTTTTAAAACCAGGAAGCCCTGTGCTCCAGGCACACTGCAGCTGTTAAAGGCATCCCAAGGGGAGCGCAAAAGTGACACAACTTGGCTGCCTCCACTGCTATTTCCATGAGACCATCCCGAATCATAGGCTGATTTTCCTTCCTAGGCTTAAGGTTTGAGTTAGGCCTAGGGTTAGTGTTCTTTTAACCAGAAAGCCCTGAGTTCCAAGAACACAGCAGCTGCGAAGGACTACCCAAGAAGAGCGCAGAAGTGCCTCAACATGCCTGCCTCCACAGCTTTTTCCTTGGGGACGTCCCGAAACGAAGGCTGATTTAGAAGCCTCCAGTTTGGGCTAAAGTTGTGGTTTTTTAAACCAGGAAGCCCTGTGCTCCAAGCACACTGCAGCTGTGAAAGGCATCCCAAGGGGAGCGCAAAAGTGCCACAACATGGCTGTCTCCACAGCTTTTCCCTTGGGATAATTCCTAAACCCAGGCTGATTTAAATGACCAGTGTTACGGTTAGGGTTAGGGTTACGCCTAGGTGTAGAGCTTTTTAAACCAGCAAGCTCTGAGCTCCAGGCACACGGCAGCTGCGAAAGGCATCCCAAGGGGAGCACAAAAGTGCCAGAAAATGGCTGCCTCCACACGTTTTCATTGGCACCATTGCTAAGCCTAGGCTGAATCACCTTCCTCCAGTCTCAGCTAGGGACATTGTTTTTTAAACCAGGAAGCCCTGAGCTCCAGGCACACGGCAGCTGTGAAAGGCATCCCAAGGGGAGTACAAAAGTGCAACAACATGGCAGCTTTCACAGCTTTTTCCTTGGCACCATCCCTATACCTAGGCTGATTTATCTGCCTAGGGTTAGGGTTAGGGCTCAGCCAAGGGCAAGGATTTTTTTAACCAGGAAGCCCTGAGTTCCAGGCTTACTGCATCTGCCAAAGGCATCCCAAAGGGAGCGCAGAAGTGCCACAACATGGCTGCTTTCACAGCTTTTTCCTTAGGAAGAACCCTAATACCCGGCTGATTTACCTTCCTCGGGTTACTGTTAGGCTTAGGCCTAGGACTTTTAAAACCAGGAAGCCCTGTGCTCCAGGCACACTGCAGCTGTTAAAGGCATCCCAAGGGGAGCGCAAAAGTGACACAACTTGGCTGCCTCCACTGCTATTTCCATGAGACCATCCCGAATCATAGGCTGATTTTCCTTCCTAGGCTTAAGGTTTGAGTTAGGCCTAGGGTTAGTGTTCTTTTAACCAGAAAGCCCTGAGTTCCAAGAACACAGTAGCTGCGAAGGACTACACAAGAAGAGTGCAGAAGTGCCTCAACATGCCTGCCTCCACAGCTTTTTCCTTGGGGACGTCCCGAAACGAAGGCTGATTTAGAAGCCTCCAGTTTGGGCTAAAGTTGTGGTTTTTTAAACCAGGAAGCCCTGTGCTCCAAGCACACTGCAGCTGTGAAAGGCATCCCAAGGGGAGCGCAAAAGTGCCACAACATGGCTGTCTCCACAGCTTTTCCCTTGGGATAATTCCTAAACCCAGGCTGATTTAAATGACCAGTGTTACGGTTAGGGTTAGGGTTACGCCTAGGTGTAGAGCTTTTTAAACCAGCAAGCTCTGAGCTCCAGGCACACGGCAGCTGCAAAAGGCATCCCAAGGGGAGCACAAAAGTGCCAGAAAATGGCTGCCTCCACACGTTTTCATTGGCACCATTGCTAAGCCTAGGCTGAATCACCTGCCTCCAGTCTCAGCTAGGGACATTGTTTTTTAAACCAGGAAGCCCTGAGCTCCAGGCACACGGCAGCTGTGAAAGGCATCCCAAGGGGAGTACAAAAGTGCAACAACATGGCAGCTTTCACAGCTTTTTCCTTGGCACCATCCCTATACCTAGGCTGATTTATCTGCCTAGGGTTAGGGTTAGGGCTCAGCCAAGGGCAAGGATTTTTTTAACCAGGAAGCCCTGAGTTCCAGGCTTACTGCATCTGCCAAAGGCATCCCAAAGGGACCGCAGAAGTGCCACAACATGGCTGCTTTCACAGCTTTTTCCTTAGGAAGAACCCTAATACCCGGCTGATTTACCTTCCTAGGGTTACTGTTAGGCTTAGGCCTAGGACTTTTAAAACCAGGAAGCCCTGTGCTCCAGGCACACTGCAGCTGTTAAAGGCATCCCAAGGGGAGCGCAAAAGTGACACAACTTGGCTGCCTCCACTGCTATTTCCATGAGACCATCCCGAATCATAGGCTGATTTTCCTTCCTAGGCTTTAGGTTTGAGTTAGGCCTAGGGTTAGTGTTCTTTTAACCAGAAAGCCCTGAGTTCCAAGAACACAGCAGCTGCGAAGGACTACCCAAGAAGAGCGCAGAAGTGCCTCAACATGCCTGCCTCCACAGCTTTTTCCTTGGGGACGTCCCGAAACGAAGGCTGATTTAGAAGCCTCCAGTTTGGGCTAAAGTTGTGGTTTTTTACACCAGGAAGCCCTGTGCTCCAAGCACACTGCAGCTGTGAAAGGCATCCCAAGGGGAGCGCAAAAGTGCCACAACATGGCTGTCTCCACAGCTTTTCCCTTGGGATAATTCCTAAACCCAGGCTGATTTAAATGACCAGTGTTACGGTTAGGGTTAGGGTTACGCCTAGGTGTAGAGCTTTTTAAACCAGCAAGCTCTGAGCTCCAGGCACACGGCAGCTGCGAAAGGCATCCCAAGGGGAGCACAAAAGTGCCAGAAAATGGCTGCCTCCACACGTTTTCATTGGCACCATTGCTAAGCCTAGGCTGAATCACCTGCCTCCAGTCTCATCTAGGGACATTGTTTTTTAAACCAGGAAGACCTGAGCTCCAGGCACACGGCAGCTGTGAAAGGCATCCCAAGGGGAGTACAAAAGTGCAACAACATGGCAGCTTTCACAGCTTTTTCCTTGGCACCATCCCTATACCTAGGCTGATTTATCTGCCTAGGGTTAGGGTTAGGGCTCAGCCAAGGGCAAGGATTTTTTTAAGCAGGAAGCCCTGAGTTCCAGGCTTACTGCATCTGCCAAAGGCATCCCAAAGGGAGCGCAGAAGTGCCACAACATGGCTGCTTTCACAGCTTTTTCCTTAGGAAGAACCCTAATAACCGGCTGATTTACCTTCCTAGGGTGACTGTTAGGCTTAGGCCTAGGACTTTTAAAACCAGGAAGCCCTGTGCTCCAGGCACACTGCAGCTGTTAAAGGCATCCCAAGGGGAGCGCAAAAGTGACACAACTTGGCTGCCTCCACTGCTATTTCCATGAGACCATCCCGAATCATAGGCTGATTTTCCTTCCTAGGCTTAAGGTTTGAGTTAGGCCTAGGGTTAGTGTTCTTTTAACCAGAAAGCCCTGAGTTCCAAGAACACAGCAGCTGCGAAGGACTACCCAAGAAGAGCGCAGAAGTGCCTCAACATGCCTGCCTCCACAGCTTTTTCCTTGGGGACGTCCCGAAACGAAGGCTGATTTAGAAGCCTCCAGTTTGGGCTAAAGTTGTGGTTTTTTAAACCAGGAAGCCCTGTGCTCCAAGCACACTGCAGCTGTGAAAGGCATCCCAAGGGGAGCGCAAAAGTGCCACAACATGGCTGTCTCCACAGCTTTTCCCTTGGGATAATTGCTAAACCCAGGCTGATTTAAATGACCAGTGTTACGGTTAGGGTTAGGGTTACGCCTAGGTGTAGAGCTTTTTAAACCAGCAAGCTCTGAGCTCCAGGCACACGGCAGCTGCGAAAGGCATCCCAAGGGGAGCACAAAAGTGCCAGAAAATGGCTGCCTCCACACGTTTTCATTGGCACCATTGCTAAGCCTAGGCTGAATCACCTGCCTCCAGTCTCAGCTAGGGACATGGTTTTTTAAACCAGGAAGCCCTGAGCTCCAGGCACACGGCAGCTGTGAAAGGCATCCCAAGGGGAGTACAAAAGTGCAACAACATGGCAGCTTTCACAGCTTTTTCCTTGGCACCATCCCTATACCTAGGCTGATTTATCTGCCTAGGGTTAGGGTTAGGGCTCAGCCAAGGGCAAGGATTTTTTTAACCAGGAAGCCCTGAGTTCCAGGCTTACTGCATCTGCCAAAGGCATCCCAAAGGGAGCGCAGAAGTGCCACAACATGGCTGCTTTCACAGCTTTTTCCTTAGGAAGAACCCTAATACCCGGCTGATTTACCTTCCTAGGGTTACTGTTAGGCTTAGGCCTAGGACTTTTAAAACCAGGAAGCCCTGTGCTCCAGGCACACTGCAGCTGTTAAAGGCATCCCAAGGGGAGCGCAAAAGTGACACAACTTGGCTGCCTCCACTGCTATTTCCATGAGACCATCCCGAATCATAGGCTGATTTTCCTTCCTAGGCTTAAGGTTTGAGTTAGGCCTAGGGTTAGTGTTCTTTTAACCAGAAAGCCCTGAGTTCCAAGAACACAGCAGCTGCGAAGGACTACCCAAGAAGAGCGCAGAAGTGCCTCAACATGCCTGCCTCCACAGCTTTTTCCTTGGGGACGTCCCGAAACGAAGGCTGATTTAGAAGCCTCCAGTTTGGGCTAAAGTTGTGGTTTTTTAAAGCAGGAAGCCCTGTGCTCCAAGCACACTGCAGCTGTGAAAGGCATCCCAAGGGGAGCGCAAAAGTGCCACAACATGGCTGTCTCCACAGCTTTTCCCTTGGGATAATTGCTAAACCCAGGCTGATTTAAATGACCAGCGTTACAGTTAGGGTTAGGGTTACGCCTAGGTGTAGAGCTTTTTAAACCAGCAAGCTCTGAGCTCCAGGCACACGGCAGCTGCGAAAGGCATCCCAAGGGGAGCACAAAAGTGCCAGAAAATGGCTGCCTCCACACGTTTTCATTGGCACCATTGCTAAGCCTAGGCTGAATCACCTGCCTCCAGTCTCAGCTAGGGACATGGTTTTTTAAACCAGGAAGCCCTGAGCTCCAGGCACACAGCAGCTGTGAAAGGCATCCCAAGGGGAGTACAAAAGTGCAACAACATGGCAGCTTTCACAGCTTTTTCCTTGGCACCATCCCTATACCTAGGCTGATTTATCTGCCTAGGGTTAGGGTTAGGGCTCAGCCTAGGGCTAGGATTTTTTTAACCAGGAAGCCCTGAGTTCCAGGCTTACTGCATCTGCCAAAGGCATCCCAAAGGGAGCGCAGAAGTGCCACAACATGGCTGCTTTCACAGCTTTTTCCTTAGGAAGAACCCTAATACCCGGCTGATTTACCTTCCTAGGGTTACTGTTAGGCTTAGGCCTAGGACTTTTAAAACCAGGAAGCCCTGTGCTCCAGGCACACTGCAGCTGTTAAAGGCATCCCAAGGGGAGTGCAAAAGTGACACAACTTGGCTGCCTCCACTGCTATTTCCATGAGACCATCCCGAATCATAGGCTGATTTTCCTTCCTAGGCTTAAGGTTTGAGTTAGGCCTAGGGTTAGTGTTCTTTTAACCAGAAAGCCCTGAGTTCCAAGAACACAGCAGCTGCGAAGGACTACCCAAGAAGAGCGCAGAAGTGCCTCAACATGCCTGCCTCCACAGCTTTTTCCTTGGGGACGTCCCGAAACGAAGGCTGATTTAGAAGCCTCCAGTTTGGGCTAAAGTTGTGGGTTTTTACACCAGGAAGCCCTGTGCTCCAAGCACACTGCAGCTGTGAAAGGCATCCCAAGGGGAGCGCAAAAGTGCCACAACATGGCTGTCTCCACAGCTTTTCCCTTGGGATAATTCCTAAACCCAGGCTGATTTAAATGACCAGTGTTACGGTTAGGGTTAGGGTTACGCCTAGGTGTAGAGCTTTTTAAACCAGCAAGCTCTGAGCTCCAGGCACACGGCAGCTGCGAAAGGCATCCCAAGGGGAGCACAAAAGTGCCAGAAAATGGCTGCCTCCACACGTTTTCATTGGCACCATTGCTAAGCCTAGGCTGAATCACCTGCCTCCAATCTCACCTAGGGACATGGATTTTTAAACCAGGAAGCCCTGAGCTCCAGGCACACGGCAGCTGTGAAAGGCATCCCAAGGGGAGTACAAAAGTGCAACAACATGGCAGCTTTCACAGCTTTTTCCTTGGCACCATCCCTATACCTAGGCTGATTTATCTGCCTAGGGTTAGGGTTAGGGCTCAGCCTAGGGCTAGGATTATTTTAACCAGGAAGCCCTGAGTTCCAGGCTTACTGCATCTGCCAAAGGCATCCCAAAGGGAGCGCAGAAGTGCCACAACATGTCTGCTTTCACAGCTTTTTCCTTAGGAAGAACCCTAATACCCGGCTGATTTACCTTCCTAGGGGTACTGTTAGGCTTAGGCCTAGGACTTTTAAAACCAGGAAGCCCTGTGCTCCAGGCACACTGCAGCTGTGAAAGGCATCCCAAGGGGAGCGCAAAAGTGACACAACTTGGCTGCCTCCACTGCTATTTCCATGAGACCATCCCGAATCATAGGCTGATTTTCCTTCCTAGGCTTAAGGTTTGAGTTAGGCCTAGGGTTAGTGTTCTTTTAACCAGAAAGCCCTGAGTTCCAAGAACACAGCAGCTGCGAAGGACTACCCAAGAAGAGCGCAGAAGTGCCTCAACATGCCTGCCTCCACAGCTTTTTCCTTGGGGACGTCCCGAAACGAAGGCTGATTTAGAAGCCTACAGTTTGGGCTAAAGTTGTGGTTTTTTACACCAGGAAGCCCTGTGCTCCAAGCACACTGCAGCTGTGAAAGGCATCCCAAGGGGAGCGCAAAAGTGCCACAACATGGCTGTCTCCACAGCTTTTCCCTTGGGATAATTGCTAAACCAAGGCTGATTTAAATGACCAGTGTTACGGTTAGGGTTAGGGTTACGCCTAGGTGTAGAGCTTTTTAAACCAGCAAGCTCTGAGCTCCAGGCACACGGCAGCTGCGAAAGGCATCCCAAGGGGAGCACAAAAGTGCCAGAAAATGGCTGCCTCCACACGTTTTCATTGGCACCATTGCTAAGCCTAGGCTGAATCACCTGCCTCCAATCTCACCTAGGGACATGGTTTTTTAAACCAGGAAGCCCTGAGCTCCAGGCACACGGCAGCTGTGAAAGGCATCCCAAGGGGAGTACAAAAGTGCAACAACATGGCAGCTTTCACAGCTTTTTCCTTGGCACCATCCCTATACCTAGGCTGATTTATCTGCCTAGGGTTAGGGTTAGGGCTCAGCCTAGGGCTAGGATTTTTTTAAGCAGGAAGCCCTGAGTTCCAGGCTTACTGCATCTGCCAAAGGCATCCCAAAGGGAGCGCAGAAGTGCCACAACATGGCTGCTTTCACAGCTTTTTCCTTAGGAAGAACCCTAATAACCGGCTGATTTACCTTCCTAGGATTACTGTTAGGCTTAGGCCTAGGACTTTTAAAACCAGGAAGCCCTGTGCTCCAGGCACACTGCAGCTGTTAAAGGCATCCCAAGGGGAGCGCAAAAGTGACACAACTTGGCTGCCTCCACTGCTATTTCCATGAGACCATCCCGAATCATAGGCTGATTTTCCTTCCTAGGCTTAAGGTTTGAGTTAGGCCTAGGGTTAGTGTTCTTTTAACCAGAAAGCCCTGAGTTCCAAGAACACAGCAGCTGCGAAGGACTACCCAAGAAGAGCGCAGAAGTGCCTCAACATGCCTGCCTCCACAGCTTTTTCCTTGGGGACGTCCCGAAACGAAGGCTGATTTAGAAACCTCCAGTTTGGGCTAAAGTTGTGGTTTTTTACACCAGGAAGCCCTGTGCTCCAAGCACACTGCAGCTGTGAAAGGCATCCCAAGGGGAGCGCAAAAGTGCCACAACATGGCTGTCTCCACAGCTTTTCCCTTGGGATAATTCCTAAACCCAGGCTGATTTAAATGACCAGTGTTACAGTTAGGGTTAGGGTTACGCCTAGGTGTAGAGCTTTTTAAACCAGCAAGCTCTGAGCTCCAGGCACACGGCAGCTGCGAAAGGCATCCCAAGGGGAGCACAAAAGTGCCAGAAAATGGCTGCCTCCACACGTTTTCATTGGCACCATTGCTAAGCCTAGGCTGAATCACCTGCCTCCAGTCTCAGCTAGGGACATTGTTTATTAAACCAGGAAGCCCTGAGCTCCAGGCACACGGCAGCTGTGAAAGGCATCCCAAGGGGAGTACAAAAGTGCAACAACATGGCAGCTTTCACAGCTTTTTCCTTGGCACCATCCCTATGCCTAGGCTGATTTATCTGCCTAGGGTTAGGGTTAGGGCTCAGCCAAGGGCAAGGATTATTTTAACCAGGAAGCCCTGAGTTCCAGGCTTACTGCATCTGCCAAAGGCATCCCAAAGGGAGCGCAGAAGTGCCACAACATGGCTGCTTTCACAGCTTTTTCCTTAGGAAGAACCCTAATACCCGGCTGATTTACCTTCCTAGGGTTACTGTTAGGCTTAGGCCTAGGACTTTTAAAACCAGGAAGCCCTGTGCTCCAGGCACACTGCAGCTGTTAAAGGCATCCCAAGGGGAGCGCAAAAGTGACACAACTTGGCTGCCTCCACTGCTATTTCCATGACACCATCCCGAATCATAGGCTGATTTTCCTTCCTAGGCTTAAGGTTTGAGTTAGGCCTAGGGTTAGTGTTCTTTTAACCAGAAAGCCCTGAGTTCCAAGAACACAGCAGCTGCGAAGGACTACCCAAGAAGAGCGCAGAAGTGCCTCAACATGCCTGCCTCCACAGCTTTTTCCTTGGGGACGTCCCGAAACGAAGGCTGATTTAGAAGCCTCCAGTTTGGGCTAAAGTTGTGGTTTTTTACACCAGGAAGCCCTGTGCTCCAAGCACACTGCAGCTGTGAAAGGCATCCCAAGGGGAGCGCAAAAGTGCCACAACATGGCTGTCTCCACAGCTTTTCCCTTGGGATAATTCCTAAACCCAGGCTGCTTTAAATGACCAGTGTTACAGTTAGGGTTAGGGTTACGCCTAGGTGTAGAGCTTTTTAAACCAGCAAGCTCTGAGCTCCAGGCACACGGCAGCTGCGAAAGGCATCCCAAGGGGAGCACAAAAGTGCCAGAAAATGGCTGCCTCCACACGTTTTCATTGGCACCATTGCTAAGCCTAGGCTGAATCACCTGCCTCCAGTCTCAGCTAGGGACATTGTTTTTTAAACCAGGAAGCCCTGAGCTCCAGGCACTTGGCAGCTGTGAAAGGCATCCCAAGGGGAGTACAAAAGTGCAACAACATGGCAGCTTTCACAGCTTTTTCCTTGGCACCATCCCTATACCTAGGCTGATTTATCTGCCTAGGGTTAGGGTTAGGGCTCAGCCAAGGGCAAGGATTTTTTTAACCAGGAAGCCCTGAGTTCCAGGCTTACTGCATCTGCCAAAGGCATCCCAAAGGGAGTGGTGAAGTGCCACAACATGGCTGCTTTCACAGCTTTTTCCTTAGGAAGAACCCTAATACCCGGCTGATTTACCTTCCTAGGGTTACTGTTAGGCTTAGGCCTAGGACTTTTAAAACCAGGAAGCCCTGTGCTCCAGGCACACTGCAGCTGTGAAAGGCATCCCAAGGGGAGCGCAAAAGTGACACAACTTGGCTGCCTCCACTGCTATTTCCATGAGACCATCCTGAATCATAGGCTGATTTTCCTTCCTAGGCTTAAGGTTTGAGTTAGGCCTAGGGTTAGTGTTCTTTTAACCAGAAAGCCCTGAGTTCCAAGAACACAGCAGCTGCGAAGGACTACCCAAGAAGAGCGCAGAAGTGCCTCAACATGCCTGCCTCCACAGCTTTTTCCTTGGGGACGTCCCGAAACAAAGGCTGATTTAGAAGCCTCCAGTTTGGGCTAAAGTTGTGGTTTTTTACACCAGGAAGCCCTGAGTTCCAGGCTTACTGCATCTGCCAAAGGCATCCCAAGGGGAGCACAAAAGTGCCAGAAAATGGCTGCCTCCACACGTTTTCATTGGCACCATTGCTAAGCCTAGGCTGAATCACCTGCCTCCAGTCTCAGCTAGGGACATGGTTTTTTAAACCAGGAAGCCCTGAGCTCCAGGCACACGGCAGCTGTGATAGGCATCCCAGTGGGAGTACAAAAGTGCAACAACATGGCAGCTTTCACAGCTTTTTCCTTGGCACCATCCCTATACCTAGGCTGATTTATCTGCCTAGGGTTAGGGTTAGGGCTCAGCCAAGGGTTAGGATTTTTTTAACCAGGAAGCCCTGAGTTCCAGGCTTACTGCATCTGCCAAAGGCATCCCAAAGGGAGCGCAGAAGTGCCACAACATGGCTGCTTTCACAGCTTTTTCCTTAGGAAGAACCCTAATACCCGGCTGATTTACCTTCCTAGGGTTACTGTTAGGCTTAGGCCTAGGACTTTTAAAACCAGGAAGCCCTGTGCTCCAGGCACACTGCAGCTGTTAAAGGCATCCCAAGGGGAGCGCAAAAGTGACACAACTTGGCTGCCTCCACTGCTATTTCCATGAGACCATCCCGAATCATAGGCTGATTTTCCTTCCTAGGCTTAAGGTTTGAGTTAGGCCTAGGGTTAGTGTTCTTTTAACCAGAAAGCCCTGAGTTCCAAGAACACAGCAGCTGCGAAGGACTACCCAAGAAGAGCGCAGAAGTGCCTCAACATGCCTGCCTCCACAGCTTTTTCCTTGGGGACGTCCTGAAACGAAGGCTGATTTAGAAGCCTCCAGTTTGGGCTAAAGTTGTGGTTTTTTACACCAGGAAGCCCTGTGCTCCAAGCACACTGCAGCTGTGAAAGGCATCCCAAGGGGAGCGCAAAAGTGCCACAACATGGCTGTCTCCACAGCTTTTCCCTTGGGATAATTCCTAAACCCAGGCTGATTTAAATGACCAGTGTTACAGTTAGGGTTAGGGTTACGCCTAGGTGTAGAGCTTTTTAAACCAGCAAGCTCTGAGCTCCAGGCACACGGCAGCTGCGAAAGGCATCCCAAGGGGAGCACAAAAGTGCCAGAAAATGGCTGCCTCCACACGTTTTCATTGGCACCATTGCTAAGCCTAGGCTGAATCACCTGCCTCCAGTCTCAGCTAGGGACATTGTTTTTTAAACCAGGAAGCCCTGAGCTCCAGGCACTTGGCAGCTGTGAAAGGCATCCCAAGGGGAGTACAAAAGTGCAACAACATGGCAGCTTTCACAGCTTTCTCCTCGGCACCATCCCTATACCTAGGCTGATTTATCTGCCTAGGGTTAGGGTTAGGGCTCAGCCAAGGGCAAGGATTTTTTTAACCAGGAAGCCCTGAGTTCCAGGCTTACTGCATCTGCCAAAGGCATCCCAAAGGGAGCGCAGAAGTGCCACAACATGGCTGCTTTCACAGCTTTTTCCTTGGCACCATCCCTATACCTAGGCTGATTTATCTGCCTAGGGTTAGGGCTAGGGCTCAGCCAAGGGCTAGGATTTTTTTAACCAGGAAGCCCTGAGTTCCAGGCTTACTGCATCTGCCAAAGGCATCCCAAAGGGAGCGCAGAAGTGCCACAACATGGCTGCTTTCACAGCTTTTTCCTTAGGAAGAACCCTAATACCCGGCTGATTTACCTTCCTAGGGTTACTGTTAGGCTTAGGCCTAGGACTTTTAAAACCAGGAAGCCCTGTGCTCCAGGCACACTGCAGCTGTTAAAGGCATCCCAAGGGGAGCGCAAAAGTGACACAACTTGGCTGCCTCCACTGCTATTTCCATGACACCATCCCGAATCATAGGCTGATTTTCCTTCCTAGGCTTAAGGTTTGAGTTAGGCCTAGGGTTAGTGTTCTTTTAACCAGAAAGCCCTGAGTTCCAAGAACACAGCAGCTGCGAAGGACTACCCAAGAAGAGCGCAGAAGTGCCTCAACATGCCTGCCTCCACAGCTTTTTCCTTGGGGACGTCCCGAAACAAAGGCTGATTTCGAAGCCTCCAGTTTGGGCTAAAGTTGTGGTTTTTTACACCAGGAAGCCCTGTGCTCCAAGCTCACTGCAGCTGTGAAAGGCATCCCAAGGGGAGCGCAAAAGTGCCACAACATGGCTGTCTCCACAGCTTTTCCCTTGGGATAATTCCTAAACCCAGGCTGATTTAAATGACCAGTGTTACAGTTAGGGTTAGGGTTACGCCTAGGTGTAGAGCTTTTTAAACCAGCAAGCTCTGAGCTCCAGGCACACGGCAGCTGCGAAAGGCATCCCAAGGGGAGCACAAAAGGGCCAGAAAATGGCTGCCTCCACACGTTTTCATTGGCACCATTGCTAAGCCTAGGCTGAATCACCTGCCTCCAGTCTCAGCTAGGGACATGGTTTTTTAAACCAGGAAGCCCTGAGCTCCAGGCACACGGCAGCTGTGAAAGGCATCCCAAGGGGAGTACAAAAGTGCAACAACATGGCAGCTTTCACAGCTTTTTCCTTGGCACCATCCCTATGCCTAGGCTGATTTATATGCCTAGGGTTAGGGTTAGGGCTCAGCCAAGGGCAAGGATTTTTTTAACCAGGAAGCCCTGAGTTCCAGGCTTACTGCATCTGCCAAAGGCATCCCAAAGGGAGCGCAGAAGTGCCACAACATGGCTGCTTTCACAGCTTTTTCCTTAGGAAGAACCCTAATACCCGGCTGATTTACCTTCCTAGGGTTACTGTTAGGCTTAGGCCTAGGACTTTTAAAACCAGGAAGCCCTGTGCTCCAGGCACACTGCAGCTGTTAAAGGCATCCCAAGGGGAGCGCAAAAGTGACACAACTTGGCTGCCTCCACTGCTATTTCCATGAGACCATCCCGAATCATAGGCTGATTTTCCTTCCTAGGCTTAAGGTTTGAGTTAGGCCTAGGGTTAGTGTTCTTTTAACCAGAAAGCCCTGAGTTCCAAGAACACAGCAGCTGCGAAGGACTACCCAAGAAGAGCGCAGAAGTGCCTCAACATGCCTGCCTCCACAGCTTTTTCCTTGGGGACGTCCCGAAACGAAGGCTGATTTAGAAGCCTCCAGTTTGGGCTAAAGTTGTGGTTTTTTAAACAAGGAAGCCCTGTGCTCCAAGCACACTGCAGCTGTGAAAGGCATCCCAAGGGGAGCGCAAAAGTGCCACAACATGGCTGTCTCCACAGCTTTTCCCTTGGGATAATTCCTAAACCCAGGCTGATTTAAATGACCAGTGTTACGGTTAGGGTTAGGGTTACGCCTAGGTGTAGAGCTTTTTAAACCAGCAAGCTCTGAGCTCCAGGCACACGGCAGCTGCGAAATGCATCCCAAGGGGAGCACAAAAGTGCCAGAAAATGGCTGCCTCCACACGTTTTCATTGGCACCATTGCTAAGCCTAGGCTGAATCACCTGCCTCCAGTCTCAGCTAGGGACATGGTTTTTTAAACCAGGAAGCCCTGAGCTCCAGGCACACGGCAGCTGTGAAAGGCATCCCAAGGGGAGTACAAAAGTGCAACAACATGGCAGCTTTCACAGCTTTTTCCTTGGCACCATCCCTATACCTAGGCTGATTTATCTGCCTAGGGTTAGGGTTAGGGCTCAGCCAAGGGCTAGGATTTTTTTAAGCAGGAAGCCCTGAGTTCCAGGCTTACTGCATCTGCCAAAGGCATCCCAAAGGGAGCGCAGAAGTGCCACAACATGGCTGCTTTCACAGCTTTTTCCTTAGGAAGAACCCTAATACCCGGCTGATTTACCTTCCTAGGGTTACTGTTAGGCTTAGGCCTAGGACTTTTAAAACCAGGAAGCCCTGTGCTCCAGGCACACTGCAGCTGTTAAAGGCATCCCAAGGGGAGCGCAAAAGTGACACAACTTGGCTGCCTCCACTGCTATTTCCATGAGACCATCCCGAATCATAGGCTGATTTTCCTTCCTAGGCTTAAGGTTTGAGTTAGGCCTAGGGTTAGTGTTCTTTTAACCAGAAAGCCCTGAGTTCCAAGAACACAGCAGCTGCGAAGGACTACCCAAGAAGAGCGCAGAAGTGCCTCAACATGCCTGCCTCCACAGCTTTTTCCTTGGGGACGTCCTGAAACGAAGGCTGATTTAGAAGCCTCCAGTTTGGGCTAAAGTTGTGGTTTTTTACACCAGGAAGCCCTGTGCTCCAAGCACACTGCAGCTGTGAAAGGCATCCCAAGGGGAGCGCAAAAGTGCCACAACATGGCTGTCTCCACAGCTTTTCCCTTGGGATAATTCCTAAACCCAGGCTGATTTAAATGACCAGTGTTACAGTTCGGGTAAGGGTTACGCCTAGGTGTAGAGCTTTTTAAACCAGCAAGCTCTGAGCTCCAGGCACACGGCAGCTGCGAAAGGCATCCCAAGGGGAGCACAAAAGTGCCAGAAAATGGCTGCCTCCACACGTTTTCATTGGCACCATTGCTAAGCCTAGGCTGAATCACCTGCCTCCAGTCTCAGCTAGGGACATGGTTTTTTAAACCAGGAAGCCCTGAGCTCCAGGCACACGGCAGCTGTGAAAGGCATCCCAAGGGGAGTACAAAAGTGCAACAACATGGCAGCTTTCACAGCTTTTTCCTCAGCACCATCCCTATACCTAGGCTGATTTATCTGCCTAGGGTTAGGGTTAGGGCTCAGCCAAGGGCAAGGATTTTTTTAACCAGGAAGCCCTGAGTTCCAGGCTTACTGCATCTGCCAAAGGCATCCCAAAGGGAGCGCAGAAGTGCCACAACATGGCTGCTTTCACAGCTTTTTCCTTGGCACCATCCCTATACCTAGGCTGATTTATCTGCCTAGGGTTAGGGCTAGGGCTCAGCCAAGGGCTAGGATTTTTTTAACCAGGAAGCCCTGAGTTCCAGGCTTACTGCATCTGCCAAAGGCATCCCAAAGGGAGCGCAGAAGTGCCACAACATGGCTGCTTTCACAGCTTTTTCCTTAGGAAGAACCCTAATACCCGGCTGATTTACCTTCCTAGGGTTACTGTTAGGCTTAGGCCTAGGACTTTTAAAACCAGGAAGCCCTGTGCTCCAGGCACACTGCAGCTGTTAAAGGCATCCCAAGGGGAGCGCAAAAGTGACACAACTTGGCTGCCTCCACTGCTATTTCCATGACACCATCCCGAATCATAGGCTGATTTTCCTTCCTAGGCTTAAGGTTTGAGTTAGGCCTAGGGTTAGTGTTCTTTTAACCAGAAAGCCCTGAGTTCCAAGAACACAGCAGCTGCGAAGGACTACCCAAGAAGAGCGCAGAAGTGCCTCAACATGCCTGCCTCCACAGCTTTTTCCTTGGGGACGTCCCGAAACGAAGGCTGATTTCGAAGCCTCCAGTTTGGGCTAAAGTTGTGGTTTTTTACACCAGGAAGCCCTGTGCTCCAAGCTCACTGCAGCTGTGAAAGGCATCCCAAGGGGAGCGCAAAAGTGCCACAACATGGCTGTCTCCACAGCTTTTCCCTTGGGATAATTCCTAAACCCAGGCTGATTTAAATGACCAGTGTTACAGTTCGGGTAAGGGTTACGCCTAGGTGTAGAGCTTTTTAAACCAGCAAGCTCTGAGCTCCAGGCACACGGCAGCTGCGAAAGGCATCCCAAGGGGAGCACAAAAGTGCCAGAAAATGGCTGCCTCCACACGTTTTCATTGGCACCATTGCTAAGCCTAGGCTGAATCACCTGCCTCCAGTCTCAGCTAGGGACATGGTTTTTTAAACCAGGAAGCCCTGAGCTCCAGGCACTTGGCAGCTGTGAAAGGCATCCCAAGGGGAGTACAAAAGTGCAACAACATGGCAGCTTTCACAGCTTTTTCCTCGGCACCATCCCTATACCTAGGCTGATTTATCTGCCTAGGGTTAGGGTTAGGGCTCAGCCAAGGGCAAGGATTTTTTTAACCAGGAAGCCCTGAGTTCCAGGCTTACTGCATCTGCCAAAGGCATCCCAAAGGGAGCGCAGAAGTGCCACAACATGGCTGCTTTCACAGCTTTTTCCTTGGCACCATCCCTATACCTAGGCTGATTTATCTGCCTAGGGTTAGGGCTAGGGCTCAGCCAAGGGCTAGGATTTTTTTAACCAGGAAGCCCTGAGTTCCAGGCTTACTGCATCTGCCAAAGGCATCCCAAAGGGAGCGCAGAAGTGCCACAACATGGCTGCTTTCACAGCTTTTTCCTTAGGAAGAACCCTAATACCCGGCTGATTTACCTTCCTAGGGTTACTGTTAGGCTTAGGCCTAGGACTTTTAAAACCAGGAAGCCCTGTGCTCCAGGCACACTGCAGCTGTTAAAGGCATCCCAAGGGGAGCGCAAAAGTGACACAACTTGGCTGCCTCCACTGCTATTTCCATGAGACCATCCCGAATCATAGGCTGATTTTCCTTCCTAGGCTTAAGGTTTGAGTTAGGCCTAGGGTTAGTGTTCTTTTAACCAGAAAGCCCTGAGTTCCAAGAACACAGCAGCTGCGAAGGACTACCCAAGAAGAGCGCAGAAGTGCCTCAACATGCCTGCCTCCACAGCTTTTTCCTTGGGGACGTCCCGAAACGAAGGCTGATTTCGAAGCCTCCAGTTTGGGCTAAAGTTGTGGTTTTTTACACCAGGAAGCCCTGTGCTCCAAGCTCACTGCAGCTGTGAAAGGCATCCCAAGGGGAGCGCAAAAGTGCCACAACATGGCTGTCTCCACAGCTTTTCCCTTGGGATAATTCCTAAACCCAGGCTGATTTAAATGACCAGTGTTACAGTTAGGGTTAGGGTTACGCCTAGGTGTAGAGCTTTTTAAACCAGCAAGCTCTGAGCTCCAGGCACACGGCAGCTGCGAAAGGCATCCCAAGGGGAGCACAAAAGTGCCAGAAAATGGCTGCCTCCACACGTTTTCATTGGCACCATTGCTAAGCCTAGGCTGAATCACCTGCCTCCAGTCTCAGCTAGGGACATGGTTTTTTAAACCAGGAAGCCCTGAGCTCCAGGCACACGGCAGCTGTGAAAGGCATCCCAAGGGGAGTACAAAAGTGCAACAACATGGCAGCTTTCACAGCTTTTTCCTTGGCACCATCCCTATGCCTAGGCTGATTTATCTGCCTAGGGTTAGAGTTAGGGCTCAGCCAAGGGCAAGGATTTTTTTAACCAGGAAGCCCTGAGTTCCAGGCTTACTGCATCTGCCAAAGGCATCCCAAGGGGAGCGCAAAAGTGACACAACTTGGCTGCCTCCACTGCTATTTCCATGAGACCATCCCGAATCATAGGCTGATTTTCCTTCCTAGGCTTAAGGTTTGAGTTAGGCCTAGGGTTAGTGTTCTTTTAACCAGAAAGCCCTGAGTTCCAAGAACACAGCAGCTGCGAAGGACTACCCAAGAAGAGCGCAGAAGTGCCTCAACATGCCTGCCTCCACAGCTTTTCCTTGGGGACGTCCCGAAACGAAGGCTGATTTAGAAGCCTCCAGTTTGGGCTAAAGTTGTGGTTTTTTACACCAGGAAGCCCTGTGCTCCAAGCACACTGCAGCTGTGAAAGGCATCCCAAGGGGAGCGCAAAAGTGCCACAACATGGCTGTCTCCACAGCTTTTCCCTTGGGATAATTCCTAAACCCAGGCTGATTTAAATGACCAGTGTTACAGTTCGGGTTAGGGTTACGCCTAGGTGTAGAGCTTTTTAAACCAGCAAGCTCTGAGCTCCAGGCACACGGCAGCTGCGAAAGGCATCCCAAGGGGAGCACAAAAGTGCCAGAAAATGGCTGCCTCCACACGTTTTTATTGGCACCATTGCTAAGCCTAGGCTGAATCACCTGCCTCCAGTCTCAGCTAGGGACATGGTTTTTTAAACCAGGAAGCCCTGAGCTCCAGGCACACGGCAGCTGTGAAAGGCATCCCAAGGGGAGTACAAAAGTGCAACAACATGGCAGCTTTCACAGCTTTTTCCTTGGCACCATCCCTATACCTAGGCTGATTTATCTGCCTAGGGTTAGGGTTAGGGCTCAGCCAAGGGCAAGGATTTTTTTAACCAGGAAGCCCTGAGTTCCAGGCTTACTGCATCTGCCAAAGGCATCCCAAAGGGAGCGCAGAAGTGCCACAACATGGCTGCTTTCACAGCTTTTTCCTTAGGAAGAACCCTAATACCCGGCTGATTTACCTTCCTAGGGTTACTGTTAGGCTTAGGCCTAGGACTTTTAAAACCAGGAAGCCCTGTGCTCCAGGCACACTGCAGCTGTGAAAGGCATCCCAAGGGGAGCGCAAAAGTGACACAACTTGGCTGCCTCCACTGCTATTTCCATGAGACCATCACAAATCATAGGCTGATTTTCCTTCCTAGGCTTAAGGTTTGAGTTAGGCCTAGGGTTAGTGTTCTTTTAACCAGAAAGCCCTGAGTTCAAAGAACACAGCAGCTGCGAAGGACTACCCAAGAAGAGCGCAGAAGTGCCTCAACATGCCTGCCTCCACAGCTTTTTCCTTGGGGACGTCCCGAAACGAAGGCTGATTTAGAAGACTCCAGTTTGGGCTAAAGTTGTGGTTTTTTACACCAGGAAGCCCTGAGTTCCAGGCTTACTGCATCTGCCAAAGGCATCCCAAAGGGAGCGCAGAAGTGCCACAACATGGCTGCTTTCACAGCTTTTTCCTTAGGAAGAACCCTAGTACCCGGCTGATTTACCTTCCTAGGGTTACTGTTAGGCTTAGGCCTAGGACTTTTAAAACCAGGAAGCCCTGTGCTCCAGGCACACTGCAGCTGTTAAAGGCATCCCAAGGGGAGCGCAAAAGTGACACAACTTGGCTGCCTCCACTGCTATTTCCATGAGACCATCCCGAATCATAGGCTGATTTTCCTTCCTAGGCTTAAGGTTTGAGTTAGGCCTAGGGTTAGTGTTCTTTTAACCAGAAAGCCCTGAGTTCCAAGAACACAGCAGCTGCGAAGGACTACCCAAGAAGAGCGCAGAAGTGCCTCAACATGCCTGCCTCCACAGCTTTTTCCTTGGGGACGTCCCGAAACGAAGGCTGATTTAGAAGCCTCCAGTTTGGGCTAAAGTTGTGGTATTTTACACCAGGAAGCCCTGTGCTCCAAGCACACTGCAGCTGTGAAAGGCATCCCAAGGGGAGCGCAAAAGTGCCACAACATGGCTGTCTCCACAGCTTTTCCCTTGGGATAATTCCTAAACCCAGGCTGATTTAAATGACCAGTGTTACGGTTAGGGTTATGGTTACGACTAGGTGTAGAGCTTTTTAAATCAGCAAGCTCTGAGCTCCAGGCACACGGCAGCTGCGAAATGCATCCCAAGGGGAGCACAAAAGTGCCAGAAAATGGCTGCCTCCACACGTTTTCATTGGCACCATTGCTAAGCCTAGGCTGAATCACCTGCCTCCAGTCTCAGCTAGGGACATGGTTTTTTAAACCAGGAAGCCCTGAGCTCCAGGCACACGGCAGCTGTGAAAGGCATCCCAAGGGGAGTACAAAAGTGCAACAACATGGCAGCTTTCACAGCTTTTTCCTTGGCACCATCCCTATACCTAGGCTGATTTATCTGCCTAGGGTTAGGGTTAGGGCTCAGCCTAGGGCTAGGATTTTTTTAACCAGGAAGCCCTGAGTTCCAGGCTTACTGCATCTGCCAAAGGCATCCCAAAGGGAGCGCAGAAGTGCCACAACATGGCTGCTTTCACAGCTTTTTCCTTAGGAAGAACCCTAATACCCGGCTGATTTACCTTCCTAGGGTTACTGTTAGGCTTAGGCCTAGGACTTTTAAAACCAGGAAGCCCTGTGCTCCAGGCACACTGCAGCTGTTAAAGGCATCCCAAGGGGAGCGCAAAAGTGACACAACTTGGCTGCCTCCACTGCTATTTCCATGAGACCATCCCGAATCATAGGCTGATTTTCCTTCCTA
The DNA here is from genome assembly GCF_027579445.1 of Ammospiza nelsoni. Classification (NCBI taxonomy): domain Eukaryota; kingdom Metazoa; phylum Chordata; class Aves; order Passeriformes; family Passerellidae; genus Ammospiza; species Ammospiza nelsoni. The sequence continues at coordinate 182,532 of NW_026683190.1, read as the reverse complement.
GGCTTAAGGTTTGAGTTAGGCCTAGGGTTAGTGTTCTTTTAACCAGAAAGCCCTGCGTTCCAAGAACACAGCAGCTGCGAAGGACTACCCAAGAAGAGCGCAGAAGTGCCTCAACATGCCTGCCTCCACAGCTTTTTCCTTGGGGACGTCCCGAAACGAAGGCTGATTTAGAAGCCTCCAGTTTGGGCTAAAGTTGTGGTTTTTTAGACCAGGAAGCCCTGTGCTCCAAGCACACTGCAGCTGTGAAAGGCATCCCAAGGGGAGCGCAAAAGTGCCACAACATGGCTGTCTCCACAGCTTTTCCCTTGGGATAATTCCTAAACCCAGGCTGATTTAAATGACCAGTGTTACAGTTAGGGTTAGGGTTACGCCTAGGTGTAGAGCTTTTTAAACCAGCAAGCTCTGAGCTCCAGGCACACGGCAGCTGTGAAAGGCATCCCAAGGGGAGCACAAAAGTGCCAGAAAATGGCTGCCTCCACACGTTTTCATTGGCACCATTGCTAAGCCTAGGCTGAATCACCTGCCTCCAGTCTCAGCTAGGGACATGGTTTTTTAAACCAGGAAGCCCTGAGCTCCAGGCACACGGCAGCTGTGAAAGGCATCCCAAGGGGAGTACAAAAGTGCAACAACATGGCAGCTTTCACAGCTTTTTCCTTGGCACCATCCCTATACCTAGGCTGATTTATCTGCCTAGGGTTAGGGTTAGGGCTCAGCCTAGGGCTAGGATTATTTTAACCAGGAAGCCCTGAGTTCCAGGCTTACTGCATCTGCCAAAGGCATCCCAAAGGGAGCGCAGAAGGTCCACAACATGGCTGCTTTCACAGCTTTTTCCTTAGGAAGAACCCTAATACCCGGCTGACTTACCTTCCTAGGGTTACTGTTAGGCTTAGGCCTAGGACTTTTAAAACCAGGAAGCCCTGTGCTCCAGGCACACTGCAGCTGTTAAAGGCATCCCAAGGGGAGCGCAAAAGTGACACAACTTGGCTGCCTCCACTGCTATTTCCATGAGACCATCCCGAATCATAGGCTGATTTTCCTTCCTAGGCTTAAGGTTTGAGTTAGGCCTAGGGTTAGTGTTCTTTTAACCAGAAAGCCCTGAGTTCCAAGAACACAGCAGCTGCGAAGGACTACCCAAGAAGAGCGCAGAAGTGCCTCAACATGCCTGCCTCCACAGCTTTTTCCTTGGGGACGTCCCGAAACGAAGGCTGATTTAGAAGCCTCCAGTTTGGGCTAAAGTTGTGGTTTTTTACACCAGGAAGCCCTGTGCTCCAAGCACACTGCAGCTGTGAAAGGCATCCCAAGGGGAGCGCAAAAGTGCCACAACATGGCTGTCTCCACAGCTTTTCCCTTGGGATAATTCCTAAACCCAGGCTGATTTAAATGACCAGTGTTACGGTTAGGGTTAGGGTTACGCCTAGGTGTAGAGCTTTTTAAACCAGCAAGCTCTGAGCTCCAGGCACACGGCAGCTGCGAAATGCATCCCAAGGGGAGCACAAAAGTGCCAGAAAATGGCTGCCTCCACACGTTTTCATTGGCACCATTGCTAAGCCTAGGCTGAATCACCTGCCTCCAGTCTCAGCTAGGGACATGGTTTTTTAAACCAGGAAGCCCTGAGCTCCAGGCACACGGCAGCTGTGAAAGGCATCCCAAGGGGAGTACAAAAGTGCAACAACATGGCAGCTTTCACAGCTTTTTCCTTGGCACCATCCCTATACCTAGGCTGATTTATCTGCCTAGGGTTAGGGTTAGGGCTCAGCCTAGGGCTAGGATTTTTTTAACCAGGAAGCCCTGAGTTCCAGGCTTACTGCATCTGCCAAAGGCATCCCAAAGGGAGCGCAGAAGTGCCACAACATGGCTGCTTTCACAGCTTTTTCCTTAGGAAGAACCCTAATACCCGGCTGATTTACCTTCCTAGGGTTACTGTTAGGCTTAGGCCTAGGACTTTTAAAACCAGGAAGCCCTGTGCTCCAGGCACACTGCAGCTGTTAAAGGCATCCCAAGGGGAGCGCAAAAGTGACACAACTTGGCTGCCTCCACTGCTATTTCCATGAGACCATCCCAAATCATAGGCTGATTTTCCTTCCTAGGCTTAAGGTTTGAGTTAGGCCTAGGGTTAGTGTTCTTTTAACCAGAAAGCCCTGAGTTCCAAGAACACAGCAGCTGCGAAGGACTACCCAAGAAGAGCGCAGAAGTGCCTCAACATGCCTGCCTCCACAGCTTTTTCCTTGGGGACGTCCCGAAACGAAGGCTGATTTAGAAGCCTCCAGTTTGGGCTAAAGTTGTGGTTTTTTAAACCAGGAAGCCCTGTGCTCCAAGCACACTGCAGCTGTGAAAGGCATCCCAAGGGGAGCGCAAAAGTGCCACAACATGGCTGTCTCCACAGCTTTTCCCTTGGGATAATTCCTAAACCCAGGCTGATTTAAATGACCAGTGTTACGGTTAGGGTTAGGGTTACGCCTAGGTGTAGAGCTTTTTAAACCAGCAAGCTCTGAGCTCCAGGCACACGGCAGCTGCGAAAGGCATCCCAAGGGGAGCACAAAAGTGCCAGAAAATGGCTGCCTCCACACGTTTTCATTGGCACCATTGCTAAGCCTAGGCTGAATCACCTGCCTCCCGTCTCAGCTAGGGACATGGTTTTTTAAACCAGGAAGCCCTGAGCTCCAGGCACACGGCAGCTGTGAAAGGCATCCCAAGGGGAGTACAAAAGTGCAACAACATGGCAGCTTTCACAGCTTTTACCTTGGCACCATCCCTATACCTAGGCTGATTTATCTGCCTAGGGTTAGGGTTAGGGCTCAGCCTAGGGCTAGGATTTTTTTAACCAGGAAGCCCTGAGTTCCAGGCTTACTGCATCTGCCAAAGGCATCCCAAAGGGAGCGCAGAAGGTCCACAACATGGCTGCTTTCACAGCTTTTTCCTTAGGAAGAACCCTAATACCCGGCTGATTTACCTTCCTAGGGTTACTGTTAGGCTTAGGCCTAGGACTTTTAAAACCAGGAAGCCCTGTGCTCCAGGCACACTGCAGCTGTTAAAGGCATCCCAAGGGGAGCGCAAAAGTGACACAACTTGGCTGCCTCCACTGCTATTTCCATGAGACCATCCCGAATCATAGGCTGATTTTCCTTCCTAGGCTTAAGGTTTGAGTTAGGCCTAGGGTTAGTGTTCTTTTAACCAGAAAGCCCTGAGTTCCAAGAACACAGCAGCTGCGAAGGACTACCCAAGAAGAGCGCAGAAGTGCCTCAACATGCCTGCCTCCACAGCTTTTTCCTTGGGGACGTCCCGAAACGAAGGCTGATTTAGAAGCCTCCAGTTTGGGCTAAAGTTGTGGTTTTTTACACCAGGAAGCCCTGTGCTCCAAGCACACTGCAGCTGTGAAAGGCATCCCAAGGGGAGCGCAAAAGTGCCACAACATGGCTGTCTCCACAGCTTTTCCCTTGGGATAATTCCTAAACCCAGGCTGATTTAAATGACCAGTGTTACGGTTAGGGTTAGGGTTACGCCTAGGTGTAGAGCTTTTTAAACCAGCAAGCTCTGAGCTCCAGGCACACGGCAGCTGCGAAATGCATCCCAAGGGGAGCACAAAAGTGCCAGAAAATGGCTGCCTCCACACGTTTTCATTGGCACCATTGCTAAGCCTAGGCTGAATCACCTGCCTCCAGTCTCAGCTAGGGACATGGTTTTTTAAACCAGGAAGCCCTGAGCTCCAGGCACACGGCAGCTGTGAAAGGCATCCCAAGGGGAGTACAAAAGTGCAACAACATGGCAGCTTTAACAGCTTTTTCCTTGGCACCATCCCTATACCTAGGCTGATTTATCTGCCTAGGGTTAGGGTTAGGGCTCAGCCAAGGGCAAGGATTTTTTTAACCAGGAAGCCCTGAGTACCAGGCTTACTGCATCTGCCAAAGGCATCCCAAAGGGAGCGCAGAAGTGCCACAACATGGCTGCTTTCACAGCTTTTTCCTTAGGAAGAACCCTAATACCCGGCTGATTTACCTTCCTAGGGTTACTGTTAGGCTTAGGCCTAGGACTTTTAAAACCAGGAAGCCCTGTGCTCCAGGCACACTGCAGCTGTTAAAGGCATCCCAAGGGGAGCGCAAAAGTGCCACAACATGGCTGTCTCCACAGCTTTTCCCTTGGGATAATTCCTAAACCCAGGCTGATTTAAATGACCAGTGTTACGGTTAGGGTTAGGGTTACGCCTAGGTGTAGAGCTTTTTAAACCAGCAAGCTCTGAGCTCCAGGCACACGGCAGCTGCGAAAGGCATCCCAAGGGGAGCACAAAAGTGCCAGAAAATGGCTGCCTCCACACGTTTTCATTGGCACCATTGCTAAGCCTAGGCTGAATCACCTGCCTCCAGTCTCAGCTAGGGACATGGTTTTTTAAACCAGGAAGCCCTGAGCTCCAGGCACACGGCAGCTGTGAAAGGCATCCCAAGGGGAGTACAAAAGTGCAACAACATGGCAGCTTTCACAGCTTTTTCCTTGGCACCATCCCTATACCTAGGCTGATTTATCTGCCTAGGGTTAGGGTTAGGGCTCAGCCTAGGGCAAGGATTTTTTTAAGCAGGAAGCCCTGAGTTCCAGGCTTACTGCATCTGCCAAAGGCATCCCAAAGGGAGCGCAGAAGGTCCACAACATGGCTGCTTTCACAGCTTTTTCCTTAGGAAGAACCCTAATACCCGGCTGACTTACCTTCCTAGGGTTACTGTTAGGCTTAGGCCTAGGACTTTTAAAACCAGGAAGCCCTGTGCTCCAGGCACACTGCAGCTGTTAAAGGCATCCCAAGGGGAGCGCAAAAGTGACACAACTTGGCTGCCTCCACTGCTATTTCCATGAGACCATCCCGAATCATAGGCTGATTTTCCTTCCTAGGCTTAAGGTTTGAGTTAGGCCTAGGGTTAGTGTTCTTTTAACCAGAAAGCCCTGAGTTCCAAGAACACAGCAGCTGCGAAGGACTACCCAAGAAGAGCGCAGAAGTGCCTCAACATGCCTGCCTCCACAGCTTTTTCCTTGGGGACGTCCCGAAACGAAGGCTGATTTAGAAGCCTCCAGTTTGGGCTAAAGTTGTGGTTTTTTACACCAGGAAGCCCTGTGCTCCAAGCACACTGCAGCTGTGAAAGGCATCCCAAGGGGAGCGCAAAAGTGCCACAACATGGCTGTCTCCACAGCTTTTCCCTTGGGATAATTCCTAAACCCAGGCTGATTTAAATGACCAGTGTTACGGTTAGGGTTAGGGTTACGCCTAGGTGTAGAGCTTTTTAAACCAGCAAGCTCTGAGCTCCAGGCACACGGCAGCTGCGAAATGCATCCCAAGGGGAGCACAAAAGTGCCAGAAAATGGCTGCCTCCACACGTTTTCATTGGCACCATTGCTAAGCCTAGGCTGAATCACCTGCCTCCAGTCTCAGCTAGGGACATGGTTTTTTAAACCAGGAAGCCCTGAGCTCCAGGCACACGGCAGCTGTGAAAGGCATCCCAAGGGGAGTACAAAAGTGCAACAACATGGCAGCTTTCACAGCTTTTTCCTTGGCACCATCCCTATACCTAGGCTGATTTATCTGCCTAGGGTTAGGGTTAGGGCTCAGCCTAGGGCTAGGATTTTTTTAACCAGGAAGCCCTGAGTTCCAGGCTTACTGCATCTGCCAAAGGCATCCCAAAGGGAGCGCAGAAGTGCCACAACATGGCTGCTTTCACAGCTTTTTCCTTAGGAAGAACCCTAATACCCGGCTGATTTACCTTCCTAGGGTTACTGTTAGGCTTAGGCCTAGGACTTTTAAAACCAGGAAGCCCTGTGCTCCAGGCACACTGCAGCTGTTAAAGGCATCCCAAGGGGAGCGCAAAAGTGACACAACTTGGCTGCCTCCACTGCTATTTCCATGAGACCATCCCAAATCATAGGCTGATTTTCCTTCCTAGGCTTAAGGTTTGAGTTAGGCCTAGGGTTAGTGTTCTTTTAACCAGAAAGCCCTGAGTTCCAAGAACACAGCAGCTGCGAAGGACTACCCAAGAAGAGCGCAGAAGTGCCTCAACATGCCTGCCTCCACAGCTTTTTCCTTGGGGACGTCCCGAAACGAAGGCTGATTTAGAAGCCTCCAGTTTGGGCTAAAGTTGTGGTTTTTTAAACCAGGAAGCCCTGTGCTCCAAGCACACTGCAGCTGTGAAAGGCATCCCAAGGGGAGCGCAAAAGTGCCACAACATGGCTGTCTCCACAGCTTTTCCCTTGGGATAATTCCTAAACCCAGGCTGATTTAAATGACCAGTGTTACGGTTAGGGTTAGGGTTACGCCTAGGTGTAGAGCTTTTTAAACCAGCAAGCTCTGAGCTCCAGGCACACGGCAGCTGCGAAAGGCATCCCAAGGGGAGCACAAAAGTGCCAGAAAATGGCTGCCTCCACACGTTTTCATTGGCACCATTGCTAAGCCTAGGCTGAATCACCTGCCTCCCGTCTCAGCTAGGGACATGGTTTTTTAAACCAGGAAGCCCTGAGCTCCAGGCACACGGCAGCTGTGAAAGGCATCCCAAGGGGAGTACAAAAGTGCAACAACATGGCAGCTTTCACAGCTTTTTCCTTGGCACCATCCCTATACCTAGGCTGATTTATCTGCCTAGGGTTAGGGTTAGGGCTCAGCCTAGGGCTAGGATTTTTTTAACCAGGAAGCCCTGAGTTCCAGGCTTACTGCATCTGCCAAAGGCATCCCAAAGGGAGCGCAGAAGGTCCACAACATGGCTGCTTTCACAGCTTTTTCCTTAGGAAGAACCCTAATACCCGGCTGATTTACCTTCCTAGGGTTACTGTTAGGCTTAGGCCTAGGACTTTTAAAACCAGGAAGCCCTGTGCTCCAGGCACACTGCAGCTGTTAAAGGCATCCCAAGGGGAGCGCAAAAGTGCCACAACATGGCTGTCTCCACAGCTTTTCCCTTGGGATAATTCCTAAACCCAGGCTGATTTAAATGACCAGTGTTACGGTTAGGGTTAGGGTTACGCCTAGGTGTAGAGCTTTTTAAACCAGCAAGCTCTGAGCTCCAGGCACACGGCAGCTGCGAAAGGCATCCCAAGGGGAGCACAAAAGTGCCAGAAAATGGCTGCCTCCACACGTTTTCATTGGCACCATTGCTAAGCCTAGGCTGAATCACCTGCCTCCAGTCTCAGCTAGGGACATGGTTTTTTAAACCAGGAAGCCCTGAGCTCCAGGCACACGGCAGCTGTGAAAGGCATCCCAAGGGGAGTACAAAAGTGCAACAACATGGCAGCTTTCACAGCTTTTTCCTTGGCACCATCCCTATACCTAGGCTGATTTATCTGCCTAGGGTTAGGGTTAGGGCTCAGCCTAGGGCAAGGATTTTTTTAAGCAGGAAGCCCTGAGTTCCAGGCTTACTGCATCTGCCAAAGGCATCCCAAAGGGAGCGCAGAAGGTCCACAACATGGCTGCTTTCACAGCTTTTTCCTTAGGAAGAACCCTAATACCCGGCTGACTTACCTTCCTAGGGTTACTGTTAGGCTTAGGCCTAGGACTTTTAAAACCAGGAAGCCCTGTGCTCCAGGCACACTGCAGCTGTTAAAGGCATCCCAAGGGGAGCGCAAAAGTGACACAACTTGGCTGCCTCCACTGCTATTTCCATGAGACCATCCCGAATCATAGGCTGATTTTCCTTCCTAGGCTTAAGGTTTGAGTTAGGCCTAGGGTTAGTGTTCTTTTAACCAGAAAGCCCTGAGTTCCAAGAACACAGCAGCTGCGAAGGACTACCCAAGAAGAGCGCAGAAGTGCCTCAACATGCCTGCCTCCACAGCTTTTTCCTTGGGGACGTCCCGAAACGAAGGCTGATTTAGAAGCCTCCAGTTTGGGCTAAAGTTGTGGTTTTTTACACCAGGAAGCCCTGTGCTCCAAGCACACTGCAGCTGTGAAAGGCATCCCAAGGGGAGCGCAAAAGTGCCACAACATGGCTGTCTCCACAGCTTTTCCCTTGGGATAATTCCTAAACCCAGGCTGATTTAAATGACCAGTGTTACAGTTAGGGTTAGGGTTACGCCTAGGTGTAGAGCTTTTTAAACCAGCAAGCTCTGAGCTCCAGGCACACGGCAGCTGCGAAATGCATCCCAAGGGGAGCACAAAAGTGCCAGAAAATGGCTGCCTCCACACGTTTTCATTGGCACCATTGCTAAGCCTAGGCTGAATCACCTGCCTCCAGTCTCAGCTAGGGACATGGTTTTTTAAACCAGGAAGCCCTGAGCTCCAGGCACACGGCAGCTGTGAAAGGCATCCCAAGGGGAGTACAAAAGTGCAACAACATGGCAGCTTTCACAGCTTTTTCCTTGGCACCATCCCTATACCTAGGCTGATTTATCTGCCTAGGGTTAGGGTTAGGGCTCAGCCTAGGGCTAGGATTTTTTTAACCAGGAAGCCCTGAGTTCCAGGCTTACTGCATCTGCCAAAGGCATCCCAAAGGGAGCGCAGAAGTGCCACAACATGGCTGCTTTCACAGCTTTTTCCTTAGGAAGAACCCTAATACCCGGCTGATTTACCTTCCTAGGGTTACTGTTAGGCTTAGGCCTAGGACTTTTAAAACCAGGAAGCCCTGTGCTCCAGGCACACTGCAGCTGTTAAAGGCATCCCAAGGGGAGCGCAAAAGTGACACAACTTGGCTGCCTCCACTGCTATTTCCATGAGACCATCCCAAATCATAGGCTGATTTTCCTTCCTAGGCTTAAGGTTTGAGTTAGGCCTAGGGTTAGTGTTCTTTTAACCAGAAAGCCCTGAGTTCCAAGAACACAGCAGCTGCGAAGGACTACCCAAGAAGAGCGCAGAAGTGCCTCAACATGCCTGCCTCCACAGCTTTTTCCTTGGGGACGTCCCGAAACGAAGGCTGATTTAGAAGCCTCCAGTTTGGGCTAAAGTTGTGGTTTTTTAAACCAGGAAGCCCTGTGCTCCAAGCACACTGCAGCTGTGAAAGGCATCCCAAGGGGAGCGCAAAAGTGCCACAACATGGCTGTCTCCACAGCTTTTCCCTTGGGATAATTCCTAAACCCAGGCTGATTTAAATGACCAGTGTTACGGTTAGGGTTAGGGTTACGCCTAGGTGTAGAGCTTTTTAAACCAGCAAGCTCTGAGCTCCAGGCACACGGCAGCTGCGAAAGGCATCCCAAGGGGAGCACAAAAGTGCCAGAAAATGGCTGCCTCCACACGTTTTCATTGGCACCATTGCTAAGCCTAGGCTGAATCACCTGCCTCCCGTCTCAGCTAGGGACATGGTTTTTTAAACCAGGAAGCCCTGAGCTCCAGGCACACGGCAGCTGTGAAAGGCATCCCAAGGGGAGTACAAAAGTGCAACAACATGGCAGCTTTCACAGCTTTTTCCTTGGCACCATCCCTATACCTAGGCTGATTTATCTGCCTAGGGTTAGGGTTAGGGCTCAGCCTAGGGCTAGGATTTTTTTAACCAGGAAGCCCTGAGTTCCAGGCTTACTGCATCTGCCAAAGGCATCCCAAAGGGAGCGCAGAAGGTCCACAACATGGCTGCTTTCACAGCTTTTTCCTTAGGAAGAACCCTAATACCCGGCTGATTTACCTTCCTAGGGTTACTGTTAGGCTTAGGCCTAGGACTTTTAAAACCAGGAAGCCCTGTGCTCCAGGCACACTGCAGCTGTTAAAGGCATCCCAAGGGGAGCGCAAAAGTGACACAACTTGGCTGCCTCCACTGCTATTTCCATGAGACCATCCCGAATCATAGGCTGATTTTCCTTCCTAGGCTTAAGGTTTGAGTTAGGCCTAGGGTTAGTGTTCTTTTAACCAGAAAGCCCTGAGTTCCAAGAACACAGCAGCTGCGAAGGACTACCCAAGAAGAGCGCAGAAGTGCCTCAACATGCCTGCCTCCACAGCTTTTTCCTTGGGGACGTCCCGAAACGAAGGCTGATTTAGAAGCCTCCAGTTTGGGCTAAAGTTGTGGTTTTTTACACCAGGAAGCCCTGTGCTCCAAGCACACTGCAGCTGTGAAAGGCATCCCAAGGGGAGCGCAAAAGTGCCACAACATGGCTGTCTCCACAGCTTTTCCCTTGGGATAATTCCTAAACCCAGGCTGATTTAAATGACCAGTGTTACGGTTAGGGTTAGGGTTACGCCTAGGTGTAGAGCTTTTTAAACCAGCAAGCTCTGAGCTCCAGGCACACGGCAGCTGCGAAATGCATCCCAAGGGGAGCACAAAAGTGCCAGAAAATGGCTGCCTCCACACGTTTTCATTGGCACCATTGCTAAGCCTAGGCTGAATCACCTGCCTCCAGTCTCAGCTAGGGACATGGTTTTTTAAACCAGGAAGACCTGAGCTCCAGGCACACGGCAGCTGTGAAAGGCATCCCAAGGGGAGTACAAAAGTGCAACAACATGGCAGCTTTCACAGCTTTTTCCTTGGCACCATCCCTATACCTAGGCTGATTTATCTGCCTAGGGTTAGGGTTAGGGCTCAGCCTAGGGCTAGGATTTTTTTAACCAGGAAGCCCTGAGTTCCAGGCTTACTGCATCTGCCAAAGGCATCCCAAAGGGAGCGCAGAAGTGCCACAACATGGCTGCTTTCACAGCTTTTTCCTTAGGAAGAACCCTAATACCCGGCTGATTTACCTTCCTAGGGTTACTGTTAGGCTTAGGCCTAGGACTTTTAAAACCAGGAAGCCCTGTGCTCCAGGCACACTGCAGCTGTTAAAGGCATCCCAAGGGGAGCGCAAAAGTGACACAACTTGGCTGCCTCCACTGCTATTTCCATGAGACCATCCCGAATCATAGGCTGATTTTCCTTCCTAGGCTTAAGGTTTGAGTTAGGCCTAGGGTTAGTGTTCTTTTAACCAGAAAGCCCTGAGTTCCAAGAACACAGCAGCTGCGAAGGACTACCCAAGAAGAGCGCAGAAGTGCCTCAACATGCCTGCCTCCACAGCTTTTTCCTTGGGGACGTCCCGAAACGAAGGCTGATTTAGAAGCCTCCAGTTTGGGCTAAAGTTGTGGTTTTTTAAACCAGGAAGCCCTGTGCTCCAAGCACACTGCAGCTGTGAAAGGCATCCCAAGGGGAGCGCAAAATTGCCACAACATGGCTGTCTCCACAGCTTTTCCCTTGGGATAATTCCTAAACCCAGGCTGATTTAAATGACCAGTGTTACGGTTAGGGTTAGGGTTACGCCTAGGTGTAGAGCTTTTTAAACCAGCAAGCTCTGAGCTCCAGGCACACGGCAGCTGCGAAAGGCATCCCAAGGGGAGCACAAAAGTGCCAGAAAATGGCTGCCTCCACACGTTTTCATTGGCACCATTGCTAAGCCTAGGCTGAATCACCTGCCTCCCGTCTCAGCTAGGGACATGGTTTTTTAAACCAGGAAGCCCTGAGCTCCAGGCACACGGCAGCTGTGAAAGGCATCCCAAGGGGAGTACAAAAGTGCAACAACATGGCAGCTTTCACAGCTTTTTCCTTGGCACCATCCCTATACCTAGGCTGATTTATCTGCCTAGGGTTAGGGTTAGGGCTCAGCCAAGGGCAAGGATTTTTTTAAGCAGGAAGCCCTGAGTTCCAGGCTTACTGCATCTGCCAAAGGCATCCCAAAGGGAGCGCAGAAGTGCCACAACATGGCTGCTTTCACAGCTTTTTCCTTAGGAAGAACCCTAATACCCGGCTGATTTACCTTCCTAGGGTTACTGTTAGGCCTAGGCCTAGGACTTTTAAAACCAGGAAGCCCTGTGCTCCAGGCACACTGCAGCTGTTAAAGGCATCCCAAGGGGAGCGCAAAAGTGACACAACTTGGCTGCCTCCACTGCTATTTCCATGAGACCATCCCGAATCATAGGCTGATTTTCCTTCCTAGGCTTAAGGTTTGAGTTAGGCCTAGGGTTAGTGTTCTTTTAACCAGAAAGCCCTGAGTTCCAAGAACACAGCAGCTGCGAAGGACTACCCAAGAAGAGCGCAGAAGTGCCTCAACATGCCTGCCTCCACAGCTTTTTCCTTGGGGACGTCCCGAAACGAAGGCTGATTTAGAAGCCTCCAGTTTGGGCTAAAGTTGTGGTTTTTTACACCAGGAAGCCCTGTGCTCCAAGCACACGGCAGCTGTGAAAGGCATCCCAAGGGGAGCGCAAAAGTGCCACAACATGGCTGTCTCCACAGCTTTTCCCTTGGGATAATTCCTAAACCCAGGCTGATTTAAATGACCAGTGTTACGGTTAGGGTTAGGGTTACGCCTAGGTGTAGAGCTTTTTAAACCAGCAAGCTCTGAGCTCCAGGCACACGGCAGCTGCGAAAGGCATCCCAAGGGGAGCACAAAAGTGCCAGAAAATGGCTGCCTCCACACGTTTTCATTGGCACCATTGCTAAGCCTAGGCTGAATCACCTGCCTCCAGTCTCAGCTAGGGACATGGTTTTTTAAACCAGGAAGCCCTGAGCTCCAGGCACACGGCAGCTGTGAAAGGCATCCCAAGGGGAGTACAAAAGTGCAACAACATGGCAGCTTTCACAGCTTTTTCCTTGGCACCATCCCTATACCTAGGCTGATTTATCTGCCTAGGGTTAGGGTTAGGGCTCAGCCTAGGGCTAGGATTTTTTTAACCAGGAAGCCCTGAGTTCCAGGCTTACTGCATCTGCCAAAGGCATCCCAAAGGGAGCGCAGAAGTGCCACAACATGGCTGCTTTCACAGCTTTTTCCTTAGGAAGAACCCTAATACCCGGCTGATTTACCTTCCTAGGGTTACTGTTAGGCTTAGGCCTAGGACTTTTAAAACCAGGAAGCGCTGTGCTCCAGGCACACTGCAGCTGTTAAAGGCATCCCAAGGGGAGCGCAAAAGTGACACAACTTGGCTGCCTCCACTGCTATTTCCATGAGACCATCCCGAATCATAGGCTGATTTTCCTTCCTAGGCTTAAGGTTTGAGTTAGGCCTAGGGTTAGTGTTCTTTTAACCAGAAAGCCCTGAGTTCCAAGAACACAGCAGCTGCGAAGGACTACCCAAGAAGAGCGCAGAAGTGCCTCAACATGCCTGCCTCCACAGCTTTTTCCTTGGGGACGTCCCGAAACGAAGGCTGATTTCGAAGCCTCCAGTTTGTGCTAAAGTTGTGGTTTTTTAAACCAGGAAGCCCTGTGCTCCAAGCACACTGCAGCTGTGAAAGGCATCCCAAGGGGAGCGCAAAAGTGCCACAACATGGCTGTCTCCACAGCTTTTCCCTTGGGATAATTCCTAAACCCAGGCTGATTTAAATGACCAGTGTTACGGTTAGGGTTAGGGTTACGCCTAGGTGTAGAGCTTTTTAAACCAGCAAGCTCTGAGCTCCAGGCACACGGCAGCTGCGAAAGGCATCCCAAGGGGAGCACAAAAGTGCCAGAAAATGGCTGCCTCCACACGTTTTCATTGGCACCATTGCTAAGCCTAGGCTGAATCACCTGCCTCCCGTCTAAGCTAGGGACATGGTTTTTTAAACCAGGAAGCCCTGAGCTCCAGGCACACGGCAGCTGTGAAAGGCATCCCAAGGGGAGTACAAAAGTGCAACAACATGGCAGCTTTCACAGCTTTTTCCTTGGCACCATCCCTATACCTAGGCTGATTTATCTGCCTAGGGTTAGGGTTAGGGCTCAGCCAAGGGCAAGGATTTTTTTAAGCAGGAAGCCCTGAGTTCCAGGCTTACTGCATCTGCCAAAGGCATCCCAAAGGGAGCGCAGAAGTGCCACAACATGGCTGCTTTCACAGCTTTTTCCTTAGGAAGAACCCTAATACCCGGCTGATTTACCTTCCTAGGGTTACTGTTAGGCCTAGGCCTAGGACTTTTAAAACCAGGAAGCCCTGTGCTCCAGGCACACTGCAGCTGTTAAAGGCATCCCAAGGGGAGCGCAAAAGTGACACAACTTGGCTGCCTCCACTGCTATTTCCATGAGACCATCCCGAATCATAGGCTGATTTTCCTTCCTAGGCTTAAGGTTTGAGTTAGGCCTAGGGTTAGTGTTCTTTTAACCAGAAAGCCCTGAGTTCCAAGAACACAGCAGCTGCGAAGGACTACCCAAGAAGAGCGCAGAAGTGCCTCAACATGCCTGCCTCCACAGCTTTTTCCTTGGGGACGTCCCGAAACGAAGGCTGATTTAGAAGCCTCCAGTTTGGGCTAAAGTTGTGGTTTTTTAAACCAGGAAGCCCTGTGCTCCAAGCACACGGCAGCTGTGAAAGGCATCCCAAGGGGAGCGCAAAAGTGCCACAACATGGCTGTCTCCACAGCTTTTCCCTTGGGATAATTCCTAAACCCAGGCTGATTTAAATGACCAGTGTTACGGTTAGGGTTAGGGTTACGCCTAGGTGTAGAGCTTTTTAAACCAGCAAGCTCTGAGCTCCAGGCACACGGCAGCTGCGAAAGGCATCCCAAGGGGAGCACAAAAGTGCCAGAAAATGGCTGCCTCCACACGTTTTCATTGGCACCATTGCTAAGCCTAGGCTGAATCACCTGCCTCCACTCTCAGCTAGGGACATGGTTTTTTAAACCAGGAAGCCCTGAGCTCCAGGCACACGGCAGCTGTGAAAGGCATCCCAAGGGGAGTACAAAAGTGCAACAACATGGCAGCTTTCACAGCTTTTTCCTTGGCACCATCCCTATACCTAGGCTGATTTATCTGCCTAGGGTTAGGGTTAGGGCTCAGCCAAGGGCAAGGATTTTTTTAACCAGGAAGCCCTGAGTTCCAGGCTTACTGCATCTGCCAAAGGCATCCCAAAGGGAGCGCAGAAGTGCCACAACATGGCTGCTTTCACAGCTTTTTCCTTAGGAAGAACCCTAATACCCGGCTGATTTACCTTCCTAGGGTTACTGTTAGGCTTAGGCCTAGGACTTTTAAAACCAGGAAGCCCTGTGCTCCAGGCACACTGCAGCTGTTAAAGGCATCCCAAGGGGAGCGCAAAAGTGACACAACTTGGCTGCCTCCACTGCTATTTCCATGAGACCATCCCGAATCATAGGCTGATTTTCCTTCCTAGGCTTAAGGTTTGAGTTAGGCCTAGGGTTAGTGTTCTTTTAACCAGAAAGCCCTGAGTTCCAAGAACACAGCAGCTGCGAAGGACTACCCAAGAAGAGCGCAGAAGTGCCTCAACATGCCTGCCTCCACAGCTTTTTCCTTGGGGACGTCCCGAAACGAAGGCTGATTTAGAAGCCTCCAGTTTGGGCTAAAGTTGTGGTTTTTTAAACCAGGAAGCCCTGTGCTCCAAGCACACTGCAGCTGTGAAAGGCATCCCAAGGGGAGCGCAAAAGTGCCACAACATGGCTGTCTCCACAGCTTTTCCCTTGGGATAATTCCTAAACCCAGGCTGATTTAAATGACCAGTGTTACGGTTAGGGTTAGGGTTACGCCTAGGTGTAGAGCTTTTTAAACCAGCAAGCTCTGAGCTACAGGCACACTGCAGCTGTTAAAGGCATCCCAAGGGGAGCGCAAAAGTGACACAACTTGGCTGCCTCCACTGCTATTTCCATGAGACCATCCCGAATCATAGGCTGATTTTCCTTCCTAGGCTTAAGGTTTGAGTTAGGCCTAGGGTTAGTGTTCTTTTAACCAGAAAGCCCTGAGTTCCAAGAACACAGCAGCTGCGAAGGACTACCCAAGAAGAGCGCAGAAGTGCCTCAACATGCCTGCCTCCACAGCTTTTTCCTTGGGGACGTCCCGAAACGAAGGCTGATTTAGAAGCCTCCAGTTTGGGCTAAAGTTGTGGTTTTTTAAACCAGGAAGCCCTGTGCTCCAAGCACACGGCAGCTGTGAAAGGCATCCCAAGGGGAGCGCAAAAGTGCCACAACATGGCTGTCTCCACAGCTTTTCCCTTGGGATAATTCCTAAACCCAGGCTGATTTAAATGACCAGTGTTACGGTTAGGGTTAGGGTTACGCCTAGGTGTAGAGCTTTTTAAACCAGCAAGCTCTGAGCTCCAGGCACACGGCAGCTGCGAAAGGCATCCCAAGGGGAGCACAAAAGTGCCAGAAAATGGCTGCCTCCACACGTTTTCATTGGCACCATTGCTAAGCCTAGGCTGAATCACCTGCCTCCAGTCTCAGCTAGGGACATGGTTTTTTAAACCAGGAAGCCCTGAGCTCCAGGCACACGGCAGCTGTGAAAGGCATCCCAAGGGGAGTACAAAAGTGCAACAACATGGCAGCTTTCACAGCTTTTTCCTTGGCACCATCCCTATACCTAGGCTGATTTATCTGCCTAGGGTTAGGGTTAGGGCTCAGCCAAGGGCAAGGATTTTTTTAACCAGGAAGCCCTGAGTTCCAGGCTTACTGCATCTGCCAAAGGCATCCCAAAGGGAGCGCAGAAGTGCCACAACATGGCTGCTTTCACAGCTTTTTCCTTAGGAAGAGCCCTAATACCCGGCTGATTTACCTTCCTAGGGTTACTGTTAGGCTTAGGCCTAGGACTTTTAAAACCAGGAAGCCCTGTGCTCCAGGCACACTGCAGCTGTTAAAGGCATCCCAAGGGGAGCGCAAAAGTGACACAACTTGGCTGCCTCCACTGCTATTTCCATGAGACCATCCCGAATCATAGGCTGATTTTCCTTCCTAGGCTTAAGGTTTGAGTTAGGCCTAGGGTTAGTGTTCTTTTAACCAGAAAGCCCTGAGTTCCAAGAACACAGCAGCTGCGAAGGACTACCCAAGAAGAGCGCAGAAGTGCCTCAACATGCCTGCCTCCACAGCTTTTTCCTTGGGGACGTCCCGAAACGAAGGCTGATTTAGAAGCCTCCAGTTTGGGCTAAAGTTGTGGTTTTTTAAACCAGGAAGCCCTGTGCTCCAAGCACACTGCAGCTGTGAAAGGCATCCCAAGGGGAGCGCAAAAGTGCCACAACATGGCTGTCTCCACAGCTTTTCCCTTGGGATAATTCCTAAACCCAGGCTGATTTAAATGACCAGTGTTACGGTTAGGGTTAGGGTTACGCCTAGGTGTAGAGCTTTTTAAACCAGCAAGCTCTGAGCTCCAGGCACACGGCAGCTGCGAAAGGCATCCCAAGGGGAGCACAAAAATGCCAGAAAATGGCTGCCTCCACACGTTTTCATTGGCACCATTGCTAAGCCTAGGCTGAATCACCTGCCTCCCGTCTCAGCTAGGGACATTGTTTTTTAAACCAGGAAGCCCTGAGCTCCAGGCACACGGCAGCTGTGAAAGGCATCCCAAGGGGAGTACAAAAGTGCAACAACATGGCAGCTTTCACAGCTTTTTCCTTGGCACCATCCCTATACCTAGGCTGATTTATCTGCCTAGGGTTAGGGTTAGGGCTCAGCCAAGGGCAAGGATTTTTTTAACCAGGAAGCCCTGAGTTCCAGGCTTACTGCATCTGCCAAAGGCATCCCAAAGGGAGCGCAGAAGTGCCACAACATGGCTGCTTTCACAGCTTTTTCCTTAGGAAGAACCCTAATACCCGGCTGATTTACCTTCCTAGGGTTACTGTTAGGCTTAGGCCTAGGACTTTTAAAACCAGGAAGCCCTGTGCTCCAGGCACACTGCAGCTGTTAAAGGCATCCCAAGGGGAGCGCAAAAGTGACACAACTTGGCTGCCTCCACTGCTATTTCCATGAGACCATCCCGAATCATAGGCTGATTTTCCTTCCTAGGCTTAAGGTTTGAGTTAGGCCTAGGGTTAGTGTTCTTTTAACCAGAAAGCCCTGAGTTCCAAGAACACAGCAGCTGCGAAGGACTACCCAAGAAGAGCGCAGAAGTGCCTCAACATGCCTGCCTCCACAGCTTTTTCCTTGGGGACGTCCCGAAACGAAGGCTGATTTAGAAGCCTCCAGTTTGGGCTAAAGTTGTGGTTTTTTAAACCAGGAAGCCCTGTGCTCCAAGCACACTGCAGCTGTGAAAGGCATCCCAAGGGGAGCGCAAAAGTGCCACAACATGGCTGTCTCCACAGCTTTTCCCTTGGGATAATTCCTAAACCCAGGCTGATTTAAATGACCAGTGTTACGGTTAGGGTTAGGGTTACGCCTAGGTGTAGAGCTTTTTAAACCAGCAAGCTCTGAGCTCCAGGCACACGGCAGCTGCGAAAGGCATCCCAAGGGGAGCACAAAAGTGCCAGAAAATGGCTGCCTCCACACGTTTTCATTGGCACCATTGCTAAGCCTAGGCTGAATCACCTGCCTCCCGTCTCAGCTAGGGACATTGTTTTTTAAACCAGGAAGCCCTGAGCTCCAGGCACACGGCAGCTGTGAAAGGCATCCCAAGGGGAGTACAAAAGTGCAACAACATGGCAGCTTTCACAGCTTTTTCCTTGGCACCATCCCTATACCTAGGCTGATTTATCTGCCTAGGGTTAGGGTTAGGGCTCAGCCAAGGGCAAGGATTTTTTTAACCAGGAAGCCCTGAGTTCCAGGCTTACTGCATCTGCCAAAGGCATCCCAAAGGGAGCGCAGAAGTGCCACAACATGGCTGCTTTCACAGCTTTTTCCTTAGGAAGAACCCTAATACCCGGCTGATTTACCTTCCTAGGGTTACTGTTAGGCTTAGGCCTAGGACTTTTAAAACCAGGAAGCCCTGTGCTCCAGGCACACTGCAGCTGTTAAAGGCATCCCAAGGGGAGCGCAAAAGTGACACAACTTGGCTGCCTCCACTGCTATTTCCATGAGACCATCCCGAATCATAGGCTGATTTTCCTTCCTAGGCTTAAGGTTTGAGTTAGGCCTAGGGTTAGTGTTCTTTTAACCAGAAAGCCCTGAGTTCCAAGAACACAGCAGCTGCGAAGGACTACCCAAGAAGAGCGCAGAAGTGCCTCAACATGCCTGCCTCCACAGCTTTTTCCTTGGGGACGTCCCGAAACGAAGGCTGATTTAGAAGCCTCCAGTTTGGGCTAAAGTTGTGGTTTTTTAAACCAGGAAGCCCTGTGCTCCAAGCACACTGCAGCTGTGAAAGGCATCCCAAGGGGAGCGCAAAAGTGCCACAACATGGCTGTCTCCACAGCTTTTCCCTTGGGATAATTCCTAAACCCAGGCTGATTTAAATGACCAGTGTTACGGTTAGGGTTAGGGTTACGCCTAGGTGTAGAGCTTTTTAAACCAGCAAGCTCTGAGCTCCAGGCACACGGCAGCTGCGAAAGGCATCCCAAGGGGAGCACAAAAGTGCCAGAAAATGGCTGCCTCCACACGTTTTCATTGGCACCATTGCTAAGCCTAGGCTGAATCACCTGCCTCCCGTCTCAGCTAGGGACATTGTTTTTTAAACCAGGAAGCCCTGAGCTCCAGGCACACGGCAGCTGTGAAAGGCATCCCAAGGGGAGTACAAAAGTGCAACAACATGGCAGCTTTCACAGCTTTTTCCTTGGCACCATCCCTATACCTAGGCTGATTTATCTGCCTAGGGTTAGGGTTAGGGCTCAGCCAAGGGCAAGGATTTTTTTAACCAGGAAGCCCTGAGTTCCAGGCTTACTGCATCTGCCAAAGGCATCCCAAAGGGAGCGCAGAAGTGCCACAACATGGCTGCTTTCACAGCTTTTTCCTTAGGAAGAACCCTAATACCCGGCTGATTTACCTTCCTAGGGTTACTGTTAGGCTTAGGCCTAGGACTTTTAAAACCAGGAAGCCCTGTGCTCCAGGCACACTGCAGCTGTTAAAGGCATCCCAAGGGGAGCGCAAAAGTGACACAACTTGGCTGCCTCCACTGCTATTTCCATGAGACCATCCCAAATCATAGGCTGATTTTCCTTCCTAGGCTTAAGGTTTGAGTTAGGCCTAGGGTTAGTGTTCTTTTAACCAGAAAGCCCTGAGTTCCAAGAACACAGCAGCTGCGAAGGACTACCCAAGAAGAGCGCAGAAGTGCCTCAACATGCCTGCCTCCACAGCTTTTTCCTTGGGGACGTCCCGAAACGAAGGCTGATTTAGAAGCCTCCAGTTTGGGCTAAAGTTGTGGTTTTTTAAACCAGGAAGCCCTGTGCTCCAAGCACACTGCAGCTGTGAAAGGCATCCCAAGGGGAGCGCAAAAGTGCCACAACATGGCTGTCTCCACAGCTTTTCCCTTGGGATAATTCCTAAACCCAGGCTGATTTAAATGACCAGTGTTACGGTTAGGGTTAGGGTTACGCCTAGGTGTAGAGCTTTTTAAACCAGCAAGCTCTGAGCTCCAGGCACACGGCAGCTGCGAAAGGCATCCCAAGGGGAGCACAAAAGTGCCAGAAAATGGCTGCCTCCACACGTTTTCATTGGCACCATTGCTAAGCCTAGGCTGAATCACCTGCCTCCCGTCTCAGCTAGGGACATTGTTTTTTAAACCAGGAAGCCCTGAGCTCCAGGCACACGGCAGCTGTGAAAGGCATCCCAAGGGGAGTACAAAAGTGCAACAACATGGCAGCTTTCACAGCTTTTTCCTTGGCACCATCCCTATACCTAGGCTGATTTATCTGCCTAGGGTTAGGGTTAGGGCTCAGCCAAGGGCAAGGATTTTTTTAACCAGGAAGCCCTGAGTTCCAGGCTTACTGCATCTGCCAAAGGCATCCCAAAGGGAGCGCAGAAGTGCCACAACATGGCTGCTTTCACAGCTTTTTCCTTAGGAAGAACCCTAATACCCGGCTGATTTACCTTCCTAGGGTGACTGTTAGGCTTAGGCCTAGGACTTTTAAAACCAGGAAGCCCTGTGCTCCAGGCACACTGCAGCTGTTAAAGGCATCCCAAGGGGAGCGCAAAAGTGACACAACTTGGCTGCCTCCACTGCTATTTCCATGAGACCATCCCAAATCATAGGCTGATTTTCCTTCCTAGGCTTAAGGTTTGAGTTAGGCCTAGGGTTAGTGTTCTTTTAACCAGAAAGCCCTGAGTTCCAAGAACACAGCAGCTGCGAAGGACTACCCAAGAAGAGCGCAGAAGTGCCTCAACATGCCTGCCTCCACAGCTTTTTCCTTGGGGACGTCCCGAAACGAAGGCTGATTTAGAAGCCTCCAGTTTGGGCTAAAGTTGTGGTTTTTTAAACCAGGAAGCCCTGTGCTCCAAGCACACTGCAGCTGTGAAAGGCATCCCAAGGGGAGCGCAAAAGTGCCACAACATGGCTGTCTCCACAGCTTTTCCCTTGGGATAATTGCTAAACCCAGGCTGATTTAAATGACCAGTGTTACGGTTAGGGTTAGGGTTACGCCTAGGTGTAGAGCTTTTTAAACCAGCAAGCTCTGAGCTCCAGGCACACGGCAGCTGCGAAAGGCATCCCAAGGGGAGCACAAAAGTGCCAGAAAATGGCTGCCTCCACACGTTTTCATTGGCACCATTGCTAAGCCTAGGCTGAATCACCTGCCTCCCGTCTCAGCTAGGGACATTGTTTTTTAAACCAGGAAGCCCTGAGCTCCAGGCACACGGCAGCTGTGAAAGGCATCCCAAGGGGAGTACAAAAGTGCAACAACATGGCAGCTTTCACAGCTTTTTCCTTGGCACCATCCCTATACCTAGGCTGATTTATCTGCCTAGGGTTAGGGTTAGGGCTCAGCCAAGGGCAAGGATTTTTTTAACCAGGAAGCCCTGAGTTCCAGGCTTACTGCATCTGCCAAAGGCATCCCAAAGGGAGCGCAGAAGTGCCACAACATGGCTGCTTTCACAGCTTTTTCCTTAGGAAGAACCCTAATACCCGGCTGATTTACCTTCCTAGGGTTACTGTTAGGCTTAGGCCTAGGACTTTTAAAACCAGGAAGCCCTGTGCTCCAGGCACACTGCAGCTGTTAAAGGCATCCCAAGGGGAGCGCAAAAGTGACACAACTTGGCTGCCTCCACTGCTATTTCCATGAGACCATCCCGAATCATAGGCTGATTTTCCTTCCTAGGCTTAAGGTTTGAGTTAGGCCTAGGGTTAGTGTTCTTTTAACCAGAAAGCCCTGAGTTCCAAGAACACAGCAGCTGCGAAGGACTACCCAAGAAGAGCGCAGAAGTGCCTCAACATGCCTGCCTCCACAGCTTTTTCCTTGGGGACGTCCCGAAACGAAGGCTGATTTAGAAGCCTCCAGTTTGGGCTAAAGTTGTGGTTTTTTAAACCAGGAAGCCCTGTGCTCCAAGCACACTGCAGCTGTGAAAGGCATCCCAAGGGGAGCGCAAAAGTGCCACAACATGGCTGTCTCCACAGCTTTTCCCTTGGGATAATTCCTAAACCCAGGCTGATTTAAATGACCAGTGTTACGGTTAGGGTTAGGGTTACGCCTAGGTGTAGAGCTTTTTAAACCAGCAAGCTCTGAGCTCCAGGCACACGGCAGCTGCAAAAGGCATCCCAAGGGGAGCACAAAAGTGCCAGAAAATGGCTGCCTCCACACGTTTTCATTGGCACCATTGCTAAGCCTAGGCTGAATCACCTGCCTCCAGTCTCAGCTAGGGACATTGTTTTTTAAACCAGGAAGCCCTGAGCTCCAGGCACACGGCAGCTGTGAAAGGCATCCCAAGGGGAGTACAAAAGTGCAACAACATGGCAGCTTTCACAGCTTTTTCCTTGGCACCATCCCTATACCTAGGCTGATTTATCTGCCTAGGGTTAGGGTTAGGGCTCAGCCAAGGGCAAGGATTTTTTTAACCAGGAAGCCCTGAGTTCCAGGCTTACTGCATCTGCCAAAGGCATCCCAAAGGGAGCGCAGAAGTGCCACAACATGGCTGCTTTCACAGCTTTTTCCTTAGGAAGAACCCTAATACCCGGCTGATTTACCTTCCTCGGGTTACTGTTAGGCTTAGGCCTAGGACTTTTAAAACCAGGAAGCCCTGTGCTCCAGGCACACTGCAGCTGTTAAAGGCATCCCAAGGGGAGCGCAAAAGTGACACAACTTGGCTGCCTCCACTGCTATTTCCATGAGACCATCCCGAATCATAGGCTGATTTTCCTTCCTAGGCTTAAGGTTTGAGTTAGGCCTAGGGTTAGTGTTCTTTTAACCAGAAAGCCCTGAGTTCCAAGAACACAGCAGCTGCGAAGGACTACCCAAGAAGAGCGCAGAAGTGCCTCAACATGCCTGCCTCCACAGCTTTTTCCTTGGGGACGTCCCGAAACGAAGGCTGATTTAGAAGCCTCCAGTTTGGGCTAAAGTTGTGGTTTTTTAAACCAGGAAGCCCTGTGCTCCAAGCACACTGCAGCTGTGAAAGGCATCCCAAGGGGAGCGCAAAAGTGCCACAACATGGCTGTCTCCACAGCTTTTCCCTTGGGATAATTCCTAAACCCAGGCTGATTTAAATGACCAGTGTTACGGTTAGGGTTAGGGTTACGCCTAGGTGTAGAGCTTTTTAAACCAGCAAGCTCTGAGCTCCAGGCACACGGCAGCTGCGAAAGGCATCCCAAGGGGAGCACAAAAGTGCCAGAAAATGGCTGCCTCCACACGTTTTCATTGGCACCATTGCTAAGCCTAGGCTGAATCACCTTCCTCCAGTCTCAGCTAGGGACATTGTTTTTTAAACCAGGAAGCCCTGAGCTCCAGGCACACGGCAGCTGTGAAAGGCATCCCAAGGGGAGTACAAAAGTGCAACAACATGGCAGCTTTCACAGCTTTTTCCTTGGCACCATCCCTATACCTAGGCTGATTTATCTGCCTAGGGTTAGGGTTAGGGCTCAGCCAAGGGCAAGGATTTTTTTAACCAGGAAGCCCTGAGTTCCAGGCTTACTGCATCTGCCAAAGGCATCCCAAAGGGAGCGCAGAAGTGCCACAACATGGCTGCTTTCACAGCTTTTTCCTTAGGAAGAACCCTAATACCCGGCTGATTTACCTTCCTCGGGTTACTGTTAGGCTTAGGCCTAGGACTTTTAAAACCAGGAAGCCCTGTGCTCCAGGCACACTGCAGCTGTTAAAGGCATCCCAAGGGGAGCGCAAAAGTGACACAACTTGGCTGCCTCCACTGCTATTTCCATGAGACCATCCCGAATCATAGGCTGATTTTCCTTCCTAGGCTTAAGGTTTGAGTTAGGCCTAGGGTTAGTGTTCTTTTAACCAGAAAGCCCTGAGTTCCAAGAACACAGTAGCTGCGAAGGACTACACAAGAAGAGTGCAGAAGTGCCTCAACATGCCTGCCTCCACAGCTTTTTCCTTGGGGACGTCCCGAAACGAAGGCTGATTTAGAAGCCTCCAGTTTGGGCTAAAGTTGTGGTTTTTTAAACCAGGAAGCCCTGTGCTCCAAGCACACTGCAGCTGTGAAAGGCATCCCAAGGGGAGCGCAAAAGTGCCACAACATGGCTGTCTCCACAGCTTTTCCCTTGGGATAATTCCTAAACCCAGGCTGATTTAAATGACCAGTGTTACGGTTAGGGTTAGGGTTACGCCTAGGTGTAGAGCTTTTTAAACCAGCAAGCTCTGAGCTCCAGGCACACGGCAGCTGCAAAAGGCATCCCAAGGGGAGCACAAAAGTGCCAGAAAATGGCTGCCTCCACACGTTTTCATTGGCACCATTGCTAAGCCTAGGCTGAATCACCTGCCTCCAGTCTCAGCTAGGGACATTGTTTTTTAAACCAGGAAGCCCTGAGCTCCAGGCACACGGCAGCTGTGAAAGGCATCCCAAGGGGAGTACAAAAGTGCAACAACATGGCAGCTTTCACAGCTTTTTCCTTGGCACCATCCCTATACCTAGGCTGATTTATCTGCCTAGGGTTAGGGTTAGGGCTCAGCCAAGGGCAAGGATTTTTTTAACCAGGAAGCCCTGAGTTCCAGGCTTACTGCATCTGCCAAAGGCATCCCAAAGGGACCGCAGAAGTGCCACAACATGGCTGCTTTCACAGCTTTTTCCTTAGGAAGAACCCTAATACCCGGCTGATTTACCTTCCTAGGGTTACTGTTAGGCTTAGGCCTAGGACTTTTAAAACCAGGAAGCCCTGTGCTCCAGGCACACTGCAGCTGTTAAAGGCATCCCAAGGGGAGCGCAAAAGTGACACAACTTGGCTGCCTCCACTGCTATTTCCATGAGACCATCCCGAATCATAGGCTGATTTTCCTTCCTAGGCTTTAGGTTTGAGTTAGGCCTAGGGTTAGTGTTCTTTTAACCAGAAAGCCCTGAGTTCCAAGAACACAGCAGCTGCGAAGGACTACCCAAGAAGAGCGCAGAAGTGCCTCAACATGCCTGCCTCCACAGCTTTTTCCTTGGGGACGTCCCGAAACGAAGGCTGATTTAGAAGCCTCCAGTTTGGGCTAAAGTTGTGGTTTTTTACACCAGGAAGCCCTGTGCTCCAAGCACACTGCAGCTGTGAAAGGCATCCCAAGGGGAGCGCAAAAGTGCCACAACATGGCTGTCTCCACAGCTTTTCCCTTGGGATAATTCCTAAACCCAGGCTGATTTAAATGACCAGTGTTACGGTTAGGGTTAGGGTTACGCCTAGGTGTAGAGCTTTTTAAACCAGCAAGCTCTGAGCTCCAGGCACACGGCAGCTGCGAAAGGCATCCCAAGGGGAGCACAAAAGTGCCAGAAAATGGCTGCCTCCACACGTTTTCATTGGCACCATTGCTAAGCCTAGGCTGAATCACCTGCCTCCAGTCTCATCTAGGGACATTGTTTTTTAAACCAGGAAGACCTGAGCTCCAGGCACACGGCAGCTGTGAAAGGCATCCCAAGGGGAGTACAAAAGTGCAACAACATGGCAGCTTTCACAGCTTTTTCCTTGGCACCATCCCTATACCTAGGCTGATTTATCTGCCTAGGGTTAGGGTTAGGGCTCAGCCAAGGGCAAGGATTTTTTTAAGCAGGAAGCCCTGAGTTCCAGGCTTACTGCATCTGCCAAAGGCATCCCAAAGGGAGCGCAGAAGTGCCACAACATGGCTGCTTTCACAGCTTTTTCCTTAGGAAGAACCCTAATAACCGGCTGATTTACCTTCCTAGGGTGACTGTTAGGCTTAGGCCTAGGACTTTTAAAACCAGGAAGCCCTGTGCTCCAGGCACACTGCAGCTGTTAAAGGCATCCCAAGGGGAGCGCAAAAGTGACACAACTTGGCTGCCTCCACTGCTATTTCCATGAGACCATCCCGAATCATAGGCTGATTTTCCTTCCTAGGCTTAAGGTTTGAGTTAGGCCTAGGGTTAGTGTTCTTTTAACCAGAAAGCCCTGAGTTCCAAGAACACAGCAGCTGCGAAGGACTACCCAAGAAGAGCGCAGAAGTGCCTCAACATGCCTGCCTCCACAGCTTTTTCCTTGGGGACGTCCCGAAACGAAGGCTGATTTAGAAGCCTCCAGTTTGGGCTAAAGTTGTGGTTTTTTAAACCAGGAAGCCCTGTGCTCCAAGCACACTGCAGCTGTGAAAGGCATCCCAAGGGGAGCGCAAAAGTGCCACAACATGGCTGTCTCCACAGCTTTTCCCTTGGGATAATTGCTAAACCCAGGCTGATTTAAATGACCAGTGTTACGGTTAGGGTTAGGGTTACGCCTAGGTGTAGAGCTTTTTAAACCAGCAAGCTCTGAGCTCCAGGCACACGGCAGCTGCGAAAGGCATCCCAAGGGGAGCACAAAAGTGCCAGAAAATGGCTGCCTCCACACGTTTTCATTGGCACCATTGCTAAGCCTAGGCTGAATCACCTGCCTCCAGTCTCAGCTAGGGACATGGTTTTTTAAACCAGGAAGCCCTGAGCTCCAGGCACACGGCAGCTGTGAAAGGCATCCCAAGGGGAGTACAAAAGTGCAACAACATGGCAGCTTTCACAGCTTTTTCCTTGGCACCATCCCTATACCTAGGCTGATTTATCTGCCTAGGGTTAGGGTTAGGGCTCAGCCAAGGGCAAGGATTTTTTTAACCAGGAAGCCCTGAGTTCCAGGCTTACTGCATCTGCCAAAGGCATCCCAAAGGGAGCGCAGAAGTGCCACAACATGGCTGCTTTCACAGCTTTTTCCTTAGGAAGAACCCTAATACCCGGCTGATTTACCTTCCTAGGGTTACTGTTAGGCTTAGGCCTAGGACTTTTAAAACCAGGAAGCCCTGTGCTCCAGGCACACTGCAGCTGTTAAAGGCATCCCAAGGGGAGCGCAAAAGTGACACAACTTGGCTGCCTCCACTGCTATTTCCATGAGACCATCCCGAATCATAGGCTGATTTTCCTTCCTAGGCTTAAGGTTTGAGTTAGGCCTAGGGTTAGTGTTCTTTTAACCAGAAAGCCCTGAGTTCCAAGAACACAGCAGCTGCGAAGGACTACCCAAGAAGAGCGCAGAAGTGCCTCAACATGCCTGCCTCCACAGCTTTTTCCTTGGGGACGCCCCGAAACGAAGGCTGATTTAGAAGCCTCCAGGTTGGGCTAAAGTTGTGGTTTTTTAAAGCAGGAAGCCCTGTGCTCCAAGCACACTGCAGCTGTGAAAGGCATCCCAAGGGGAGCGCAAAAGTGCCACAACATGGCTGTCTCCACAGCTTTTCCCTTGGGATAATTGCTAAACCCAGGCTGATTTAAATGACCAGCGTTACAGTTAGGGTTAGGGTTACGCCTAGGTGTAGAGCTTTTTAAACCAGCAAGCTCTGAGCTCCAGGCACACGGCAGCTGCGAAAGGCATCCCAAGGGGAGCACAAAAGTGCCAGAAAATGGCTGCCTCCACACGTTTTCATTGGCACCATTGCTAAGCCTAGGCTGAATCACCTGCCTCCAGTCTCAGCTAGGGACATGGTTTTTTAAACCAGGAAGCCCTGAGCTCCAGGCACACAGCAGCTGTGAAAGGCATCCCAAGGGGAGTACAAAAGTGCAACAACATGGCAGCTTTCACAGCTTTTTCCTTGGCACCATCCCTATACCTAGGCTGATTTATCTGCCTAGGGTTAGGGTTAGGGCTCAGCCTAGGGCTAGGATTTTTTTAACCAGGAAGCCCTGAGTTCCAGGCTTACTGCATCTGCCAAAGGCATCCCAAAGGGAGCGCAGAAGTGCCACAACATGGCTGCTTTCACAGCTTTTTCCTTAGGAAGAACCCTAATACCCGGCTGATTTACCTTCCTAGGGTTACTGTTAGGCTTAGGCCTAGGACTTTTAAAACCAGGAAGCCCTGTGCTCCAGGCACACTGCAGCTGTTAAAGGCATCCCAAGGGGAGTGCAAAAGTGACACAACTTGGCTGCCTCCACTGCTATTTCCATGAGACCATCCCGAATCATAGGCTGATTTTCCTTCCTAGGCTTAAGGTTTGAGTTAGGCCTAGGGTTAGTGTTCTTTTAACCAGAAAGCCCTGAGTTCCAAGAACACAGCAGCTGCGAAGGACTACCCAAGAAGAGCGCAGAAGTGCCTCAACATGCCTGCCTCCACAGCTTTTTCCTTGGGGACGTCCCGAAACGAAGGCTGATTTAGAAGCCTCCAGTTTGGGCTAAAGTTGTGGGTTTTTACACCAGGAAGCCCTGTGCTCCAAGCACACTGCAGCTGTGAAAGGCATCCCAAGGGGAGCGCAAAAGTGCCACAACATGGCTGTCTCCACAGCTTTTCCCTTGGGATAATTCCTAAACCCAGGCTGATTTAAATGACCAGTGTTACGGTTAGGGTTAGGGTTACGCCTAGGTGTAGAGCTTTTTAAACCAGCAAGCTCTGAGCTCCAGGCACACGGCAGCTGCGAAAGGCATCCCAAGGGGAGCACAAAAGTGCCAGAAAATGGCTGCCTCCACACGTTTTCATTGGCACCATTGCTAAGCCTAGGCTGAATCACCTGCCTCCAATCTCACCTAGGGACATGGTTTTTTAAACCAGGAAGCCCTGAGCTCCAGGCACACGGCAGCTGTGAAAGGCATCCCAAGGGGAGTACAAAAGTGCAACAACATGGCAGCTTTCACAGCTTTTTCCTTGGCACCATCCCTATACCTAGGCTGATTTATCTGCCTAGGGTTAGGGTTAGGGCTCAGCCTAGGGCTAGGATTATTTTAACCAGGAAGCCCTGAGTTCCAGGCTTACTGCATCTGCCAAAGGCATCCCAAAGGGAGCGCAGAAGTGCCACAACATGTCTGCTTTCACAGCTTTTTCCTTAGGAAGAACCCTAATACCCGGCTGATTTACCTTCCTAGGGGTACTGTTAGGCTTAGGCCTAGGACTTTTAAAACCAGGAAGCCCTGTGCTCCAGGCACACTGCAGCTGTGAAAGGCATCCCAAGGGGAGCGCAAAAGTGACACAACTTGGCTGCCTCCACTGCTATTTCCATGAGACCATCCCGAATCATAGGCTGATTTTCCTTCCTAGGCTTAAGGTTTGAGTTAGGCCTAGGGTTAGTGTTCTTTTAACCAGAAAGCCCTGAGTTCCAAGAACACAGCAGCTGCGAAGGACTACCCAAGAAGAGCGCAGAAGTGCCTCAACATGCCTGCCTCCACAGCTTTTTCCTTGGGGACGTCCCGAAACGAAGGCTGATTTAGAAGCCTACAGTTTGGGCTAAAGTTGTGGTTTTTTACACCAGGAAGCCCTGTGCTCCAAGCACACTGCAGCTGTGAAAGGCATCCCAAGGGGAGCGCAAAAGTGCCACAACATGGCTGTCTCCACAGCTTTTCCCTTGGGATAATTGCTAAACCAAGGCTGATTTAAATGACCAGTGTTACGGTTAGGGTTAGGGTTACGCCTAGGTGTAGAGCTTTTTAAACCAGCAAGCTCTGAGCTCCAGGCACACGGCAGCTGCGAAAGGCATCCCAAGGGGAGCACAAAAGTGCCAGAAAATGGCTGCCTCCACACGTTTTCATTGGCACCATTGCTAAGCCTAGGCTGAATCACCTGCCTCCAATCTCACCTAGGGACATGGTTTTTTAAACCAGGAAGCCCTGAGCTCCAGGCACACGGCAGCTGTGAAAGGCATCCCAAGGGGAGTACAAAAGTGCAACAACATGGCAGCTTTCACAGCTTTTTCCTTGGCACCATCCCTATACCTAGGCTGATTTATCTGCCTAGGGTTAGGGTTAGGGCTCAGCCTAGGGCTAGGATTATTTTAACCAGGAAGCCCTGAGTTCCAGGCTTACTGCATCTGCCAAAGGCATCCCAAAGGGAGCGCAGAAGTGCCACAACATGGCTGCTTTCACAGCTTTTTCCTTAGGAAGAACCCTAATAACCGGCTGATTTACCTTCCTAGGATTACTGTTAGGCTTAGGCCTAGGACTTTTAAAACCAGGAAGCCCTGTGCTCCAGGCACACTGCAGCTGTTAAAGGCATCCCAAGGGGAGCGCAAAAGTGACACAACTTGGCTGCCTCCACTGCTATTTCCATGAGACCATCCCGAATCATAGGCTGATTTTCCTTCCTAGGCTTAAGGTTTGAGTTAGGCCTAGGGTTAGTGTTCTTTGAACCAGAAAGCCCTGAGTTCCAAGAACACAGCAGCTGCGAAGGACTACCCAAGAAGAGCGCAGAAGTGCCTCAACATGCCTGCCTCCACAGCTTTTTCCTTGGGGACGTCCCGAAACGAAGGCTGATTTAGAAGCCTCCAGTTTGGGCTAAAGTTGTGGTTTTTTACACCAGGAAGCCCTGTGCTCCAAGCACACTGCAGCTGTGAAAGGCATCCCAAGGGGAGCGCAAAAGTGCCACAACATGGCTGTCTCCACAGCTTTTCCCTTGGGATAATTCCTAAACCCAGGCTGATTTAAATGACCAGTGTTACAGTTAGGGTTAGGGTTACGCCTAGGTGTAGAGCTTTTTAAACCAGCAAGCTCTGAGCTCCAGGCACACGGCAGCTGCGAAAGGCATCCCAAGGGGAGCACAAAAGTGCCAGAAAATGGCTGCCTCCACACGTTTTCATTGGCACCATTGCTAAGCCTAGGCTGAATCACCTGCCTCCAGTCTCAGCTAGGGACATTGTTTATTAAACCAGGAAGCCCTGAGCTCCAGGCACACGGCAGCTGTGAAAGGCATCCCAAGGGGAGTACAAAAGTGCAACAACATGGCAGCTTTCACAGCTTTTTCCTTGGCACCATCCCTATGCCTAGGCTGATTTATCTGCCTAGGGTTAGGGTTAGGGCTCAGCCAAGGGCAAGGATTATTTTAACCAGGAAGCCCTGAGTTCCAGGCTTACTGCATCTGCCAAAGGCATCCCAAAGGGAGCGCAGAAGTGCCACAACATGGCTGCTTTCACAGCTTTTTCCTTAGGAAGAACCCTAATACCCGGCTGATTTACCTTCCAAGGGTTACTGTTAGGCTTAGGCCTAGGACTTTTAAAACCAGGAAGCCCTGTGCTCCAGGCACACTGCAGCTGTTAAAGGCATCCCAAGGGGAGCGCAAAAGTGACACAACTTGGCTGCCTCCACACGTTTTCATTGGCACCATTGCTAAGCCTAGGCTGAATCACCTGCCTCCAGTCTCAGCTAGGGACATTGTTTTTTAAACCAGGAAGCCCTGAGCTCCAGGCACTTGGCAGCTGTGAAAGGCATCCCAAGGGGAGTACAAAAGTGCAACAACATGGCAGCTTTCACAGCTTTTTCCTTGGCACCATCCCTATACCTAGGCTGATTTATCTGCCTAGGGTTAGGGTTAGGGCTCAGCCAAGGGCAAGGATTTTTTTAACCAGGAAGCCCTGAGTTCCAGGCTTACTGCATCTGCCAAAGGCATCCCAAAGGGAGTGGTGAAGTGCCACAACATGGCTGCTTTCACAGCTTTTTCCTTAGGAAGAACCCTAATACCCGGCTGATTTACCTTCCTAGGGTTACTGTTAGGCTTAGGCCTAGGACTTTTAAAACCAGGAAGCCCTGTGCTCCAGGCACACTGCAGCTGTGAAAGGCATCCCAAGGGGAGCGCAAAAGTGACACAACTTGGCTGCCTCCACTGCTATTTCCATGAGACCATCCTGAATCATAGGCTGATTTTCCTTCCTAGGCTTAAGGTTTGAGTTAGGCCTAGGGTTAGTGTTCTTTTAACCAGAAAGCCCTGAGTTCCAAGAACACAGCAGCTGCGAAGGACTACCCAAGAAGAGCGCAGAAGTGCCTCAACATGCCTGCCTCCACAGCTTTTTCCTTGGGGACGTCCCGAAACAAAGGCTGATTTAGAAGCCTCCAGTTTGGGCTAAAGTTGTGGTTTTTTACACCAGGAAGCCCTGAGTTCCAGGCTTACTGCATCTGCCAAAGGCATCCCAAGGGGAGCACAAAAGTGCCAGAAAATGGCTGCCTCCACACGTTTTCATTGGCACCATTGCTAAGCCTAGGCTGAATCACCTGCCTCCAGTCTCAGCTAGGGACATGGTTTTTTAAACCAGGAAGCCCTGAGCTCCAGGCACACGGCAGCTGTGAAAGGCATCCCAAGGGGAGTACAAAAGTGCAACAACATGGCAGCTTTCACAGCTTTTTCCTTGGCACCATCCCTATACCTAGGCTGATTTATCTGCCTAGGGTTAGGGTTAGGGCTCAGCCAAGGGCAAGGATTTTTTTAACCAGGAAGCCCTGAGTTCCAGGCTTACTGCATCTGCCAAAGGCATCCCAAAGGGAGCGCAGAAGTGCCACAACATGGCTGCTTTCACAGCTTTTTCCTTAGGAAGAACCCTAATACCTGGCTGATTTACCTTCCTAGGGTTACTGTTAGGCTTAGGCCTAGGACTTTTAAAACCAGGAAGCCCTGTGCTCCAGGCACACTGCAGCTGTTAAAGGCATCCCAAGGGGAGCGCAAAAGTGACACAACTTGGCTGCCTCCACTGCTATTTCCATGAGACCATCCCGAATCATAGGCTGATTTTCCTTCCTAGGCTTAAGGTTTGAGTTAGGCCTAGGGTTAGTGTTCTTTTAACCAGAAAGCCCTGAGTTCCAAGAACACAGCAGCTGCGAAGGACTACCCAAGAAGAGCGCAGAAGTGCCTCAACATGCCTGCATCCACAGCTTTTTCCTTGGGGACGTCCTGAAACGAAGGCTGATTTAGAAGCCTCTAGTTTGGGCTAAAGTTGTGGTTTTTTACACCAGGAAGCCCTGTGCTCCAAGCACACTGCAGCTGTGAAAGGCATCCCAAGGGGAGCGCAAAAGTGCCACAACATGGCTGTCTCCACAGCTTTTCCCTTGGGATAATTCCTAAACCCAGGCTGATTTAAATGACCAGTGTTACAGTTCGGGTTAGGGTTACGCCTAGGTGTAGAGCTTTTTAAACCAGCAAGCTCTGAGCTCCAGGCACACGGCAGCTGCGAAAGGCATCCCAAGGGGAGCACAAAAGTGCCAGAAAATGGCTGCCTCCACACGTTTTCATTGGCACCATTGCTAAGCCTAGGCTGAATCACCTGCCTCCACTCTCAGCTAGGGACATGGTTTTTTAAACCAGGAAGCCCTGAGCTCCAGGCACTTGGCAGCTGTGAAAGGCATCCCAAGGGGAGTACAAAAGTGCAACAACATGGCAGCTTTCATAGCTTTTTCCTTGGCACCATCCCTATACCTAGGCTGATTTATCTGCCTAGGGTTAGGGTTAGGGCTCAGCCAAGGGCAAGGATTTTTTTAACCAGGAAGCCCTGAGTTCCAGGCTTACTGCATCTGCCAAAGGCATCCCAAAGGGAGCGCAGAAGTGCCACAACATGGCTGCTTTCACAGCTTTTTCCTTGGCACCATCCCTATACCTAGGCTGATTTATCTGCCTAGGGTTAGGGTTAGGGCTCAGCCAAGGGCAAGGATTTTTTTAACCAGGAAGCCCTGAGTTCCAGGCTTACTGCATCTGCCAAAGGCATCCCAAAGGGAGCGCAGAAGTGCCACAACATGGCTGCTTTCACAGCTTTTTCCTTAGGAAGAACCCTAATACCCGGCTGATTTACCTTCCTAGGGTTACTGTTAGGCTTAGGCCTAGGACTTTTAAAACCAGGAAGCCCTGTGCTCCAGGCACACTGCAGCTGTTAAAGGCATCCCAAGGGGAGCGCAAAAGTGACACAACTTGGCTGCCTCCACTGCTATTTCCATGAGACCATCCCGAATCATAGGCTGATTTTCCTTCCTAGGCTTAAGGTTTGAGTTAGGCCTAGGGTTAGTGTTCTTTTAACCAGAAAGCCCTGAGTTCCAAGAACACAGCAGCTGCGAAGGACTACCCAAGAAGAGCGCAGAAGTGCCTCAACATGCCTGCCTCCACAGCTTTTTCCTTGGGGACGTCCCGAAACGAAGGCTGATTTAGAAGCCTCCAGTTTGGGCTAAAGTTGTGGTTTTTTAAACAAGGAAGCCCTGTGCTCCAAGCACACTGCAGCTGTGAAAGGCATCCCAAGGGGAGCGCAAAAGTGCCACAACATGGCTGTCTCCACAGCTTTTCCCTTGGGATAATTCCTAAACCCAGGCTGATTTAAATGACCAGTGTTACGGTTAGGGTTAGGGTTACGCCTAGGTGTAGAGCTTTTTAAACCAGCAAGCTCTGAGCTCCAGGCACACGGCAGCTGCGAAATGCATCCCAAGGGGAGCACAAAAGTGCCAGAAAATGGCTGCCTCCACACGTTTTCATTGGCACCATTGCTAAGCCTAGGCTGAATCACCTGCCTCCAGTCTCAGCTAGGGACATGGTTTTTTAAACCAGGAAGCCCTGAGCTCCAGGCACACGGCAGCTGTGATAGGCATCCCAGTGGGAGTACAAAAGTGCAACAACATGGCAGCTTTCACAGCTTTTTCCTTGGCACCATCCCTATACCTAGGCTGATTTATCTGCCTAGGGTTAGGGTTAGGGCTCAGCCAAGGGTTAGGATTTTTTTAAGCAGGAAGCCCTGAGTTCCAGGCTTACTGCATCTGCCAAAGGCATCCCAAAGGGAGCGCAGAAGTGCCACAACATGGCTGCTTTCACAGCTTTTTCCTTAGGAAGAACCCTAATACCCGGCTGATTTACCTTCCTAGGGTTACTGTTAGGCTTAGGCCTAGGACTTTTAAAACCAGGAAGCCCTGTGCTCCAGGCACACTGCAGCTGTTAAAGGCATCCCAAGGGGAGCGCAAAAGTGACACAACTTGGCTGCCTCCACTGCTATTTCCATGAGACCATCCCGAATCATAGGCTGATTTTCCTTCCTAGGCTTAAGGTTTGAGTTAGGCCTAGGGTTAGTGTTCTTTTAACCAGAAAGCCCTGAGTTCCAAGAACACAGCAGCTGCGAAGGACTACCCAAGAAGAGCGCAGAAGTGCCTCAACATGCCTGCCTCCACAGCTTTTTCCTTGGGGACGTCCCGAAACGAAGGCTGATTTAGAAGCCTCCAGTTTGGGCTAAAGTTGTGGTTTTTTACACCAGGAAGCCCTGTGCTCCAAGCACACTGCAGCTGTGAAAGGCATCCCAAGGGGAGCGCAAAAGTGCCACAACATGGCTGTCTCCACAGCTTTTCCCTTGGGATAATTCCTAAACCCAGGCTGATTTAAATGACCAGTGTTACAGTTAGGGTTAGGGTTACGCCTAGGTGTAGAGCTTTTTAAACCAGCAAGCTCTGAGCTCCAGGCACACGGCAGCTGCGAAAGGCATCCCAAGGGGAGCACAAAAGTGCCAGAAAATGGCTGCCTCCACACGTTTTCATTGGCACCATTGCTAAGCCTAGGCTGAATCACCTGCCTCCAGTCTCAGCTAGGGACATTGTTTTTTAAACCAGGAAGCCCTGAGCTCCAGGCACTTGGCAGCTGTGAAAGGCATCCCAAGGGGAGTACAAAAGTGCAACAACATGGCAGCTTTCACAGCTTTCTCCTCGGCACCATCCCTATACCTAGGCTGATTTATCTGCCTAGGGTTAGGGTTAGGGCTCAGCCAAGGGCAAGGATTTTTTTAACCAGGAAGCCCTGAGTTCCAGGCTTACTGCATCTGCCAAAGGCATCCCAAAGGGAGCGCAGAAGTGCCACAACATGGCTGCTTTCACAGCTTTTTCCTTGGCACCATCCCTATACCTAGGCTGATTTATCTGCCTAGGGTTAGGGCTAGGGCTCAGCCAAGGGCTAGGATTTTTTTAACCAGGAAGCCCTGAGTTCCAGGCTTACTGCATCTGCCAAAGGCATCCCAAAGGGAGCGCAGAAGTGCCACAACATGGCTGCTTTCACAGCTTTTTCCTTAGGAAGAACCCTAATACCCGGCTGATTTACCTTCCTAGGGTTACTGTTAGGCTTAGGCCTAGGACTTTTAAAACCAGGAAGCCCTGTGCTCCAGGCACACTGCAGCTGTTAAAGGCATCCCAAGGGGAGCGCAAAAGTGACACAACTTGGCTGCCTCCACTGCTATTTCCATGACACCATCCCGAATCATAGGCTGATTTTCCTTCCTAGGCTTAAGGTTTGAGTTAGGCCTAGGGTTAGTGTTCTTTTAACCAGAAAGCCCTGAGTTCCAAGAACACAGCAGCTGCGAAGGACTACCCAAGAAGAGCGCAGAAGTGCCTCAACATGCCTGCCTCCACAGCTTTTTCCTTGGGGACGTCCCGAAACGAAGGCTGATTTCGAAGCCTCCAGTTTGGGCTAAAGTTGTGGTTTTTTACACCAGGAAGCCCTGTGCTCCAAGCTCACTGCAGCTGTGAAAGGCATCCCAAGGGGAGCGCAAAAGTGCCACAACATGGCTGTCTCCACAGCTTTTCCCTTGGGATAATTCCTAAACCCAGGCTGATTTAAATGACCAGTGTTACAGTTAGGGTTAGGGTTACGCCTAGGTGTAGAGCTTTTTAAACCAGCAAGCTCTGAGCTCCAGGCACACGGCAGCTGCGAAAGGCATCCCAAGGGGAGCACAAAAGGGCCAGAAAATGGCTGCCTCCACACGTTTTCATTGGCACCATTGCTAAGCCTAGGCTGAATCACCTGCCTCCAGTCTCAGCTAGGGACATGGTTTTTTAAACCAGGAAGCCCTGAGCTCCAGGCACACGGCAGCTGTGAAAGGCATCCCAAGGGGAGTACAAAAGTGCAACAACATGGCAGCTTTCACAGCTTTTTCCTTGGCACCATCCCTATGCCTAGGCTGATTTATCTGCCTAGGGTTAGGGTTAGGGCTCAGCCAAGGGCAAGGATTTTTTTAACCAGGAAGCCCTGAGTTCCAGGCTTACTGCATCTGCCAAAGGCATCCCAAAGGGAGCGCAGAAGTGCCACAACATGGCTGCTTTCACAGCTTTTTCCTTAGGAAGAACCCTAATACCCGGCTGATTTACCTTCCTAGGGTTACTGTTAGGCTTAGGCCTAGGACTTTTAAAACCAGGAAGCCCTGTGCTCCAGGCACACTGCAGCTGTTAAAGGCATCCCAAGGGGAGCGCAAAAGTGACACAACTTGGCTGCCTCCACTGCTATTTCCATGAGACCATCCCGAATCATAGGCTGATTTTCCTTCCTAGGCTTAAGGTTTGAGTTAGGCCTAGGGTTAGTGTTCTTTTAACCAGAAAGCCCTGAGTTCCAAGAACACAGCAGCTGCGAAGGACTACCCAAGAAGAGCGCAGAAGTGCCTCAACATGCCTGCCTCCACAGCTTTTTCCTTGGGGACGTCCCGAAACGAAGGCTGATTTAGAAGCCTCCAGTTTGGGCTAAAGTTGTGGTTTTTTAAACAAGGAAGCCCTGTGCTCCAAGCACACTGCAGCTGTGAAAGGCATCCCAAGGGGAGCGCAAAAGTGCCACAACATGGCTGTCTCCACAGCTTTTCCCTTGGGATAATTCCTAAACCCAGGCTGATTTAAATGACCAGTGTTACGGTTAGGGTTAGGGTTACGCCTAGGTGTAGAGCTTTTTAAACCAGCAAGCTCTGAGCTCCAGGCACACGGCAGCTGCGAAATGCATCCCAAGGGGAGCACAAAAGTGCCAGAAAATGGCTGCCTCCACACGTTTTCATTGGCACCATTGCTAAGCCTAGGCTGAATCACCTGCCTCCAGTCTCAGCTAGGGACATGGTTTTTTAAACCAGGAAGCCCTGAGCTCCAGGCACACGGCAGCTGTGAAAGGCATCCCAAGGGGAGTACAAAAGTGCAACAACATGGCAGCTTTCACAGCTTTTTCCTTGGCACCATCCCTATACCTAGGCTGATTTATCTGCCTAGGGTTAGGGTTAGGGCTCAGCCAAGGGCTAGGATTTTTTTAAGCAGGAAGCCCTGAGTTCCAGGCTTACTGCATCTGCCAAAGGCATCCCAAAGGGAGCGCAGAAGTGCCACAACATGGCTGCTTTCACAGCTTTTTCCTTAGGAAGAACCCTAATACCCGGCTGATTTACCTTCCTAGGGTTACTGTTAGGCTTAGGCCTAGGACTTTTAAAACCAGGAAGCCCTGTGCTCCAGGCACACTGCAGCTGTTAAAGGCATCCCAAGGGGAGCGCAAAAGTGACACAACTTGGCTGCCTCCACTGCTATTTCCATGAGACCATCCCGAATCATAGGCTGATTTTCCTTCCTAGGCTTAAGGTTTGAGTTAGGCCTAGGGTTAGTGTTCTTTTAACCAGAAAGCCCTGAGTTCCAAGAACACAGCAGCTGCGAAGGACTACCCAAGAAGAGCGCAGAAGTGCCTCAACATGCCTGCCTCCACAGCTTTTTCCTTGGGGACGTCCTGAAACGAAGGCTGATTTAGAAGCCTCCAGTTTGGGCTAAAGTTGTGGTTTTTTACACCAGGAAGCCCTGTGCTCCAAGCACACTGCAGCTGTGAAAGGCATCCCAAGGGGAGCGCAAAAGTGCCACAACATGGCTGTCTCCACAGCTTTTCCCTTGGGATAATTCCTAAACCCAGGCTGATTTAAATGACCAGTGTTACAGTTCGGGTAAGGGTTACGCCTAGGTGTAGAGCTTTTTAAACCAGCAAGCTCTGAGCTCCAGGCACACGGCAGCTGCGAAAGGCATCCCAAGGGGAGCACAAAAGTGCCAGAAAATGGCTGCCTCCACACGTTTTCATTGGCACCATTGCTAAGCCTAGGCTGAATCACCTGCCTCCAGTCTCAGCTAGGGACATGGTTTTTTAAACCAGGAAGCCCTGAGCTCCAGGCACTTGGCAGCTGTGAAAGGCATCCCAAGGGGAGTACAAAAGTGCAACAACATGGCAGCTTTCACAGCTTTTTCCTCAGCACCATCCCAATACCTAAGCTGATTTATCTGCCTAGGGTTAGGGTTAGGGCTCAGCCAAGGGCAAGGATTTTTTTAACCAGGAAGCCCTGAGTTCCAGGCTTACTGCATCTGCCAAAGGCATCCCAAAGGGAGCGCAGAAGTGCCACAACATGGCTGCTTTCACAGCTTTTTCCTTGGCACCATCCCTATACCTAGGCTGATTTATCTGCCTAGGGTTAGGGCTAGGGCTCAGCCAAGGGCTAGGATTTTTTTAACCAGGAAGCCCTGAGTTCCAGGCTTACTGCATCTGCCAAAGGCATCCCAAAGGGAGCGCAGAAGTGCCACAACATGGCTGCTTTCACAGCTTTTTCCTTAGGAAGAACCCTAATACCCGGCTGATTTACCTTCCTAGGGTTACTGTTAGGCTTAGGCCTAGGACTTTTAAAACCAGGAAGCCCTGTGCTCCAGGCACACTGCAGCTGTTAAAGGCATCCCAAGGGGAGCGCAAAAGTGACACAACTTGGCTGCCTCCACTGCTATTTCCATGACACCATCCCGAATCATAGGCTGATTTTCCTTCCTAGGCTTAAGGTTTGAGTTAGGCCTAGGGTTAGTGTTCTTTTAACCAGAAAGCCCTGAGTTCCAAGAACACAGCAGCTGCGAAGGACTACCCAAGAAGAGCGCAGAAGTGCCTCAACATGCCTGCCTCCACAGCTTTTTCCTTGGGGACGTCCCGAAACGAAGGCTGATTTCGAAGCCTCCAGTTTGGGCTAAAGTTGTGGTTTTTTACACCAGGAAGCCCTGTGCTCCAAGCTCACTGCAGCTGTGAAAGGGATCCCAAGGGGAGCGCAAAAGTGCCACAACATGGCTGTCTCCACAGCTTTTCCCTTGGGATAATTCCTAAACCCAGGCTGATTTAAATGACCAGTGTTACAGTTCGGGTAAGGGTTACGCCTAGGTGTAGAGCTTTTTAAACCAGCAAGCTCTGAGCTCCAGGCACACGGCAGCTGCGAAAGGCATCCCAAGGGGAGCACAAAAGTGCCAGAAAATGGCTGCCTCCACACGTTTTCATTGGCACCATTGCTAAGCCTAGGCTGAATCACCTGCCTCCAGTCTCAGCTAGGGACATGGTTTTTTAAACCAGGAAGCCCTGAGCTCCAGGCACTTGGCAGCTGTGAAAGGCATCCCAAGGGGAGTACAAAAGTGCAACAACATGGCAGCTTTCACAGCTTTTTCCTCGGCACCATCCCTATACCTAGGCTGATTTATCTGCCTAGGGTTAGGGTTAGGGCTCAGCCAAGGGCAAGGATTTTTTTAACCAGGAAGCCCTGAGTTCCAGGCTTACTGCATCTGCCAAAGGCATCCCAAAGGGAGCGCAGAAGTGCCACAACATGGCTGCTTTCACAGCTTTTTCCTTGGCACCATCCCTATACCTAGGCTGATTTATCTGCCTAGGGTTAGGGCTAGGGCTCAGCCAAGGGCTAGGATTTTTTTAACCAGGAAGCCCTGAGTTCCAGGCTTACTGCATCTGCCAAAGGCATCCCAAAGGGAGCGCAGAAGTGCCACAACATGGCTGCTTTCACAGCTTTTTCCTTAGGAAGAACCCTAATACCCGGCTGATTTACCTTCCTAGGGTTACTGTTAGGCTTAGGCCTAGGACTTTTAAAACCAGGAAGCCCTGTGCTCCAGGCACACTGCAGCTGTTAAAGGCATCCCAAGGGGAGCGCAAAAGTGACACAACTTGGCTGCCTCCACTGCTATTTCCATGAGACCATCCCGAATCATAGGCTGATTTTCCTTCCTAGGCTTAAGGTTTGAGTTAGGCCTAGGGTTAGTGTTCTTTTAACCAGAAAGCCCTGAGTTCCAAGAACACAGCAGCTGCGAAGGACTACCCAAGAAGAGCGCAGAAGTGCCTCAACATGCCTGCCTCCACAGCTTTTTCCTTGGGGACGTCCCGAAACGAAGGCTGATTTCGAAGCCTCCAGTTTGGGCTAAAGTTGTGGTTTTTTACACCAGGAAGCCCTGTGCTCCAAGCTCACTGCAGCTGTGAAAGGCATCCCAAGGGGAGCGCAAAAGTGCCACAACATGGCTGTCTCCACAGCTTTTCCCTTGGGATAATTCCTAAACCCAGGCTGATTTAAATGACCAGTGTTACAGTTAGGGTTAGGGTTACGCCTAGGTGTAGAGCTTTTTAAACCAGCAAGCTCTGAGCTCCAGGCACACGGCAGCTGTGAAAGGCATCCCAAGGGGAGCACAAAAGGGCCAGAAAATGGCTGCCTCCACACGTTTTCATTGGCACCATTGCTAAGCCTAGGCTGAATCACCTGCCTCCAGTCTCAGCTAGGGACATGGTTTTTTAAACCAGGAAGCCCTGAGCTCCAGGCACACGGCAGCTGTGAAAGGCATCCCAAGGGGAGTACAAAAGTGCAACAACATGGCAGCTTTCACAGCTTTTTCCTTGGCACCATCCCTATGCCTAGGCTGATTTATCTGCCTAGGGTTAGAGTTAGGGCTCAGCCAAGGGCAAGGATTTTTTTAACCAGGAAGCCCTGAGTTCCAGGCTTACTGCATCTGCCAAAGGCATCCCAAGGGGAGCGCAAAAGTGACACAACTTGGCTGCCTCCACTGCTATTTCCATGAGACCATCCCGAATCATAGGCTGATTTTCCTTCCTAGGCTTAAGGTTTGAGTTAGGCCTAGGGTTAGTGTTCTTTTAACCAGAAAGCCCTGAGTTCCAAGAACACAGCAGCTGCGAAGGACTACCCAAGAAGAGCGCAGAAGTGCCTCAACATGCCTGCCTCCACAGCTTTTTCCTTGGGGACGTCCCGAAACGAAGGCTGATTTAGAAGCCTCCAGTTTGGGCTAAAGTTGTGGTATTTTACACCAGGAAGCCCTGTGCTCCAAGCACACTGCAGCTGTGAAAGGCATCCCAAGGGGAGCGCAAAAGTGCCACAACATGGCTGTCTCCACAGCTTTTCCCTTGGGATAATTCCTAAACCCAGGCTGATTTAAATGACCAGTGTTACGGTTAGGGTTATGGTTACGCCTAGGTGTAGAGCTTTTTAAATCAGCAAGCTCTGAGCTCCAGGCACACGGCAGCTGCGAAATGCATCCCAAGGGGAGCACAAAAGTGCCAGAAAATGGCTGCCTCCACACGTTTTCATTGGCACCATTGCTAAGCCTAGGCTGAATCACCTGCCTCCAGTCTCAGCTAGGGACATGGTTTTTTAAACCAGGAAGCCCTGAGCTCCAGGCACACGGCAGCTGTGAAAGGCATCCCAAGGGGAGTACAAAAGTGCAACAACATGGCAGCTTTCACAGCTTTTTCCTTGGCACCATCCCTATACCTAGGCTGATTTATCTGCCTAGGGTTAGGGTTAGGGCTCAGCCTAGGGCTAGGATTTTTTTAACCAGGAAGCCCTGAGTTCCAGGCTTACTGCATCTGCCAAAGGCATCCCAAAGGGAGCGCAGAAGTGCCACAACATGGCTGCTTTCACAGCTTTTTCCTTAGGAAGAACCCTAATACCCGGCTGATTTACCTTCCTAGGGTTACTGTTAGGCTTAGGCCTAGGACTTTTAAAACCAGGAAGCCCTGTGCTCCAGGCACACTGCAGCTGTTAAAGGCATCCCAAGGGGAGCGCAAAAGTGACACAACTTGGCTGCCTCCACTGCTATTTCCATGAGACCATCCCGAATCATAGGCTGATTTTCCTTCCTAGGCTTAAGGTTTGAGTTAGGCCTAGGGTTAGTGTTCTTTTAACCAGAAAGCCCTGCGTTCCAAGAACACAGCAGCTGCGAAGGACTACCCAAGAAGAGCGCAGAAGTGCCTCAACATGCCTGCCTCCACAGCTTTTTCCTTGGGGACGTCCCGAAACGAAGGCTGATTTAGAAGCCTCCAGTTTGGGCTAAAGTTGTGGTTTTTTAGACCAGGAAGCCCTGTGCTCCAAGCACACTGCAGCTGTGAAAGGCATCCCAAGGGGAGCGCAAAAGTGCCACAACATGGCTGTCTCCACAGCTTTTCCCTTGGGATAATTCCTAAACCCAGGCTGATTTAAATGACCAGTGTTACAGTTAGGGTTAGGGTTACGCCTAGGTGTAGAGCTTTTTAAACCAGCAAGCTCTGAGCTCCAGGCACACGGCAGCTGTGAAAGGCATCCCAAGGGGAGCACAAAAGTGCCAGAAAATGGCTGCCTCCACACGTTTTCATTGGCACCATTGCTAAGCCTAGGCTGAATCACCTGCCTCCAGTCTCAGCTAGGGACATGGTTTTTTAAACCAGGAAGCCCTGAGCTCCAGGCACACGGCAGCTGTGAAAGGCATCCCAAGGGGAGTACAAAAGTGCAACAACATGGCAGCTTTCACAGCTTTTTCCTTGGCACCATCCCTATACCTAGGCTGATTTATCTGCCTAGGGTTAGGGTTAGGGCTCAGCCTAGGGCTAGGATTATTTTAACCAGGAAGCCCTGAGTTCCAGGCTTACTGCATCTGCCAAAGGCATCCCAAAGGGAGCGCAGAAGTGCCACAACATGGCTGCTTTCACAGCTTTTTCCTTAGGAAGAACCCTAATACCTGGCTGATTTACCTTCCTAGGGTTACTGTTAGGCTTAGGCCTAGGACTTTTAAAACCAGGAAGCCCTGTGCTCCAGGCACACTGCAGCTGTTAAAGGCATCCCAAGGGGAGCGCAAAAGTGACACAACTTGGCTGCCTCCACTGCTATTTCCATGAGACCATCCCGAATCATAGGCTGATTTTCCTTCCTAGGCTTAAGGTTTGAGTTAGGCCTAGGGTTAGTGTTCTTTTAACCAGAAAGCCCTGAGTTCCAAGAACACAGCAGCTGCGAAGGACTACCCAAGAAGAGCACAGAAGTGCCTCAACATGCCTGCCTCCACAGCTTTTTCCTTGGGGACGTCCCGAAACGAAGGCTGATTTAGAAGCCTCCAGTTTGGGCTAAAGTTGTGGTTTTTTAGACCAGGAAGCCCTGTGCTCCAAGCACACTGCAGCTGTGAAAGGCATCCCAAGGGGAGCGCAAAAGTGCCACAACATGGCTGTCTCCACAGCTTTTCCCTTGGGATAATTCCTAAACCCAGGCTGATTTAAATGTCCAGTGTTACAGTTCGGGTTAGGGTTACGCCTAGGTGTAGAGCTTTTTAAACCAGCAAGCTCTGAGCTCCAGGCACACGGCAGCTGCGAAAGGCATCCCAAGGGGAGCACAAAAGTGCCAGAAAATGGCTGCCTCCACACGTTTTCATTGGCACCATTGCTAAGCCTAGGCTGAATCACCTGCCTCCAGTCTCAGCTAGGGACATGGTTTTTTAAACCAGGAAGCCCTGAGCTCCAGGCACTTGGCAGCTGTGAAAGGCATCCCAAGGGGAGTACAAAAGTGCAACAACATGGCAGCTTTCACAGCTTTTTCCTTGGCACCATCCCTATACCTAGGCTGATTCATCTGCCTAGGGTTAGGGATAGGGCTCAGCCTAAGGCTAGGATTTTTTTAACCAGGAAGCCCTGAGTTCCAGGCTTACTACATCTGCCAAAGGCATCCCAAAGGGAGCGCAGAAGTGCCACAACATGGCTGCTTTCACAGCTTTTTCCTTGGCACCATCCCTATACCTAGGCTGATTTATCTGCCTAGGGTTAGGGTTAGGGCTCAGCCAAGGGCAAGGATTTTTTTAAGCAGGAAGCCCTGAGTTCCAGGCTTACTGCATCTGCCAAAGGCATCCCAAAGGGAGCGCAGAAGTGCCACAACATGGCTGCTTTCACAGCTTTTTCCTTAGGAAGAACCCTAATACCCGGCTGATTTACCTTCCTAGGGTTACTGTTAGGCTTAGGCCTAGGACTTTTAAAACCAGGAAGCCCTGTGCTCCAGGCACACTGCAGCTGTTAAAGGCATCCCAAGGGGAGCGCAAAAGTGACACAACTTGGCTGCCTCCACTGCTATTTCCATGAGACCATCCCGAATCATAGGCTGATTTTCCTTCCTAGGCTTAAGGTTTGAGTTAGGCCTAGGGTTAGTGTTCTTTTAACCAGAAAGCCCTGAGTTCCAAGAACACAGCAGCTGCGAAGGACTACCCAAGAAGAGCGCAGAAGTGCCTCAACATGCCTGCCTCCACAGCTTTTTCCTTGGGGACGTCCCGAAACGAAGGCTGATTTAGAAGCCTCCAGTTTGGGCTAAAGTTGTGGTTTTTTACACCAGGAAGCCCTGAGTTTCAGGCTTACTGCATCTGCCAAAGGCATCCCAAGGGGAG
This sequence comes from Ammospiza nelsoni, assembly GCF_027579445.1. NCBI lineage: Eukaryota > Metazoa > Chordata > Aves > Passeriformes > Passerellidae > Ammospiza > Ammospiza nelsoni. Next base: position 137,573 of record NW_026683190.1, on the reverse strand, counting down.
CGCAGAAGTGCCACAACATGGCTGCTTTCACAGCTTTTTCCTTAGGAAGAACCCTAATACCCGGCTGATTTACCTTCCTAGGGTTACTCTTAGGCTTAGGCCTAGGACTTTTAAAACCAGGAAGCCCTGTGCTCCAGGCACACTGCAGCTGTTAAAGGCATCCCAAGGGGAGCGCAAAAGTGACACAACTTGGCTGCCTCCACTGCTATTTCCATCAGACCATCCCGAATCATAGGCTGATTTTCCTTCCTAGGCTTTAGGTTTGAGTTAGGCCTAGGGTTAGTGTTCTTTTAACCAGAAAGCCCTGAGTTCCAAGAACACAGCAGCTGCGAAGGACTACCCAAGAAGAGCGCAGAAGTGCCTCAACATGCCTGCCTCCACAGCTTTTTCCTTGGGGACGTCCCGAAACGAAGGCTGATTTAGAAGCCTCCAGTTTGGGCTAAAGTTGTGGTTTTTTAAACCAGGAAGCCCTGTGCTCCAAGCACACTGCAGCTGGGAAAGGCATCCCAAGGGGAGTGCAAAAGTGCCACAACATGGCTGTCTCCACAGCTTTTCCCTTGGGATAATTCCTAAACCCAGGCTGCTTTAAACGACCAGTGTTACGGTTAGGGTTAGGATTACGCCTAGGTGTAGAGCTTTTTAAACCAGCAAGCTCTGAGCTCCAGGCACACGGCAGCTGCGAAAGGCATCCCAAGGGGAGCACAAAAGTGCCAGAAAATGGCTGCCTCCACACGTTTTCATTGGCACCATTGCTAAGCCTAGGCTGAATCACCTGCCTCCAGTCTCAGCTAGGGACATGGTTTTTTAAACCAGGAAGCCCTGAGCTCCAGGCACACGGCAGCTGTGAAAGGCATCCCAAGGGGAGTACAAAAGTGCAACAACATGGCAGCTTTCACAGCTTTTTCCTTGGCACCATCCCTATACCTAGGCTGATTTATCTGCCTAGGGTTAGGGTTAGGGCTCAGCCTAGGGCAAGGATTTTTTTAACCAGGAAGCCCTGAGTTCCAGGCTTACTGCATCTGCCAAAGGCATCCCAAAGGGAGCGCAGAAGTGCCACAACATGGCTGCTTTCACAGCTTTTTCCTTAGGAAGAACCCTAATACCCGGCTGATTTACCTTCCTAGGGTTACTGTTAGGCTTAGGCCTAGGACTTTTAAAACCAGGAAGCCCTGTGCTCCAGGCACACTGCAGCTGTTAAAGGCATCCCAAGGGGAGCGCAAAAGTGACACAACTTGGCTGCCTCCACTGCTATTTCCATGAGACCATCCCGAATCATAGGCTGATTTTCCTTCCTAGGCTTAAGGTTTGAGTTAGGCCTAGGGTTAGTGTTCTTTTAACCAGAAAGCCCTGAGTTCCAAGAACACAGCAGCTGCGAAGGACTACCCAAGAAGAGCGCAGAAGTGCCTCAACATGCCTGCCTCCACAGCTTTTTCCTTGGGGACGTCCCGAAACGAAGGCTGATTTAGAAGCCTCCAGTTTGGGCTAAAGTTGTGGTTTTTTAAACCAGGAAGCCCTGTGCTCCAAGCACACTGCAGCTGTGAAAGGCATCCCAAGGGGAGTGCAAAAGTGCCACAACATGGCTGTCTCCACAGCTTTTCCCTTGGGATAATTCCTAAACCCAGGCTGATTTAAATGACCAGTGTTACGGTTAGGGTTAGGGTTACGCCTAGGTGTAGAGCTTTTTAAACCAGCAAGCTCTGAGCTCCAGGCACACGGCAGCTGCGAAAGGCATCCCAAGGGGAGCACAAAAGTGCCAGAAAATGGCTGCCTCCACACGTTTTCATTGGCACCATTGCTAAGCCTAGGCTGAATCACCTGCCTCCAGTCTCAGCTAGGGACATGGTTTTTTAAACCAGGAAGCCCTGAGCTCCAGGCACTTGGCAGCTGTGAAAGGCATCCCAAGGGGAGTACAAAAGTGCAACAACATGGCAGCTTTCACAGCTTTTTCCTTGGCACCATCCCTATACCTAGGCTGATTTATCTGCCTAGGGTTAGGGTTAGGGCTCAGCCTAGGGCTAGGATTTTTTTAACCAGGAAGCCCTGAGTTCCAGGCTTACTGCATCTGCCAAAGGCATCCCAAAGGGAGCGCAGAAGTGCCACAACATGGCTGCTTTCACAGCTTTTTCCTTAGGAAGAACCCTAATACCCGGCTGATTTACCTTCCTAGGGTTACTGTTAGGCTTAGGCCTAGGACTTTTAAAACCAGGAAGCCCTGTGCTCCAGGCACACTGCAGCTGTTAAAGGCATCCCAAGGGGAGCGCAAAAGTGACACAACTTGGCTGCCTCCACTGCTATTTCCATGAGACCATCCCGAATCATAGGCTGATTTTCCTTCCTAGGCTTAAGGTTTGAGTTAGGCCTAGGGTTAGTGTTCTTTTAACCAGAAAGCCCTGAGTTCCAAGAACACAGCAGCTGCGAAGGACTACCCAAGAAGAGCGCAGAAGTGCCTCAACATGCCTGCCTCCACAGCTTTTTCCTTGGGGACGTCCCGAAACGAAGGCTGATTTAGAAGCCTCCAGTTTGGGCTAAAGTTGTGGTTTTTTAAACCAGGAAGCCCTGTGCTCCAAGCACACTGCAGCTGTGAAAGGCATCCCAAGGGGAGTGCAAAAGTGCCACAACATGGCTGTCTCCACAGCTTTTCCCTTGGGATAATTCCTAAACCCAGGCTGCTTTAAATGACCAGTGTTACAGTTAGGGTTAGGGTTACGCCTAGGTGTAGAGCTTTTTAAACCAGCAAGCTCTGAGCTCCAGGCACACGGCAGCTGCGAAAGGCATCCCAAGGGGAGCACAAAAGTGCCAGAAAATGGCTGCCTCCACACGTTTTCATTGGCACCATTGCTAAGCCTAGGCTGAATTACCTGCCTCCAGTCTCAGCTAGGGACATGGTTTTTTAAACCAGGAAGCCCTGAGCTCCAGGCACACGGCAGCTGTGAAAGGCATCCCAAGGGGAGTACAAAAGTGCAACAACATGGCAGCTTTCACAGCTTTTTCCTTGGCACCATCCCTATACCTAGGCTGATTTATCTGCCTAGGGTTAGGGTTAGGGCTCAGCCTAGGGCTAGGATTTTTTTAACCAGGAAGCCCTGAGTTCCAGGCTTACTGCATCTGCCAAAGGCATCCCAAAGGGAGCGCAGAAGTGCCACAACATGGCTGCTTTCACAGCTTTTTCCTTAGGAAGAACCCTAATACCCGGCTGATTTACCTTCCTAGGGTTACTGTTAGGCTTAGGCCTAGGACTTTTAAAACCAGGAAGCCCTGTGCTCCAGGCACACTGCAGCTGTTAAAGGCATCCCAAGGGGAGCGCAAAAGTGACACAACTTGGCTGCCTCCACTGCTATTTCCATGAGACCATCCCGAATCATAGGCTGATTTTCCTTCCTAGGCTTAAGGTTTGAGTTAGGCCTAGGGTTAGTGTTCTTTTAACCAGAAAGCCCTGAGTTCCAAGAACACAGCAGCTGCGAAGGACTACCCAAGAAGAGCGCAGAAGTGCCTCAACATGCCTGCCTCCACAGCTTTTTCCTTGGGGACGTCCCGAAACGAAGGCTGATTTAGAAGCCTCCAGTTTGGGCTAAAGTTGTGGTTTTTTAAACCAGGAAGCCCTGTGCTCCAAGCACACTGCAGCTGTGAAAGGCATCCCAAGGGGAGTGCAAAAGTGCCACAACATGGCTGTCTCCACAGCTTTTCCCTTGGGATAATTCCTAAACCCAGGCTGCTTTAAACGACCAGTGTTACGGTTAGGGTTAGGGTTACGCCTAGGTGTAGAGCTTTTTAAACCAGCAAGCTCTGAGCTCCAGGCACACGGCAGCTGCGAAAGGCATCCCAAGGGGAGCACAAAAGTGCCAGAAAATGGCTGCCTCCACACGTTTTCATTGGCACCATTGCTAAGCCTAGGCTGAATCACCTGCCTCCAGTCTCAGCTAGGGACATGGTTTTTTAAACCAGGAAGCCCTGAGCTCCAGGCACTTGGCAGCTGTGAAAGGCATCCCAAGGGGAGTACAAAAGTGCAACAACATGGCAGCTTTCACAGCTTTTTCCTTGTCACCATCCCTATACCTAGGCTGATTTATCTGCCTAGGGTTAGGGTTAGGGCTCAGCCTAGGGCTAGGATTTTTTTAACCAGGAAGCCCTGAGTTCCAGGCTTACTGCATCTGCCAAAGGCATCCCAAAGGGAGCGCAGAAGTGCCACAACATGGCTGCTTTCACAGCTTTTTCCTTAGGAAGAACCCTAATACCCGGCTGATTTACCTTCCTAGGGTTACTGTTAGGCTTAGGCCTAGGACTTTTAAAACCAGGAAGCCCTGTGCTCCAGGCACACTGCAGCTGTTAAAGGCATCCCAAGGGGAGCGCAAAAGTGACACAACTTGGCTGCCTCCACTGCTATTTCCATGAGACCATCCCGAATCATAGGCTGATTTTCCTTCCTAGGCTTAAGGTTTGAGTTAGGCCTAGGGTTAGTGTTCTTTTAACCAGAAAGCCCTGAGTTCCAAGAACACAGCAGCTGCGAAGGACTACCCAAGAAGAGCGCAGAAGTGCCTCAACATGCCTGCCTCCACAGCTTTTTCCTTGGGGACGTCCCGAAACGAAGGCTGATTTAGAAGCCTCCAGTTTGGGCTAAAGTTGTGGTTTTTTAAACCAGGAAGCCCTGTGCTCCAAGCACACTGCAGCTGTGAAAGGCATCCCAAGGGGAGTGCAAAAGTGCCACAACATGGCTGTCTCCACAGCTTTTCCCTTGGGATAATTCCTAAACCCAGGCTGCTTTAAATGACCAGTGTTACAGTTAGGGTTAGGGTTACGCCTAGGTGTAGAGCTTTTTAAACCAGCAAGCTCTGAGCTCCAGGCACACGGCAGCTGCGAAAGGCATCCCAAGGGGAGCACAAAAGTGCCAGAAAATGGCTGCCTCCACACGTTTTCATTGGCACCATTGCTAAGCCTAGGCTGAATTACCTGCCTCCAGTCTCAGCTAGGGACATGGTTTTTTAAACCAGGAAGCCCTGAGCTCCAGGCACACGGCAGCTGTGAAAGGCATCCCAAGGGGAGTACAAAAGTGCAACAACATGGCAGCTTTCACAGCTTTTTCCTTGGCACCATCCCTATACCTAGGCTGATTTATCTGCCTAGGGTTAGGGTTAGGGCTCAGCCTAGGGCTAGGATTTTTTTAACCAGGAAGCCCTGAGTTCCAGGCTTACTGCATCTGCCAAAGGCATCCCAAAGGGAGCGCAGAAGTGCCACAACATGGCTGCTTTCACAGCTTTTTCCTTAGGAAGAACCCTAATACCCGGCTGATTTACCTTCCTAGGGTTACTGTTAGGCTTAGGCCTAGGACTTTTAAAACCAGGAAGCCCTGTGCTCCAGGCACACTGCAGCTGTTAAAGGCATCCCAAGGGGAGCGCAAAAGTGACACAACTTGGCTGCCTCCACTGCTATTTCCATGAGACCATCCCGAATCATAGGCTGATTTTCCTTCCTAGGCTTAAGGTTTGAGTTAGGCCTAGGGTTAGTGTTCTTTTAACCAGAAAGCCCTGAGTTCCAAGAACACAGCAGCTGCGAAGGACTACCCAAGAAGAGCGCAGAAGTGCCTCAACATGCCTGCCTCCACAGCTTTTTCCTTGGGGACGTCCCGAAACGAAGGCTGATTTAGAAGCCTCCAGTTTGGGCTAAAGTTGTGGTTTTTTACACTAGGAAGCCCTGAGTTCCAGGCTTACTGCATCTGCCAAAGGCATCCCAAAGGGAGCTCAGAAGTGCCACAACATGGCTGCTTTTACAGCTTTTTCCTTAGGAAGAACCCTAATACCCGGCTGATTTACCTTCCTAGGGTTACTGTTAGGCTTAGGCCTAGGACTTTTAAAACCAGGAAGCCCTGTGCTCCAGGCACACTGCAGCTGTTAAAGGCATCCCAAGGGGAGCGCAAAAGTGACACAACTTGGCTGCCTCCACTGCTATTTCCATGAGACCATCCCGAATCATAGGCTGATTTTCCTTCCTAGGCTTAAGGTTTGAGTTAGGCCTAGGGTTAGTGTTCTTTTAACCAGAAAGCCCTGAGTTCCAAGAACACAGCAGCTGCGAAGGACTACCCAAGAAGAGCGCAGAAGTGCCTCAACATGCCTGCCTCCACAGCTTTTTCCTTGGGGACGTCCCGAAACGAAGGCTGATTTAGAAGCCTCCAGTTTGGGCTAAAGTTGTGGTTTTTTAAACCAGGAAGCCCTGTGCTCCAAGCACACTGCAGCTGTGAAAGGCATCCCAAGGGGAGTGCAAAAGTCCCACAACATGGCTGTCTCCACAGCTTTTCCCTTGGGATAATTCCTAAACCCAGGCTGCTTTAAATGACCAGTGTTACAGTTAGGGTTAGGGTTACGCCTAGGTGTAGAGCTTTTTAAACCAGCAAGCTCTGAGCTCCAGGCACACGGCAGCTGCGAAAGGCATCCCAAGGGGAGCACAAAAGTGCCAGAAAATGGCTGCCTCCACACGTTTTCATTGGCACCATTGCTAAGCCTAGGCTGAATCACCTGCCTCCAGTCTCAGCTAGGGACATGGTTTTTTAAACCAGGAAGCCCTGAGCTCCAGGCACTTGGCAGCTGTGAAAGGCATCCCAAGGGGAGTACAAAAGTGCAACAACATGGCAGCTTTCACAGCTTTTTCCTTGTCACCATCCCTATACCTAGGCTGATTTATCTGCCTAGGGTTAGGGTTAGGGCTCAGCCTAGGGTAGGATTTTTTTAACCAGGAAGCCCTGAGTTCCAGGCTTACTGCATCTGCCAAAGGCATCCCAAAGGGAGCGCAGAAGTGCCACAACATGGCTGCTTTCACAGCTTTTTCCTTAGGAAGAACCCTAATACTCGGCTGATTTACCTTCCTAGGGTTACTCTTAGGCTTAGGCCTAGGACTTTTAAAACCAGGAAGCCCTGTGCTCCAGGCACACTGCAGCTGTTAAAGGCATCCCAAGGGGAGCGCAAAAGTGACACAACTTGGCTGCCTCCACTGCTATTTCCATGAGACCATCCCGAATCATAGGCTGATTTTCCTTCCTAGGCTTAAGGTTTGAGTTAGGCCTAGGGTTAGTGTTCTTTTAACCAGAAAGCCCTGAGTTCCAAGAACACAGCAGCTGCGAAGGACTACCCAAGAAGAGCGCAGAAGTGCCTCAACATGCCTGCCTCCACAGCTTTTTCCTTGGGGACGTCCCGAAACGAAGGCTGATTTAGAAGCCTCCAGTTTGGGCTAAAGTTGTGGTTTTTTACACCAGGAAGCCCTGTGCTCCAAGCACACTGCAGCTGTGAAAGGCATCCCAAGGGGAGCGCAAAAGTGCCACAACATGGCTGTCTCCACAGCTTTTCCCTTGGGATAATTCCTAAACCCAGGCTGATTTAAATGACCAGTGTTACTGTTAGGGTTAGGGTTACGCCTAGGTGTAGAGCTTTTTAAACCAGCAAGCTCTGAGCTCCAGGCACACGGCAGCTGCGAAATGCACCCCAAGGGGAGCACAAAAGTGCCAGAAAATGGCTGCCTCCACACGTTTTCATTGGCACCATTGCTAAGCCTAGGCTGAATTACCTGCCTCCAGTCTCAGCTAGGGACATGGTTTTTTAAACCAGGAAGCCCTGAGCTCCAGGCACACGGCAGCTGTGAAAGGCATCCCAAGGGGAGTACAAAAGTGCAACAACATGGCAGCTTTCACAGCTTTTTCCTTGGCACCATCCCTATACCTAGGCTGATTTATCTGCCTAGGGTTAGGGTTAGGGCTCAGCCTAGGGCTAGGATTTTTTTAACCAGGAAGCCCTGAGTTCCAGGCTTACTGCATCTGCCAAAGGCATCCCAAAGGGAGCGCAGAAGTGCCACAACATGGCTGCTTTCACAGCTTTTTCCTTAGGAAGAACCCTAATACCCGGCTGATTTACCTTCCAAGGGTTACTGTTAGGCTTAGGCCTAGGACTTTTAAAACCAGGAAGCCCTGTGCTCCAGGCACACTGCAGCTGTTAAAGGCATCCCAAGGGGAGCGCAAAAGTGACACAACTTGGCTGCCTCCACTGCTATTTCCATGAGACCATCCCGAATCATAGGCTGATTTTCCTTCCTAGGCTTAAGGTTTGAGTTAGGCCTAGGGTTAGTGTTCTTTTAACCAGAAAGCCCTGAGTTCCAAGAACACAGCAGCTGCGAAGGACTACCCAAGAAGAGCGCAGAAGTGCCTCAACATGCCTGCCTCCACAGCTTTTTCCTTGGGGACGTCCTGAAACGAAGGCTGATTTAGAAGCCTCCAGTTTGGGCTAAAGTTGTGGTTTTTTACACCAGGAAGCCCTGTGGTCCAAGCACACTGCAGCTGTGAAAGGCATCCCAAGGGGAGCGCAAAAGTGCCACAACATGGCTGTCTCCACAGCTTTTCCCTTGGGATAATTCCTAAACCCAGGCTTATTTAAATGACCAGTGTTACTGTTAGGGTTAGGGTTACGCCTAGGTGTAGAGCTTTTTAAACCAGCAAGCTCTGAGCTCCAGGCACACGGCAGCTGCGAAAGGCATCCCAAGGGGAGCACAAAAGTGCCAGAAAATGGCTGCCTCCACACGTTTTCATTGGCACCATTGCTAAGCCTAGGCTGAATCACCTGCCTCCAGTCTCAGCTAGGGACATGGTTTTTTAAACCAGGAAGCTCTGAGCTCCAGGCACTTGGCAGCTGTGAAAGGCATCCCAAGGGGAGTACAAAAGTGCAACAACATGGCAGCTTTCACAGCTTTTTCCTTGGCACCATCCCTATACCTAGGCTGATTTATCTGCCTAGGTTTAGGGTTAGGGCTCAGCCAAGGGCTAGGATTTTTTTAACCAGGAAGCCCTGAGTTCCAGGCTTACTGCATCTGCCAAAGGCATCCCAAAGGGAGCGCAGAAGTGCCACAACATGGCTGCTTTCACAGCTTTTTCCTTAGGAAGAACCCTAATACCCGGCTGATTTACCTTCCTAGGGTTACTGTTAGGCTTAGGCCTAGGACTTTTAAAACCAGGAAGCCCTGTGCTCCAGGCACACTGCAGCTGTGAAAGGCATCCCAAGGGGAGCGCAAAAGTGACACAACTTGGCTGCCTCCACTGCTATTTCCATGAGACCATCCCGAATCATAGGCTGATTTTCCTTCCTAGGCTTAAGGTTTGAGTTAGGCCTAGGGTTAGTGTACTTTTAACCAGAAAGCCCTGAGTTCCAAGAACACAGCAGCTGCGAAGGACTACCCAAGAAGAGCGCAGAAGTGCCTCAACATGCCTGCCTCCACAGCTTTTTCCTTGGGGACGTCCCGAAACGAAGGCTGATTTAGAAGCCTCCAGTTTGGGCTAAAGTTGTGGTATTTTACACCAGGAAGCCCTGTGCTCCAAGCACACTGCAGCTGTGAAAGGCATCCCAAGGGGAGCGCAAAAGTGCCACAACATGGCTGTCTCCACAGCTTTTCCCTTGGGATAATTCCTAAACCCAGGCTGATTTAAATGACCAGTGTTACGGTTAGGGTTAGGGTTACACCTAGGTGTAGAGCTTTTTAAACCAGCAAGCTCTGAGCTCCAGGCACACGGCAGCTGCGAAAGGCATCCCAAGGGGAGCACAAAAGTGCCAGAAAATGGCTGCCTCCACACGTTTTCATTGGCACCATTGCTAAGCCTAGGCTGAATTACCTGCCTCCAATCTCAGCTAGGGACATGGTTTTTTAAACCAGGAAGCCCTGAGCTCCAAGCACACGACAGCTGTGAAAGGCATCCCAAAGGGAGTACAAAAGTACAACAACATGGCAGCTTTCACAGCTTTTTCCTTGGCACCATCCCTATACCTAGGCTGATTTATCTGCCTTGGGTTAGGGTTAGGGCTCAGCCTAGGGCTAGGATTTTTTTAACCAGGAAGCCGTGAGTTCCAGGCTTACTGCATCTGCCAAAGGCATCCCAAAGGGAGCGCAGAAGTGCCACAACATGGCTGCTTTCACAGCTTTTTCCTTAGGAAGAACCCTAATACCCGGCTGATTTACCTTCCTAGGGTTACTGTTAGGCTTAGGCCTAGGACTTTTAAAACCAGGAAGCCCTGTGCTCCAGGCACACTGCAGCTGTTAAAGGCAGCCCAAGGGGAGTGCAAAAGAGACACAACTTGGCTGCCTCCGCTGCTATTTCCATGAGACCATCCCGAATCATAGGCTGATTTTCCTTCCTAGGCTGAAGGTTTGAGTTAGGCCTAGGGTTAGTGTTCTTTTAATCAGAAAGCCCTGAGTTCCACGAGCACAGCAGCTGCGAAGGACTGCTCAAGAAGAGCGCAGAAGTGCCACAACATGCCTGCCTCCACAGCTTTTTCCTTGGGGACGTCCCGAAACGAAGGCTGATTTAGAAGCCTCCAGTTTGGGCTAAAGTTGTGGTATTTTACACCAGGAAGCCCTGTGCTCCAAGCACACTGCAGCTGTGAAAGGCATCCCAAGGGGAGCGCAAAAGTGCCACAACATGGCTGTGTCCACAGCTTTTCCCTTGGGATAATTCCTAAACCCAGGCTGATTTAAATGACCAGTGTTACAGTTACGGTTAGAGTTAGGCCTAGGTGTAGAGCTTTTTAAACCAGCAAGCTCTGAGCTCCAGGCACACGGCAGCTGCGAAAGGCATCCCAGGGGGAGTGCAAAAGTGCCAGGAAATGGCTGCCTCCACACGTTTTCATTGGCAACATTGCTAAGCCTAGTCTGAATTACCTGCCTCCAGTCTCAGCTAGGGACATGGATTTTTAAACCAGGAAGCCCTGAGCTCCAGGCACACGGCAGCTGTGAAAGGCATCCCAAGGGGAGTACAAAAGTGCAACAACATGGCAGCTTTCACAGCTTTTTCCTTGGCACCATCCCTATACCTAGGCTGAATTATCTGCCTAGGGTTAGGGTTAGGGCTCAGCCTAGGGATAGGATTTTTTAAAGCAGGAAGCCCTGAATTCCAGGCTTACTGCATCTGCAAAAGGCATCCCAAAGGGAGCGCAGAAGGTCCACAACATGGCTGCTTTCACAGCTTTTTCCTTAGGAAGAACCCTAATACCCGGCTGATTTACCTTCCTAGGGTTACTGTTAGGCTTAGGCCTAGGACTTTTAAAACCAGGAAGCCCTGTGCTCCAGGCACACTGCAGCTGTGAAAGGCATCCCAAGGGGAGCGCAAAAGTGACACAACTCGGCTGCCTCCACTGCTATTTCCATGAGACCATCCCGAATCATAGGCTGATTTTCCTTCCTAGGCTTAAGGTTTGAGTTAGGCCTAGGGTTAGTGTTCTTTTAACCAGAAAGCCCTGAGTTCCAAGAACACAGCAGCTGCGAAGGACTACCCAAGAAGAGCGCAGAAGTGCCTCAACATGCCTGCCTCCACAGCTTTTTCCTTGGGGACGTCCCGAAACGAAGGCTGATTCAGATACCTCCAGTTTGGGCTAAAGTTGTGGTTTTTTAACCAGGAAGCCCTGTGCTCCAAGCATACTGCAGCTGTGAAAGGCATCCCAAGGGGAGCGCAAAAGTGCCACAACATGGCTGTCTCCACAGCTTTTCCCTTGGGATAATTCCTAAACCCAGGCTGATTTAAATGACCAGTGTTACGTTCAGGGTTAGGGTTACGCCTAGGTGTAGAGCTTTTTAAACCAGCAAGCTCTGAGCTCCAGGCACACGGCAGCTGCGAAAGGCATCCCAAGGGGAGCACAAAAGTGCCAGAAAATGGCTGCCTCCACACGTTTTCATTGGCACCATTGCTAAGCCTAGGCTGAATCACCTGCCTCCAGTCTCAGCTAGGGACATGGTTTTTTAAACCAGGAAGCCCTGAGCTCCAGGCACTTGGCAGCTGTGAAAGGCATCCCAAGGGGAGTACAAAAGTGCAACAACATGGCAGCTTTCACAGCTTTTTCCTTGGCACCATCCCTATACCTAGGCTGATTTATCTGCCTAGGGTTAGGGTTAGGGCTCAGCCTAGGGCTAGGATTATTTTAACCAGGAAGCCCTGAGTTCCAGGCTTACTGCATCTGCCAAAGGCATCCCAAAGGGAGCGCAGAAGTGCCACAACATGGCTGCTTTCACAGCTTTTTCCTTAGGAAGAACCCTAATACCCGGCTGATTTACCTTCCTAGGGTTACTGTTAGGCTTAGGCCTAGGACTTTTAAAACCAGGAAGCCCTGTGCTCCAGGCACACTGCAGCTGTTAAAGGCATCCCAAGGGGAGCGCAAAAGTGACACAACTTGGCTGCCTCCACTGCTATTTCCATGAGACCATCCCGAATCATAGGCTGATTTTCCTTCCTAGGCTTAAGGTTTGAGTTAGGCCTAGGGTTAGTGTTCTTTTAACCAGAAAGCCCTGAGTTCCAAGAACACAGCAGCTGCGAAGGACTACCCAAGAAGAGCGCAGAAGTGCCTCAACATGCCTGCCTCCACAGCTTTTTCCTTGGGGACGTCCCGAAACGAAGGCTGATTTCGAAGCCTCCAGTTTGGGCTAAAGTTGTGGTTTTTTACACCAGGAAGCCCTGTGCTCCAAGCACACTGCAGCTGTGAAAGGCATCCCAAGGGGAGCGCAAAAGTGCCACAACATGGCTGTCTCCACAGCTTTTCCCTTGGGATAATTCCTAAACCCAGGCTGATTTAAATGACCAGTGTTACTGTTAGGGTTAGGGTTACGCCTAGGTGTAGAGCTTTTTAAACCAGCCAGCTCTGAGCTCCAGGCACACGGCAGCTGCGAAATGCACCCCAAGGGGAGCACAAAAGTGCCAGAAAATGGCTGCCTCCACACGTTTTCATTGGCACCATTGCTAAGCCTAGGCTGAATTACCTGCCTCCAGTGTCAGCTAGGGACATGGTTTTTTAAACCAGGAAGCCCTGAGCTCCAGGCACACGGCAGCTGTGAAAGGCATCCCAAGGGGAGTACAAAAGTGCAACAACATGGCAGCTTTCACAGCTTTTTCCTTGGCACCATCCCTATACCTAGGCTGATTTATCTGCCTAGGGTTAGGGTTAGGGCTCAGCCTAGGGCTAGGATTTTTTTAACCAGGAAGCCCTGAGTTCCAGGCTTACTGCATCTGCAAAAGGCATCCCAAAGGGAGCGCAGAAGGTCCACAACATGGCTGCTTTCACAGCTTTTTCCTTAGGAAGAACCCTAATACCCGGCTGATTTACCTTCCTAGGGTTACTGTTAGGCTTAGGCCTAGGACTTTTAAAACCAGGAAGCCCTGTGCTCCAGGCACACTGCAGCTGTGAAAGGCATCCCAAGGGGAGCGCAAAAGTGACACAACTCGGCTGCCTCCACTGCTATTTCCATGAGACCATCCCGAATCATAGGCTGATTTTCCTTCCTAGGCTTAAGGTTTGAGTTAGGCCTAGGGTTAGTGTTCTTTTAACCAGAAAGCCCTGAGTTCCAAGAACACAGCAGCTGCGAAGGACTACCCAAGAAGAGCGCAGAAGTGCCTCAACATGCCTGCCTCCACAGCTTTTTCCTTGGGGACGTCCCGAAACGAAGGCTGATTCAGATACCTCCAGTTTGGGCTAAAGTTGTGGTTTTTTAACCAGGAAGCCCTGTGCTCCAAGCATACTGCAGCTGTGAAAGGCATCCCAAGGGGAGCGCAAAAGTGCCACAACATGGCTGTCTCCACAGCTTTTCCCTTGGGATAATTCCTAAACCCAGGCTGATTTAAATGACCAGTGTTACGTTCAGGGTTAGGGTTACGCCTAGGTGTAGAGCTTTTTAAACCAGCAAGCTCTGAGCTCCAGGCACACGGCAGCTGCGAAAGGCATCCCAAGGGGAGCACAAAAGTGCCAGAAAATGGCTGCCTCCACACGTTTTCATTGGCACCATTGCTAAGCCTAGGCTGAATTACCTGCCTCCAGTCTCAGCTAGGGACATGGTTTTTTAAACCAGGAAGCCCTGAGCTCCAAGCACACGACAGCTGTGAAAGGCATCCCAAGGGGAGTACAAAAGTGCAACAACATGGCAGCTTTCACAGCTTTTTCCTTGGCACCATCCCTATACCTAGGCTGATTTATCTGCCTAGGGTTAGGGTTAGGGCTCAGCCTAGGGCTAGGATTTTTTTAAGCAGGAAGCCCTGAGTTCCAGGCTTACTGCATCTGCCAAAGGCAACCCAAAGGGAGCGCAGAAGTGCCACAACATGGCTGCTTTCACAGCTTTTTCCTTAGGAAGAACCCTAATACCCGGCTGATTTACCTTCCTAGGGTTACTGTTAGGCTTAGGCCTAGGACTTTTAAAACCAGGAAGCCCTGTTCTCCAGGCACACTGCAGCTGTGAAAGGCATCCCAAGGGGAGCGCAAAAGTGCCACAACATGGCTGTGTCCACAGCTTTTCCCTTGGGAAAATTCCTAAATCCAGGCTGATTTAAATGACCAGTGTTACGGTCAGGGTTAGGGTTACGCCTAAGTGTAGAGCTTTTTAAACCAGCAAGCTCTGAGCTCCAGGCACACGGCAGCTGCGAAAGGCATCCCAAGGGGAGCACAAAAGTGCCAGAAAATGGCTGCCTCCACACGTTTTCATTGGCACCATTGCTAAGCCTGGGCTGAATTACCTGCCTCCAGTCTCACCTAGGGACATGGTTTTTTAAACCAGGAAGCCCTGTGCTCCAGACACACTGCAGCTGTGAAAGGCATCCCAAGGGGAGCGCAAAAGTGCCAAAACATGGCTGTGTCCACAGCGTTTCCCTTGGGATAATTCCTAAACCCAGGCTGATTTAAATGACCAGTGTTACGGTCAGGGTTAGGGTTATGCCTAGGTGTAGAGCTTTTTAAACCAGCAAGCTCTGAGCTCCAGGCACACGGCAGCTGCGAAAGGCATCCCAAGGGGAGCACAAAAGTGCCAGAAAATGGCTGCCTCCACACGTTTTCATTGGCAGCATTGCTAAGCCTAGGCTGAATTACCTGCATCCAATCTCAGCTAGGGACATGGATTTTTAAACCAGGAAGCCCTGAGCTCCAGGCACACGGCAGCTGTGAAAGGCATCCCAAGGGGAGTACAAAAGTGCAACAACATGGCAGCTTTCACAGCTTTTTCCTTGGCACCATCCCTATACCTAGGCTGATTTATCTGCCTAGGGTTAGGGTTAGGGCTCAGCCTAGGGCTAGGATTTTTTTAACCAGAAAGCCCTGAGTTCCAGGCTTACTGCATCTGCCAAAGGCATCCCAAAGGGAGCGCAGAAGGTCCACAACATGGCTGCTTTCACAGCTTTTTCCTTAGGAAGAACCCTAATACCCGGCTGATTTACCTTCCTAGGGTTACTGTTAGGCTTAGGCCTAGGACTTTTAAAACCAGGAAGCCCTGTGCTCCAGGCACACTGCAGCTGTGAAAGGCATCCCAAGGGGAGCGCAAAAGTGACACAACTTGGCTGCCTCCACTGCTATTTCCATGAGACCATCCCGAATCATAGGCTGATTTTCCTTCCTAGGCTTATAGTTTGAGTTAGGCCTAGGGTTAGTGTTCTTTTAACCAGAAAGCCCTGAGTTCCAAGAACACAGCAGCTGCGAAGGACTACCCAAGAAGAGCGCAGAAGTGCCTCAACATGCCTGCCTCCACAGCTTTTTCCTTGGGGACGTCCCGAAACGAAGGCTGATTTAGAAGCCTCCAGTTTGGGCTAAAGTTGTGGTTTTGTAAACCAGGAAGCCCTGTGCTCCAAGCACACTGCAGCTGTGAAAGGCATCCCAAGGGGAGTGCAAAAGTGCCACAACATGGCTGTCTCCACAGCTTTTCCCTTGGGATAATTCCTAAACCCAAGCTGATTTAAATGACCAGTGTTACGGTTAGGGTTAAGGTTACGCCTAGGTGTAGAGCTTTTTAAACCAGCAAGCTCTGAGCTCCAGGCACACGGCAGCTGCGAAAGGCATCCCAAGGGGTGCACAAAAGTGCCAGAAAATGGCTGCCTCCACACGTTTTCATTGGCAGCATTGCTAAGCCTAGGCTGAATCACCTGCCTCCAGTCTCAGCTAGGGACATGGATTTTTAAACCAGGAAGCCCTGAGCTCCAGGCACTTGGCAGCTGTGAAAGGCATCCCAAGGGGAGTACAAAAGTGCAACAACATGGCAGCTTTCACAGCTTTTTCCTTGGCACCATCCCTAAACCTAGGCTGATTTATCTGCCTAGAGTTAGGGTTAGGGCTCAGCCAAGGGCTAGGATTTTTTAAAACCAGGAAGCCCTGAGTTCCAGGCTTACTGCATCTGCCAAAGGCATCCCAAAGGGAGCGCAGAAGTGCCACAACATGGCTGCTTTCACAGCTTTTTCCTTAGGAAGAACCCTAATACCCGGCTGATTTACCTTCCTAAGGTTACTGTTTGGCTTAGGCCTAGGAGTTTTAAAACCAGGAAGCCCTGTTCTCCAGGCACACTGCAGCTGTTAAAGGCATCCCAAGGGGAGCGCAAAAGTGACACAACTTAGCTGCCTCCACTGCTATTTCCATGAGACCATCCCGAATCATAGGCTGATTTTCCTTCCTAGGCTTAAGGTTTGAGTTAGGCCTAGGGTTAGTGTTCTTTTAACCAGAAAGCCCTGAGTTCCAAGAACACAGCAGCTGCGAAGGACTACCCAAGAAGAGCGCAGAAGTGCCTCAACATGCCTGCCTCCACAGCTTTTTCCTTGGGGACGTCCCGAAACGAAGGCTGATTTAGAAGCCTCCAGTTTGGGCTAAAGTTGTGGTTTTTAAACCAGGAAGCCCTGTGCTCCAAGCACACTGCAGCTGTGAAAGGCATCCCAAGGGGAGCGCAAAAGTGCCACAACATGGCTGTGTCCACAACTTTTCCCTTGGGATAATTCCTAAATCCAGGCTGATTTAAATGACCAGTGTTACCGTCAGGGTTAGGGTTACGCCTAAGTTTAGAGCTTTTTAAACCAGCAAGCTCTGAGCTCCAGGCACACGGCAGCTGCGAAAGGCATCCCAAGGGGAGCACAAAAGTGCCAGAAAATGGCTGCCTCCACACGTTTTCATTGGCACCATTGCTAAGCCTAGGCTGAATTACCTGCCTCCAGTCTCAGCTAGGGACATGGTTTTTTAAACCAGGAAGCCCTGAGCTCCAAACACACTGCAGCTGTGAAAGGCATCCCAAGGGGAGCGCAAAAGTGCCACAACATGGCTGTCTCCACAGCTTTTCCCTTGGGATAATTCCTAAACCCAGGCTGATTTAAATGACCAGTGTTACGGTCAGGGTTAGGGTTGCGCCTAGGTGTAGAGCTTTTTAAACCAGCAAGCTCTGAGCTCCAGGCACACGGCAGCTGCGAAAGGCATCCCAAGGGGAGCACAAAAGTGCCAGAAAATGGCTGCCTCCACACGTTTTCATTGGCACCATTGCTAAGCCTAGGCTGCATTACCTGCCCCCAGTCTCAGCTAGGGACATGGATTTTTAAACCAGGAAGCCCTGAGCTCCAGGCACACTGCAGCTGTGAAAGGCATCCCAAGGGGAGTACAAAAGTGCAACAACATGGCAGCTTTCACAGCTTTTTCCTTGGCACCATCCCTATACCTAGGCTGATTGATCTGCCTAGGGTTAGGGTTAGGGCTCAGCCTAGGGCTAGGATTTTTTTAAGCAGGAAGCCCTGAGTTCCAGGCTTACTGCATCTGCCAAAGGCATCCCAAAGGGAGCGCAGAAGTGCTACAACATGGCTGCTTTCACAGCTTTTTCCTTAGGAAGAACCCTAATACCCAGCTGATTTACCTTCCTAGGGTTACTGTTAGGCTTAGGCCTAGGACTTTTAAAACCAGGAAGCCCTGTTCTCTAGGCACACTGCAGCTGTAAAAGGCATCCCAAGGGGAGTGCAAAAGTGACACAACTTGGCTGCCTCCACTGCTATTTCCATGAGACCATCCCGAATCATAGGCTGATTTTCCTTCCTAGGCTTAAGGTTTGAGTTAGGCCTAGGGTTAGTGTTCTTTTAACCAGAAAGCCCTGAGTTCCAAGAACACAGCAGCTGCAAAGGACTACCCAAGAAGAGCGCAGAAGTGCCTCAACATGCCTGCCTCCACAGCTTTTTCCTTGGGGACGTCCCGAAACGCAGGCTGATTTAGAAGCCTCCAGTTTGGGCTAAAGTTGTGGTTTTTTAAACCAGGAAGCCCTGTGCTCCAAGCACACTGCAGCTGTGAAAGGCATCCCAAGGGGAGCGCAAAAGTGCCACAACATGGCTGTCTCCACAGCTTTTCCCTTGGGATAATTCCTAAACCCAGGCTGATTTAAATGACCAGTGTTACGGTTAGGGTTAGGGTTACGCCTAGGTGTAGAGCTTTTTAAACCAGCAAGCTCTGAGCTCCAGGCACACGGCAGCTGCGAAAGGCATCCCAAGGGGAGCACAAAAGTGCCAGAAAATGGCTGCCTCCACACGTTTTCATTGGCACCATTGCTAAGCCTAGGCTGAATTACCTGCCTCCAGTCTCAGCTAGGGACATGGTCTTTTAAACCAGGAAGCCCTGAGCTCCAAGCACACGAAAGCTGTGAAAGGCATCCCAAGGGGAGTACAAAAGTGCCTGAAAAGGGCTGCCTCCACACGTTTTCATTGGCACCATTGATAAGCCTAGTCTGAATTACCTGCCTCTAGTCTCAGCTAGGGACATGGTTTTTTAAACCAGGAAGCCCTGAGCTCCAGGCATACAGGTGCTGTGAAAGGCATCCCAAAGGGAGTACAAAAGTGCAACAACATGGCAGCTTTCACAGCTTTTTCCTTGGCACCATCCCTATACCTAGGCTGATTTATCTGCCTTGGGTTAGGGTTAGGGCTCAGCCAAGGGCAAGGATTTTTTTAACCAGAAAGCCCTGAGTTCCAGGCTTACTGCATCTGCCAAAGGCATCCCAAAGGGAGCGCAGAAGGTCCACAACATGGCTGCTTTCACAGCTTTTTCCTTAGGAAGAACCCTAATACCCGGCTGATTTACCTTCCTAGGGTTACTGTTAGGCTTAGGCCTAGGACTTTTAAAACCAGGAAGCCCTGTGCTCCAGGCACACTGCAGCTGTTAAAGGCATCCCAAGGGGAGCGCAAAAGTGACACAACTTGGCTGCCTCCACTGCTATTTCCATGAGACCATCCC
Organism: Ammospiza nelsoni; assembly: GCF_027579445.1. Classification (NCBI taxonomy): domain Eukaryota; kingdom Metazoa; phylum Chordata; class Aves; order Passeriformes; family Passerellidae; genus Ammospiza; species Ammospiza nelsoni. The sequence goes on along the minus strand of NW_026683190.1, from coordinate 118,584 downwards.
GAATCATAGGCTGATTTTCCTTCCTAGGCTTAAGGTTTGAGTTAGGCCTAGGGTTAGTGTTCTTTTAACCAGAAAGCCCTGAGTTCCAAGAACACAGCAGCTGCAAAGGACTACACAAGAAGAGCGCAGAAGTGCCTCAACATGCCTGCCTCCACAGCTTTTTCCTTGGGGACGTCCCGAAACGAAGGCTGATTTAGAAGCCTCCAGTTTGGGCTAAAGTTGTGGTTTTTTAAACCAGGAAGCCCTGTGCTCCAAGCACACTGCAGCTGTGAAAGGCATCCAAAGAGGAGCGCAAAAGTGCCACAACATGGCTGTCTCCACAGCTTTTCCCTTGGGATAATTCCTAAACCCAGGCTGATTTAAATGAACAGTGTTACGGTTAGAGTTAGGGTTACGCCTAAGTGTAGAGCTTTTTAAACCAGCAAGCTCTGAGCTCCAGGCACACGGCAGCTGCGAAAGGCATCCCAAGGGGAGCACAAAAGTGCCAGAAAATGGCTGCCTCCACACGTTTTCATTGGCACCATTGCTAAGCCTAGGCTGAATTACCTGCGTCCAGTCTCAGCTAGGGACATGGTTTTTTAAACCAGGAAGCCCTGAGCTCCAAGCACACTGCAGCTGTGAAAGGCATCCCAAGGGGAGCGCAAAAGTGCCACAACATGGCTGTCTCCACAGCTTTTCCCTTGGGATAATTCCTAAACCCAGGCTGATTTAAATGACCAGTGTTACGGTCAGGGTTAGGGTTACGCCTAGGTGTAGAGCTTTTTAAACCAGCAAGCTCTGAGCTCCAGGCACACGGCAGCTGCGAAAGGCATCCCAAGGGGAGCACAAAAGTGCCAGAAAATGGCTGCCTCCACACGTTTTCATTGGCACCATTGCTAAGCCTAGGCTGCATTACCTGCCTCCAGTCTCAGCTAGGGACATGGTTTTTTAAACCAGGAAGCCCTGAGCTCCAGGCATACAGGAGCTGTGAAAGGCATCCCAAAGGGAGTACAAAAGTGCAACAACATGGCAGCTTTCACAGCTTTTTCCTTGGCACCATCCCTATACCTACGCTGATTTATCTGCCTTGGGTTAGAGTTAGGGCTCAGCCAAGGGCAAGGATTTTTTTAACCAGAAAGCCCTGAGTTCCAGGCTTACTGCATCTGCCAAAGGCATCCCAAAGGGAGCGCAGAAGTGCCACAACATGGCTGCTTTCACAGCTTTTTCCTTAGGAAGAACCCTAATACCCAGCTGATTTACCTTCCTAGGGTTACTGTTAGGCTTAGGCCTAGGACTTTTAAAACCAGGAAGCCCTGTGCTCCAGGCACACTGCAGCTGTTAAAGGCATCCCAAGGGGAGCGCAAAAGTGACACAACTTGGCTGCCTCCACTGCTATTTCCATGAGACCATCCCGAATCATAGGCTGATTTTCCTTCCTAGGCTTAAGGTTTGAGTTAGGCCTAGGGTTAGTGTTCTTTTAACCAGAAAGCCCTGAGTTCCAAGAACACAGCAGCTGCGAAGGACTACCCAAGAAGAGCGCAGAAGTGCCTCAACATGCCTGCCTCCACAGCTTTTTCCTTGGGGACGTCCCGAAACGAAGGCTGATTTAGAAGCCTCCAGTTTGGGCTAAAGTTGTGGTTTTGTAAACCAGGAAGCCCTGTGCTCCAAGCACACTGCAGCTGTGAAAGGCATCCCAAGGGGAGCGCAAAAGTGCCACAACATAGCTGTCTCCACAGCTTTTCCCTTGGGATAATTCCTAAACCCAGGCTGATTTAAATGACCAGTATTACGGTTAGGGTTAGGTTTACGCCTAGGTGTAGAGCTATTCGAACCAGCAAGCTCTGAGCTCCAGGCACACGGCAGCTGCGAAAGGCATCCCAAGGGGAGCACAAAAGTGCCAGGAAATGGCTGCCTCCACACGTTTTCATTGGCACCATTGCTAAGCCTAGGCTGAATCACCTGCCTCCAGTCTCAGCTAGGGACATGGTTTTTTAAACCAGGAAGCCCTGAGCTCCAGGCACATGGCAGCTGTGAAAGGCATCCCAAGGGGAGTACAAAAGTGCAACAACATGGCAGCTTTCACAGCTTTTTCCTTGGCACCATCCCTATACCTAGGCTGATTTATCTGCCTTGGTTTAGGGTTAGGGCTCAGCCAAGGGCTAGGATTTTTTTAACCAGGAAGCCCTGAGTTCCAGGCTTACTGCATCTGCCAAAGGCATCCCAAAGGGAGCGCAGAAGTGCCACAACATGGCTGCTTTCACAGCTTTTTCCTTAGGAAGAACCCTAATACCCGGCTGATTTACCTTCCTAGGGTTACTGTTAGGCTTAGGCCTAGGACTTTTAAAACCAGCAAGCCCTGTTCTCTAGGCACACTGCAGCTGTTAAAGGCATCCCAAGGGGAGCACAAAAGTGACACAACTTGGCTGCCTCCACTGCTATTTCCATGAGACCATCCCGAATCATAGGCTGATTTTCCTTCCTAGGCTTAAGGTTTGAGTTAGGCCTAGGGTTAGTGTTCTTTTAACCAGAAAGCCCTGAGTTCCAAGAACACAGCAGCTGCAAAGGACTACCCAAGAAGAGCGCAGAAGTGCCTCAACATGCCTGCCTCCACAGCTTTTTCCTTGGGGACGTCCCGAAACGAAGGCTGATTTAGAAGCCTCCAGTGTGGGCTAAAGTTGTGGTTTTGTAAACCAGGAAGCCCTGTGCTCCAAGCACACTGCAGCTGTGAAAGGCATCCCAAGGGGAGCGCAAAAGTGCCACAACATGGCTGTCTCCACAGCTTTTCCCTTGGGATAATTCCTAAACCCAGGCTGATTTAAATGACCAGTGTTACGGTTAGGGTTAGGGTTACGCCTAGGTGTAGAGCTTTTTAAACCAGCAAGCTCTGAGCTCCAGGCACACGGCAGCTGCGAAAGGCATCCCAAGGGGAGCACAAAAGTGCCAGAAAATGGCTGCCTCCACACGTTTTCATTGGCACCATTGATAAGCCCAGGCTGAATTACCTGCCTCCAGTCTCAGCTAGGGACATGGTTTTTTAAACCAGGAAGCCCTGAGCTCCAAGCACACGAAAGCTGTGAAAGGCATCCCAAGGGGAGTACAAAAGTGCCTGAAAAGGGCTGCCTCCACACGTTTTCATTGGCACCATTGCTAAGCCTAGGCTGAATCACCTGCCTCCAGTCTCAGCTAGGGACATGGTTTTTTAAACCAGGAAGCCCTGAGCTCCAAGCACATGGCAGCTGTGAAAGGCATCCCAAAGGGAGTACAAAAGTACAACAACATGGCAGCTTTCACAGCTTTTTCCTTGGCACCATCCCTATACCTAGGCTGATTTATCTGCCTTGGGTTAGGGTTAGGGCTCAGCCAAGGGCAAGGATTTTTTTAACCAGAAAGCCCTGAGTTCCAGGCTTACTGCATCTGCCAAAGGCATCCCAAAGGGAGCGCAGAAGGTCCACAACATGGCTGCTTTCACAGCTTTTTCCTTAGGAAGAACCCTAATACCCGGCTGATTTACCTTCCTAGGGTTACTGTTAGGCTTAGGCCTAGGACTTTTAAAACCAGGAAGCCCTGTGCTCCAGGCACACTGCAGCTGTTAAAGGCATCCCAAGGGGAGCACAAAAGTGACACAACTTGGCTGTCTCCACAGCTTTTCCCTTGGGATAATTCCTAAACCCAGGCTGATTTAAATGGCCAGTGTTACGGTTAGGGTTAGGGTTACACCTAGGTGTAGAGCTTTTTGAACCAGCTAGCTCTGAGCTCCAGGCACACGGCAGCTGCGAAAGGCATCCCAAGGGGAGCACAGAAGTGCCAGGAAATGGCTGCCTCCACACGTTTTCATTGGCACCATTGCTAAGCCTAGGCTGAATCACCTGCCTCCAGTCTCAGCTAGGGACATGGTTTTTTAAACCAGGAAGCCCTGAGCTCCACGCACACGACAGCTGTGAAAGGCATCCCAAGGGGAGTACAAAAGTGCAACAACATGGCAGCTTTCACAGCTTTTTCCTTGGCACCATCCCTATACCTAGGCTGATTTATCTGCCTAGGGTTAGGGTTACGGCTCAGCCAAGGGCTAGGATTTTTTTAACCAGGAGGCCCTGAGTTCCAGGCTTAATGCATCTGCCAAAGGCATCCCAAAGGGAGCGCAGAAGTGCCACAACATGGCTGCTTTCACAGCTTTTTCCTTAGGAAGAACCCTAATACCCGGCTGATTTACCTTCCTAGGGTTACTGTTAGGCTTAGGCCTAGGACTTTTAAAACCAGGAAGCCCTGTTCTCTAGGCACACTGCAGCTGTTAAAGGCATCCCAAGGGGAGCGCAAAAGTGACACAACTTGGCTGTCTCCACTGCTATTTCCATGAGACCATCCCGAATCATAGGCTGATTTTCCTTCCTAGGCTTAAGGTTTGAGTTAGGCCTAGGGTTAGTGTTCTTTTAACCAGAAAGCCCTGAGTTCCAAGAACACAGCAGCTGAAAAGGACTACCCAAGAAGAGCGCAGAAGTGCCTCAACATGCCTGCCTCCACAGCTTTTTCCTTGGGGACGTCCCGAAACGAAGGCTGATTTAGAAGCCTCCAGTTTGGGCTAAAGTTGTGGCTTTTTAAACCAGGAAGCCCTGTGCTCCAAGCACACTGAAGTTGTGAAAGGCATCCCAAGGGGAGCGCAAAAGTGCCACAACATGGCTGTCTCCACAGCTTTTCCCTTGGGATAATTCCTAAACCCAGGCTGATTTAAATGACCAGTGTTACGGTTAGGGTAAGGGTTACACCTAGGTGTAGAGCTTTTTAAACCAGCAAGCTCTGAGCTCCAGGCACACGGCAGCTGCGAAAGGCATCCCAAGGGGAGCACAAAAGTGCCAGAAAATGGCTGCCTCCACACCTTTTCATTGGCACCATTGCTAAGCCTAGGCTGAATTACCTGCCTCCAGTCTCAGCTAGGGACATGGTCTTTTAAACCAGGAAGCCCTGTGCTCCAGACACACAACAGCTGTGAAAGGCATCCCAAGGGGAGTACAAAAGTGCCAGAAAATGGCTGCCTCCACACGTTTTCATTGGCACCATTGTTAAGCCTAGGCTGAATTACCTGCCTCCAGTCTCAGCTAGGGACATGGTTTTTTACACCAGGAAGCCCTGAGCTCCAGGCACACGGCAGCTGTGAAAGGCATCCCAAAGGGAGTACAAAAGTACAACAACATGGCAGCTTTCACAGCTTTTTCCTTGGCACCATCCCTATACCTAGGCTGATTTATCTTCCTTGGGTTAGGGTTAGGGCTCAGCGAAGGGCAAGGATTTTTTTAAGCAGAAAGCCCTGGGTTCCAGGCTTACTGCATCTGCCAAAGGCATCCCAAAGGGAGCGCAGAAGTGCCACAACATGGCTGCTTTCACAGCTTTTTCCTTAGGAAGAACCCTAATACCCGGCTGATTTACCTTCCTAGGATTAATGTTAGGCTTAGGCCTAGGACTTTTAAAACCAGGAAGCCCTGTGCTCCAGGCACACTGCAGCTGTTAAAGGCATCCCAAGGGGAGCGCAAAAGTGACACAACTTGGCTGCCTCCACTGCTATTTCCATGAGACCATCCCGAATCATAGGCTGATTTTCCTTCCTAGGCTTAAGGTTTGAGTTAGGCCTAGGGTTAGTGTTCTTTTAACCAGAAAGCCCTGAGTTCCAAGAACACAGCAGCTGCGAAGGACTACCCAAGAAGAGCGCAGAAGTGCCTCAACATGCCTGCCTCCACAGCTTTTTCCTTGGGGACGTCCCGAAACGAAGGCGGATTAAGAAGCCTCCAGTTTGGGCTAAAGTTGTGGTTTTGTAAACCAGGAAGCCCTGTGCTCCAAGCACACTGCAGCTGTGAAAGGCATCCCAAGGGGAGCGCAAAAGTGCCACAACATGGCTGTCTCCACAGCTTTTCCCTTGGGATAATTCCTAAACCCAGGCTGATTTAAATGACCAGTGTTACGGTTAGGGTTAGGGTTACGCCTAGGTGTAGAGCTTTTTAAACCAGCAAGCTCTGAGCTCCAGGCACACGGCAGCTGCGAAAGGCATCCCAAGGGGAGCACAAAAGTGCCAGAAAATGGCTGCCTCCACACGTTTTCATTGGCACCATTGCTAAGCCTAGGCTGAATCACCTGCCTCCAGTCTCAGCTAGGGACATGGTTTTTTAAACCAGGAAGCCCTGAGCTCCAGGCACACGGCAGCTGTGAAAGGCATCCCAAGGGGAGTACAAAAGTGCAACAACATGGCAGCTTTCACAGCTTTTTCCTTGGCACCATCCCTATACCTAGGCTGATTTATCTGCCTAGGGTTAGGGTTAGGGCTCAGCCTAGGGCTAGGATTTTTTTAAGCGGGAAGACCGGAGTTCCAGGCTTACTGCATCTGCCAAAGGCATCCCAAAGGGAGCGCAGAAGTGCCACAACATGGCTGCTTTCACAGCTTTTTCCTTAGGAAGAACCCTAATACCCGGCTGATTTACCTTCCTAGGGTTACTGTTAGGCTTAGGCCTAGGACTTTTAAAACCAGGAAGCCCTGTGCTCCAGGCACACTGCAGCTGTTAAAGGCATCCCAAGGGGAGCGCAAAAGTGACACAACTTGGCTGCCTCCACTGCTATTTCCATGAGACCATCCCGAATCATAGGCTGATTTTCCTTCCTAGGCTTAAGGTTTGAGTTAGGCCTAGGGTTAGTGTTCTTTTAACCAGAAAGCCCTGAGTTCCAAGAACACAGCAGCTGCGAAGGACTACCCAAGAAGAGCGCAGAAGTGCCTCAACATGCCTGCCTCCACAGCTTTTTCCTTGGGGACGTCCCGAAACGAAGGCGGATTAAGAAGCCTCCAGTTTGGGCTAAAGTTGTGGTTTTGTAAACCAGGAAGCCCTGTGCTCCAAGCACACTGCAGCTGTGAAAGGCATCCCAAGGGGAGCGCAAAAGTGCCACAACATGGCTGTCTCCACAGCTTTTCCCTTGGGATAATTCCTAAACCCAGGCTGATTTAAATGACCAGTGTTACAGTTAGGGTTAGGGTTACGCCTAGGTGTAGAGCTTTTTAAACCAGCAAGCTCTGAGCTCCAGGCACACGGCAGCTGCGAAAGGCATCCCAAGGGGAGCACAAAAGTGCCAGAAAATGGCTGCCTCCACACGTTTTCATTGGCACCATTGATTAGCCCAGGCTGAATTACCTGCCTCCAGTCTCAGCTAGGGACATGGATTTTTAAACCAGGAAGCCCTGAGCTCCAAGCACAGGACAGCTGTGAAAGGCATCACAAGGGGTGTACAAAAGTGCCAGAAAATGGCTGCCTCCACACGTTTTCATTGGCACCATTGATAAGCCTAGGCTGAATTACCTGCCTCCAGTCTCAGCTAGGGACATGGTTTTTTAAACCAGGAAGCCCTGAGCTCCATGCACACGGCAGCTGTGAAAGGCATCCCAAAGGGAGTACAAAAGTGCCAGAAAATGGCTGCCTCCACACGTTTTCATTGGCACCATTGCTAAGCCTAGGCTGAATTACCTGCCTCCAGTCTCAGCTAGGGACATGGTTTTTTAAACCAGGAAGCCCTGAGCTCCAGGCACACGGCAGCTGTGAAAGGCATCCCAAGGGGAGTACAAAAGTGCAACAACATGGCAGCTTTCACAGCTTTTTCCTTGGCACCATCCCTATACCTAGGCTGATTTATCTTCCTTGGGTTAGGGTTAGGGCTCAGCCAAGGGCAAGGATTTTTTTAAGCAGAAAGCCCTGGGTTCCAGGCTTACTGCATCTGCCAAAGGCATCCCAAAGGGAGCGCAGAAGTGCCACAACATGGCTGCTTTCACAGCTTTTTCCTTAGGAAGAACCCTAATACCCGGCTGATTTACCTTCCTAGGATTAATGTTAGGCTTAGGCCTAGGACTTTTAAAACCAGGAAGCCCTGTGCTCCAGGCACACTGCAGCTGTTAAAGGCATCCCAAGGGGAGCGCAAAAGTGACACAACTTGGCTGCCTCCACTGCTATTTCCATGAGACCATCCCGAATCATAGGCTGATTTTCCTTCCTAGGCTTAAGGTTTGAGTTAGGCCTAGGGTTAGTGTTCTTTTAACCAGAAAGCCCTGAGTTCCAAGAACACAGCAGCTGCGAAGGACTACCCAAGAAGAGCGCAGAAGTGCCTCAACATGCCTGCCTCCACAGCTTTTTCCTTGGGGACGTCCCGAAACGAAGGCGGATTTAGAAGCCTCCAGTTTGGGCTAAAGTTGTGGTTTTGTAAACCAGGAAGCCCTGTGCTCCAAGCACACTGCAGCTGTGAAAGGCATCCCAAGGGGAGCGCAAAAGTGCCACAACATGGCTGTCTCCACAGCTTTTCCCTTGGGATAATTCCTAAACCCAGGCTGATTTAAATGACCAGTGTTACGGTTAGGGTTAGGGTTACGCCTAGGTGTAGAGCTTTTTAAACCAGCAAGCTCTGAGCTCCAGGCACACGGCAGCTGCGAAAGGCATCCCAAGGGGAGCACAAAAGTGCCAGAAAATGGCTGCCTCCACACGTTTTCATTGGCACCATTGCTAAGCCTAGGCTGAATCACCTGCCTCCAGTCTCAGCTAGGGACATGGTTTTTTAAACCAGGAAGCCCTGAGCTCCAGGCACACGGCAGCTGTGAAAGGCATCCCAAGGGGAGTACAAAAGTGCAACAACATGGCAGCTTTCACAGCTTTTTCCTTGGCACCATCCCTATACCTAGGCTGATTTATCTGCCTAGGGTTAGGGTTAGGGCTCAGCCTAGGGCTAGGATTTTTTTAAGCGGGAAGACCGGAGTTCCAGGCTTACTGCATCTGCCAAAGGCATCCCAAAGGGAGCGCAGAAGTGCCACAACATGGCTGCTTTCACAGCTTTTTCCTTAGGAAGAACCCTAATACCCGGCTGATTTACCTTCCTAGGGTTACTGTTAGGCTTAGGCCTAGGACTTTTAAAACCAGGAAGCCCTGTGCTCCAGGCACACTGCAGCTGTTAAAGGCATCCCAAGGGGAGCGCAAAAGTGACACAACTTGGCTGCCTCCACTGCTATTTCCATGAGACCATCCCGAATCATAGGCTGATTTTCCTTCCTAGGCTTAAGGTTTGAGTTAGGCCTAGGGTTAGTGTTCTTTTAACCAGAAAGCCCTGAGTTCCAAGAACACAGCAGCTGCGAAGGACTACCCAAGAAGAGCGCAGAAGTGCCTCAACATGCCTGCCTCCACAGCTTTTTCCTTGGGGACGTCCCGAAACGAAGGCGGATTAAGAAGCCTCCAGTTTGGGCTAAAGTTGTGGTTTTGTAAACCAGGAAGCCCTGTGCTCCAAGCACACTGCAGCTGTGAAAGGCATCCCAAGGGGAGCGCAAAAGTGCCACAACATGGCTGTCTCCACAGCTTTTCCCTTGGGATAATTCCTAAACCCAGGCTGATTTAAATGACCAGTGTTACAGTTAGGGTTAGGGTTACGCCTAGGTGTAGAGCTTTTTAAACCAGCAAGCTCTGAGCTCCAGGCACACGGCAGCTGCGAAAGGCATCCCAAGGGGAGCACAAAAGTGCCAGAAAATGGCTGCCTCCACACGTTTTCATTGGCACCATTGCTAAGCCTAGGCTGAATTACCTGCCTCCAGTCTCAGCTAGGGACATGGTTTTTTACACCAGGAAGCCCTGAGCTCCAAGCACATGGCAGCTGTGAAAGGCATCCCAAAGGGAGTACAAAAGTGCAACAACATGGCAGCTTTCACAGCTTTTTCCTTGGCACCATCCCTATACCTAGGCTAATTTATCTGCCTTGGGTTAGGGTTAGGGCTCAGCCACGGGCAAGGATTTTTTTAAGCAGAAAGCCCTGGGTTCCAGGCTTACTGCATCTGCCAAAGGCATCCCAAAGGGAGCGCAGAAGTGCCACAACATGGCTGCTTTCACAGCTTTTTCCTTAGGAAGAACCCTAATACCCGGCTGATTTACCTTCCTAGGGTTACTGTTAGGCTTAGGCCTAGGACTTTTAAAACCAGGAAGCCCTGTGCTCCAGGCACACTGCAGCTGTTAAAGGCATCCCAAGGGGAGCGCAAAAGTGACACAACTTGGCTGCCTCCACTGCTATTTCCATGAGACCATCCCGAATCATAGGCTGATTTTCCTTCCTAGGCTTAAGGTTTGAGTTAGGCCTAGGGTTAGTGTTCTTTTAACCAGAAAGCCCTGAGTTCCAAGAACACAGCAGCTGCGAAGGACTACCCAAGAAGAGCGCAGAAGTGCCTCAACATGCCTGCCTCCACAGCTTTTTCCTTGGGGACGTCCCGAAACGAAGGCTGATTTAGAAGCCTCCAGTTTGGGCTAAAGTTGTGGTTTTGTAAACCAGGAAGCCCTGTGCTCCAAGCACACTGCAGCTGTGAAAGGCATCCCAAGGGGAGCGCAAAAGTGCCACAACATGGCTGTCTCCACAGCTTTTCCCTTGGGATAATTCCTAAACCCAGGCTGATTTAAATGACCAGTGTTACGGTTAGGGTTAGGGTTACGCCTAGGTGTAGAGCTTTTTAAACCAGCAAGCTCTGAGCTCCAGGCACACGGCAGCTGCGAAAGTCATCCCAAGGGGAGCACAAAAGTGCCAGAAAATGGCTGCCTCCACACGTTTTCATTGGCACCTTTGATTAGCCCAGGCTGAATTACCTGCCTCCAGTCTCAGCTAGGGACATGGATTTTTAAACCAGGAAGCCCTGAGCTCCAAGCACAGGACAGCTGTGAAAGGCATCACAAGGGGTGTACAAAAGTGCCAGAAAATGGCTGCCTCCACACGTTTTCATTGGCACCATTGATAAGCCTAGGCTGAATTACCTGCCTCCAGTCTCAGCTAGGGACATGGTTTTTTAAACCAGGAAGCCCTGAGCTCCATGCACACGGCAGCTGTGAAAGGCATCCCAAAGGGAATACAAAAGTGCCAGAAAATGGCTGCCTCCACACGTTTTCATTGGCACCATTGCTAAGCCTAGGCTGAATTAACTGCCTCCAGTCTCAGCTAGGGACATGGTTTTTTAAACCAGGAAGCCCTGATCTCCAGGCACACGGCAGCTGTGAAAGGCATCCTAAGGGGAGTACAAAAGTGCAACAACATGGCAGGTTTCACAGCTTTTTCCTTGGCACCATCCCTATACCTAGGCCGATTTATCTGCCTCTGGTTAGGGTTAGGGCTCAGCCAAGGGCAAGGCTTTTTTTAACCAGAAAGCCCTGAGTTCCAGGCTTACTGCATCTGCCAAAGGCATCCCAAAGGGAGCGCAGAAGTGCCACAACATGGCTGCTTTCACAGCTTTTTCCTTAGGAAGAACCCTAATACCCGGCTGATTTACCTTCCTAGGGTTACTGTTAGGCTTAGGCCTAGGACTTTTAAAACCAGGAAGCCCTGTGCTCCAGGCACACTGCAGCTGTTAAAGGCATCCCAAGGGGAGCGCAAAAGTGACACAACTTGGCTGCCTCCACTGCTATTTCCATGAGACCATCCCGAATCATAGGCTGATTTTCCTTCCTAGGCTTAAGGTTTGAGTTAGGCCTAGGGTTAGTGTTCTTTTAACCAGAAAGCCCTGAGTTCCAAGAACACAGCAGCTGCGAAGGACTACCCAAGAAGAGCGCAGAAGTGCCTCAACATGCCTGCCTCCACAGCTTTTTCCTTGGGGACGCCCCGAAACGAAGGCTGATTTAGAAGCCTCCAGTTTGGGCTAAAGTTGTGGTTTTTTAAACCAGGAAGCCCTGTGCTCCAAGCACACTGCAGCTGTGAAAGGCATCCCAAGGGGAGCGCAAAAGTGCCACAACATGGCTGTCTCCACAGCTTTTCCCTTGGGATAATTCCTAAACACAGGCTGATTTAAATGACCAGTGTTACGGTTAGGGTTAGGGTTACGCCTAGGTGTAGAGCTTTTTAAACCAGCAAGCTCTGAGCTCCAGGCACACGGCAGCTGCGAAAGGCATCCCAAGAGGAGCACAAAAGTGCCAGAAAATGGCTGCCTCCACACGTTTTCATTGGCACCATTGATAAGCCCAGGCTGAATTACCTGCCTCCAGTCTCAGCTAGGGACATTGTTTTTTAAACCAGGAAGCCCTGAACTCCAGGCACACGGCAGCTGTGAAAGGCATCCCAAAGGGAGTACAAAAGTGCCAGAAAATGGCTGCCTCCACACGTTTTCATTGGCACCATTGCTAAGCCTAGGCTGAATTACCTGCCTCCAGTCTCAGCTAGGGACATGGTTTTTTAAACCAGGAAGCCCTGAGCTCCAGGCACACGGCAGCTGTGAAAGGCATCCCAAGGGGAGTACAAAAGTGCAACAACATGGCAGCTTTCACAGCTTTTTCCTTGGCTCCATCCCTATACCTAGGCTGATTTATCTGCCTCTGGTTAGGGTTAGGGCTCAGCCAAGGGCAAGGATTTTTTTAACCAGAAAGCCCTGAGTTCCAGGCTTACTGCATCTGCCAAAGGCATCCCAAAGGGAGCGCAGAAGTGCCACAACATGGCTGTTTTCACAGCTTTTTCCTTAGGAAGAACCCTAATACCCAGCTGATTTACCTTCCTAGGGTTACTGTTAGGCTTAGGCCTAGGACTTTTAAAACCAGGAAGCCCTGTGCTCCAGGCACACTGCAGCTGTTAAAGGCATCCCAAGGGGAGCGCAAAAGTGACACAACTTGGCTGCCTCCACTGCTATTTCCATGAGACCATCCCGAATCATAGGCTGATTTTCCTTCCTAGGCTTAAGGTTTGAGTTAGGCCTAGGGTTAGTGTTCTTTTAACCAGAAAGCCCTGAGTTCCAAGAACACAGCAGCTGCGAAGGACTACCCAAGAAGAGCGCAGAAGTGCCTCAACATGCCTGCCTCCACAGCTTTTTCCTTGGGGACGTCCCGAAACGAAGGCTGATTTAGAAGCCTCCAGTTTGGGCTAAAGTTGTGGTTTTTTAAACCAGGAAGCCCTGTGCTCCAAGCACACTGCAGCTGTGAAAGGCATCCCAAGGGGAGCGCAAAAGTGCCACAACATGGCTGTCTCCACAGCTTTTCCCTTGGGATAATTCCTAAACCCAGGCTGATTTAAATGACCAGTGTTACGGTTAGGGTTAGGGTTACGCCTAGGTGTAGAGCTTTTTAAACCAGCAAGCTCTGAGCTCCAAGCACACGGCAGCTGCGAAAGGCATCCCAAGGGGAGCACAAAAGTGCCAGAAAATGGCTGTCTCCACACGTTTTCATTGGTACCATTGATTAGCCCAGGCCGAATTACCTGCCTCCAGTCTCAGCTAGGGACATGGATTTTTAAACCAGGAAGCCCTGAGCTCCAAGCACACGACAGCTGTGAAAGGCATCCCAAGGGGATTACAAAAGTGCCAGAAAATGGCTGCCTCCACACGTTTTCATTGGCACCATTGATAAGCCTAGGCTGAATTACCTGCCTCCAGTCTCAGCTAGGGACATGGTTTTTTACACCAGGAAGCCCTGAGCTCCAGGCACACGGCAGCTGTGAAAGGCATCCCAAAGGGAGTACAAAAGTGCAACAACATGGCAGCTTTCACAGCTTTTTCCTTGCCACCAACTCTCTATCTAGGCTGTTTTATCTGCCTAGGGTTAGGGTTAGGGCTCAGCCAAGGGCAAGGATTTTTTTAACCAGAACGCCCTGAGTTCCAGGCTTACTGCATCTGCCAAAGGCATCCCAAAGGGAGCGCAGAAGTGCCACAACATGGCTGCTTTCACAGCTTTTTCCTTAGGAAGAACCCTAATACCCGGCTGATTTACCTTCCTAGGTTTACTGTTAGGCTTAGGCCTAGGACTTTTAAAACCAGGAAGCCCTGTGCTCCAGGCACACTGCAGCTGTTAAAGGCATCCCAAGGGGAGCACAAAAGTGACACAACTTGGCTGCCTCCACTGCTATTTCCATGAGACCATCCCGAATCATAGGCTGATTTTCCTTCCTAGGCTTAAGGTTTGAGTTAGGCCTAGGGTTAGTGTTCTTTTAACCAGAAAGCCCTGAGTTCCAAGAACACAGCAGCTGCGAAGGACTACCCAAGAAGAGCGCAGAAGTGCCTCAACATGCCTGCCTCCACAGTTTTTTCCTTGGGGACGTCCCGAAACGAAGGCTGATTTAGAAGCCTCCAGTTTGGGCTAAAGTTGTGGTTTTGTAAAGCAGAAAGCCCTGTGCTCCAAGCACACTGCAGCTGTGAAAGGCATCCCAAGGGGAGCACAAAAGTGCCAAAACATGGCTGTCTCCACAGCTTTTCCCGTGGGATAATTCCTAAACCCAGGCTGATTTAAATGACCAGTGTTACGGTTAGGGTTAGGGTTACGCCTAGGTGTAGAGCTTTTTGAACCAGCAAGCTCTGAGCTCCAGGAACACGGCAGCTTCGAAAGGCATCCCAAGGGGAGCACAAAAGTGCCAGAAAATGGCTGCCTCCACACGTTTTCATTGGCACCATTGCTAAGCCTAGGCTGAATTACCTGCCTCCAGTCTCAGCTAGGGACATGGTTTTTTAAACCAGGAAGCCCTGAGCTCCAGGCAAACGGCAGCTGTGAAAGGCATCCCAAAGGGTATACAAAAGTGCCAGAAAATGGCTGCCTCCACACGTTTTCATTGGCACCATTGCTTAGCCTAGGCTGAATTACCTGCCTCCAGTCTCAGCTAGGGTCATCGTTTTTTAAACCAGGAAGCCCTGAGCTCCAGGCACACGGCAGCTGTGAAAGGCATCCCAAGGGGAGTACAAAAGTGCAACAACATGGCAGCTTTCACAGCTTTTTCCTTGGCTCCATCCCTATACCTAGGCTGATTTATCTCCCTCTGGTTAGGGTTAGGGCTCAGCCAAGGGCAAGGATTTTTTTAACCAGAAAGCCCTGAGTTCCAGGCTTACTGCATCTGCCAAAGGCATCCCAAAGGGAGCGCAGAAGTGCCACAACATGGCTGCTTTCACAGCTTTTTCCTTAGGAAGAACCCTAATACCCAGCTGATTTACCTTCCTAGGGTTACTGTTAGGCTCAGGCCTAGGACTTTTAAAACCAGGAAGCCCTGTGCTCCAGGCACACTGCAGCTGTTAAAGGCATCCCAAGGGGAGCGCAAAAGTGACACAACTTGGCTGCCTCCACTGCTATTTCCATGAGACCATCCCGAATCATAGGCTGATTTTCCTTCCTAGGCTTAAGGTTTGAGTTAGGCCTAGGGTTAGTGTTCTTTTAACCAGAAAGCCCTGAGTTCCAAGAACACAGCAGCTGCGAAGGACTACCCAAGAAGAGCGCAGAAGTGCCTCAACATGCCTGCCTCCACAGCTTTTTCCTTGGGGACGTCCCGAAACGAAGGCTGATTTAGAAGCCTCCAGTTTGGGCTAAAGTTGTGGTTTTTTAAACCAGGAAGCCCTGTGCTCCAAGCACACTGCAGCTGTGAAAGGCATCCCAAGGGGAGCGCAAAAGTGCCAGAAAATGGCTGCCTCCACACGTTTTCATTGGCACCATTGCTTAGCCTAGGCTGAATTACCTGCCTCCAGTCTCAGCTAGGGTCATCGTTTTTTAAACCAGGAAGCCCTGAGCTCCAGGCACACGGCAGCTGTGAAAGGCATCCCAAGGGGAGTACAAAAGTGCAACAACATGGCAGCTTTCACAGCTTTTTCCTTGGCACCATCCCTATACCTAGGCTGATTTATCTGCCTTGGGTTAGGGTTAGGGCTCAGCCTAGGGCTAGGATTTTTTTTAACCAGGAAGCCCTGAGTTCCAGGCTTACTGCATCTGCCAAAGTCATCCCAAAGGGAGTGCAGAAGGTCCACAACATGGCTGCTTTCACAGCTTTTTCCTTAGGAAGAACCCTAATACCCGGCTGATTTACCTTCCTAGGGTTACTGTTAGGCTTAGGCCTAGGACTTTTAAAACCCGGAAACCCTGTGCTCCAGGCACACTGCAGCTGTTAAAGGCATCCCAAGGGGAGCGCAAAAGTGACACAACTTGGCTGCCTCCACTGCTATTTCCATGAGACCATCCCGAATCATAGGCTGATTTTCCTTCCTAGGCTTAAGGTTTGAGTTAGGCCTAGGGTTAGTGTTCTTTTAACCAGAAATCCCTAAGTTCCAAGAGCACAGCAGCTGCAAAGGACTACCCAAGAAGAGCGCAGAAGTGCCTCAACATGCCTGCCTCCACAGCTTTTTCCTTGGGGACGTCCCGAAACGAAGGCTGATTTAGAAGCCTCCAGTTTGGGCTAAAGTTGTGGTTTTGTAAAGCAGAAAGCCCTGTGCTCCAAGCACACTGCAGCTGTGAAAGGCATCCCAAGGGGAGCACAAAAGTGCCAAAACATGGCTGTCTCCACAGCTTTATCCTTGGGATAATTCCTAAACCCAGGCTGATTTAAATGACCAGTGTTACGGTTAGGGTTAGGGTTACGCCTAGGTGTAGAGCTTTTTGAACCAGCAAGCTCTGAGCTCCAGGAACACGGCAGCTTCGAAAGGCATCCCAAGGGGAGCACAAAAGTGCCAGAAAATGGCTGCCTCCACACGTTTTCATGGGCACCATTGCTAAGCCTAGGCTGAATTACCTGCCTCCAGTCTCAGCTAGGGACATGGTTTTTTAAACCAGGAAGCCCTGAGCTCCAGGCAAACGGCAGCTGTGAAAGGCATCCCAAAGGGTATACAAAAGTGCCAGAAAATGGCTGCCTCCACACGTTTTCATTGGCACCATTGCTTAGCCTAGGCTGAATTACCTGCCTCCAGTCTCAGCTAGGGTCATCGTTTTTTAAACCAGGAAGCCCTGAGCTCCAGGCACACGGCAGCTGTGAAAGGCATCCCAAGGGGAGTACAAAAGTGCAACAACATGGCAGCTTTCACAGCTTTTTCCTTGGCACCATCCCTATACCTAGGCTGATTTATCTCCCTCTGGTTAGGGTTAGGGCTCAGCCAAGGGCAAGGATTTTTTTAACCAGAAAGCCCTGAGTTCCAGGCTTACTGCATCTGCAAAAGGCATCCCAAAGGGAGCGCAGAAGTGCCACAACATGGCTGCTTTCACAGCTTTTTCCTTAGGAAGAACCCTAATACCCAGCTGATTTACCTTCCTAGGGTTACTGTTAGGCTTAGGCCTAGGACTTTTAAAACCAGGAAGCCCTGTGCTCCAGGCACACTGCAGCTGTTAAAGGCATCCCAAGGGGAGCGCAAAAGTGACACAACTTGGCTGCCTCCACTGCTATTTCCATGAGACCATCCCGAATCATAGGCTGATTTTCCTTCCTAGGCTTAAGGTTTGAGTTAGGCCTAGGGTTAGTGTTCTTTTAACCAGAAAGCCCTGAGTTCCAAGAACACAGCAGCTGCGAAGGACTACCCAAGAAGAGCGCAGAAGTGCCTCAACATGCCTGCCTTCACAGCTTTTTCCTTGGGGACGTCCCGAAACGAAGGCTGATTTAGAAGCCTCCAGTTTGGGCTAAAGTTCTGGTTTTTTAAACCAGGAAGCCCTGTGCTCCAAGCACACTGCAGCTGTGAAAGGCATCCCAAGGGGAGCGCAAAAGTGCCAGAAAATGGCTGCCTCCACACGTTTTCATTGGCACCATTGCTTAGCCTAGGCTGAATTACCTGCCTCCAGTCTCAGCTAGGGTCATCGTTTTTTAAACCAGGAAGCCCTGAGCTCCAGGCACACGGCAGCTGTGAAAGTCATCCCAAGGGGAGTACAAAAGTGCAACAACATGGCAGCTTTCACAGCTTTTTCCTTGGCACCATCCCTATACCTAGGCTGATTTATCTGCCTCTGGTTAGGGTTAGGGCTCAGCCAAGGGCAAGGATTTTTTTAACCAGGAAGCCCTGAGTTCCAGGCTTACTGCATCTGCCAAAGGCATCCCAAAGGGAGCGCAGAAGTGCCACAACATGGCTGCTTTCACAGCTTTTTCCTTAGGAAGAACCCTAATACCCGGCTGATTTACCTTCCTAGGGTTACTGTTAGGCTTAGGCCTAGGACTTTTAAAACCAGGAAGCCCTGTGCTCCAGGCACACTGCAGCTGTTAAAGGCATCCCAAGGGGAGCGCAAAAGTGACACAACTTGGCTGCCTCCACTGCTATTTCCATGAGACCATCCCGAATCATAGGCTGATTTTCCTTCCTAGGCTTAAGGTTTCAGTTAGGCCTAGGGTTAGTGTTCTTTTAACCAGAAAGCCCTGAGTTCCAAGAGCACAGCAGCTGCGAAGGACTGCCCAAGAAGAGCGCAGAAGTGCCACAACATGCCTGCCTCCAAAGCTTTTTCCTTGGGGACGTCCCGAAACGAAGGCTGATTTAGAAGCCTCCAGTTTGGGCTAAAGTTGTGGTATTTTACACCAGGAAGCCCTGTGCTCCAAGCACACTGCAGCTGTGAAAGGCATCCCAAGGGGAGCGCAAAAGTGCCACAACATGGCTGTCTCCACAGCTTTTCCCTTGGGATAATTCCTAAACCCAGGCTGATTTAAATGACCAGTGTTACGGTTAGGGTTAGGGTTACGCCTAGGTGTAGAGCTTTTTAAACCAGCAAGCTCTGAGCTCCAGGCACACGGCAGCTGCGAAAGGCATCCCAAGGGGAGCACAAAAGTGCCAGAAAATGGCTGCCTCCACACGTTTTCATTGGCACCATTGCTAAGCCTAGGCTGAATCACCGGCCTCCAGTCTCAGCTGGGGACATGGTTTTTTAAACCAGGAAGCCCTGAGCTCCAGGCACACGGCAGCTGTGAAAGGCATCCCAAGGGGAGTACAAAAGTGCAACAACATGGCAGCTTTCACAGCTTTTTCCTTCGCACCATCCCTATACCTAGGCTGATTTATCTGCCTAGGGTTAGGGTTAGGGCTCAGCCTAGGGCTAGGATTTTTTTAACCAGGAAGCCCTGAGTTCCAGGCTTACTGCATCTGCCAAAGGCATCCCAAAGGGAGCGCAGAAGGTCCACAACATGGCTGCTTTCACAGCTTTTTCCTTAGGAAGAACCCTAATACCCGGCTGATTTACCTTCCTAGGGTTACTGTTAGGCTTAGGCCTAGGACATTTAAAACCAGGAAGCCCTGTGCTCCAGGCACACTGCAGCTGTTAAAGGCATCCCAAGGGGAGTGCAAAAGTGACACAACTTGGCTGCCTCCACTGCTATTTCCATGAGACCATCCCGAATCATAGGCTGATTTTCCTTCCTAGGCTTAAGGTTTGAGTTAGGCCTAGGGTTAGTGTTCTTTTAATCAGAGAGCCTTGAGTTCCAACAGCACAGCAGCTGCGAAGGACTGCCCAAGAAGAGCGCAGAAGTGCCTCAACATGCCTGCCTCCAAAGCTTTTTCCTTGGGGACGTCCCGAAACGAAGGCTGATTTAGAAGCCTCCAGTTTGGGCTAAAGTTGTGGTTTTTAACACCAGGAAGCCCTGTGCTCCAAGCACACTGCAGCTGTGAAAGGCATCCCAAGGGGAGCGCAAAAGTGCCACAACAAGGCTGTCTCCACAGCTTTTCCCTTGGGATAATTCCTAAACCCAGGCTGATTTAAATGACCAGTGTTACGGTTAGGGTTAGGGTTACGCCTAGGTGTAGAGCTTTTTAAACCAGCAAGCTCTGAGCTCCAGGCACACGGCAGCTGCGAAAGGCATCCCAAGGGGAGTACAAAAGTGCCAGAAAATGGCTGCCTCCACACGTTTTCATTGGCACCATTACTAAGCCTAGGCTGAATCACCGGCCTCCAGTCTCAGCTAGGGACATGGTTTTTTAAACCAGGAAGCCCTGAGCTCCAGGCACATGGCAGCTGTGAAAGGCATCCCAAGGGGAGTACAAAAGTGCAACAACATGGCAGCTTTCACAGCTTTTTCCTTGGCACCATCCCTATACGTAGGCTGATTTATCTGCCTAGGGTTAGGGTTAGGGCTCAGCCTAGGGCTAGGATTTTTTTAACCAGGAAGCCCTGAGTTCCAGGCTTACTGCATCTGCCAAAGGCATCCCAAAGGGAGCGCAGAAGTGCCACAACATGGCTGCTTTCACAGCTTTTTCCTTAGGAAGAACCCTAATACCCAGCTGATTTACCTTCCTAGGGTTACTGTTAGGCTTAGGCCTAGGACTTTTAAAACCAGGAAGCCCTGTGCTCCAGGCACACTGCAGCTGTTAAAGGCATCCCAAGGGGAGCGCAAAAGTGACACAACTTGGCTGCCTCCACTGCTATTTCCATGAGACCATCCCGAATCATAGGCTGATTTTCCTTCCTAGGCTTAAGGTTTGAGTTAGGCCTAGGGTTAGTGTTCTTTTAACCAGAAAGCCCTGAGTTCCAAGAACACAGCAGCTGCGAAGGACTACCCAAGAAGAGCGCAGAAGTGCCTCAACATGCCTGCCTCCACAGCTTTTTCCTTGGGGACGTCCCGAAACGAAGGCTGATTTAGAAGCCTCCAGTTTGGGCTAAAGTTGTGGTTTTTTACACCAGGAAGCCCTGTGCTCCAAGCACACTGCAGCTGTGAAAGGCATCCCAAGGGGAGCGCAAAAATGCCACAACATGGCTGTCTCCACAGCTTTTCCCTTGGGATAATTCCTAAACCCAGGCTGATTTAAATGACCAGTGTTATGGTTAGGGTTAGGGTTATGCCTAGGTGTAGAGCTTTTTAAACCAGCAAGCTCTGAGCTCCAGGCACACGGCAGCTGCGAAAGGCATCCCAAGGGGAGCACAAAAGTGCCAGAAAATGGCTGCCTCCACACGTTTTCATTGGCACCATTGCTAAGCCTAGGCTGAATCACCGGCCTCCAGTCTCAGCTAGGGACATGGTTTTTTAAACCAGGAAGCCCTGAGCTCCAGGCACACGGCAGCTGTGAAAGGCATCCCAAGGGGAGTACAAAAGTGCAACAACATGGCAGCTTTCACAGCTTTTTCCTTGGCACCATCCCTATACCTAGGCTGATTTATCTGCCTAGGGTTAGGGTTAGGGCTCAGCCTAGGGCTAGGATTTTTTTAACCAGGAAGCCCTGAGTTCCAGGCTTACTGCATCTGCCAAAGGCATCCCAAAGGGAGCGCAGAAGGTCCACAACATGGCTGCTTTCACAGCTTTTTCCTTAGGAAGAACCCTAATACCCGGCTGATTTACCTTCCTAGGGTTACTGTTAGGCCTAGGCCTAGGACTTTTAAAACCAGGAAGCCCTGTGCTCCAGGCACACTGCAGCTGTTAAAGGCATCCCAAGGGGAGCGCAAAAGTGACACAACTTGGCTGCCTCCACTGCTATTTCCATGAGACCATCCCGAATCATAGGCTGATTTTCCTTCCTAGGCTTAAGGTTTGAGTTAGGCTTGGGTTAGTGTTCTTTTAACCAGAAAGCCCTGAGTTCCAAGAGCACAGCAGCTGCAAAGGACTACCCAAGAAGAGCGCAGAAGTGCCTCAACATGCCTGCCTCCACAGCTTTTTCCTTGGGGACGTCCCGAAACGAAGGCTGATTTAGAAGCCTCCAGTTTGGGCTAAAGTTGTGGTTTTTTACACCAGGAAGCCCTGTGCTCCAAGCACACTGCAGCTGTGAAAGGAATCCCAAGGGGAGCGCAAAAATGCCACAACATGGCTGTCTCCACAGCTTTTCCCTTGGGATAATTCCTAAACCCAGGCTGATTTAAATGACCAGTGTTACGGTTAGGGTTAGGGTTACGCCTAGGTGTAGAGCTTTTTAAACCAGCAAGCTCTGAGCTCCAGGCACACAGCAGCTGCGAAAGGCATCCCAAGGGGAGCACAAAAGTGCCAGAAAATGACTGCCTCCACACGTTTTCATTGGCACCATTGCTAAGCCTAGGCTGAATCACCTGCCTCCAGTCTCAGCTAGGGACATGGTTTTTTAAACCAGGAAGCCCTGAGCTCCAGGCACTGGGCAGTTGTGAAGGGCATCCCACGGGGAGTACAAAAGTGCAACAACATGGCAGCTTTCACAGCTTTTTCCTTGGCACCATCCCTATACCTAGGCTGATTTATCTGCCTAGGGTTAGGGTTAGGGCTCAGCCTAGGGCTAGGATATTTTTAAGCAGGAAGCCCAGAGTTCCAGGCTTTCTGCATCTGCCAAAGGCATCCCAAAGGGAGCGCCGAAGGTCCACAACATGGCTGCTTTCACAGCTTTTTCCTTAGGAAGAACCCTAATACCCGGCTGATTTACCTTCCTAGGGTTACTGTAAGGCTTAGGCCTAGGACTTTTAAAACCAGGAAGCCCTGTGCTCCAGGCACACTGCAGCTGTTAAAGGCATCCCAAGGGGAGTGCAAAAGTGACACAACTTGGCTGCCTCCACTGCTATTTCCATGAGACCATCCCGAATCATAGGCTGATTTTCCTTCCTAGGCTTAAGGTTTGAGTTAGGCCTAGGGTTAGTGTTCTTTTAACCAGAAAGCCCTGAGTTCCAAGAACACAGCAGCTGCGAAGGACTACCCAAGAAGAGCGCAGAAGTGCCTCAACATGCCTGCCTCCACAGCTTTTTCCTTGGGGACGTCCCGAAACGAAGGCTGATTTAGAAGCCTCCAGTTTGGGCTAAAGTTGTGGTATTTTACACCAGGAAGCCCTGTGCTCCAAGCACACTGCAGCTGTGAAAGGCATCCCAAGGGGAGCGCAAAAGTGCCACAACATGGCTGTCTCCACAGCTTTTCCCTTGGGATAATTCCTAAACCCAGGCTGATTTAAATGACCAGTGTTACGGTTAGGGTTAGGGTTACGCCTAGGTGTAGAGCTTTTTAAACCAGCAAGCTCTGAGCTCCAGGCACACGGCAGCTGCGAAAGGCATCCCAAGGGGAGCACAAAAGTGCCAGAAAATGGCTGCCTCCACACGTTTTCATTGGCACCATTGCTAAGCCTAGGCTGAATCACCGGCCTCCAGTCTCAGCTAGGGACATGGTTTTTTAAACCAGGAAGCCCTGAGCTCCAGGCACATGGCAGCTGTGAAAGGCATCCCAAGGGGAGTACAAAAGTGCAACAACATGGCAGCTTTCACAGCTTTTTCCTTGGCACCATCCCTATACCTAGGCTGATTTATCTGCCTAGGGTTAGGGTTAGGGCTCAGCCTAGGGCTAGGATTTTTTTAAGCAGGAAGCCCTGAGTTCCAGGCTTACTGCATCTGCCAAAGGCATCCCAAAGGGAGCGCAGAAGGTCCACAACATGGCTGCTTTCACAGCTTTTTCCTTAGGAAGAACCCTAATACCCGGCTGATTTACCTTCCTAGGGTTACTGTTAGGCTTAGGCCTAGGACTTTTAAAACCAGGAAGCCCTGTGCTCCAGGCACACTGCAGCTGTTAAAGGCATCCCAAGGGGAGTGCAAAAGTGACACAACTTGGCTGCCTCCACTGCTATTTCCATGAGATCATCCCGAATCATAGGCTGATTTTCCTTCCTAGGCTTAAGGTTTGAGTTAGGCCTAGGGTTAGTGTTCTTTTAACCAGAAAGCCCTGAGTTCCAAGAACACAGCAGCTGCGAAGGACTACCCAAGAAGAGCGCAGAAGTGCCTCAACATGCCTGCCTCCACAGCTTTTTCCTTGGGGACGTCCCGAAACGAAGGCTGATTTAGAAGCCTCCAGTTTGGGCTAAAGATGTGGTGTTTTACACCAGGAAGCCCTGTGCTCCAAGCACACTGCAGCTGTGAAAGGCATCCCAAGGGGAGCGCAAAAATGCCACAACATGGCTGTCTCCACAGCTTTTCCCTTGGGATAATTCCTAAACCCAGGCTGATTTAAATGACCAGTGTTACGGTTAGGGTTAGGGTTACGCCTAGGTGTAGAGCTTTTCAAACCAGCAAGCTCTGAGCTCCAGGCACACAGCAGCTGCGAAAGGCATCCCAAGGGGAGCACAAAAGTGCCAGAAAATGGCTGCCTCCACACGTTTTCATTGGCACCATTGCTAAGCCTAGGCTGAATCACCTGCCTCCAGTCTCAGCTAGGGACATGGTTTTTTAAACCAGGAAGCCCTGAGCTCCAGGCACACGGCAGCTGTGAAAGGCATCCCAAGGGGAGTACAAAAGTGCAACAACATGGCAGATTTCACAGCTTTTTCCTTGGCACCATCACTATACCTAGGCTGATTTATCTGCCTAGAGTTAGGGTTAGGGCTCAGCCTAGGGCTAGGATTTTTTTTAACCAGGAAGCCCTGAGTTCCAGGCTTACTGCATCTGCCAAAGGCATCCCAAAGGGAGCGCCGAAGTGCCACAACATGGCTGCTTTCACAGCTTTTTCCTTAGGAAGAACCCTAATTCCCGGCTGATTTACCTTCCTGGGGTTACTCTTAGGCTCAGGCCTAGGACTTTTAAAACCAGGAAGCCCTGTGCTCCAGGCACACTGCAGCTGTTAAAGGCATCCCAAGGGGAGTGCAAAAGTGACACAACTTGGCTGCCTCCACTGCTATTTCCATGAGAGCATCCCGAATCATAGGCTGATTTTCCTTCCTAGGCTTAAGGTTTGAGTTAGGCCTAGGGTTAGTGTTCTTTTAACCAGAAAGCCCTGAGTTCCAAGAACACAGCAGCTGCGAAGGACTACCCAAGAAGAGCGCAGAAGTGCCTCAACATGCCTGCCTCCACAGCTTTTTCCTTGGGGATGTCCCGAAACGAAGGCTGATTTAGAAGCCTCCAGTTTGGGCTAAAGTTGTGGTTTTGTAAACCAGGAAGCCCTGTGCTCCAAGCACACTGCAGCTGTGAAAGGCATCCCAAGGGGAGCGCAAAAGTGCCACAACATGGCTGTCTCCACAGCTTTTCCCTTGGGATAATTCCTAAACCCAGGCTGATTTAAATGACCAGTGTTACGGTTAGGGTTAGGGTTACGCCTAGGTGTAGAGCTTTTTAAACCAGCAAGCTCTGAGCTCCAGGCACACAGCAGCTGCGAAAGGCATCCCAAGGGGAGCACAAAAGTGCCAGAAAATGGCTGCCTCCACACGTTTTCATTGGCACCATTGCTAAGCCTAGGCTGAATCACCTGCCTCCAGTCTCAGCTAGGGACATGGTTTTTTAAACCAGGAAGCCCTGAGCTCCAGGCACACGGCAGCTGTGAAAGGCATCCCAAGGGGAGTACAAAAGTGCAACAACATGGCAGATTTCACAGCTTTTTCCTTGGCACCATCACTATACCTAGGCTGATTTATCTGCCTAGAGTTAGGGTTAGGGCTCAGCCTAGGGCTAGGATTTTTTTTAACCAGGAAGCCCTGAGTTCCAGGCTTACTGCATCTGCCAAAGGCATCCCAAAGGGAGCGCCGAAGTGCCACAACATGGCTGCTTTCACAGCTTTTTCCTTAGGAAGAACCCTAATTCCCGGCTGATTTACCTTCCTGGGGTTACTCTTAGGCTCAGGCCTAGGACTTTTAAAACCAGGAAGCCCTGTGCTCCAGGCACACTGCAGCTGTTAAAGGCATCCCAAGGGGAGTGCAAAAGTGACACAACTTGGCTGCCTCCACTGCTATTTCCATGAGACCATCCCGAATCATAGGCTGATTTTCCTTCCTAGGCTTAAGGTTTGAGTTAGGCCTAGGGTTAGTGTTCTTTTAACCAGAAAGCCCTGAGTTCCAAGAACACAGCAGCTGCGAAGGACTACCCAAGAAGAGCGCAGAAGTGCCTCAACATGCCTGCCTCCACAGCTTTTTCCTTGGGGATGTCCCGAAACGAAGGCTGATTTAGAAGCCTCCAGTTTGGGCTAAAGTTGTGGTTTTGTAAACCAGGAAGCCCTGTGCTCCAAGCACACTGCAGCTGTGAAAGGCATCCCAAGGGGAGCGCAAAAGTGCCACAACATGGCTGTCTCCACAGCTTTTCCCTTGGGATAATTCCTAAACCCAGGCTGATTTAAATGACCAGTGTTACGGTTAGGGTTAGGGTTACGCCTAGGTGTAGAGCTTTTTAAACCAGCAAGCTCTGAGCTCCAGGCACACAGCAGCTGCGAAAGGCATCCCAAGGGGAGCACAAAAGTGCCAGAAAATGACTGCCTCCACACGTTTTCATTGGCACCATTGCTAAGCCTAGGCTGAATCACCTGCCTCCAGTCTCAGCTAGGGACATGGTTTTTTAAACCAGGAAGCCCTGAGCTCCAGGCACTGGGCAGTTGTGAAGGGCATCCCACGGGGAGTACAAAAGTGCAACAACATGGCAGCTTTCACAGCTTTTTCCTTGGCACCATCCCTATACCTAGGCTGATTTATCTGCCTAGGGTTAGGGTTAGGGCTCAGCCTAGGGCTAGGATATTTTTAAGCAGGAAGCCCAGAGTTCCAGGCTTTCTGCATCTGCCAAAGGCATCCCAAAGGGAGCGCCGAAGGTCCACAACATGGCTGCTTTCACAGCTTTTTCCTTAGGAAGAACCCTAATACCCGGCTGATTTACCTTCCTAGGGTTACTGTTAGGCTCAGGCCTAGGACTTTTAAAACCAGGAAGCCCTGTGCTCCAGCCACACTGCAGCTGTTAAAGGCATCCCAAGGGGAGTGCAAAAGTGACACAACTTGGCTGCCTCCACTGCTATTTCCATGAGACCATCCCGAATCATAGGCTGATTTTCCTTCCTAGGCTTAAGGTTTGAGTTAGGCCTAGGGTTAGTGTTCTTTTAACCAGAAAGCCCTGAGTTCCAAGAACACAGCAGCTGCGAAGGACTACCCAAGAAGAGCGCAGAAGTGCCTCAAAATGCCTGCCTCCACAGCTTTTTCCTTGGGGACGTCCCGAAACGGAGGCTGATTTAGAAGCCTCCAGTTTGGGCTAAAGTTGTGGTATTTTACACCAGGAAGCCCTGTGCTCCAAGCACACTGCAGCTGTGAAAGGCATCCCAAGGGGAGCGCAAAAGTGCCACAACATGGCTGTCTCCACAGCTTTTCCCTTGGGATAATTCCTAAACCCAGGCTGATTTAAATGACCAGTGTTACGGTTAGGGTTAGGGTTACGCCTAGGTGTAGAGCTTTTTAAACCAGCAAGCTCTGAGCTCCAGGCACACGGCAGCTGCGAAAGGCATCCCAAGGGGAGCACAAAAGTGCCAGAAAATGGCTGCCTCCACACGTTTTCATTGGCACCATTGCTAAGCCTAGGCTGAATCACCTGCCTCCAGTCTCAGCTAGGGACATGGTTTTTTAAACCAGGAAGCCCTGAGCTCCAGGCACACGGCAGCTGTGAAAGGCATCCCAAGGGGAGTACAAAAGTGCAACAACATGGCAGCTTTCACAGCTTTTTCCTTGGCACCATCCCTATACCTAGGCTGATTTATCTGCCTAGGGTTAGGGTTAGGGCGCAGCCTAGGGCTAGGATTTTTTTAAGCAGGAAGCCCTGAGTTCCAGGCTTACTGCATCTGCCAAAGGCATCCCAAAGGGAGCGCAGAAGGTCCACAACATGGCTGCTTTCACAGCTTTTTCCTTAGGAAGAACCCTAATACCCGGCTGATTTACCTTCCTAGGGTTACTGTTAGGCTTAGGCCTAGGACTTTTAAAACCAGGAAGCCCTGTGCTCCAGGCACACTGCAGCTGTTAAAGGCATCCCAAGGGGAGCGCAAAAGTGACACAACTTGGCTGCCTCCACTGCTATTTCCATGAGACCATCCCAAATCATAGGCTGATTTTCCTTCCTAGGCTTAAGGTTTGAGTTAGGCCTAGGGTTAGTGTTCTTTTAACCAGAAAGCCCTGAGTTCCAAGAACACAGCAGCTGCGAAGGACTACCCAAGAAGAGTGCAGAAGTGCCTCAACATGCCTGCCTCCACAGCTTTTTCCTTGGGGACGTCCCGAAACGAAGGCTGATTTAGAAGCCTCCAGTTTGGGCTAAAGTTGTGGTATTTTACACCAGGAAGCCCTGTGCTCCAAGCACACTGCAGCTGTGAAAGGCATCCCAAGGGGAGCGCAAAAGTGCCACAACATGGCTGTCTCCACAGCTTTTCCCTTGGGATAATTCCTAAACCCAGGCTGATTTAAATGACCAGTGTTACGGTTAGGGTTAGGTTTACGCCTAGGTGTAGAGCTTTTTAAACCAGCAAGCTCTGAGCTCCAGGCACACGGCAGCTGCGAAAGGCATCCCAAGGGGAGCACAAAAGTGCCAGAAAATGGCTGCCTCCACACGTTTTCATTGGCACCATTGCTAAGCCTAGGCTGAATCACCTGCCTCCAGTCTCAGCTAGGGACATGGATTTTTAAACCAGGAAGCCCTGAGCTCCAGGCACACGGCAGCTGTGAAAGGCATCCCAAGGGGAGTACAAAAGTGCAACAACATGGCAGATTTCACAGCTTTTTCCTTGGCACCATCACTATACCTAGGCTGATTTATCTGCCTAGAGTTAGGGTTAGGGCTCAGCCTAGGGCTAGGATTTTTTTTAACCAGGAAGCCCTGAGTTCCAGGCTTACTGCATCTGCAAAAGGCATCCCAAAGGGAGCGCAGAAGTGCCACAACATGGCTGCTTTCACAGCTTTTTCCTTAGGAAGAACCCTAATACCCGGCTGATTTACCTTCCTAGGGTTACTGTTAGGCTTAGGCCTAGGACTTTTAAAACCAGGAAGCCCTGTGCTCCAGGCACACTGCAGCTGTTAAAGGCATCCCAAGGGGAGCGCAAAAGTGACACAACTTGGCTGCCTCCACTGCTATTTCCATGAGACCATCCCGAATCATAGGCTGATTTTCCTTCCTAGGCTTAAGGTTTGAGTTAGGCCTAGGGTTAGTGTTCTTTTAACCAGAAAGCCCTGAGTTCCAAGAACACAGCAGCTGCGAAGGACTGCCCAAGAAGAGCGCAGAAGTGCCTCAACATGCCTGCCTCCACAGCTTTTTCCTTGGGGATGTCCCGAAACGAAGGCTGATTTAGAAGCCTCCAGTTTGGGCTAAAGTTGTGGTTTTGTAAACCAGGAAGCCCTGTGCTCCAAGCACACTGCAGCTGTGAAAGGCATCCCAAGGGGAGCGCAAAAGTGCCACAACATGGCTGTCTCCACAGCTTTTCCCTTGGGATAATTCCTAAACCCAGGCTGATTTAAATGACCAGTGTTACGGTTAGGGTTAGGGTTACGCCTAGGTGTAGAGCTTTTTAAACCAGCAAGCTCTGAGCTCCAGGCACACAGCAGCTGCGAAAGGCATCCCAAGGGGAGCACAAAAGTGCCAGAAAATGGCTATCTCCACACGTTTTCATTGGCACCTTTGCTAAGCCTAGGCTGAATCACCTGCCTCCAGTCTCAGCTAGGGACATGGTTTTTTAAACCAGGAAGCCCTGAGCTCCAGGCACTGGGCAGCTGTGAAGGGCATCCCAAGGGGAGTACAAAAGTGCAACAACATGCCAGCTTTCACAGCTTTTTCCTTGGCACCATCCCTATACCTAGGCTGATTTATCTGCCTAGGGTTAGGGTTAGGGCTCAGCCTAGGGCTAGGATATTTTTAAGCAGGAAGCCCAGAGTTCCAGGCTTTCTGCATCTGCCAAAGGCATCCCAAAGGGAGCGCCGAAGGTCCACAACATGGCTGCTTTCACAGCTTTTTCCTTAGGAAGAACCCTAATACCCGGCTGATTTACCTTCCTAGGGTTACTCTTAGGCTCAGGCCTAGGACTTTTAAAACCAGGAAGCCCTGTGCTCCAGCCACACTGCAGCTGTTAAAGGCATCCCAAGGGGAGTGCAAAAGTGACACAACTTGGCTGCCTCCACTGCTATTTCCATGAGACCATCCCGAATCATAGGCTGATTTTCCTTCCTAGGCTTAAGGTTTGAGTTAGGCCTAGGGTTAGTGTTCTTTTAACCAGAAAGCCCTGAGTTCCAAGAACACAGCAGCTGCGAAGGACTACCCAAGAAGAGCGCAGAAGTGCCTCAACATGCCTGCCTCCACAGCTTTTTCCTTGGGGACGTCCCGAAACGAAGGCTGATTTAGAAGCCTCCAGTTTGGGCTAAAGTTGTGGTATTTTACACCAGGAAGCCCTGTGCTCCAAGCACACTGCAGCTGTGAAAGGCATCCCAAGGGGAGCGCAAAAGTGCCACAACATGGCTGTCTCCACAGCTTTTCCCTTGGGATAATTCCTAAACCCAGGCTGATTTAAATGACCAGTGTTACGGTTAGGGTTAGGGTTACGCCTAGGTGTAGAGCTTTTTAAAACAGCAAGCTCTGAGCTCCAGACACACGGCAGCTGCGAAAGGCATCCCAAGGGGAGCACAAAAGTGACACAACTTGGCTGCCTCCACTGCTATTTCCATGAGACCATCCCAAATCATAGGCTGGCTTTCCTTCCTAGGCTTAAGGTTTGAGTTAGGCCTAGGGTTAGTGTTCTTTTAACCAGAAAGCCCTGAGTTCCAAGAACACAGCAGCTGCGAAGGACTACCCAAGAAGAGCGCAGAAGTGCCTCAACATGCCTGACTCCACAGCTTTTTCCTTGGGGATGTCCCGAAACGAAGGCTGATTTAGAAGCCTCCAGTTTGGGCTAAAGTTGTGGTTTTGTAAACCAGGAAGCCCTGTGCTCCAAGCACACTGCAGCTGTGAAAGGCATCCCAAGGGGAGCGCAAAAGTGCCACAACATGGCTGTCTCCACAGCTTTTCCCTTGGGATAATTCCTAAACCCAGGCTGATTTAAATGACCAGTGTTACGGTTAGGGTTAGGGTTAAGCCTAGGTGTAGAGCTTTTTAAACCAGCAAGCTCTGAGCTCCACGCACACAGCAGCTGCGAAAGGCATCCCAAGGGGAGCACAAAAGTGCCAGAAAATGGCTATCTCCACACGTTTTCATTGGCACATTTGCTAAGCCTAGGCTGAATCACCTGCCTCCAGTCTCAGCTAGGGACATGGATTTTTAAACCAGGAAGCCCTGAGCTCCAGGCACACGGCAGCTGTGAAAGGCATCCCAAAGGGAGTACAAAAGTGCAACAACATGGCAGCTTTCACAGCTTTTTCCTTGGCACCATCCCTATACCTAGGCTGATTTATCTGCCTAGGGTTAGGGTTAGGACTCAGCCTAGGGCTAGGATTTTTTAACCAGGAAGCCCTGAGTTCCAGGCTTACTGCATCTGCCAAAGGCATCCCAAAGGGAGCGCAGAAGTGCCACAACATGGCTGCTTTCACAGCTTTTTCCTTAGGAAGAACCCTAATACCCGGCTGATTTACCTTCCTAGGGTTACTGTTAGGCTTAGGCCTAGGACTTTTAAACCAGGAAGCCCTGTGCTCCAGGCACACTGCAGCTGTTAAAGGCATCCCAAGGGGAGCGCAAAAGTTACACAACTTGGCTGCCTCCACTGCTATTTCCATGAGACCATCCCGAATCATAGGCTGATTTTCCTTCCTAGGCTTAAGGTTTGAGTTAGGCCTAGGGTTAGTGTTCTTTTAACCAGAAAGCCCTGAGTTCCAAGAACACAGCAGCTGCGAAGTACTACCCAAGAAGAGCGCAGAAGTGCCTCAACATGCCTGCCTCCACAGCTTTTTCTTTGAGGACGTCCCGAAACGAAGGCTGATTTAGAAGCCTCCAGTTTAGGCTAATGTTGTGGTTTTTTACACCAGGAAGCCCTGTGCTCTAAGCACACTGCAGCTGTGTAAGGCATCCCAAGGGGACCGCAAAAGTGCCACAACATGGCTGTCTCCACAGCTTTTCCCTTGGGATAATTCCTAAAGCCAGGCTGATTTAAATGACCAGTGTTACGGTCAGGGTTAGGGTTACGCCTAGG
Organism: Ammospiza nelsoni; assembly: GCF_027579445.1. Lineage (NCBI taxonomy): Eukaryota > Metazoa > Chordata > Aves > Passeriformes > Passerellidae > Ammospiza > Ammospiza nelsoni. Next base: position 87,162 of record NW_026683190.1, on the reverse strand, counting down.
TGTAGAGCTTTTTAAACCAGCAAGCTCTGAGCTCCAGGCACACGGCAGCTGCGAAAGGCATCCCAAGGGGAGCACAAAAGTGCCAGAAAATGGCTGCCTCCACACGTTTTCATTGGCACCATTGCTAAGCCTAGGCTGGATTACCTGCCTCCATTCTCAGCTAGGGACATGGTTTTTTAAACCAGGAAGCCCTGAGCTCCAGGCACACGGCAGCTGTTTAAGGCATCCCAAGGGGAGTACAAAAGTGCAACAACATGGCAGCTTTCACAGCTTTTTCCTTGGCACCATCCCTATACCTAGGCTGATTTATCTGCCTAGGGTTAGGGTTAGGGCTCAGCCAAGGGCTAGGATTTTTTTAACCAGGAAGCCCTGAGTTCCAGGCTTACTGCATCTGCCAAAGGCATCCCAAAGGGAGCGCAGAAGTGCCACAACATGGCTGCTTTCACAGCTTTTTCCTTAGGAGGAACCCTAATACCCGGCTGATTTACCTTCCTAGGGTTACTGTTAGGCCTCGGCCTAGGACTTTTAAAACCAGGAAGCCCTGTGCTCCAGGCACACTGCAGCTGTTAAAGGCATCCCAAGGGGAGGGCGGAAGTGCCACAACATGGCTGCTTTCACACCTTTTTCCTTAGGAGGAACCCTAATACCCGGCTGATTTACCTTCCTAGGGTTACTGTTAGGCCTAGGCCTAGGACTTTTAAAACCAGGAAGCCCTGTGCTCCAGGCACACTGCAGCTGTTAAAGGCATCCCAAGGGGAGCGCAGAAGTGCCACAACATGGCTGCTTTCACAGCTTTTTCCTTAGGAAGAACCCTAATACCCGGCTGATTTACCTTCCTAGGGTTACTGTTAGGCTTAGGCCTAGGACTTTTAAAACCAGGAAGCCCTGTGCTCCAGGCACACTGCAGCTGTTAAAGGCATCCCAAGGGGAGCGCAAAAGTGACACAACTTGGCTGCCTCCACTGCTATTTCCATGAGACCATCCCGAATCATAGGCTGATTTTCCTTCCTAGGCTTAAGGTTTGAGTTAGGCCTAGGGTTAGTGTTCTTTTAACCAGAAAGCCCTGAGTTCCAAGAACACAGCAGCTGCGAAGGACTACCCAAGAAGAGCGCAGAAGTGCCTCAACATGCCTGCCTCCACAGCTTTTTCCTTGGGGACATCCCGAAACGAAGGCTGATTTAGAAGCCTCCAGTTTGGGCTAAAGTTGTGGTTTTTTACACCAGGAAGCCCTGTGCTCCAAGCTCACTGCAGCTGTGAAAGGCATCCCAAGGGGAGCGCAAAAGTGCCACAACATGGCTGTCTCCACAGCTTTTCCCTTGGGATAATTCCTAAAGCAGGCTGATTTAAATGACCAGTGTTACGGTTAGGGTTAGGGTTACGCCTAGGTGTAGAGCTTTTTAAACCAGCAAGCTCTGAGCTCCGGGCACACGGCAGCTGTGAAAGGCATCCCAAGGGGAGCACAAAAGTGCCAGAAAATGGCTGCCTCCACACGTTTTTATTGGCACCATTGCTAAGCCTAGGCTGAATTACCTGCCTCCAGTCTCAGCTAGGGACATGGATTTTTAAACCAGGAAGCCCTGAGCTCCAGGCACACGGCAGCTGTGAAAGGCATCCCAAAGGGAGTACAAAAGTGCAACAACATGGCAGCTTTCACAGCTTTTTCCTTGGCACCATCCCTATACCTAGGCTGATTTATCTGCCTAGGGTTAGGGTTAGGACTCAGCCTAGGGCTAGGATTTTTTAACCAGGAAGCCCTGAGTTCCAGGCTTACTGCATCTGCCAAAGGCATCCCAAAGGGAGCGCAGAAGTGCCACAACATGGCTGCTTTCACAGCTTTTTCCTTAGGAAGAACCCTAATACCCGGCTGATTTACCTTCCTAGGGTTACTGTTAGGCTTAGGCCTAGGACTTTTAAACCAGGAAGCCCTGTGCTCCAGGCACACTGCAGCTGTTAAAGGCATCCCAAGGGGAGCGCAAAAGTTACACAACTTGGCTGCCTCCACTGTTATTTCCATGAGACCATCCCGAATCATAGGCTGATTTTCCTTCCTAGGCTTAAGGTTTGAGTTAGGCCTAGGGTTAGTGTTCTTTTAACCAGAAAGCCCTGAGTTCCAAGAACACAGCAGCTGCGAAGTACTACCCAAGAAGAGCGCAGAAGTGCCTCAACATGCCTGCCTCCACAGCTTTTTCTTTGAGGACGTCCCGAAACGAAGGCTGATTTAGAAGCCTCCAGTTTAGGCTAATGTTGTGGTTTTTTACACCAGGAAGCCCTGTGCTCCAAGCACACTGCAGCTGTGAAAGGCATCCCAAGGGGAGCGCAAAAGTGCCACAACATGGCTGTCTCCACAGCTTTTCCCTTGGGATAATTCCTAAAGCCAGGCTGATTTAAATGACCAGTGTTACGGTTAGGGTTAGGAATACGCCTAGGTGTAGAGCTTTTTAAACCAGCAAGCTCTGAGCTCCAGGCACACGGCAGCTGCGAAAGGCATCCCAAGGGGAGCACAAAAGTGCCAGAAAATGGCTGCCTCCACACGTTTTCATTGGCACCATTGCTAAGCCTAGGCTGGATTACCTGCCTCCATTCTCAGCTAGGGACATGGTTTTTTAAACCAGGAAGCCCTGAGCTCCAGGCACTTGGCAGCTGTGAAAGGCATCCCAAGGGGAGTACAAAAGTGCAACAACATGGCAGCTTTCACAGCTTTTTCCTTGGCACCATCCCTATACCTAGGCTGATTTATCTGCCTAGGGTTAGGGTTAGGGCTCAGCCAAGGGCAAGGATTTTTTTAACCAGGAAGCCCTGAGTTCCAGGCTTACTGCATCTGCCAAAGGCATCCCAAAGGGAGCGCAGAAGTGCCACAACATGGCTGCTTTCACAGCTTTTTCCTTAGGAGGAACCCTAATACCCGGCTGATTTACCTTCCTAGGGTTACTGTTAGGCTTAGGCCTAGGACTTTTAAAACCAGGAAGCCCTGTGCTCCAGGCACACTGCAGCTGTTAAAGGCATCCCAAGGGGAGCGCAGAGGTGCCACAACATGGCTGCTTTCACAGCTTTTTCCTTAGGAGGAACCCTAATACCCGGCTGATTTACCTTCCTAGGGTTACTGTTAGGCCTAGGCCTAGGACTTTTAAAACCAGGAAGCCCTGTGCTCCAGGCACACTGCAGCTGTTAAAGGCATCCCAAGGGGAGCGCAAAAGTGACACAACTTGGCTGCCTCCACTGCTATTTCCATGAGACCATCCCGAATCATAGGCTGATTTTCCTTCCTAGGCTTAAGGTTTGAGTTAGGCCTAGGGTTAGTGTTCTTTTAACCAGAAAGCCCTGAGTTCCAAGAACACAGCAGCTGCGAAGGACTACCCAAGAAGAGCGCAGAAGTGCCTCAACATGCCTGCCTCCACAGCTTTTTCCTTGGGGACGTCCCGAAACGAAGGCTGATTTAGAGGCCTCCAGTTTGGGCTAAAGTTGTGGTTTTTACACCAGGAAGCCCTGTGCTCCAAGCTCACTGCAGCTGTGAAAGGCATCCCAAGGGGAGCGCAAAAGTGCCACAACATGGCTGTCTCCACAGCTTTTCCCTTGGGATAATTCCAAAACCCAGGCTGATTTAAATGACCAGTGTTACGGTTAGGGTTAGGAATACGCCTAGGTGTAGAGCTTTTTAAACCAGCAAGCTCTGAGCTCCAGGCACACGGCAGCTGTGAAAGGCATCCCAAGGGGAGCACAAAAGTGCCAGAAAATGGCTGCCTCCACACGTTTTCATTGGCACCATTGCTAAGCCTAGGCTGAATTACCTGCCTCCAGTCTCAGCTAGGGACATGGTTTTTTAAACCAGGAAGCCCTGAGCTCCAGGCACTTGGCAGCTGTGAAAGGCATCCCAAGGGGAGTACAAAAGTGCAACAACATGGCAGCTTTCACAGCTTTTTCCTTGGCACCATCCCTATACCTAGGCTGATTTATCTGCCTAGGGTTAGGGTTAGGGCTCAGCCAACGGCAAGGATTTTTTTAACCCGGAAGCCCTGAGTTCCAGGCTTACTGCATCTGCCAAAGGCATCCCAAAGGGAGTGCAGAAGTGCCACAACATGGCTGCTTTCACAGCTTTTTCCTTAGGAAGAACCCTAATACCCGGCTGATTTACCTTCCTAGGGTTACTGTTAGGCCTAGGCCTAGGACTTTTAAAACCAGGAAGCCCTGTGCTCCAGGCACACTGCAGCTGTTAAAGGCATCCCAAGGGGAGCGCAAAAGTGACACAACTTGGCTGCCTCCACTGCTATTTCCATGAGACCATCCCGAATCATAGGCTGATTTTCCTTCCTAGGCTTAAGGTTTGAGTTAGGCCTAGGGTTAGTGTTCTTTTAACCAGAAAGCCCTGAGTTCCAAGAACACAGCAGCTGCGAAGGACTACCCAAGAAGAGCGCAGAAGTGCCTCAACATGCCTGCCTCCACAGCTTTTTCCTTGGGGACGTCCCGAAACGAAGGCTGATTTAGAAGCCTCCAGTTTGGGCTAAAGTTGTGGTTTTTTACACCAGGAAGCCCTGTGCTCCAAGCTCACTGCAGCTGTGAAAGGCATCCCAAGGGGAGCGCAAAAGTGCCACAACATGGCTGTCTCCACAGCTTTTCCCTGGGAAAATTCCTAAACCCAGGCTGATTTAAATGACCAGTGTTACGGTCAGTGTTAGGGTTACGCCTAGGTGTAGAGCTTTTTAAACCAGCAAGCTCTGAGCTCCAGGCACACGGCAGCTGTGAAAGGCATCCCAAGGGGAGCACAAAAGTGCCAGAAAATGGCTGCCTCCACACGTTTTCATTGGCACCATTGCTAAGCCTAGGCTGAATTACCTGCCTCCAGTCTCAGCTAGGGACATGGTTTTTTAAACCAGGAAGCCCTGAGCTCCAGGCACACGGCAGCTGTGAAAGGCATCCCAAGGGGAGTACAAAAGTGCAACAACATGGCAGCTTTCACAGCTTTTTCCTTGGCACCATCCCTATACCTAGGCTGATTTATCTGCCTAGGGTTAGGGTTAGGGCTCAGCCAAGGGCAAGGATTTTTTAACCAGGAAGCCCTGAGTTCCAGGCTTACTGCATCTGCCAAAGGCATCCCAAAGGGAGTGCAGAAGTGCCACAACATGGCTGCTTTCACAGCTTTTTCCTTAGGAAGAACCCTAATACCCGGCTGATTTACCTTCCTAGGGTTACTGTAAGGCCTAGGCCTAGGACTTTTAAAACCAGGAAGCCCTGTGCTCCAGGCACACTGCAGCTGTTAAAGGCATCCCAAGGGGAGCGCAGAAGTTCCACAACATGGCTGCTTTCACAGCTTTTTCCTTAGGAAGAACCCTAATACCCGGCTGATTTACCTTCCTAGAGTTACTGTTAGGCCTAGGCCTAGGACTTTTAAAACCAGGAAGCCCTGTGCTCCAGGCACACTGCAGCTGTTAAAGGCATCCCAAGGGGAGCGCAAAAGTGCCAGAAAATGGCTGCCTCCACTGCTATTTCCATGAGACCATCCCGAATCATAGGCTGATTTTCCTTCCTAGGCTTAAGGTTTGAGTTAGGCCTAGGGTTAGTGTTCTTTTAACCAGAAAGCCCTGAGTTCCAAGAACACAGCAGCTGCGAAGGACTACCCAAGAAGAGCGCAGAAGTGCCTCAACATGCCTGCCTCCACAGCTTTTTCCTTGGGGACGTCCCGAAACGAAGGCTGATTTAGAAGCCTCCAGGTTGGGCTAAAGTTGTGGTTTTTTACACCAGGAAGCCCTGTGCTCCAAGCTCACTGCAGCTGTGAAAGGCATCCCAAGGGGAGCGCAAAAGTGCCACAACATGGCTGTCTCCACAGCTTTTCCCTTGGGATAATTCCTAAACCCAGGCTGATTTAAATGACCAGTGTTACGGTTAGGGTTAGGGTTATGCCTAGGTGTAGAGCTTTTTAAACCAGCAAGCTCTGAGCTCCAGGCACACGGCAGCTGTGAAAGGCATCCCAAGGGGAGCACAAAAGTGCCAGAAAATGGCTGCCTCCACACGTTTTCATTGGCACCATTGCTAAGCCTAGGCTGAATTACCTGCCTCCAGTCTCAGCTATGGACATGGTTTTTTAAACCAGGAAGACCTGAGCTCCAGGCACTTGGCAGCTGTGAAAGGCATCCCAAAGGGAGTACAAAAGTGCAACAACATGGCAGCTTTCACAGCTTTTTCCTTGGCACCATCCCTATACCTAGGCTGATTTATCTGCCTAGGGTTAGGGTTAGGGCTCAGCCAAGGGCAAGGATTTTTTTAACCAGGAAGCCCTGAGTTCCAGGCTTACTGCATCTGCCAAAGGCATCCCAAAGGGAGCGCAGAAGTGCCACAACATGGCTGCTTTCACAGCTTTTTCCTTAGGAAGAACCCTAATACCCGGCTGATTTACCTTCCTAGGGTTACTGTTAGGCTTAGGCCTAGGACTTTTAAAACCAGGAAGCTCTGTGCTCCAGGCACACTGCAGCTGTTAAAGGCATCCCAAGGGGAGCGCAAAAGTGACACAACTTGGCTGCCTCCACTGCTATTTCCATGAGACCATCCCGAATCATAGGCTGATTTTCCTTCCTAGGCTTAAGGTTTGAGTTAGGCCTAGGGTTAGTGTTCTTTTAACCAGAAAGCCCTGAGTTCCAAGAGCACAGCAGCTGCGAAGGACTACCCAAGAAGAGCGCAGAAGTGCCTCAACATGCCTGCCTCCACAGCTTTCTCCTTGGGGACGTCCCGAAACGAAGGCTGATTTAGAAGCCTCCAGTTTGGGCTAAAGTTGTGGTTTTTTACACCAGGAAGCCCTGTGCTCCAAGCTCACTGCAGCTGTGAAAGGCATCCCAAGGGGAGCGCAAAAGTGCCACAACATGGCTGTCTCCACAGCTTTTCCCTTGGGATAATTCCTAAACCCAGGCTGATTTAAATGACCAGTGTTACGGTTAGGGTTAGGGTTACGCCTAGGTGTAGAGCTTTTTAAACCAGCAAGCTCTGAGCTCCAGGCACACGGCAGCTGCGAAAGGCATCCCAAGGGGAGCACAAAAGTGCCAGAAAATGGCTGCCTCCACACGTTTTTATTGGCACCATTGCTAAGCCTAGGCTGAATTACCTGCCTCCAGTCTCAGCTAGGGACATGGTTTTTTAAACCAGGAAGCCCTGAGCTCCAGGCACTTGGCAGCTGTGAAAGGCATCCCAAGGGGAGTACAAAAGTGCAACAACATGGCAGCTTTCACAGCTTTTTCCTTGGCACCATCCCTATACCTAGGCTGATTTATCTGCCTAGGGTTAGGGTTAGGGCTCAGCCAAGGGCAAGGATTTTTTTAACCCGGAAGCCCTGAGTTCCAGGCTTACTGCATCTGCCAAAGGCATCCCAAAGGGAGTGCAGAAGTGCCACAACATGGCTGCATTCACAGCTTTTTCCTTAGGAAGAACTCTAATACCCGGCTGATTTACCTTCCTAGGGTTACTGTTAGGCCTAGGCCTAGGACTTTTAAAACCAGGAAGCCCTGTGCTCCAGGCACACTGCAGCTGTTAAAGGCATCCCAAGGGGAGCGCAGAAGTGCCACAACATGGCTGCTTTCACAGCTTTTTCCTTAGGAGGAACCCTAATACCCTGCTGATTTACCTTCCTAGGGTTTCTGTTAGGCCTAGGCCTAGGACTTTTAAAGCCAGGAAGCCCTGTGCTCCAGGCACACTGCAGCTGTGAAAGGCATCCCAAGGGGAGCGCAAAAGTGACACAACTTGGCTGCCTCCACTGCTATTTCCATGAGACCATCCCGAATCATAGGCTGATTTTCCTTCCTAGGCTTAAGGTTTGAGTTAGGCCTAGGGTTAGTGTTCTTTTAACCAGAAAGCCCTGAGTTCCAAGAACACAGCAGCTGCAAAGTATTACCCAAGAAGAGCGCAGAAGTGCCTCAACATGCCTGCCTCCACAGCTTTTTCCTTGGGGACATCCCGAAACGAAGGCTGATTTAGAAGCCTCCAATTTGGGCTAAAGTTGTGGTTTTTACACCAGGAAGCCCTGTGCTCCAAGCTCACTGCAGCTGTGAAAGGCATCCCAAGGGGAGCGCAAAAGTGCCACAACATGGCTGTCTCCACAGCTTTTCCCTTGGGATAATTCCTAAACCCAGGCTGATTTAAATGACCAGTGTTACAGTTAGGGTTAGGGTTACGCCTAGGTGTAGAGCTTTTTAAACCAGCAAGCTCTGAGCTCCAGGCACACGGCAGCTGTGAAAGGCATCCCAAGGGGAGCACAAAAGTGCCAGAAAATGGCTGCCTCCACACGTTTTCATTGGCACCATTGCTAAGCCTAGGCTGAATTACCTGCCTCCAGTCTCAGCTAGGGACATGGATTTTTAAACCAGGAAGCCCGGAGCTCCAGGCACACGGCAGCTGTGAAAGGCATCCCAAAGGGAGTACAAAAGTGCAACAACATGGCAGCTTTCACAGCTTTTTCCTTGGCACCATCCCTATACCTAGGCTGATTTATCTGCCTAGGGTTAGGGTTAGGACTAGGCCTAGGGCTAGGATTTTTTAACCAGGAAGCCCTGAGTTCCAGGCTTACTGCATCTGCCAAAGGCATCCCAAAGGGAGCGCAGAAGTGCCACAACATGGCTGCTTTCACAGCTTTTTCCTTAGGAAGAACCCTAATACCCGGCTGATTTACCTTCCTAGGGTTACTGTTAGGCCTAGGACTTTTAAAACCAGGAAGCCCTGTGCTCCAGGCACACTGCAGCTGTTAAAGGCATCCCAAGGGGAGCGCAAAAGTGACACAACTTGGCTGCCTCCACTGCTATTTCCATGAGACCATCCCGAATCATAGGCTGATTTTCCTTCCTAGGCTTAAGGTTTGAGTTAGGCCTAGGGTTAGTGTTCTTTTAACCAGAAAGCCCTGAGTTCCAAGAACACAGCAGCTGCGAAGTACTACCCAAGAAGAGCGCAGAAGTGCCTCAACATGCCTGCCTCCACAGCTTTTTCCTTGGGGACGTCCCGAAACGAAGGCTGATTTAGAAGCCTCCAGGTTGGGCTAAAGTTGTGGTTTTTTACACCAGGAAGCCCTGTGCTCCAAGCACACTGCAGCTGTGAAAGGCATCCCAAGGGGAGCGCAAAAGTGCCACAACATGGCTGTCTCCACAGCTTTTCCCTTGGGATAATTCCTAAACCCAGGCTGATTTAAATGACCAGTGTTACGGTTAGGGTTAGGGTTACGCCTAGGTGTAGAGCTTTTTAAACCAGCAAGCTCTGAGCTCCAGGCACACGGCAGCTGTGAAAGGCATCCCAAGGGGAGCACAAAAGTGCCAGAAAATGGCTGCCTCCACACGTTTTCATTGGCACCATTGCTAAGCCTAGGCTGAATTACCTGCCTCCAGTCTCAGCTAGGGACATGGTTTTTTAAACCAGGAAGCCCTGAGCTCCAGGCACTTGCAGCTGTGAAAGGCATCCCAAGGGGAGTACAAAAGTGCAAAAACATGGCAGCTTTCACAGCTTTTTCCTTGGCACCATCCCTATACCTAGGCTGATTTATCTGCCTAGGGTTAGGGTTAGGGCTCAGCCAAGGGCAAGGATTTTTTTAACCAGGAAGCCTTGAGTTCCAGGCTTACTGCATCTGCCAAAGGCATCCCAAAGGGAGCGAGAAGTGCCACAACATGGCTGCTTTCACAGCTTTTTCCTTAGGAAGAACCCTAATACCCGGCTGATTTACCTTCCTAGGGTTACTGTTAGGCTTAGGCCTAGGACTTTTAAAACCAGGAAGCCCTGTGCTCCAGGCACACTGCAGCTGTTAAAGGCATCCCAAGGGGAGCGCAAAAGTGACACAACTTGGCTGCCTCCACTGCTATTTCCATGAGACCATCCCGAATCATAGGCTGATTTTCCTTCCTAGGCTTAAGGTTTGAGTTAGGCCTAGGGTTAGTGTTCTTTTAACCAGAAAGCCCTGAGTTCCAAGAACACAGCAGCTGCGAAGGACTACCCAAGAAGAGCGCAGAAGTGCCTCAACATGCCTGCCTCCACAGCTTTTTCCTTGGGGACGTCCCGAAACGAAGGCTGATTTAGAGGCCTCCAGTTTGGGCTAAAATTGTGGTTTTTTACACCAGGAAGCCCTGTGCTCCAAGCTCACTGCAGCTGTGAAAGGCATCCCAAGGGGAGCGCAAAAGTGCCACAACATGGCTGTCTCCACAGCTTTTCCCTTGGGATAATTCCTAAACCCAGGCTGATTTAAATGACCAGTGTTACGGTTAGGGTTAGGGTTACGCCTAGGTGTAGAGCTTTTTAAACCAGCAAGCTCTGAGCTCCAGGCACACGGCAGCTGCGAAAGGCATCCCAAGGGGAGCACAAAAGTGCCAGAAAATGGCTGCCTCCACACGTTTTTATTGGCACCATTGCTAAGCCTAGGCTGAATTACCTGCCTCCAGTCTCAGCTAGGGACATGGTTTTTTAAACCAGGAAGCCCTGAGCTCCAGGCACTTGGCAGCTGTGAAAGGCATCCCAAGGGGAGTACAAAAGTGCAACAACATGGCAGCTTTCACAGCTTTTTCCTTGGCACCATCCCTATACCTAGGCTGATTTATCTGCCTAGGGTTAGGGTTAGGGCTCAGCCAAGGGCAAGGATTTTTTTAACCCGGAAGCCCTGAGTTCCAGGCTTACTGCATCTGCCAAAGGCATCCCAAAGGGAGTGCAGAAGTGCCACAACATGGCTGCATTCACAGCTTTTTCCTTAGGAAGAACTCTAATACCCGGCTGATTTACCTTCCTAGGGTTACTGTTAGGCCTAGGCCTAGGACTTTTAAAACCAGGAAGCCCTGTGCTCCAGGCACACTGCAGCTGTTAAAGGCATCCCAAGGGGAGCGCAGAAGTGCCACAACATGGCTGCTTTCACAGCTTTTTCCTTAGGAGGAACCCTAATACCCTGCTGATTTACCTTCCTAGGGTTACTGTTAGGCCCAGGCCTAGGACTTTTAAAGCCAGGAAGCCCTGTGCTCCAGGCACACTGCAGCTGTGAAAGGCATCCCAAGGGGAGCGCAAAAGTGACACAACTTGGCTGCCTCCACTGCTATTTCCATGAGACCATCCCGAATCATAGGCTGATTTTCCTTCCTAGGCTTAAGGTTTGAGTTAGGCCTAGGGTTAGTGTTCTTTTAACCAGAAAGCCCTGAGTTCCAAGAACACAGCAGCTGCAAAGTATTACCCAAGAAGAGCGCAGAAGTGCCTCAACATGCCTGCCTCCACAGCTTTTTCCTTGGGGACATCCCGAAACGAAGGCTGATTTAGAAGCCTCCAGTTTGGGCTAAAGTTGTGGTTTTTACACCAGGAAGCCCTGTGCTCCAAGCTCACTGCAGCTGTGAAAGGCATCCCAAGGGGAGCGCAAAAGTGCCACAACATGGCTGTCTCCACAGCTTTTCCCTTGGGATAATTCCTAAACCCAGGCTGATTTAAATGACCAGTGTTACGGTTAGGGTTAGGGTTACGCCTAGGTGTAGAGCTTTTTAAACCAGCAAGCTCTGAGCTCCAGGCACACGGCAGCTGTGAAAGGCATCCCAAGGGGAGCACAAAAGTGCCAGAAAATGGCTGCCTCCACACGTTTTCATTGGCACCATTGCTAAGCCTAGGCTGAATTACCTGCCTCCAGTCTCAGCTAGGGACATGGATTTTTAAACCAGGAAGCCCAGAGCTCCAGGCACACGGCAGCTGTGAAAGGCATCCCAAAGGGAGTACAAAAGTGCAACAACATGGCAGCTTTCACAGCTTTTTCCTTGGCACCATCCCTATACCTAGGCTGATTTATCTGCCTAGGGTTAGGGTTAGGACTCAGCCTAGGGCTAGGATTTTTTAACCAGGAAGCCCTGAGTTCCAGGCTTACTGCATCTGCCAAAGGCATCCCAAAGGGAGCGCAGAAGTGCCACAACATGGCTGCTTTCACAGCTTTTTCCTTAGGAAGAACCCTAATACCCGGCTGATTTACCTTCCTAGGGTTACTGTTAGGCCTAGGACTTTTAAAACCAGGAAGCCCTGTGCTCCAGGCACACTGCAGCTGTTAAAGGCATCCCAAGGGGAGCGCAAAAGTGACACAACTTGGCTGCCTCCACTGCTATTTCCATGAGACCATCCCGAATCATAGGCTGATTTTCCTTCCTAGGCTTAAGGTTTGAGTTAGGCCTAGGGTTAGTGTTCTTTTAACCAGAAAGCCCTGAGTTCCAAGAACACAGCAGCTGCGAAGTACTACCCAAGAAGAGCGCAGAAGTGCCTCAACATGCCTGCCTCCACAGCTTTTTCCTTGGGGACGTCCCGAAACGAAGGCTGATTTAGAAGCCTCCAGGTTGGGCTAAAGTTGTGGTTTTTTACACCAGGAAGCCCTGTGCTCCAAGCACACTGCAGCTGTGAAAGGCATCCCAAGGGGAGCGCAAAAGTGCCACAACATGGCTGTCTCCACAGCTTTTCCCTTGGGATAATTCCTAAACCCAGGCTGATTTAAATGACCAGTGTTACGGTTAGGGTTAGGGTTACGCCTAGGTGTAGAGCTTTTTAAACCAGCAAGCTCTGAGCTCCAGGCACACGGCAGCTGTGAAAGGCATCCCAAGGGGAGCACAAAAGTGCCAGAAAATGGCTGCCTCCACACGTTTTCATTGGCACCATTGCTAAGCCTAGGCTGAATTACCTGCCTCCAGTCTCAGCTAGGGACATGGTTTTTTAAACCAGGAAGCCCTGAGCTCCAGGCACTCGGCAGCTGTTTAAGGCATCCCAAGGGGAGTACAAAAGTGCAACAACATGGCAGCTTTCACAGCTTTTTCCTTGGCACCATCCCTATACCTAGGCTGATTTATCTGCCTAGGGTTAGGGTTAGGGCTCAGCCAACGGCAAGGATTTTTTTAACCCGGAAGCCCTGAGTTCCAGGCTTACTGCATCTGCCAAAGGCATCCCAAAGGGAGCGAGAAGTGCCACAACATGGCTGCTTTCACAGCTTTTTCCTTAGGAAGAACCCTAATACCCGGCTGATTTACCTTCCTAGGGTTACTGTTAGGCTTAGGCCTAGGACTTTTAAAACCAGGAAGCCCTGTGCTCCAGGCACACTGCAGCTGTTAAAGGCATCCCAAGGGGAGCGCAAAAGTGACACAACTTGGCTGCCTCCACTGCTATTTCCATGAGACCATCCCGAATCATAGGCTGATTTTCCTTCCTAGGCTTAAGGTTTGAGTTAGGCCTAGGGTTAGTGTTCTTTTAACCAGAAAGCCCTGAGTTCCAAGAACACAGCAGCTGCGAAGGACTACCCAAGAAGAGCGCAGAAGTGCCTCAACATGCCTGCCTCCACAGCTTTTTCCTTGGGGACGTCCCGAAACGAAGGCTGATTTAGAGGCCTCCAGTTTGGGCTAAAATTGTGGTTTTTTACACCAGGAAGCCCTGTGCTCCAAGCTCACTGCAGCTGTGAAAGGCATCCCAAGGGGAGCGCAAAAGTGCCACAACATGGCTGTCTCCACAGCTTTTCCCTTGGGATAATTCCTAAACCCAGGCTGATTTAAATGACCAGTGTTACGGTTAGGGTTAGGGTTACGCCTAGGTGTAGAGCTTTTTAAACCAGCAAGCTCTGAGCTCCAGGCACACGGCAGCTGTGAAAGGCATCCCAAGGGGAGCACAAAAGTGCCAGAAAATGGCTGCCTCCACACGTTTTCATTGGCACCATTGCTAAGCCTAGGCTGAATTACCTGCCTCCAGTCTCAGCTAGGGACATGGTTTTTTAAACCAGGAAGCCCTGAGCTCCAGGAACTCGGCAGCTGTTTAAGGCATCCCAAGGGGAGTACAAAAGTGCAACAACATGGCAGCTTTCACAGCTTTTTCCTTGGCACCATCCCTATACCTAGGCTGATTTATCTGCCTAGGGTTAGGGTTAGGGCTCAGCCAAGGGCAAGTATTTTTTTAACCAGGAAGCCCTGAGTTCCAGGCTTACTGCATCTGCCAAAGGCATCCCAAAGGGAGTGCAGAAGTGCCACAACATGGCTGCATTCACAGCTTTTTCCTTAGGAAGAACCCTAATACCCGGCTGATTTACCTTCCTAGGGTTACTGTTAGGCCTAGGCCTAGGACTTTTAAAACCAGGAAGCCCTGTGCTCCAGGCACACTGCAGCTGTTAAAGGCATCCCAAGGGGAGCGCAGAAGTGCCACAACATGGCTGCTTTCACAGCTTTTTCCTTAGGAGGAACCCTAATACCCGGCTGATTTACCTTCCTAGGGTTACTGTTAGGCCTAGGCCTAGGACTTTTAAAACCAGGAAGCCCTGTGCTCCAGGCACACTGCAGCTGTTAAAGGCATCCCAAGGGGAGCGCAAAAGTGACACAACTTGGCTGCCTCCACTGCTATTTCCATGAGACCATCCCGAATCATAGGCTGATTTTCCTTCCTAGGCTTAAGGTTTGAGTTAGGCCTAGGGTTAGTGTTCTTTTAACCAGAAAGCCCTGAGTTCCAAGAACACAGCAGCTGCGAAGGACTACCCAAGAAGAGCGCAGAAGTGCCTCAACATGCCTGCCTCCACAGCTTTTTCCTTGGGGACGTCCCGAAACGAAGGCTGATTTAGAAGCCTCCAGTTTGGGCTAAAGTTGTGGTTTTTTACACCAGGAAGCCCTGTGCTCCAAGCTCACTGCAGCTGTGAAAGGCATCCCAAGGGGAGCGCAAAAGTGCCACAACATGGCTGTCTCCACAGCTTTTCCCTTGGGATAATTCCTAAACCCAGGCTGATTTAAATGACCAGTGTTACGGTTAGGTTTAGGGTTACGCCTAGGTGTAGAGCTTTTTAAACCAGCAAGCTCTGAGCTCCAGGCACACGGCAGCTGCGAAAGGCATCCCAAGGGGAGCACAAAAGTGCCAGAAAATGGCTGCCTCCACACGTTTTTATTGGCACCATTGCTAAGCCTAGGCTGAATTACCTGCCTCCAGTCTCAGCTAGGGACATGGTTTTTTAAACCAGGAAGCCCTGAGCTCCAGGCACTTGGCAGCTGTGAAAGGCATCCCAAGGGGAGTACAAAAGTGCAACAACATGGCAGCTTTCACAGCTTTTTCCTTGGCACCATCCCTATACCTAGGCTGATTTATCTGCCTAGGGTTAGGGTTAGGGCTCAGCCAAGGGCAAGGATTTTTTTAACCCGGAAGCCCTGAGTTCCAGGCTTACTGCATCTGCCAAAGGCATCCCAAAGGGAGTGCAGAAGTGCCACAACATGGCTGCTTTCACAGCTTTTTCCTTAGGAAGAACCCTAATACCCGGCTGATTTACCTTCCTAGGGTTACTGTTAGGCCTAGGCCTAGGACTTTTAAAACCAGGAAGCCCTGTGCTCCAGGCACACTGCAGCTGTTAAAGGCATCCCAAGGGGAGCGCAAAAGTGACACAACTTGGCTGCCTCCACTGCTATTTCCATGAGACCATCCCGAATCATAGGCTGATTTTCCTTCCCAGGCTTAAGGTTTGAGTTAGGCCTAGGGTTAGTGTTCTTTTAACCAGAAAGCCCTGAGTTCCAAGAACACAGCAGCTGCGAAGGACTACCCAAGAAGAGCGCAGAAGTGCCTCAACATGCCTGCCTCCACAGCTTTTTCCTTGGGGACGTCCCGAAACGAAGGCTGATTTAGAGGCCTCCAGTTTGGGCTAAAATTGTGGTTTTTTACACCAGGAAGCCCTGTGCTCCAAGCTCACTGCAGCTGTGAAAGGCATCCCAAGGGGAGCGCAAAAGTGCCACAACATGGCTGTCTCCACAGCTTTTCCCTTGGGATAATTCCTAAACCCAGGCTGATTTAAATGACCAGTGTTACGGTTAGGGTTAGGAATACGCCTAGGTGTAGAGCTTTTTAAACCAGCAAGCTCTGAGCTCCAGGCACACGGCAGCTGTGAAAGGCATCCCAAGGGGAGCACAAAAGTGCCAGAAAATGGCTGCCTCCACACGTTTTCATTGGCACCATTGCTAAGCCTAGGCTGAATTACCTGCCTCCAGTCTCAGCTAGGGACATGGTTTTTTAAACCAGGAAGCCCTGAGCTCCAGGAACTCGGCAGCTGTTTAAGGCATCCCAAGGGGAGTACAAAAGTGCAACAACATGGCAG
Organism: Ammospiza nelsoni; assembly: GCF_027579445.1. Lineage (NCBI taxonomy): Eukaryota > Metazoa > Chordata > Aves > Passeriformes > Passerellidae > Ammospiza > Ammospiza nelsoni. The sequence continues at coordinate 71,120 of NW_026683190.1, read as the reverse complement.
CTTTCACAGCTTTTTCCTTGGCACCATCCCTATACCTAGGCTGATTTATCTGCCTAGGGTTAGGGTTAGGGCTCAGCCAAGGGCAAGGATTTTTTTAACCAGGAAGCCCTGAGTTCCAGGCTTACTGCATCTGCCAAAGGCATCCCAAAGGGAGTGCAGAAGTGCCACAACATGGCTGCATTCACAGCTTTTTCCTTAGGAAGAACCCTAATACCCGGCTGATTTACCTTCCTAGGGTTACTGTTAGGCCTAGGCCTAGGAATTTTAAAACTAGGAAGCCCTGTGCTCCAGGCACACTGCAGCTGTTAAAGGCATACCAAGGGGAGCGCAGAAGTTCCACAACATGGCTGCTTTCACAGCTTTTTCCTTAGGAAGAACCCTAATACCCGGCTGATTTACCTTCCTAGAGTTACTGTTAGGCCTAGGCCTAGGACTTTTAAAACCAGGAAGCCCTGTGCTCCAGGCACACTGCAGCTGTTAAAGGCATCCCAAGGGGAGCGCAAAAGTGACACAACTTGGCTGCCTCCACTGCTATTTCCATGAGACCATCCCGAATCATAGGCTGATTTTCCTTCCCAGGCTTAAGGTTTGAGTTAGGCCTAGGGTTAGTGTTCTTTTAACCAGAAAGCCCTGAGTTCCAAGAACACAGCAGCTGCGAAGGACTACCCAAGAAGAGCGCAGAAGTGCCTCAACATGCCTGCCTCCACAGCTTTTTCCTTGGGGACGTCCCGAAACGAAGGCTGATTTAGAGGCCTCCAGTTTGGGCTAAAATTGTGGTTTTTTACACCAGGAAGCCCTGTGCTCCAAGCTCACTGCAGCTGTGAAAGGCATCCCAAGGGGAGCGCAAAAGTGCCACAACATGGCTGTCTCCACAGCTTTTCCCTTGGGATAATTCCTAAACCCAGGCTGATTTAAATGACCAGTGTTACGGTTAGGGTTAGGGTTACGCCTAGGTGTAGAGCTTTTTAAACCAGCAAGCTCTGAGCTCCAGGCACACGGCAGCTGGGAAAGGCATCCCAAGGGGAGCACAAAAGTGCCAGAAAATGGCTGCCTCCACACGTTTTCATTGGCACCATTGCTAAGCCTAGGCTGAATTACCTGCCTCCAGTCTCAGCTAGGGACATGGTTTTTTAAACCAGGAAGCCCTGAGCTCCAGGCACTCGGCAGCTGTTTAAGGCATCCCAAGGGGAGTACAAAAGTGCAACAACATGGCAGCTTTCACAGCTTTTTCCTTGGCACCATCCCTATACCTAGGCTGATTTATCTGCCTAGGGTTAGGGTTAGGGCTCAGCCAAGGGCAAGGATTATTTTAACCCGGAAGCCCTGAGTTCCAGGCTTACTGCATCTGCCAAAGGCATCCCAAAGGGAGTGCAGAAGTGCCACAACATGGCTGCTTTCACAGCTTTTTCCTTAGGAAGAACCCTAATACCCGGCTGATTTACCTTCCTAGGGTTACTGTTAGGCCTAGGCCTAGGACTTTTAAAACCAGGAAGCCCTGTGCTCCAGGCACACTGCAGCTGTTAAAGGCATCCCAAGGGGAGCGCAGAAGTTCCACAACATGGCTGCTTTCACAGCTTTTTCCTTAGGAAGAACCCTAATACCCGGCTGATTTACCTTCCTAGAGTTACTGTTAGGCCTAGGCCTAGGACTTTTAAAACCAGGAAGCCCTGTGCTCCAGGCACACTGCAGCTGTTAAAGGCATCCCAAGGGGAGCGCAAAAGTGACACAACTTGGCTGCCTCCACTGCTATTTCCATGAGACCATCCCGAATCATAGGCTGATTTTCCTTCCTAGGCTTAAGGTTTGAGTTAGGCCTAGGGTTAGTGTTCTTTTAACCAGAAAGCCCTGAGTTCCAAGAACACAGCAGCTGCGAAGGACTACCCAAGAAGAGCGCAGAAGTGCCTCAACATGCCTGCCTCCACAGCTTTTTCTTTGAGGACGTCCCGAAACGAAGGCTGATTTAGAAGCCTCCAGTTTGGGCTAAAGTTGTGGTTTTTTAAACCAGGAAGCCCTGTGCTCCAAGCACACTGCAGCTGTGAAAGGCATCCCAAGGGGAGTGCAAAAGTGCCACAACATGGCTGTCTCCACAGCTTTTCCCTTGGGATAATTCCTAAACCCAGGCTGATTTAAATGACCAGTGTTACGGTTAGGGTTAGGGTTACGCCTAGGTGTAGAGCTTTTTAAACCAGCAAGCTCTGAGCTCCAGGCACACGGCAGCTGCGAAAGGCATCCCAAGGGGAGCACAAAAGTGCCAGAAAATGGCTGCCTCCACACGTTTTCATTGGCACCATTGCTAAGCCTAGGCTGAATTACCTGCCTCCAGTCTCTGCTAGGGACATGGTTTTTTAAACCAGGAAGCCCTGAGCTCCAGGCACACGGCAGCTGTGAAAGGCATCCCAAGGGGAGTACAAAAGTGCAACAACATGGCAGCTTTCACAGCTTTTTCCTTGGCACCATCCCTATACCTAGGCTGATTTATCTGCCTAGGGTTAGGGTTAGGGCTCAGCCAAGGGCAAGGATTTTTTTAACCAGGAAGCCCTGAGTTCCAGGCTTACTGCATCTGCCAAAGGCATCCCAAAGGGAGCGCAGAAGTGCCACAACATGGCTGCTTTCACAGCTTTTTCCTTAGGAAGAACCCTAATACCCGGCTGATTTACCTTCCTAGGGTTACTGTTAGGCTTAGGCCTAGGACTTTTAAAACCAGGAAGCCCTGTGCTCCAGGCACACTGCAGCTGTTAAAGGCATCCCAAGGGGAGCGCAAAAGTGACACAACTTGGCTGCCTCCACTGCTATTTCCATGAGACCATCCCGAATCATAGGCTGATTTTCCTTCCTAGGCTTAAGGTTTGAGTTAGGCCTAGGGTTAGTGTTCTTTTAACCAGAAAGCCCTGAGTTCCAAGAACACAGCAGCTGCGAAGGACTACCCAAGAAGAGCGCAGAAGTGCCTCAACATGCCTGCCTCCACAGCTTTTTCCTTGGGGACGTCCCGAAACGAAGGCTGATTTAGAAGCCTCCAGGTTGGGCTAAAGTTGTGGTTTTTTACACCAGGAAGCCCTGTGCTCCAAGCTCACTGCAGCTGTGAAAGGCATCCCAAGGGGAGCGCAAAAGTGCCACAACATGGCTGTCTCCACAGCTTTTCCCTTGGGATAATTCCTAAACCCAGGCTGATTTAAATGACCAGTGTTACGGTTAGGGTTAGGGTTATGCCTAGGTGTAGAGCTTTTTAAACCAGCAAGCTCTGAGCTCCAGGCACACGGCAGCTGTGAAAGGCATCCCAAGGGGAGCACAAAAGTGCCAGAAAATGGCTGCCTCCACACGTTTTCATTGGCACCATTGCTAAGCCTAGGCTGAATTACCTGCCTCCAGTCTCAGCTATGGACATGGTTTTTTAAACCAGGAAGACCTGAGCTCCAGGCACTTGGCAGCTGTGAAAGGCATCCCAAAGGGAGTACAAAAGTGCAACAACATGGCAGCTTTCACAGCTTTTTCCTTGGCACCATCCCTATACCTAGGCTGATTTATCTGCCTAGGGTTAGGGTTAGGGCTCAGCCAAGGGCAAGGATTTTTTTAACCAGGAAGCCCTGAGTTCCAGGCTTACTGCATCTGCCAAAGGCATCCCAAAGGGAGCGCAGAAGTGCCACAACATGGCTGCTTTCACAGCTTTTTCCTTAGGAAGAACCCTAATACCCGGCTGATTTACCTTCCTAGGGTTACTGTTAGGCTTAGGCCTAGGACTTTTAAAACCAGGAAGCTCTGTGCTCCAGGCACACTGCAGCTGTTAAAGGCATCCCAAGGGGAGCGCAAAAGTGACACAACTTGGCTGCCTCCACTGCTATTTCCATGAGACCATCCCGAATCATAGGCTGATTTTCCTTCCTAGGCTTAAGGTTTGAGTTAGGCCTAGGGTTAGTGTTCTTTTAACCAGAAAGCCCTGAGTTCCAAGAACACAGCAGCTGCGAAGGACTACCCAAGAAGAGCGCAGAAGTGCCTCAACATGCCTGCCTCCACAGCTTTCTCCTTGGGGACGTCCCGAAACGAAGGCTGATTTAGAAGCCTCCAGTTTGGGCTAAAGTTGTGGTTTTTTACACCAGGAAGCCCTGTGCTCCAAGCTCACTGCAGCTGTGAAAGGCATCCCAAGGGGAGCGCAAAAGTGCCACAACATGGCTGTCTCCACAGCTTTTCCCTTGGGATAATTCCTAAACCCAGGCTGATTTAAATGACCAGTGTTACGGTTAGGGTTAGGGTTACGCCTAGGTGTAGAGCTTTTTAAACCAGCAAGCTCTGAGCTCCAGGCACACGGCAGCTGCGAAAGGCATCCCAAGGGGAGCACAAAAGTGCCAGAAAATGGCTGCCTCCACACGTTTTCATTGGCACCATTGCTAAGCCTAGGCTGAATTACCTGCCTCCAGTCTCAGCTAGGGACATGGTTTTTTAAACCAGGAAGCCCTGAGCTCCAGGCACTTGGCAGCTGTGAAAGGCATCCCAAGGGGAGTACAAAAGTGCAACAACATGGCAGCTTTCACAGCTTTTTCCTTGGCACCATCCCTATACCTAGGCTGATTTATCTGCCTAGGGTTAGGGTTAGGGCTCAGCCAAGGGCAAGGATTTTTTTAACCCGGAAGCCCTGAGTTCCAGGCTTACTGCATCTGCCAAAGGCATCCCAAAGGGAGTGCAGAAGTGCCACAACATGGCTGCATTCACAGCTTTTTCCTTAGGAAGAACCCTAATACCCGGCTGATTTACCTTCCTAGGGTTACTGTTAGGCCTAGGCCTAGGACTTTTAAAACCAGGAAGCCCTGTGCTCCAGGCACACTGCAGCTGTTAAAGGCATCCCAAAGGGAGCGCAGAAGTGCCACAACATGGCTGCTTTCACAGCTTTTTCCTTAGGAAGAACCCTAATACCCGGCTGATTTACCTTCCTAGGGTTACTGTTAGGCTTAGGCCTAGGACTTTTAAAACCAGGAAGCCCTGTGCTCCAGGCACACTGCAGCTGTTAAAGGCATCCCAAAGGGAGCGCAGAAGTGCCACAACATGGCTGCTTTCACAGCTTTTTCCTTAGGAAGAACCCTAATACCCGGCTGATTTACCTTCCTAGGGTTACTGTTAGGCTTAGGCCTAGGACTTTTAAAACCAGGAAGCCCTGTGCTCCAGGCACACTGCAGCTGTTAAAGGCATCCCAAGGGGAGCGCAAAAGTGACACAACTTGGCTGCCTCCACTGCTATTTCCATGAGACCATCCCGAATCATAGGCTGATTTTCCTTCCTAGGCTTAAGGTTTGAGTTAGGCCTAGGGTTAGTGTTCTTTTAACCAGAAAGCCCTGAGTTCCAAGAACACAGCAGCTGCGAAGGACTACCCAAGAAGAGCGCAGAAGTGCCTCAACATGCCTGCCTCCACAGCTTTTTCCTTGGGGACGTCCCGAAACGAAGGCTGATTTAGAAGCCTCCAGGTTGGGCTAAAGTTGTGGTTTTTTACACCAGGAAGCCCTGTGCTCCAAGCTCACTGCAGCTGTGAAAGGCATCCCAAGGGGAGCGCAAAAGTGCCACAACATGGCTGTCTCCACAGCTTTTCCCTTGGGATAATTCCTAAACCCAGGCTGATTTAAATGACCAGTGTTACGGTTAGGGTTAGGGTTATGCCTAGGTGTAGAGCTTTTTAAACCAGCAAGCTCTGAGCTCCAGGCACACGGCAGCTGTGAAAGGCATCCCAAGGGGAGCACAAAAGTGCCAGAAAATGGCTGCCTCCACACGTTTTCATTGGCACCATTGCTAAGCCTAGGCTGAATTACCTACCTCCAGTCTCAGCTAGGGACATGGTTTTTTAAACCAGGAAGACCTGAGCTCCAGGCACTTGGCAGCTGTGAAAGGCATCCCAAAGGGAGTACAAAAGTGCAACAACATGGCAGCTTTCACAGCTTTTTCCTTGGCACCATCCCTATACCTAGGCTGATTTATCTGCCTAGGGTTAGGGTTAGGGCTCAGCCAAGGGCAAGGATTTTTTTAAGCAGGAAGCCCTGAGTTCCAGGCTTACTGCATCTGCCAAAGGCATCCCAAAGGGAGCGCAGAAGTGCCACAACATGGCTGCTTTCACAGCTTTTTCCTTAGGAAGAACCCTAATACCCGGCTGATTTACCTTCCTAGGGTTACTGTTAGGCTTAGGCCTAGGACTTTTAAAACCAGGAAGCTCTGTGCTCCAGGCACACTGCAGCTGTTAAAGGCATCCCAAGGGGAGCGCAAAAGTGACACAACTTGGCTGCCTCCACTGCTATTTCCATGAGACCATCCCGAATCATAGGCTGATTTTCCTTCCTAGGCTTAAGGTTTGAGTTAGGCCTAGGGTTAGTGTTCTTTTAACCAGAAAGCCCTGAGTTCCAAGAGCACAGCAGCTGCGAAGGACTACCCAAGAAGAGCGCAGAAGTGCCTCAACATGCCTGCCTCCACAGCTTTCTCCTTGGGGACGTCCCGAAACGAAGGCTGATTTAGAAGCCTCCAGTTTGGGCTAAAGTTGTGGTTTTTTACACCAGGAAGCCCTGTGCTCCAAGCTCACTGCAGCTGTGAAAGGCATCCCAAGGGGAGCGCAAAAGTGCCACAACATGGCTGTCTCCACAGCTTTTCCCTTGGGATAATTCCTAAACCCAGGCTGATTTAAATGACCAGTGTTACGGTTAGGGTTAGGGTTACGCCTAGGTGTAGAGCTTTTTAAACCAGCAAGCTCTGAGCTCCAGGCACACGGCAGCTGCGAAAGGCATCCCAAGGGGAGCACAAAAGTGCCAGAAAATGGCTGCCTCCACACGTTTTTATTGGCACCATTGCTAAGCCTAGGCTGAATTACCTGCCTCCAGTCTCAGCTAGGGACATGGTTTTTTAAACCAGGAAGCCCTGAGCTCCAGGCACTTGGCAGCTGTGAAAGGCATCCCAAGGGGAGTACAAAAGTGCAACAACATGGCAGCTTTCACAGCTTTTTCCTTGGCACCATCCCTATACCTAGGCTGATTTATCTGCCTAGGGTTAGGGTTAGGGCTCAGCCAAGGGCAAGGATTTTTTTAACCCGGAAGCCCTGAGTTCCAGGCTTACTGCATCTGCCAAAGGCATCCCAAAGGGAGTGCAGAAGTGCCACAACATGGCTGCATTCACAGCTTTTTCCTTAGGAAGAACTCTAATACCCGGCTGATTTACCTTCCTAGGGTTACTGTTAGGCCTAGGCCTAGGACTTTTAAAACCAGGAAGCCCTGTGCTCCAGGCACACTGCAGCTGTTAAAGGCATCCCAAGGGGAGCGCAGAAGTGCCACAACATGGCTGCTTTCACAGCTTTTTCCTTAGGAGGAACCCTAATACCCGGCTGATTTACCTTCCTAGGGTTACTGTTAGGCCTAGGCCTAGGACTTTTAAAGCCAGGAAGCCCTGTGCTCCAGGCACACTGCAGCTGTGAAAGGCATCCCAAGGGGAGCGCAAAAGTGACACAACTTGGCTGCCTCCACTGCTATTTCCATGAGACCATCCCGAATCATAGGCTGATTTTCCTTCCTAGGCTTAAGGTTTGAGTTAGGCCTAGGGTTAGTGTTCTTTTAACCAGAAAGCCCTGAGTTCCAAGAACACAGCAGCTGCAAAGTATTACCCAAGAAGAGCGCAGAAGTGCCTCAACATGCCTGCCTCCACAGCTTTTTCCTTGGGGACATCCCGAAACGAAGGCTGATTTAGAAGCCTCCAGTTTGGGCTAATGTTGTGGTTTTTACACCAGGAAGCCCTGTGCTCCAAGCTCACTGCAGCTGTGAAAGGCATCCCAAGGGGAGCGCAAAAGTGCCACAACATGGCTGTCTCCACAGCTTTTCCCTTGGGATAATTCCTAAACCCAGGCTGATTTAAATGACCAGTGTTACGGTTAGGGTTAGGGTTACGCCTAGGTGTAGAGCTTTTTAAACCAGCAAGCTCTGAGCTCCAGGCACACGGCAGCTGTGAAAGGCATCCCAAGGGGAGCACAAAAGTGCCAGAAAATGGCTGCCTCCACACGTTTTCATTGGCACCATTGCTAAGCCTAGGCTGAATTACCTGCCTCCAGTCTCAGCTAGGGACATGGATTTTTAAACCAGGAAGCCCGGAGCTCCAGGCACACGGCAGCTGTGAAAGGCATCCCAAAGGGAGTACAAAAGTGCAACAACATGGCAGCTTTCACAGCTTTTTCCTTGGCACCATCCCTATACCTAGGCTGATTTATCTGCCTAGGGTTAGGGTTAGGACTCAGCCTAGGGCTAGGATTTTTTAACCAGGAAGCCCTGAGTTCCAGGCTTACTGCATCTGCCAAAGGCATCCCAAAGGGAGCGCAGAAGTGCCACAACATGGCTGCTTTCACAGCTTTTTCCTTAGGAAGAACCCTAATACCCGGCTGATTTACCTTCCTAGGGTTACTGTTAGGCCTAGGACATTTAAAACCAGGAAGCCCTGTGCTCCAGGCACACTGCAGCTGTTAAAGGCATCCCAAGGGGAGCGCAAAAGTGACACAACTTGGCTGCCTCCACTGCTATTTCCATGAGACCATCCCGAATCATAGGCTGATTTTCCTTCCTAGGCTTAAGGTTTGAGTTAGGCCTAGGGTTAGTGTTCTTTTAACCAGAAAGCCCTGAGTTCCAAGAACACAGCAGCTGCGAAGTACTACCCAAGAAGAGCGCAGAAGTGCCTCAACATGCCTGCCTCCACAGCTTTTTCCTTGGGGACGTCCCGAAACGAAGGCTGATTTAGAAGCCTCCAGGTTGGGCTAAAGTTGTGGTTTTTTACACCAGGAAGCCCTGTGCTCCAAGCACACTGCAGCTGTGAAAGGCATCCCAAGGGGAGCGCAAAAGTGCCACAACATGGCTGTCTCCACAGCTTTTCCCTTGGGATAATTCCTAAACCCAGGCTGATTTAAATGACCAGTGTTACGGTTAGGGTTAGGGTTACGCCTAGGTGTAGAGCTTTTTAAACCAGCAAGCTCTGAGCTCCAGGCACACGGCAGCTGTGAAAGGCATCCCAAGGGGAGCACAAAAGTGCCAGAAAATGGCTGCCTCCACACGTTTTCATTGGCACCATTGCTAAGCCTAGGCTGAATTACCTGCCTCCAGTCTCAGCTAGGGACATGGTTTTTTAAACCAGGAAGCCCTGAGCTCCAGGCACTTGCAGCTGTGAAAGGCATCCCAAGGGGAGTACAAAAGTGCAACAACATGGCAGCTTTCACAGCTTTTTCCTTGGCACCATCCCTATACCTAGGCTGATTTATCTGCCTAGGGTTAGGGTTAGGGCTCAGCCAAGGGCAAGGATTTTTTTAACCAGGAAGCCTTGAGTTCCAGGCTTACTGCATCTGCCAAAGGCATCCCAAAGGGAGCGAGAAGTGCCACAACATGGCTGCTTTCACAGCTTTTTCCTTAGGAAGAACCCTAATACCCGGCTGATTTACCTTCCTAGGGTTACTGTTAGGCTTAGGCCTAGGACTTTTAAAACCAGGAAGCCCTGTGCTCCAGGCACACTGCAGCTGTTAAAGGCATCCCAAGGGGAGCGCAAAAGTGACACAACTTGGCTGCCTCCACTGCTATTTCCATGAGACCATCCCGAATCATAGGCTGATTTTCCTTCCTAGGCTTAAGGTTTGAGTTAGGCCTAGGGTTAGTGTTCTTTTAACCAGAAAGCCCTGAGTTCCAAGAACACAGCAGCTGCGAAGTACTACCCAAGAAGAGCGCAGAAGTGCCTCAACATGCCTGCCTCCACAGCTTTTTCTTTGAGGACGTCCCGAAACGAAGGCTGATTTAGAAGCCTCCAGTTTGGGATAAAGTTGTGGTTTTTTACACCAGGAAGCCCTGTGCTCCAAGCACACTGCAGCTGTGAAAGGCATCCCAAGGGGAGCGCAAAAGTGCCACAACATGGCTGTCTCCACAGCTTTTCCCTTGGGATAATTCCTAAACCCAGGCTGATTTAAATGACCAGTGTTACGGTTAGGGTTAGGGTTACGCCTAGGTGTAGAGCTTTTTAAACCAGCAAGCTCTGAGCTCCAGGCACACGGCAGCTGCGAAAGGCATCCCAAGGGGAGCACAAAAGTGCCAGAAAATGGCTGCCTCCACACGTTTTCATTGGCACCATTGCTAAGCCTAGGCTGAATTACCTGCCTCCAGTCTCAGCTAGGGACATGGTTTTTTAAACCAGGAAGCCCTGAGCTCCAGGCACTTGGCAGCTGTGAAAGGCATCCCAAGGGGAGTACAAAAGTGCAACAACATGGCAGCTTTCACAGCTTTTTCCTTGGCACCATCCCTATACCTAGGCTGATTTATCTGCCTAGGGTTAGGGTTAGGGCTCAGCCAAGGGCAAGGATTTTTTTAACCCGGAAGCCCTGAGTTCCAGGCTTACTGCATCTGCCAAAGGCATCCCAAAGGGAGCGAGAAGTGCCACAACATGGCTGCTTTCACAGCTTTTTCCTTAGGAAGAACCCTAATACCCGGCTGATTTACCTTCCTAGGGTTACTGTTAGGCCTAGGACTTTTAAAACCAGGAAGCCCTGTGCTCCAGGCACACTGCAGCTGTTAAAGGCATCCCAAGGGGAGCGCAAAAGTGACACAACTTGGCTGCCTCCACTGCTATTTCCATGAGACCATCCCGAATCATAGGCTGATTTTCCTTCCTAGGCTTAAGGTTTGAGTTAGGCCTAGGGTTAGTGTTCTTTTAACCAGAAAGCCCTGAGTTCCAAGAACACAGCAGCTGCGAAGGACTACCCAAGAAGAGCGCAGAAGTGCCTCAACATGCCTGCCTCCACAGCTTTTTCCTTGGGGACGTCCCGAAACGAAGGCTGATTTAGAAGCCTCCAGGTTGGGCTAAAGTTGTGGTTTTTTACACCAGGAAGCCCTGTGCTCCAAGCTCACTGCAGCTGTGAAAGGCATCCCAAGGGGAGCGCAAAAGTGCCACAACATGGCTGTCTCCACAGCTTTTCCCTTGGGATAATTCCTAAACCCAGGCTGATTTAAATGACCAGTGTTACGGTTAGGGTTAGGGTTATGCCTAGGTGTAGAGCTTTTTAAACCAGCAAGCTCTGAGCTCCAGGCACACGGCAGCTGTGAAAGGCATCCCAAGGGGAGCACAAAAGTGCCAGAAAATGGCTGCCTCCACACGTTTTCATTGGCACCATTGCTAAGCCTAGGCTGAATTACCTGCCTCCAGTCTCAGCTATGGACATGGTTTTTTAAACCAGGAAGACCTGAGCTCCAGGCACTTGGCAGCTGTGAAAGGCATCCCAAAGGGAGTACAAAAGTGCAACAACATGGCAGCTTTCACAGCTTTTTCCTTGGCACCATCCCTATACCTAGGCTGATTTATCTGCCTAGGGTTAGGGTTAGGGCTCAGCCAAGGGCAAGGATTTTTTTAACCAGGAAGCCCTGAGTTCCAGGCTTACTGCATCTGCCAAAGGCATCCCAAAGGGAGCGCAGAAGTGCCACAACATGGCTGCTTTCACAGCTTTTTCCTTAGGAAGAACCCTAATACCCGGCTGATTTACCTTCCTAGGGTTACTGTTAGGCTTAGGCCTAGGACTTTTAAAACCAGGAAGCTCTGTGCTCCAGGCACACTGCAGCTGTTAAAGGCATCCCAAGGGGAGCGCAAAAGTGACACAACTTGGCTGCCTCCACTGCTATTTCCATGAGACCATCCCGAATCATAGGCTGATTTTCCTTCCTAGGCTTAAGGTTTGAGTTAGGCCTAGGGTTAGTGTTCTTTTAACCAGAAAGCCCTGAGTTCCAAGAACACAGCAGCTGCGAAGGACTACCCAAGAAGAGCGCAGAAGTGCCTCAACATGCCTGCCTCCACAGCTTTCTCCTTGGGGACGTCCCGAAACGAAGGCTGATTTAGAAGCCTCCAGTTTGGGCTAAAGTTGTGGTTTTTTACACCAGGAAGCCCTGTGCTCCAAGCTCACTGCAGCTGTGAAAGGCATCCCAAGGGGAGCGCAAAAGTGCCACAACATGGCTGTCTCCACAGCTTTTCCCTTGGGATAATTCCTAAACCCAGGCTGATTTAAATGACCAGTGTTACGGTTAGGGTTAGGGTTACGCCTAGGTGTAGAGCTTTTTAAACCAGCAAGCTCTGAGCTCCAGGCACACGGCAGCTGCGAAAGGCATCCCAAGGGGAGCACAAAAGTGCCAGAAAATGGCTGCCTCCACACGTTTTCATTGGCACCATTGCTAAGCCTAGGCTGAATTACCTGCCTCCAGTCTCAGCTAGGGACATGGTTTTTTAAACCAGGAAGCCCTGAGCTCCAGGCACTTGGCAGCTGTGAAAGGCATCCCAAGGGGAGTACAAAAGTGCAACAACATGGCAGCTTTCACAGCTTTTTCCTTGGCACCATCCCTATACCTAGGCTGATTTATCTGCCTAGGGTTAGGGTTAGGGCTCAGCCAAGGGCAAGGATTTTTTTAACCCGGAAGCCCTGAGTTCCAGGCTTACTGCATCTGCCAAAGGCATCCCAAAGGGAGTGCAGAAGTGCCACAACATGGCTGCATTCACAGCTTTTTCCTTAGGAAGAACCCTAATACCCGGCTGATTTACCTTCCTAGGGTTACTGTTAGGCCTAGGCCTAGGACTTTTAAAACCAGGAAGCCCTGTGCTCCAGGCACACTGCAGCTGTTAAAGGCATCCCAAGGGGAGCGCAGAAGTGCCACAACATGGCTGCTTTCACAGCTTTTTCCTTAGGAAGAACCCTAATACCCGGCTGATTTACCTTCCTAGGGTTACTGTTAGGCTTAGGCCTAGGACTTTTAAAACCAGGAAGCCCTGTGCTCCAGGCACACTGCAGCTGTTAAAGGCATCCCAAGGGGAGCGCAAAAGTGACACAACTTGGCTGCCTCCACTGCTATTTCCATGAGACCATCCCGAATCATAGGCTGATTTTCCTTCCTAGGCTTAAGGTTTGAGTTAGGCCTAGGGTTAGTGTTCTTTTAACCAGAAAGCCCTGAGTTCCAAGAACACAGCAGCTGCGAAGGACTACCCAAGAAGAGCGCAGAAGTGCCTCAACATGCCTGCCTCCACAGCTTTTTCCTTGGGGACGTCCCGAAACGAAGGCTGATTTAGAAGCCTCCAGGTTGGGCTAAAGTTGTGGTTTTTTACACCAGGAAGCCCTGTGCTCCAAGCTCACTGCAGCTGTGAAAGGCATCCCAAGGGGAGCGCAAAAGTGCCACAACATGGCTGTCTCCACAGCTTTTCCCTTGGGATAATTCCTAAACCCAGGCTGATTTAAATGACCAGTGTTACGGTTAGGGTTAGGGTTATGCCTAGGTGTAGAGCTTTTTAAACCAGCAAGCTCTGAGCTCCAGGCACACGGCAGCTGTGAAAGGCATCCCAAGGGGAGCACAAAAGTGCCAGAAAATGGCTGCCTCCACACGTTTTCATTGGCACCATTGCTAAGCCTAGGCTGAATTACCTGCCTCCAGTCTCAGCTAGGGACATGGTTTTTTAAACCAGGAAGACCTGAGCTCCAGGCACTTGGCAGCTGTGAAAGGCATCCCAAAGGGAGTACAAAAGTGCAACAACATGGCAGCTTTCACAGCTTTTTCCTTGGCACCATCCCTATACCTAGGCTGATTTATCTGCCTAGGGTTAGGGTTAGGGCTCAGCCAAGGGCAAGGATTTTTTTAAGCAGGAAGCCCTGAGTTCCAGGCTTACTGCATCTGCCAAAGGCATCCCAAAGGGAGCGCAGAAGTGCCACAACATGGCTGCTTTCACAGCTTTTTCCTTAGGAAGAACCCTAATACCCGGCTGATTTACCTTCCTAGGGTTACTGTTAGGCTTAGGCCTAGGACTTTTAAAACCAGGAAGCTCTGTGCTCCAGGCACACTGCAGCTGTTAAAGGCATCCCAAGGGGAGCGCAAAAGTGACACAACTTGGCTGCCTCCACTGCTATTTCCATGAGACCATCCCGAATCATAGGCTGATTTTCCTTCCTAGGCTTAAGGTTTGAGTTAGGCCTAGGGTTAGTGTTCTTTTAACCAGAAAGCCCTGAGTTCCAAGAGCACAGCAGCTGCGAAGGACTACCCAAGAAGAGCGCAGAAGTGCCTCAACATGCCTGCCTCCACAGCTTTCTCCTTGGGGACGTCCCGAAACGAAGGCTGATTTAGAAGCCTCCAGTTTGGGCTAAAGTTGTGGTTTTTTACACCAGGAAGCCCTGTGCTCCAAGCTCACTGCAGCTGTGAAAGGCATCCCAAGGGGAGCGCAAAAGTGCCACAACATGGCTGTCTCCACAGCTTTTCCCTTGGGATAATTCCTAAACCCAGGCTGATTTAAATGACCAGTGTTACGGTTAGGGTTAGGGTTACGCCTAGGTGTAGAGCTTTTTAAACCAGCAAGCTCTGAGCTCCAGGCACACGGCAGCTGCGAAAGGCATCCCAAGGGGAGCACAAAAGTGCCAGAAAATGGCTGCCTCCACACGTTTTTATTGGCACCATTGCTAAGCCTAGGCTGAATTACCTGCCTCCAGTCTCAGCTAGGGACATGGTTTTTTAAACCAGGAAGCCCTGAGCTCCAGGCACTTGGCAGCTGTGAAAGGCATCCCAAGGGGAGTACAAAAGTGCAACAACATGGCAGCTTTCACAGCTTTTTCCTTGGCACCATCCCTATACCTAGGCTGATTTATCTGCCTAGGGTTAGGGTTAGGGCTCAGCCAAGGGCAAGGATTTTTTTAACCCGGAAGCCCTGAGTTCCAGGCTTACTGCATCTGCCAAAGGCATCCCAAAGGGAGTGCAGAAGTGCCACAACATGGCTGCATTCACAGCTTTTTCCTTAGGAAGAACTCTAATACCCGGCTGATTTACCTTCCTAGGGTTACTGTTAGGCCTAGGCCTAGGACTTTTAAAACCAGGAAGCCCTGTGCTCCAGGCACACTGCAGCTGTTAAAGGCATCCCAAGGGGAGCGCAGAAGTGCCACAACATGGCTGCTTTCACAGCTTTTTCCTTAGGAGGAACCCTAATACCCGGCTGATTTACCTTCCTAGGGTTACTGTTAGGCCTAGGCCTAGGACTTTTAAAGCCAGGAAGCCCTGTGCTCCAGGCACACTGCAGCTGTGAAAGGCATCCCAAGGGGAGCGCAAAAGTGACACAACTTGGCTGCCTCCACTGCTATTTCCATGAGACCATCCCGAATCATAGGCTGATTTTCCTTCCTAGGCTTAAGGTTTGAGTTAGGCCTAGGGTTAGTGTTCTTTTAACCAGAAAGCCCTGAGTTCCAAGAACACAGCAGCTGCAAAGTATTACCCAAGAAGAGCGCAGAAGTGCCTCAACATGCCTGCCTCCACAGCTTTTTCCTTGGGGACATCCCGAAACGAAGGCTGATTTAGAAGCCTCCAGTTTGGGCTAAAGTTGTGGTTTTTACACCAGGAAGCCCTGTGCTCCAAGCTCACTGCAGCTGTGAAAGGCATCCCAAGGGGAGCGCAAAAGTGCCACAACATGGCTGTCTCCACAGCTTTTCCCTTGGGATAATTCCTAAACCCAGGCTGATTTAAATGACCAGTGTTACGGTTAGGGTTAGGGTTACGCCTAGGTGTAGAGCTTTTTAAACCAGCAAGCTCTGAGCTCCAGGCACACGGCAGCTGTGAAAGGCATCCCAAGGGGAGCACAAAAGTGCCAGAAAATGGCTGCCTCCACACGTTTTCATTGGCACCATTGCTAAGCCTAGGCTGAATTACCTGCCTCCAGTCTCAGCTAGGGACATGGATTTTTAAACCAGGAAGCCCGGAGCTCCAGGCACACGGCAGCTGTGAAAGGCATCCCAAAGGGAGTACAAAAGTGCAACAACATGGCAGCTTTCACAGCTTTTTCCTTGGCACCATCCCTATACCTAGGCTGATTTATCTGCCTAGGGTTAGGGTTAGGGCTCAGCCTAGGGCTAGGATTTTTTAACCAGGAAGCCCTGAGTTCCAGGCTTACTGCATCTGCCAAAGGCATCCCAAAGGGAGCGCAGAAGTGCCACAACATGGCTGCTTTCACAGCTTTTTCCTTAGGAAGAACCCTAATACCCGGCTGATTTACCTTCCTAGGGTTACTGTTAGGCCTAGGACTTTTAAAACCAGGAAGCCCTGTGCTCCAGGCACACTGCAGCTGTTAAAGGCATCCCAAGGGGAGCGCAAAAGTGACACAACTTGGCTGCCTCCACTGCTATTTCCATGAGACCATCCCGAATCATAGGCTGATTTTCCTTCCTAGGCTTAAGGTTTGAGTTAGGCCTAGGGTTAGTGTTCTTTTAACCAGAAAGCCCTGAGTTCCAAGAACACAGCAGCTGCGAAGTACTACCCAAGAAGAGCGCAGAAGTGCCTCAACATGCCTGCCTCCACAGCTTTTTCCTTGGGGACGTCCCGAAACGAAGGCTGATTTAGAAGCCTCCAGGTTGGGCTAAAGTTGTGGTTTTTTACACCAGGAAGCCCTGTGCTCCAAGCACACTGCAGCTGTGAAAGGCATCCCAAGGGGAGCGCAAAAGTGCCACAACATGGCTGTCTCCACAGCTTTTCCCTTGGGATAATTCCTAAACCCAGGCTGATTTAAATGACCAGTGTTACGGTTAGGGTTAGGGTTACGCCTAGGTGTAGAGCTTTTTAAACCAGCAAGCTCTGAGCTCCAGGCACACGGCAGCTGCGAAAGGCATCCCAAGGGGAGCACAAAAGTGCCAGAAAATGGCTGCCTCCACACGTTTTCATTGGCACCATTGCTAAGCCTAGGCTGAATTACCTGCCTCCAGTCTCAGCTAGGGACATGGTTTTTTAAACCAGGAAGCCCTGAGCTCCAGGCACTTGCAGCTGTGAAAGGCATCCCAAGGGGAGTACAAAAGTGCAACAACATGGCAGCTTTCACAGCTTTTTCCTTGGCACCATCCCTATACCTAGGCTGATTTATCTGCCTAGGGTTAGGGTTAGGGCTCAGCCAAGGGCAAGGATTTTTTTAACCAGGAAGCCTTGAGTTCCAGGCTTACTGCATCTGCCAAAGGCATCCCAAAGGGAGCGAGAAGTGCCACAACATGGCTGCTTTCACAGCTTTTTCCTTAGGAAGAACCCTAATACCCGGCTGATTTACCTTCCTAGGGTTACTGTTAGGCTTAGGCCTAGGACTTTTAAAACCAGGAAGCCCTGTGCTCCAGGCACACTGCAGCTGTTAAAGGCATCCCAAGGGGAGCGCAAAAGTGACACAACTTGGCTGCCTCCACTGCTATTTCCATGAGACCATCCCGAATCATAGGCTGATTTTCCTTCCTAGGCTTAAGGTTTGAGTTAGGCCTAGGGTTAGTGTTCTTTTAACCAGAAAGCCCTGAGTTCCAAGAACACAGCAGCTGCGAAGTACTACCCAAGAAGAGCGCAGAAGTGCCTCAACATGCCTGCCTCCACAGCTTTTTCTTTGAGGACGTCCCGAAACGAAGGCTGATTTAGAAGCCTCCAGTTTGGGATAAAGTTGTGGTTTTTTACACCAGGAAGCCCTGTGCTCCAAGCACACTGCAGCTGTGAAAGGCATCCCAAGGGGAGCGCAAAAGTGCCACAACATGGCTGTCTCCACAGCTTTTCCCTTGGGATAATTCCTAAACCCAGGCTGATTTAAATGACCAGTGTTACGGTTAGGGTTAGGGTTACGCCTAGGTGTAGAGCTTTTTAAACCAGCAAGCTCTGAGCTCCAGGCACACGGCAGCTGCGAAAGGCATCCCAAGGGGAGCACAAAAGTGCCAGAAAATGGCTGCCTCCACACGTTTTCATTGGCACCATTGCTAAGCCTAGGCTGAATTACCTGCCTCCAGTCTCAGCTAGGGACATGGTTTTTTAAACCAGGAAGCCCTGAGCTCCAGGCACTTGGCAGCTGTGAAAGGCATCCCAAGGGGAGTACAAAAGTGCAACAACATGGCAGCTTTCACAGCTTTTTCCTTGGCACCATCCCTATACCTAGGCTGATTTATCTGCCTAGGGTTAGGGTTAGGGCTCAGCCAAGGGCAAGGATTTTTTTAACCCGGAAGCCCTGAGTTCCAGGCTTACTGCATCTGCCAAAGGCATCCCAAAGGGAGTGCAGAAGTACCACAACATGGCTGCTTTCACAGCTTTTTCCTTAGGAAGAACCCTAATACCCGGCTGATTTACCTTCCTAGGGTTACTGTTAGGCCTAGGCCTAGGACTTTTAAAACCAGGAAGCCCTGTGCTCCAGGCACACTGCAGCTGTTAAAGGCATCCCAAGGGGAGCGCAGAAGTGCCACAACATGGCTGCTTTCACAGCTTTTTCCTTAGGAGGAACCCTAATACCCGGCTGATTTACCTTCCTAGGGTTACTGTTAGGCCTAGGCCTAGGACTTTTAAAACCAGGAAGCCCTGTGCTCCAGGCACACTGCAGCTGTTAAAGGCATCCCAAGGGGAGCGCAAAAGTGACACAACTTGGCTGCCTCCACTGCTATTTCCATGAGACCATCCCGAATCATAGGCTGATTTTCCTTCCCAGGCTTAAGGTTTGAGTTAGGCCTAGGGTTAGTGTTCTTTTAACCAGAAAGCCCTGAGTTCCAAGAACACAGCAGCTGCGAAGGACTACCCAAGAAGAGCGCAGAAGTGCCTCAACATGCCTGCCTCCACAGCTTTTTCCTTGGGGACGTCCCGAAACGAAGGCTGATTTAGAAGCCTCCAGTTTGGGCTAAAGTTGTGGTTTTTTACACCAGGAAGCCCTGTGCTCCAAGCTCACTGCAGCTGTGAAAGGCATCCCAAGGGGAGCGCAAAAGTGCCACAACATGGCTGTCTCCACAGCTTTTCCCTTGGGATAATTCCTAAACCCAGGCTGATTTAAATGACCAGTGTTACGGTTAGGGTTAGGGTTATGCCTAGGTGTAGAGCTTTTTAAACCAGCAAGCTCTGAGCTCCAGGCACACGGCAGCTGCGAAAGGCATCCCAAGGGGAGCACAAAAGTGCCAGAAAATGGCTGCCTCCACACGTTTTCATTGGCACCATTGCTAAGCCTAGGCTGAATTACCTGCCTCCATTCTCAGCTAGGGACATGGTTTTTTAAACCAGGAAGCCCTGAGCTCCAGGCACTTGGCAGCTGTGAAAGGCATCCCAAGGGGAGTACAAAAGTGCAACAACATGGCAGCTTTCACAGCTTTTTCCTTGGCACCATCCCTATACCTAGGCTGATTTATCTGCCTAGGGTTAGGGTTAGGGCTCAGCCAAGGGCAAGGATTTTTTTAACCAGGAAGCCCTGAGTTCCAGGCTTACTGCATCTGCCAAAGGCATCCCAAAGGGAGCGCAGAAGTGCCACAACATGGCTGCTTTCACAGCTTTTTCCTTAGGAAGAACCCTAATACCCGGCTGATTTACCTTCCTAGGGTTACTGTTAGGCTTAGGCCTAGGACTTTTAAAACCAGGAAGCCCTGTGCTCCAGGCACACTGCAGCTGTTAAAGGCATCCCAAGGGGAGCGCAAAAGTGACACAACTTGGCTGCCTCCACTGCTATTTCCATGAGACCATCCCGAATCATAGGCTGATTTTCCTTCCTAGGCTTAAGGTTTGAGTTAGGCCTAGGGTTAGTGTTCTTTTAACCAGAAAGCCCTGAGTTCCAAGAACACAGCAGCTGCGAAGGACTACCCAAGAAGAGCGCAGAAGTGCCTCAACATGCCTGCCTCCACAGCTTTCTCCTTGGGGACGTCCCGAAACGAAGGCTGATTTAGAAGCCTCCAGTTTGGGCTAAAGTTGTGGTTTTTTACACCAGGAAGCCCTGTGCTCCAAGCTCACTGCAGCTGTGAAAGGCATCCCAAGGGGAGCGCAAAAGTGCCACAACATGGCTGTCTCCACAGCTTTTCCCTTGGGATAATTCCTAAACCCAGGCTGATTTAAATGACCAGTGTTACGGTTAGGGTTAGGGTTACGCCTAGGTGTAGAGCTTTTTAAACCAGCAAGCTCTGAGCTCCAGGCACACGGCAGCTGTGAAAGGCATCCCAAGGGGAGCACAAAAGTGCCAGAAAATGGCTGCCTCCACACGTTTTTATTGGCACCATTGCTAAGCCTAGGCTGAATTACCTGCCTCCATTCTCAGCTAGGGACATGGTTTTTTAAACCAGGAAGCCCTGAGCTCCAGGCACTTGGCAGCTGTGAAAGGCATCCCAAGGGGAGTACAAAAGTGCAACAACATGGCAGCTTTCACAGCTTTTTCCTTGGCACCATCCCTATACCTAGGCTGATTTATCTGCCTAGGGTTAGGGTTAGGGCTCAGCCAAGGGCAAGGATTTTTTTAACCAGGAAGCCCTGAGTTCCAGGCTTACTGCATCTGCCAAAGGCATCCCAAAGGGAGCGCAGAAGTGCCACAACATGGCTGCTTTCACAGCTTTTTCCTTAGGAAGAACCCTAATACCCGGCTGATTTACCTTCCTAGGGTTACTGTTAGGCTTAGGCCTAGGACTTTTAAAACCAGGAAGCCCTGTGCTCCAGGCACACTGCAGCTGTTAAAGGCATCCCAAGGGGAGCGCAAAAGTGACACAACTTGGCTGCCTCCACTGCTATTTCCATGAGACCATCCCGAATCATAGGCTGATTTTCCTTCCTAGGCTTAAGGTTTGAGTTAGGCCTAGGGTTAGTGTTCTTTTAACCAGAAAGCCCTGAGTTCCAAGAACACAGCAGCTGCGAAGGACTACCCAAGAAGAGCGCAGAAGTGCCTCAACATGCCTGCCTCCACAGCTTTCTCCTTGGGGACGTCCCGAAACGAAGGCTGATTTAGAAGCCTCCAGTTTGGGCTAAAGTTGTGGTTTTTTACACCAGGAAGCCCTGTGCTCCAAGCTCACTGCAGCTGTGAAAGGCATCCCAAGGGGAGCGCAAAAGTGCCACAACATGGCTGTCTCCACAGCTTTTCCCTTGGGATAATTCCTAAACCCAGGCTGATTTAAATGACCAGTGTTACGGTTAGGGTTAGGGATACGCCTAGGTGTAGAGCTTTTTAAACCAGCAAGCTCTGAGCTCCAGGCACACGGCAGCTGCGAAAGGCATCCCAAGGGGAGCACAAAAGTGCCAGAAAATGGCTGCCTCCACACGTTTTCATTGGCACCATTGCTAAGCCTAGGCTGAATTACCTGCCTCCATTCTCAGCTAGGGACATGGTTTTTTAAACCAGGAAGCCCTGAGCTCCAGGCACTTGGCAGCTGTGAAAGGCATCCCAAGGGGAGTACAAAAGTGCAACAACATGGCAGCTTTCACAGCTTTTTCCTTGGCACCATCCCTATACCTAGGCTGATTTATCTGCCTAGGGTTAGGGTTAGGGCTCAGCCAAGGGCAAGGATTTTTTTAACCCGGAAGCCCTGAGTTCCAGGCTTACTGCATCTGCCAAAGGCATCCCAAAGGGAGTGCAGAAGTGCCACAACATGGCTGCTTTCACAGCTTTTTCCTTAGGAAGAACCCTAATACCCGGCTGATTTAACTTCCTAGGGTTACTGTTAGGCTTAGGCCTAGGACTTTTAAAACCAGGAAGCCCTGTGCTCCAGGCACACTGCAGCTGTTAAAGGCATCCCAAGAGGAGCGCAGAAGTGCCACAACATGGCTGCTTTCACAGCTTTTTCCTTAGGAGGAACCCTAATACCCGGCTGATTTACCTTCCTAGGGTTACTGTTAGGCCTAGGCCTAGGACTTTTAAAACCAGGAAGCCCTGTGCTCCAGGCACACTGCAGCTGTTAAAGGCATCCCAAGGGGAGCGCAAAAGTGACACAACTTGGCTGCCTCCACTGCTATTTCCATGAGACCATCCCGAATCATAGGCTGATTTTCCTTCCTAGGCTTAAGGTTTGAGTTAGGCCTAGGGTTAGTGTTCTTTTAACCAGAAAGCCCTGAGTTCCAAGAACACAGCAGCTGCGAAGGACTACCCAAGAAGAGCGCAGAAGTGCCTCAACATGCCTGCCTCCACAGCTTTTTCCTTGGGGACGTCCCGAAACGAAGGCTGATTTAGAAGCCTCCAGTTTGGGCTAAAGTTGTGGTTTTTTACACCAGGAAGCCCTGTGCTCCAAGCTCACTGCAGCTGTGAAAGGCATCCCAAGGGGAGCGCAAAAGTGCCACAACATGGCTGTCTCCACAGCTTTTCCCTTGGGATAATTCCTAAACCCAGGCTGATTTAAATGACCAGTGTTACGGTTAGGGTTAGGAATACGCCTAGGTGTAGAGCTTTTTAAACCAGCAAGCTCTGAGCTCCAGGCACACGGCAGCTGCGAAAGGCATCCCAAGGGGAGCACAAAAGTGCCAGAAAATGGCTGCCTCCACACGTTTTCATTGGCACCATTGCTAAGCCTAGGCTGAATCACCTGCCTCCAGTCTCAGCTAGGGACATGGTTTTTTAAACCAGGAAGCCCTGAGCTCCAGGCACACGGCAGCTGTGAAAGGCATCCCAAGGGGAGTACAAAAGTGCAACAACATGGCAGCTTTCACAGCTTTTTCCTTGGCACCATCCCTATACCTAGGCTGATTTATCTGCCTAGGGTTAGGGTTAGGGCTCAGCCAAGGGCAAGGATTTTTTTAACCCGGAAGCCCTGAGTTCCAGGCTTACTGCATCTGCCAAAGGCATCCCAAAGGGAGTGCAGAAGTGCCACAACATGGCTGCTTTCACAGCTTTTTCCTTAGGAAGAACCCTAATACCCGGCTGATTTAACTTCCTAGGGTTACTGTTAGGCTTAGGCCTAGGACTTTTAAAACCAGGAAGCCCTGTGCTCCAGGCACACTGCAGCTGTTAAAGGCATCCCAAGAAAAGCGCAGAAGTGCCACAACATGGCTGCTTTCACAGCTTTTTCCTTAGGAGGAACCCTAATACCCGGCTGATTTACCTTCCTAGGGTTACTGTTAGGCCTAGGCCTAGGACTTTTAAAACCAGGAAGCCCTGTGCTCCAGGCACACTGCAGCTGTTAAAGGCATCCCAAGGGGAGCGCAAAAGTGACACAACTTGGCTGCCTCCACTGCTATTTCCATGAGACCATCCCGAATCATAGGCTGATTTTCCTTCCTAGGCTTAAGGTTTGAGTTAGGCCTAGGGTTAGTGTTCTTTTAACCAGAAAGCCCTGAGTTCCAAGAACACAGCAGCTGCGAAGGACTACCCAAGAAGAGCGCAGAAGTGCCTCAACATGCCTGCCTCCACAGCTTTCTCCTTGGGGACGTCCCGAAACGAAGGCTGATTTAGAAGCCTCCAGTTTGGGCTAAAGTTGTGGTTTTTTACACCAGGAAGCCCTGTGCTCCAAGCTCACTGCAGCTGTGAAAGGCATCCCAAGGGGAGCGCAAAAGTGCCACAACATGGCTGTCTCCACAGCTTTTCCCTTGGGATAATTCCTAAACCCAGGCTGATTTAAATGACCAGTGTTACGGTTAGGGTTAGGGTTACGCCTAGGTGTAGAGCTTTTTAAACCAGCAAGCTCTGAGCTCCAGGCACACGGCAGCTGCGAAAGGCATCCCAAGGGGAGCACAAAAGTGCCAGAAAATGGCTGCCTCCACACGTTTTTATTGGCACCATTGCTAAGCCTAGGCTGAATTACCTGCCTCCAGTCTCAGCTAGGGACATGGTTTTTTAAACCAGGAAGCCCTGAGCTCCAGGCACTTGGCAGCTGTGAAAGGCATCCCAAGGGGAGTACAAAAGTGCAACAACATGGCAGCTTTCACAGCTTTTTCCTTGGCACCATCCCTATACCTAGGCTGATTTATCTGCCTAGGGTTAGGGTTAGGGCTCAGCCAACGGCAAGGATTTTTTTAACCCGGAAGCCCTGAGTTCCAGGCTTACTGCATCTGCCAAAGGCATCCCAAAGGGAGTGCAGAAGTGCCACAACATGGCTGCTTTCACAGCTTTTTCCTTAGGAAGAACCCTAATACCCGGCTGATTTACCTTCCTAGGGTTACTGTTAGGCCTAGGCCTAGGACTTTTAAAACCAGGAAGCCCTGTGCTCCAGGCACACTGCAGCTGTTAAAGGCATCCCAAGGGGAGCGCAAAAGTGACACAACTTGGCTGCCTCCACTGCTATTTCCATGAGACCATCCCGAATCATAGGCTGATTTTCCTTCCCAGGCTTAAGGTTTGAGTTAGGCCTAGGGTTAGTGTTCTTTTAACCAGAAAGCCCTGAGTTCCAAGAACACAGCAGCTGCGAAGGACTACCCAAGAAGAGCGCAGAAGTGCCTCAACATGCCTGCCTCCACAGCTTTTTCCTTGGGGACGTCCCGAAATGAAGGCTGATTTAGAGGCCTCCAGTTTGGGCTAAAATTGTGGTTTTTTACACCAGGAAGCCCTGTGCTCCAAGCTCACTGCAGCTGTGAAAGGCATCCCAAGGGGAGCGCAAAAGTGCCACAACATGGCTGTCTCCACAGCTTTTCCCTTGGGATAATTCCTAAACCCAGGCTGATTTAAATGACCAGTGTTACGGTTAGGGTTAGGAATACGCCTAGGTGTAGAGCTTTTTAAACCAGCAAGCTCTGAGCTCCAGGCACACGGCAG
Organism: Ammospiza nelsoni; assembly: GCF_027579445.1. Taxonomy (NCBI): domain Eukaryota; kingdom Metazoa; phylum Chordata; class Aves; order Passeriformes; family Passerellidae; genus Ammospiza; species Ammospiza nelsoni. The sequence goes on along the minus strand of NW_026683190.1, from coordinate 46,694 downwards.
CTGCGAAAGGCATCCCAAGGGGAGCACAAAAGTGCCAGAAAATGGCTGCCTCCACACGTTTTCATTGGCACCATTGCTAAGCCTAGGCTGAATTACCTGCCTCCAGTCTCAGCTAGGGACATGGTTTTTTAAACCAGGAAGCCCTGAGCTCCAGGAACTCGGCAGCTGTTTAAGGCATCCCAAGGGGAGTACAAAAGTGCAACAACATGGCAGCTTTCACAGCTTTTTCCTTGGCACCATCCCTATACCTAGGCTGATTTATCTGCCTAGGGTTAGGGTTAGGGCTCAGCCAAGGGCAAGGATTTTTTTAACCAGGAAGCCCTGAGTTCCAGGCTTACTGCATCTGCCAAAGGCATCCCAAAGGGAGTGCAGAAGTGCCACAACATGGCTGCATTCACAGCTTTTTCCTTAGGAAGAACCCTAATACCCGGCTGATTTACCTTCCTAGGGTTACTGTTAGGCCTAGGCCTAGGACTTTTAAAACTAGGAAGCCCTGTGCTCCAGGCACACTGCAGCTGTTAAAGGCATCCCAAGGGGAGCGCAGAAGTGCCACAACATGGCTGCTTTCACAGCTTTTTCCTTAGGAGGAACCCTAATACCCGGCTGATTTACCTTCCTAGGGTTACTGTTAGGCCTAGGCCTAGGACTTTTAAAACCAGGAAGCCCTGTGCTCCAGGCACACTGCAGCTGTTAAAGGCATCCCAAGGGGAGCGCAAAAGTGACACAACTTGGCTGCCTCCACTGCTATTTCCATGAGACCATCCCGAATCATAGGCTGATTTTCCTTCCTAGGCTTAAGGTTTGAGTTAGGCCTAGGGTTAGTGTTCTTTTAACCAGAAAGCCCTGAGTTCCAAGAACACAGCAGCTGCGAAGGACTACCCAAGAAGAGCGCAGAAGTGCCTCAACATGCCTGCCTCCACAGCTTTTTCCTTGGGGACGTCCCGAAACGAAGGCTGATTTAGAAGCCTCCAGTTTGGGCTAAAGTTGTGTTTTTTTACACCAGGAAGCCCTGTGCTCCAAGCTCACTGCAGCTGTGAAAGGCATCCCAAGGGGAGCGCAAAAGTGCCACAACATGGCTGTCTCCACAGCTTTTCCCTTGGGATAATTCCTAAACCCAGGCTGATTTAAATGACCAGTGTTACGGTTAGGTTTAGGGTTACGCCTAGGTGTAGAGCTTTTTAAACCAGCAAGCTCTGAGCTCCAGGCACACGGCAGCTGCGAAAGGCATCCCAAGGGGAGCACAAAAGTGCCAGAAAATGGCTGCCTCCACACGTTTTTATTGGCACCATTGCTAAGCCTAGGCTGAATTACCTGCCTCCAGTCTCAGCTAGGGACATGGTTTTTTAAACCAGGAAGCCCTGAGCTCCAGGCACTTGGCAGCTGTGAAAGGCATCCCAAGGGGAGTACAAAAGTGCAACAACATGGCAGCTTTCACAGCTTTTTCCTTGGCACCATCCCTATACCTAGGCTGATTTATCTGCCTAGGGTTAGGGTTAGGGCTCAGCCAAGGGCAAGGATTTTTTTAACCCGGAAGCCCTGAGTTCCAGGCTTACTGCATCTGCCAAAGGCATCCCAAAGGGAGTGCAGAAGTGCCACAACATGGCTGCTTTCACAGCTTTTTCCTTAGGAAGAACCCTAATACCCGGCTGATTTACCTTCCTAGGGTTACTGTTAGGCCTAGGCCTAGGACTTTTAAAACCAGGAAGCCCTGTGCTCCAGGCACACTGCAGCTGTTAAAGGCATCCCAAGGGGAGCGCAAAAGTGACACAACTTGGCTGCCTCCACTGCTATTTCCATGAGACCATCCCGAATCATAGGCTGATTTTCCTTCCCAGGCTTAAGGTTTGAGTTAGGCCTAGGGTTAGTGTTCTTTTAACCAGAAAGCCCTGAGTTCCAAGAACACAGCAGCTGCGAAGGACTACCCAAGAAGAGCGCAGAAGTGCCTCAACATGCCTGCCTCCACAGCTTTTTCCTTGGGGACGTCCCGAAATGAAGGCTGATTTAGAGGCCTCCAGTTTGGGCTAAAATTGTGGTTTTTTACACCAGGAAGCCCTGTGCTCCAAGCTCACTGCAGCTGTGAAAGGCATCCCAAGGGGAGCGCAAAAGTGCCACAACATGGCTGTCTCCACAGCTTTTCCCTTGGGATAATTCCTAAACCCAGGCTGATTTAAATGACCAGTGTTACGGTTAGGGTTAGGAATACGCCTAGGTGTAGAGCTTTTTAAACCAGCAAGCTCTGAGCTCCAGGCACACGGCAGCTGCGAAAGGCATCCCAAGGGGAGCACAAAAGTGCCAGAAAATGGCTGCCTCCACACGTTTTCATTGGCACCATTGCTAAGCCTAGGCTGAATTACCTGCCTCCAGTCTCAGCTAGGGACATGGTTTTTTAAACCAGGAAGCCCTGAGCTCCAGGAACTCGGCAGCTGTTTAAGGCATCCCAAGGGGAGTACAAAAGTGCAACAACATGGCAGCTTTCACAGCTTTTTCCTTGGCACCATCCCTATACCTAGGCTGATTTATCTGCCTAGGGTTAGGGTTAGGGCTCAGCCAAGGGCAAGGATTTTTTTAACCAGGAAGCCCTGAGTTCCAGGCTTACTGCATCTGCCAAAGGCATCCCAAAGGGAGTGCAGAAGTGCCACAACATGGCTGCATTCACAGCTTTTTCCTTAGGAAGAACCCTAATACCCGGCTGATTTACCTTCCTAGGGTTACTGTTAGGCCTAGGCCTAGGACTTTTAAAACTAGGAAGCCCTGTGCTCCAGGCACACTGCAGCTGTTAAAGGCATCCCAAGGGGAGCGCAGAAGTGCCACAACATGGCTGCTTTCACAGCTTTTTCCTTAGGAGGAACCCTAATACCCGGCTGATTTACCTTCCTAGGGTTACTGTTAGGCCTAGGCCTAGGACTTTTAAAACCAGGAAGCCCTGTGCTCCAGGCACACTGCAGCTGTTAAAGGCATCCCAAGGGGAGCGCAAAAGTGACACAACTTGGCTGCCTCCACTGCTATTTCCATGAGACCATCCCGAATCATAGGCTGATTTTCCTTCCTAGGCTTAAGGTTTGAGTTAGGCCTAGGGTTAGTGTTCTTTTAACCAGAAAGCCCTGAGTTCCAAGAACACAGCAGCTGCGAAGGACTACCCAAGAAGAGCGCAGAAGTGCCTCAACATGCCTGCCTCCACAGCTTTTTCCTTGGGGACGTCCCGAAACGAAGGCTGATTTAGAAGCCTCCAGTTTGGGCTAAAGTTGTGTTTTTTTACACCAGGAAGCCCTGTGCTCCAAGCTCACTGCAGCTGTGAAAGGCATCCCAAGGGGAGCGCAAAAGTGCCACAACATGGCTGTCTCCACAGCTTTTCCCTTGGGATAATTCCTAAACCCAGGCTGATTTAAATGACCAGTGTTACGGTTAGGTTTAGGGTTACGCCTAGGTGTAGAGCTTTTTAAACCAGCAAGCTCTGAGCTCCAGGCACACGGCAGCTGCGAAAGGCATCCCAAGGGGAGCACAAAAGTGCCAGAAAATGGCTGCCTCCACACGTTTTTATTGGCACCATTGCTAAGCCTAGGCTGAATTACCTGCCTCCAGTCTCAGCTAGGGACATGGTTTTTTAAACCAGGAAGCCCTGAGCTCCAGGCACTTGGCAGCTGTGAAAGGCATCCCAAGGGGAGTACAAAAGTGCAACAACATGGCAGCTTTCACAGCTTTTTCCTTGGCACCATCCCTATACCTAGGCTGATTTATCTGCCTAGGGTTAGGGTTAGGGCTCAGCCAAGGGCAAGGATTTTTTTAACCCGGAAGCCCTGAGTTCCAGGCTTACTGCATCTGCCAAAGGCATCCCAAAGGGAGTGCAGAAGTGCCACAACATGGCTGCTTTCACAGCTTTTTCCTTAGGAAGAACCCTAATACCCGGCTGATTTACCTTCCTAGGGTTACTGTTAGGCCTAGGCCTAGGACTTTTAAAACCAGGAAGCCCTGTGCTCCAGGCACACTGCAGCTGTTAAAGGCATCCCAAGGGGAGCGCAGAAGTTCCACAACATGGCTGCTTTCACAGCTTTTTCCTTAGGAAGAACCCTAATACCCGGCTGATTTACCTTCCTAGAGTTACTGTTAGGCCTAGGCCTAGGACTTTTAAAACCAGGAAGCCCTGTGCTCCAGGCACACTGCAGCTGTTAAAGGCATCCCAAGGGGAGCGCAAAAGTGACACAACTTGGCTGCCTCCACTGCTATTTCCATGAGACCATCCCGAATCATAGGCTGATTTTCCTTCCTAGGCTTAAGGTTTGAGTTAGGCCTAGGGTTAGTGTTCTTTTAACCAGAAAGCCCTGAGTTCCAAGAACACAGCAGCTGCGAAGGACTACCCAAGAAGAGCGCAGAAGTGCCTCAACATGCCTGCCTCCACAGCTTTTTCTTTGAGGACGTCCCGAAACGAAGGCTGATTTAGAAGCTTCCAGTTTGGGCTAAAGTTGTGGTTTTTTAAACCAGGAAGCACTGTGCTCCAAGCACACTGCAGCTGTGAAAGGCATCCCAAGGGGAGTGCAAAAGTGCCACAACATGGCTGTCTCCACAGCTTTTCCCTTGGGATAATTCCTAAACCCAGGCTGATTTAAATGACCAGTGTTACGGTTAGGGTTAGGGTTACGCCTAGGTGTAGAGCTTTTTAAACCAGCAAGCTCTGAGCTCCAGGCACACGGCAGCTGCGAAAGGCATCCCAAGGGGAGCACAAAAGTGCCAGAAAATGGCTGCCTCCACACGTTTTCATTGGCACCATTGCTAAGCCTAGGCTGAATTACCTGCCTCCAGTCTCTGCTAGGGACATGGTTTTTTAAACCAGGAAGCCCTGAGCTCCAGGCACACGGCAGCTGTGAAAGGCATCCCAAGGGGAGTACAAAAGTGCAACAACATGGCAGCTTTCACAGCTTTTTCCTTGGCACCATCCCTATACCTAGGCTGATTTATCTGCCTAGGGTTAGGGTTAGGGCTCAGCCAAGGGCAAGGATTTTTTTAACCAGGAAGCCCTGAGTTCCAGGCTTACTGCATCTGCCAAAGGCATCCCAAAGGGAGCGCAGAAGTGCCACAACATGGCTGCTTTCACAGCTTTTTCCTTAGGAAGAACCCTAATACCCGGCTGATTTACCTTCCTAGGGTTACTGTTAGGCTTAGGCCTAGGACTTTTAAAACCAGGAAGCCCTGTGCTCCAGGCACACTGCAGCTGTTAAAGGCATCCCAAGGGGAGCGCAAAAGTGACACAACTTGGCTGCCTCCACTGCTATTTCCATGAGACCATCCCGAATCATAGGCTGATTTTCCTTCCTAGGCTTAAGGTTTGAGTTAGGCCTAGGGTTAGTGTTCTTTTAACCAGAAAGCCCTGAGTTCCAAGAACACAGCAGCTGCGAAGGACTACCCAAGAAGAGCGCAGAAGTGCCTCAACATGCCTGCCTCCACAGCTTTTTCCTTGGGGACGTCCCGAAACGAAGGCTGATTTAGAAGCCTCCAGGTTGGGCTAAAGTTGTGGTTTTTTACACCAGGAAGCCCTGTGCTCCAAGCTCACTGCAGCTGTGAAAGGCATCCCAAGGGGAGCGCAAAAGTGCCACAACATGGCTGTCTCCACAGCTTTTCCCTTGGGATAATTCCTAAACCCAGGCTGATTTAAATGACCAGTGTTACGGTTAGGGTTAGGGTTATGCCTAGGTGTAGAGCTTTTTAAACCAGCAAGCTCTGAGCTCCAGGCACACGGCAGCTGTGAAAGGCATCCCAAGGGGAGCACAAAAGTGCCAGAAAATGGCTGCCTCCACACGTTTTCATTGGCACCATTGCTAAGCCTAGGCTGAATTACCTGCCTCCAGTCTCAGCTATGGACATGGTTTTTTAAACCAGGAAGACCTGAGCTCCAGGCACTTGGCAGCTGTGAAAGGCATCCCAAAGGGAGTACAAAAGTGCAACAACATGGCAGCTTTCACAGCTTTTTCCTTGGCACCATCCCTATACCTAGGCTGATTTATCTGCCTAGGGTTAGGGTTAGGGCTCAGCCAAGGGCAAGGATTTTTTTAACCAGGAAGCCCTGAGTTCCAGGCTTACTGCATCTGCCAAAGGCATCCCAAAGGGAGCGCAGAAGTGCCACAACATGGCTGCTTTCACAGCTTTTTCCTTAGGAAGAACCCTAATACCCGGCTGATTTACCTTCCTAGGGTTACTGTTAGGCTTAGGCCTAGGACTTTTAAAACCAGGAAGCTCTGTGCTCCAGGCACACTGCAGCTGTTAAAGGCATCCCAAGGGGAGCGCAAAAGTGACACAACTTGGCTGCCTCCACTGCTATTTCCATGAGACCATCCCGAATCATAGGCTGATTTTCCTTCCTAGGCTTAAGGTTTGAGTTAGGCCTAGGGTTAGTGTTCTTTTAACCAGAAAGCCCTGAGTTCCAAGAACACAGCAGCTGCGAAGGACTACCCAAGAAGAGCGCAGAAGTGCCTCAACATGCCTGCCTCCACAGCTTTCTCCTTGGGGACGTCCCGAAACGAAGGCTGATTTAGAAGCCTCCAGTTTGGGCTAAAGTTGTGGTTTTTTACACCAGGAAGCCCTGTGCTCCAAGCTCACTGCAGCTGTGAAAGGCATCCCAAGGGGAGCGCAAAAGTGCCACAACATGGCTGTCTCCACAGCTTTTCCCTTGGGATAATTCCTAAACCCAGGCTGATTTAAATGACCAGTGTTACGGTTAGGGTTAGGGTTACGCCTAGGTGTAGAGCTTTTTAAACCAGCAAGCTCTGAGCTCCAGGCACACGGCAGCTGCGAAAGGCATCCCAAGGGGAGCACAAAAGTGCCAGAAAATGGCTGCCTCCACACGTTTTTATTGGCACCATTGCTAAGCCTAGGCTGAATTACCTGCCTCCAGTCTCAGCTAGGGACATGGTTTTTTAAACCAGGAAGCCCTGAGCTCCAGGCACTTGGCAGCTGTGAAAGGCATCCCAAGGGGAGTACAAAAGTGCAACAACATGGCAGCTTTCACAGCTTTTTCCTTGGCACCATCCCTATACCTAGGCTGATTTATCTGCCTAGGGTTAGGGTTAGGGCTCAGCCAAGGGCAAGGATTTTTTTAACCCGGAAGCCCTGAGTTCCAGGCTTACTGCATCTGCCAAAGGCATCCCAAAGGGAGTGCAGAAGTGCCACAACATGGCTGCATTCACAGCTTTTTCCTTAGGAAGAACCCTAATACCCGGCTGATTTACCTTCCTAGGGTTACTGTTAGGCCTAGGCCTAGGACTTTTAAAACCAGGAAGCCCTGTGCTCCAGGCACACTGCAGCTGTTAAAGGCATCCCAAGGGGAGCGCAGAAGTGCCACAACATGGCTGCTTTCACAGCTTTTTCCTTAGGAAGAACCCTAATACCCGGCTGATTTACCTTCCTAGGGTTACTGTTAGGCTTAGGCCTAGGACTTTTAAAACCAGGAAGCCCTGTGCTCCAGGCACACTGCAGCTGTTAAAGGCATCCCAAGGGGAGCGCAAAAGTGACACAACTTGGCTGCCTCCACTGCTATTTCCATGAGACCATCCCGAATCATAGGCTGATTTTCCTTCCTAGGCTTAAGGTTTGAGTTAGGCCTAGGGTTAGTGTTCTTTTAACCAGAAAGCCCTGAGTTCCAAGAACACAGCAGCTGCGAAGTACTACCCAAGAAGAGCGCAGAAGTGCCTCAACATGCCTGCCTCCACAGCTTTTTCCTTGGGGACGTCCCGAAACGAAGGCTGATTTAGAAGCCTCCAGGTTGGGCTAAAGTTGTGGTTTTTTACACCAGGAAGCCCTGTGCTCCAAGCACACTGCAGCTGTGAAAGGCATCCCAAGGGGAGCGCAAAAGTGCCACAACATGGCTGTCTCCACAGCTTTTCCCTTGGGATAATTCCTAAACCCAGGCTGATTTAAATGACCAGTGTTACGGTTAGGGTTAGGGTTATGCCTAGGTGTAGAGCTTTTTAAACCAGCAAGCTCTGAGCTCCAGGCACACGGCAGCTGTGAAAGGCATCCCAAGGGGAGCACAAAAGTGCCAGAAAATGGCTGCCTCCACACGTTTTCATTGGCACCATTGCTAAGCCTAGGCTGAATTACCTGCCTCCAGTCTCAGCTAGGGACATGGATTTTTAAACCAGGAAGCCCGGAGCTCCAGGCACTTGGCAGCTGTGAAAGGCATCCCAAAGGGAGTAAAAAAGTGCAACAACATGGCAGCTTTCACAGCTTTTTCCTTGGCACCATCCCTATACCTAGGCTGATTTATCTGCCTAGGGTTAGGGTTAGGGCTCAGCCAAGGGCAAGGATTTTTTTAACCAGGAAGCCCTGAGTTCCAGGCTTACTGCATCTGCCAAAGGCATCCCAAAGGGAGCGCAGAAGTGCCACAACATGGCTGCTTTCACAGCTTTTTCCTTAGGAAGAACCCTAATACCCGGCTGATTTACCTTCCTAGGGTTACTGTTAGGCTTAGGCCTAGGACTTTTAAAACCAGGAAGCTCTGTGCTCCAGGCACACTGCAGCTGTTAAAGGCATCCCAAGGGGAGCGCAAAAGTGACACAACTTGGCTGCCTCCACTGCTATTTCCATGAGACCATCCCGAATCATAGGCTGATTTTCCTTCCTAGGCTTAAGGTTTGAGTTAGGCCTAGGGTTAGTGTTCTTTTAACCAGAAAGCCCTGAGTTCCAAGAGCACAGCAGCTGCGAAGGACTACCCAAGAAGAGCGCAGAAGTGCCTCAACATGCCTGCCTCCACAGCTTTCTCCTTGGGGACGTCCCGAAACGAAGGCTGATTTAGAAGCCTCCAGTTTGGGCTAAAGTTGTGGTTTTTTACACCAGGAAGCCCTGTGCTCCAAGCTCACTGCAGCTGTGAAAGGCATCCCAAGGGGAGCGCAAAAGTGCCACAACATGGCTGTCTCCACAGCTTTTCCCTTGGGATAATTCCTAAACCCAGGCTGATTTAAATGACCAGTGTTACGGTTAGGGTTAGGGTTACGCCTAGGTGTAGAGCATTTTAAACCAGCAAGCTCTCAGCTCCAGGCACACGGCAGCTGCGAAAGGCATCCCAAGGGGAGCACAAAAGTGCCAGAAAATGGCTGCCTCCACACGTTTTTATTGGCACCATTGCTAAGCCTAGGCTGAATTACCTGCCTCCAGTCTCAGCTAGGGACATGGTTTTTTAAACCAGGAAGCCCTGAGCTCCAGGCACTTGGCAGCTGTGAAAGGCATCCCAAGGGGAGTACAAAAGTGCAACAACATGGCAGCTTTCACAGCTTTTTCCTTGGCACCATCCCTATACCTAGGCTGATTTATCTGCCTAGGGTTAGGGTTAGGGCTCAGCCAAGGGCAAGGATTTTTTTAACCCGGAAGCCCTGAGTTCCAGGCTTACTGCATCTGCCAAAGCATCCCAAAGGGAGTGCAGAAGTGCCACAACATGGCTGCATTCACAGCTTTTTCCTTAGGAAGAACTCTAATACCCAGCTGATTTACCTTCCTAGGGTTACTGTTAGGCCTAGGCCTAGGACTTTTAAAACCAGGAAGCCCTGTGCTCCAGGCACACTGCAGCTGTTAAAGGCATCCCAAGGGGAGCGCAGAAGTGCCACAACATGGCTGCTTTCACAGCTTTTTCCTTAGGAGGAACCCTAATACCCGGCTGATTTACCTTCCTAGGGTTACTGTTAGGCCTAGGCCTAGGACTTTTAAAGCCAGGAAGCCCTGTGCTCCAGGCACACTGCAGCTGTTAAAGGCATCCCAAGGGGAGCGCAAAAGTGACACAACTTGGCTGCCTCCACTGCTATTTCCATGAGACCATCCCGAATCATAGGCTGATTTTCCTTCCTAGGCTTAAGGTTTGAGTTAGGCCTAGGGTTAGTGTTCTTTTAACCAGAAAGCCCTGAGTTCCAAGAACACAGCAGCTGCAAAGTATTACCCAAGAAGAGCGCAGAAGTGCCTCAACATGCCTGCCTCCACAGCTTTTTCCTTGGGGACATCCCGAAACGAAGGCTGATTTAGAAGCCTCCAGTTTGGGCTAAAGTTGTGGTTTTTACACCAGGAAGCCCTGTGCTCCAAGCTCACTGCAGCTGTGAAAGGCATCCCAAGGGGAGCGCAAAAGTGCCACAACATGGCTGTCTCCACAGCTTTTCCCTTGGGATAATTCCTAAACCCAGGCTGATTTAAATGACCAGTGTTACGGTTAGGGTTAGGGTTACGCCTAGGTGTAGAGCTTTTTAAACCAGCAAGCTCTGAGCTCCAGGCACACGGCAGCTGTGAAAGGCATCCCAAGGGGAGCACAAAAGTGCCAGAAAATGGCTGCCTCCACACGTTTTCATTGGCACCATTGCTAAGCCTAGGCTGAATTACCTGCCTCCAGTCTCAGCTAGGGACATGGATTTTTAAACCAGGAAGCCCGGAGCTCCAGGCACACGGCAGCTGTGAAAGGCATCCCAAAGGGAGTACAAAAGTGCAACAACATGGCAGCTTTCACAGCTTTTTCCTTGGCACCATCCCTATACCTAGGCTGATTTATCTGCCTAGGGTTAGGGTTAGGACTCAGCCTAGGGCTAGGATTTTTTAACCAGGAAGCCCTGAGTTCCAGGCTTACTGCATCTGACAAAGGCATCCCAAAGGGAGCGCAGAAGTGCCACAACATGGCTGCTTTCACAGCTTTTTCCTTAGGAAGAACCCTAATACCCGGCTGATTTACCTTCCTAGGGTTACTGTTAGGCCTAGGACTTTTAAAACCAGGAAGCCCTGTGCTCCAGGCACACTGCAGCTGTTAAAGGCATCCCAAGGGGAGCGCAAAAGTGACACAACTTGGCTGCCTCCACTGCTATTTCCATGAGACCATCCCGAATCATAGGCTGATTTTCCTTCCTAGGCTTAAGGTTTGAGTTAGGCCTAGGGTTAGTGTTCTTTTAACCAGAAAGCCCTGAGTTCCAAGAACACAGCAGCTGCGAAGGACTACCCAAGAAGAGCGCAGAAGTGCCTCAACATGCCTGCCTCCACAGCTTTTTCCTTGGGGACGTCCCGAAACGAAGGCTGATTTAGAAGCCTCCAGGTTGGGCTAAAGTTGTGGTTTTTTACACCAGGAAGCCCTGTGCTCCAAGCACACTGCAGCTGTGAAAGGCATCCCAAGGGGAGCGCAAAAGTGCCACAACATGGCTGTCTCCACAGCTTTTCCCTTGGGATAATTCCTAAACCCAGGCTGATTTAAATGACCAGTGTTACGGTTAGGGTTAGGGTTACGCCTAGGTGTAGAGCTTTTTAAACCAGCAAGCTCTGAGCTCCAGGCACACGGCAGCTGTGAAAGGCATCCCAAGGGGAGCACAAAAGTGCCAGAAAATGGCTGCCTCCACACGTTTTCATTGGCGCCATTGCTAAGCCTAGGCTGAATTAACTGCCTCCAGTCTCAGCTAGGGACATGGATTTTTAAACCAGGAAGCCCGGAGCTCCAGGCACACGGCAGCTGTGAAAGGCATCCCAAAGGGAGTACAAAAGTGCAACAACATGGCAGCTTTCACAGCTTTTTCCTTGGCACCATCCCTATACCTAGGCTGATTTATCTGCCTAGGGTTAGGGTTAGGGCTCAGCCTAGGGCTAGGATTTTTTAACCAGGAAGCCCTGAGTTCCAGGCTTACTGCATCTGCCAAAGGCATCCCAAAGGGAGCGCAGAAGTGCCACAACATGGCTGCTTTCACAGCTTTTTCCTTAGGAAGAACCCTAATACCCGGCTGATTTACCTTCCTAGGGTTACTGTTAGGCTTAGGCCTAGGACTTTTAAAACCAGGAAGCCCTGTGCTCCAGGCACACTGCAGCTGTTAAAGGCATCCCAAGGGGAGCGCAAAAGTGACACAACTTGGCTGCCTCCACTGCTATTTCCATGAGACCATCCCGAATCATAGGCTGATTTTCCTTCCTAGGCTTAAGGTTTGAGTTAGGCCTAGGGTTAGTGTTCTTTTAACCAGAAAGCCCTGAGTTCCAAGAACACAGCAGCTGCGAAGTACTACCCAAGAAGAGCGCAGAAGTGCCTCAACATGCCTGCCTCCACAGCTTTTTCCTTGGGGACGTCCCGAAACGAAGGCTGATTTAGAAGCCTCCAGGTTGGGCTAAAGTTGTGGTGTTTTACTCCAGGAAGCCCTGTGCTCCAAGCACACTGCAGCTGTGAAAGGCATCCCAAGGGGAGCGCAAAAGTGCCACAACATGGCTGTCTCCACAGCTTTTCCCTTGGGATAATTCCTAAACCCAGGCTGATTTAAATGACCAGTGTTACGGTTAGGGTTAGGGTTACGCCTAGGTGTAGAGCTTTTTAAACCAGCAAGCTCTGAGCTCCAGGCACACGGCAGCTGCGAAAGGCATCCCAAGGGGAGCACAAAAGTGCCAGAAAATGGCTGCCTCCACACGTTTTCTTTGGCACCATTGCTAAGCCTAGGCTGAATTACCTGCCTCCAGTCTCAGCTAGGGACATGGTTTTTTAAACCAGGAAGCCCTGAGCTCCAGGCACTTGGCAGCTGTGAAAGGCATCCCAAGGGGAGTACAAAAGTGCAACAACATGGCAGCTTTCACAGCTTTTTCCTTGGCACCATCCCTATACCTAGGCTGATTTATCTGCCTAGGGTTAGGGTTAGGGCTCAGCCAAGGGCAAGGATTTTTTTAACCCGGAAGCCCTGAGTTCCAGGCTTACTGCATCTGCCAAAGGCATCCCAAAGGGAGTGCAGAAGTGCCACAACATGGCTGCATTCACAGCTTTTTCCTTAGGAAGAACCCTAATACCCGGCTGATTTACCTTCCTAGGGTTACTGTTAGGCCTAGGCCTAGGACTTTTAAAACCAGGAAGCCCTGTGCTCCAGGCACACTGCAGCTGTTAAAGGCATCCCAAGGGGAGCGCAGAAGTGCCACAACATGGCTGCTTTCACAGCTTTTTCCTTAGGAAGAACCCTAATACCCGGCTGATTTACCTTTTTAGGGTTACTGTTAGGCTTAGGCCTAGGACTTTTAAAACCAGGAAGCCCTGTGCTCCAGGCACACTGCAGCTGTTAAAGGCATCCCAAGGGGAGCGCAAAAGTGACACAACTTGGCTGCCTCCACTGCTATTTCCATGAGACCATCCCGAATCATAGGCTGATTTTCCTTCCTAGGCTTAAGGTTTGAGTTAGGCCTAGGGTTAGTGTTCTTTTAACCAGAAAGCCCTGAGTTCCAAGAACACAGCAGCTGCGAAGTACTACCCAAGAAGAGCGCAGAAGTGCCTCAACATGCCTGCCTCCACAGCTTTTTCCTTGGGGACGTCCCGAAACGAAGGCTGATTTAGAAGCCTCCAGGTTGGGCTAAAGTTGTGGTTTTTTACACCAGGAAGCCCTGTGCTCCAAGCACACTGCAGCTGTGAAAGGCATCCCAAGGGGAGCGCAAAAGTGCCACAACATGGCTGTCTCCACAGCTTTTCCCTTGGGATAATTCCTAAACCCAGGCTGATTTAAATGACCAGTGTTACGGTTAGGGTTAGGGTTACGCCTAGGTGTAGAGCTTTTTAAACCAGCAAGCTCTGAGCTCCAGGCACACGGCAGCTGCGAAAGGCATCCCAAGGGGAGCACAAAAGTGCCAGAAAATGGCTGCCTCCACACGTTTTCATTGGCACCATTGCTAAGCCTAGGCTGAATTAACTGCCTCCAGTCTCAGCTAGGGACATGGATTTTTAAACCAGGAAGCCCGGAGCTCCAGGCACACGGCAGCTGTGAAAGGCATCCCAAAGGGAGTACAAAAGTGCAACAACATGGCAGCTTTCACAGCTTTTTCCTTGGCACCATCCCTATACCTAGGCTGATTTATCTGCCTAGGGTTAGGGTTAGGGCTCAGCCTAGGGCTAGGATTTTTTAACCAGGAAGCCCTGAGTTCCAGGCTTACTGCATCTGCCAAAGGCATCCCAAAGGGAGCGCAGAAGTGCCACAACATGGCTGCTTTCACAGCTTTTTCCTTAGGAAGAACCCTAATACCCGGCTGATTTACCTTCCTAGGGTTACTGTTAGGCTTAGGCCTAGGACTTTTAAAACCAGGAAGCCCTGTGCTCCAGGCACACTGCAGCTGTTAAAGGCATCCCAAGGGGAGCGCAAAAGTGACACAACTTGGCTGCCTCCACTGCTATTTCCATGAGACCATCCCGAATCATAGGCTGATTTTCCTTCCTAGGCTTAAGGTTTGAGTTAGGCCTAGGGTTAGTGTTCTTTTAACCAGAAAGCCCTGAGTTCCAAGAACACAGCAGCTGCGAAGGACTACCCAAGAAGAGCGCAGAAGTGCCTCAACATGCCTGCCTCCACAGCTTTTTCCTTGGGGACGTCCCGAAACGAAGGCTGATTTAGAAGCCTCCAGGTTGGGCTTAAGTTGTGGTGTTTTACTCCAGGAAGCCCTGTGCTCCAAGCACACTGCAGCTGTGAAAGGCATCCCAAGGGGAGCGCAAAAGTGCCACAACATGGCTGTCTCCACAGCTTTTCCCTTGGGATAATTCCTAAACCCAGGCTGATTTAAATGACCAGTGTTACGGTTAGGGTTAGGGTTACGCCTAGGTGTAGAGCTTTTTAAACCAGCAAGCTCTGAGCTCCAGGCACACGGCAGCTGCGAAAGGCATCCCAAGGGTAGCACAAAAGTGCCAGAAAATGGCTGCCTCCACACGTTTTCATTGGCACCATTGCTAAGCCTAGGCTGAATTACCTGCCTCCAGTCTCAGCTAGGGACATGGTTTTTTAAACCAGGAAGCCCTGAGCTCCAGGCACTTGGCAGCTGTGAAAGGCATCCCAAGGGGAGTACAAAAGTGCAACAACATGGCAGCTTTCACAGCTTTTTCCTTGGCACCATCCCTATACCTAGGCTGATTTATCTGCCTAGGGTTAGGGTTAGGGCTCAGCCAAGGGCAAGGATTTTTTTAACCCGGAAGCCCTGAGTTCCAGGCTTACTGCATCTGCCAAAGGCATCCCAAAGGGAGTGCAGAAGTGCCACAACATGGCTGCATTCACAGCTTTTTCCTTAGGAAGAACCCTAATACACGGCTGATTTACCTTCCTAGGGTTACTGTTAGGCCTAGGCCTAGGACTTTTAAAACCAGGAAGCCCTGTGCTCCAGGCACACTGCAGCTGTTAAAGGCATCCCAAGGGGAGCGCAGAAGTGCCACAACATGGCTGCTTTCACAGCTTTTTCCTTAGGAAGAACCCTAATACCCGGCTGATTTACCTTTTTAGGGTTACTGTTAGGCTTAGGCCTAGGACTTTTAAAACCAGGAAGCCCTGTGCTCCAGGCACACTGCAGCTGTTAAAGGCATCCCAAGGGGAGCGCAAAAGTGACACAACTTGGCTGCCTCCACTGCTATTTCCATGAGACCATCCCCAATCATAGGCTGATTTTCCTTCCTAGGCTTAAGGTTTGAGTTAGGCCTAGGGTTAGTGTTCTTTTAACCAGAAAGCCCTGAGTTCCAAGAACACAGCAGCTGCGAAGTACTACCCAAGAAGAGCGCAGAAGTGCCTCAACATGCCTGCCTCCACAGCTTTTTCCTTGGGGACGTCCCGAAACGAAGGCTGATTTAGAAGCCTCCAGGTTGGGCTAAAGTTGTGGTTTTTTACACCAGGAAGCCCTGTGCTCCAAGCACACTGCAGCTGTGAAAGGCATCCCAAGGGGAGCGCAAAAGTGCCACAACATGGCTGTCTCCACAGCTTTTCCCTTGGGATAATTCCTAAACCCAGGCTGATTTAAATGACCAGTGTTACGGTTAGGGTTAGGGTTACGCCTAGGTGTAGAGCTTTTTAAACCAGCAAGCTCTGAGCTCCAGGCACACGGCAGCTGTGAAAGGCATCCCAAGGGGAGCACAAAAGTGCCAGAAAATGGCTGCCTCCACACGTTTTCATTGGCACCATTGCTAAGCCTAGGCTGAATTACCTGCCTCCAGTCTCAGCTAGGGACATGGATTTTTAAACCAGGAAGCCCGGAGCTCCAGGCACACGGCAGCTGTGAAAGGCATCCCAAAGGGAGTACAAAAGTGCAA
Organism: Ammospiza nelsoni; assembly: GCF_027579445.1. Taxonomy (NCBI): domain Eukaryota; kingdom Metazoa; phylum Chordata; class Aves; order Passeriformes; family Passerellidae; genus Ammospiza; species Ammospiza nelsoni. The sequence goes on along the minus strand of NW_026683190.1, from coordinate 30,697 downwards.
CAACATGGCAGCTTTCACAGCTTTTTCCTTGGCACCATCCCTATACCTAGGCTGATTTATCTGCCTAGGGTTAGGGTTAGGGCTCAGCCTAGGGCTAGGATTTTTTAACCAGGAAGCCCTGAGTTCCAGGCTTACTGCATCTGCCAAAGGCATCCCAAAGGGAGCGCAGAAGTGCCACAACATGGCTGCTTTCACAGCTTTTTCCTTAGGAAGAACCCTAATACCCGGCTGATTTACCTTCCTAGGGTTACTGTTAGGCTTAGGCCTAGGACTTTTAAAACCAGGAAGCCCTGTGCTCCAGGCACACTGCAGCTGTTAAAGGCATCCCAAGGGGAGCGCAAAAGTGACACAACTTGGCTGCCTCCACTGCTATTTCCATGAGACCATCCCGAATCATAGGCTGATTTTCCTTCCTAGGCTTAAGGTTTGAGTTAGGCCTAGGGTTAGTGTTCTTTTAACCAGAAAGCCCTGAGTTCCAAGAACACAGCAGCTGCGAAGGACTACCCAAGAAGAGCGCAGAAGTGCCTCAACATGCCTGCCTCCACAGCTTTCTCCTTGGGGACGTCCCGAAACGAAGGCTGATTTAGAAGCCTCCAGTTTGGGCTAAAGTTGTGGTTTTTTACACCAGGAAGCCCTGTGCTCCAAGCTCACTGCAGCTGTGAAAGGCATCCCAAGGGGAGCGCAAAAGTGCCACAACATGGCTGTCTCCACAGCTTTTCCCTTGGGATAATTCCTAAACCCAGGCTGATTTAAATGACCAGTGTTACGGTTAGGGTTAGGGTTACGCCTAGGTGTAGAGCTTTTTAAACCAGCAAGCTCTGAGCTCCAGGCACACGGCAGCTGCAAAAGGCATCCCAAGGGGAGCACAAAAGTGCCAGAAAATGGCTGCCTCCACACGTTTTTATTGGCACCATTGCTAAGCCTAGGCTGAATTACCTGCCTCCAGTCTCAGCTAGGGACATGGTTTTTTAAACCAGGAAGCCCTGAGCTCCAGGCACTTGGCAGCTGTGAAAGGCATCCCAAGGGGAGTACAAAAGTGCAACAACATGGCAGCTTTCACAGCTTTTTCCTTGGCACCATCCCTATACCTAGGCTGATTTATCTGCCTAGGGTTAGGGTTAGGACTCAGCCTAGGGCTAGGATTTTTTAACCAGGAAGCCCTGAGTTCCAGGCTTACTGCATCTGCCAAAGGCATCCCAAAGGGAGCGCAGAAGTGCCACAACATGGCTGCTTTCACAGCTTTTTCCTTAGGAAGAACCCTAATACCCGGCTGATTTACCTTCCTAGGGTTACTGTTAGGCTTAGGCCTAGGACTTTTAAAACCAGGAAGCCCTGTGCTCCAGGCACACTGCAGCTGTGAAAGGCATCCCAAGGGGAGCGCAAAAGTGACACAACTTGGCTGCCTCCACTGCTATTTCCATGAGACCATCCCCAATCATAGGCTGATTTTCCTTCCTAGGCTTAAGGTTTGAGTTAGGCCTAGGGTTAGTGTTCTTTTAACCAGAAAGCCCTGAGTTCCAAGAACACAGCAGCTGCGAAGTACTACCCAAGAAGAGCGCAGAAGTGCCTCAACATGCCTGCCTCCACAGCTTTTTCCTTGGGGACGTCCCGAAACGAAGGCTGATTTAGAAGCCTCCAGGTTGGGCTAAAGTTGTGGTTTTTTACACCAGGAAGCCCTGTGCTCCAAGCACACTGCAGCTGTGAAAGGCATCCCAAGGGGAGCGCAAAAGTGCCACAACATGGCTGTCTCCACAGCTTTTCCCTTGGGATAATTCCTAAACCCAGGCTGATTTAAATGACCAGTGTTACGGTTAGGGTTAGGGTTACGCCTAGGTGTAGAGCTTTTTAAACCAGCAAGCTCTGAGCTCCAGGCACACGGCAGCTGCGAAAGGCATCCCAAGGGGAGCACAAAAGTGCCAGAAAATGGCTGCCTCCACACGTTTTTATTGGCACCATTGCTAAGCCTAGGCTGAATTACCTGCCTCCAGTCTCAGCTAGGGACATGGTTTTTTAAACCAGGAAGCCCTGAGCTCCAGGCACACGGCAGCTGTGAAAGGCATCCCAAGGGGAGTACAAAAGTGCAACAACATGGCAGCTTTCACAGCTTTTTCCTTGGCACCATCCCTATACCTAGGCTGATTTATCTGCCTAGGGTTAGGGTTAGGGCTCAGCCAAGGGCAAGGATTTTTTTAACCCGGAAGCCCTGAGTTCCAGGCTTACTGCATCTGCCAAAGGCATCCCAAAGGGAGTGCAGAAGTGCCACAACATGGCTGCATTCACAGCTTTTTCCTTAGGAAGAACCCTAATACCCGGCTGATTTACCTTCCTAGGGTTACTGTTAGGCCTAGGCCTAGGACTTTTAAAACCAGGAAGCCCTGTGCTCCAGGCACACTGCAGCTGTTAAAGGCATCCCAAGGGGAGCGCAGAAGTGCCACAACATGGCTGCTTTCACAGCTTTTTCCTTAGGAGGAACCCTAATACCCGGCTGATTTACCTTCCTAGGGTTACTGTTAGGCCTAGGCCTAGGACTTTTAAAGCCAGGAAGCCCTGTGCTCCAGGCACACTGCAGCTGTTAAAGGCATCCCAAGGGGAGCGCAAAAGTGACACAACTTGGCTGCCTCCACTGCTATTTCCATGAGACCATCCCGAATCATAGGCTGATTTTCCTTCCTAGGCTTAAGGTTTGAGTTAGGCCTAGGGTTAGTGTTCTTTTAACCAGAAAGCCCTGAGTTCCAAGAACACAGCAGCTGCGAAGTACTACCCAAGAAGAGCGCAGAAGTGCCTCAACATGCCCGCCTCCACAGCTTTTTCTTTGAGGACGTCCCGAAACGAAGGCTGATTTAGAAGCCTCCAGTTTGGGCTAAAGTTGTGGTTTTTTACACCAGGAAGCCCTGTGCTCCAAGCACACTGCAGCTGTGAAAGGCATCCCAAGGGGAGCGCAAAAGTGCCACAACATGGCTGTCTCCACAGCTTTTCCCTTGGGATAATTCCTAAACCCAGGCTGATTTAAATGACCAGTGTTACGGTTAGGGTTAGGGTTACGCCTAGGTGTAGAGCTTTTTAATCCAGCAAGCTCTGAGCTCCAGGCACACGGCAGCTGCGAAAGGCATCCCAAGGGGAGCACAAAAGTGCCAGAAAATGGCTGCCTCCACACGTTTTCATTGGCACCATTGCTAAGCCTAGGCTGAATTACCTGCCTCCAGTCTCAGCTAGGGACATGGTTTTTTAAACCAGGAAGCCCTGAGCTCCAGGCACTTGGCAGCTGTTTAAGGCATCCCAAGGGGAGTACAAAAGTGCAACAACATGGCAGCTTTCACAGCTTTTTCCTTGGCACCATCCCTATACCTAGGCTGATTTATCTGCCTAGGGTTAGGGTTAGGGCTCAGCCAAGGGCAAGGATTTTTTTAACCAGGAAGCCCTGAGTTCCAGGCTTACTGCATCTGCCAAAGGCATCCCAAAGGGAGCGCAGAAGTGCCACAACATGGCTGCTTTCACAGCTTTTTCCTTAGGAAGAACCCTAATACCCGGCTGATTTACCTTCCTAGGGTTACTGTTAGGCTTAGGCCTAGGACTTTTAAAACCAGGAAGCCCTGTGCTCCAGGCACACTGCAGCTGTTAAAGGCATCCCAAGGGGAGCGCAAAAGTGACACAACTTGGCTGCCTCCACTGCTTTTCCCTTAGGATAATTCCTAAACCCAGGCTGATTTAAATGACCAGTGTTACGGTTAGGGTTAGGGTTACGCCTAGGTGTAGAGCTTTTTAATCCAGCAAGCTCTGAGCTCCAGGCACACGGCAGCTGCGAAAGGCATCCCAAGGGGAGCACAAAAGTGCCAGAAAATGGCTGCCTCCACACGTTTTCATTGGCACCATTGCTAAGCCTAGGCTGAATTAACTGCCTCCAGTCTCAGCTAGGGACATGGATTTTTAAACCACGAAGCCCGGAGCTCCAGGCACACGGCAGCTGTGAAAGGCATCCCAAAGGGAGTACAAAAGTGCAACAACATGGCAGCTTTCACAGCTTTTTCCTTGGCACCATCCCTATACCTAGGCTGATTTATCTGCCTAGGGTTAGGGTTAGGGCTCAGCCTAGGGCTAGGATTTTTTAACCAGGAAGCCCTGAGTTCCAGGCTTACTGCATCTGCCAAAGGCATCCCAAAGGGAGCGCAGAAGTGCCACAACATGGCTGCTTTCACAGCTTTTTCCTTAGGAAGAACCCTAATACCCGGCTGATTTACCTTCCTAGGGTTACTGTTAGGCTTAGGCCTAGGACTTTTAAAACCAGGAAGCCCTGTGCTCCAGGCACACTGCAGCTGTTAAAGGCATCCCAAGGGGAGCGCAAAAGTGACACAACTTGGCTGCCTCCACTGCTATTTCCATGAGACCATCCCGAATCATAGGCTGATTTTCCTTCCTAGGCTTAAGGTTTGAGTTAGGCCTAGGGTTAGTGTTCTTTTAACCAGAAAGCCCTGAGTTCCAAGAACACAGCAGCTGCGAAGTACTACCCAAGAAGAGCGCAGAAGTGCCTCAACATGCCTGCCTCCACAGCTTTTTCCTTGGGGACGTCCCGAAACGAAGGCTGATTTAGAAGCCTCCAGGTTGGGCTAAAGTTGTGGTGTTTTACTCCAGGAAGCCCTGTGCTCCAAGCACACTGCAGCTGTGAAAGGCATCCCAAGGGGAGCGCAAAAGTGCCACAACATGGCTGTCTCCACAGCTTTTCCCTTGGGATAATTCCTAAACCCAGGCTGATTTAAATGACCAGTGTTACGGTTAGGGTTAGGGTTACGCCTAGGTGTAGAGCTTTTTAAACCAGCAAGCTCTGAGCTCCAGGCACACGGCAGCTGCGAAAGGCATCCCAAGGGGAGCACAAAAGTGCCAGAAAATGGCTGCCTCCACACGTTTTCTTTGGCACCATTGCTAAGCCTAGGCTGAATTACCTGCCTCCAGTCTCAGCTAGGGACATGGTTTTTTAAACCAGGAAGCCCTGAGCTCCAGGCACTTGGCAGCTGTGAAAGGCATCCCAAGGGGAGTACAAAAGTGCAACAACATGGCAGCTTTCACAGCTTTTTCCTTGGCACCATCCCTATACCTAGGCTGATTTATCTGCCTAGGGTTAGGGTTAGGGCTCAGCCAAGGGCAAGGATTTTTTTAACCCGGAAGCCCTGAGTTCCAGGCTTACTGCATCTGCCAAAGGCATCCCAAAGGGAGTGCAGAAGTGCCACAACATGGCTGCATTCACAGCTTTTTCCTTAGGAAGAACCCTAATACCCGGCTGATTTACCTTCCTAGGGTTACTGTTAGGCCTAGGCCTAGGACTTTTAAAACCAGGAAGCCCTGTGCTCCAGGCACACTGCAGCTGTTAAAGGCATCCCAAGGGGAGCGCAGAAGTGCCACAACATGGCTGCTTTCACAGCTTTTTCCTTAGGAAGAACCCTAATACCCGGCTGATTTACCTTTTTAGGGTTACTGTTAGGCTTAGGCCTAGGACTTTTAAAACCAGGAAGCCCTGTGCTCCAGGCACACTGCAGCTGTTAAAGGCATCCCAAGGGGAGCGCAAAAGTGACACAACTTGGCTGCCTCCACTGCTATTTCCATGAGACCATCCCGAATCATAGGCTGATTTTCCTTCCTAGGCTTAAGGTTTGAGTTAGGCCTAGGGTTAGTGTTCTTTTAACCAGAAAGCCCTGAGTTCCAAGAACACAGCAGCTGCGAAGTACTACCCAAGAAGAGCGCAGAAGTGCCTCAACATGCCTGCCTCCACAGCTTTTTCCTTGGGGACGTCCCGAAACGAAGGCTGATTTAGAAGCCTCCAGGTTGGGCTAAAGTTGTGGTTTTTTACACCAGGAAGCCCTGTGCTCCAAGCACACTGCAGCTGTGAAAGGCATCCCAAGGGGAGCGCAAAAGTGCCACAACATGGCTGTCTCCACAGCTTTTCCCTTGGGATAATTCCTAAACCCAGGCTGATTTAAATGACCAGTGTTACGGTTAGGGTTAGGGTTACGCCTAGGTGTAGAGCTTTTTAAACCAGCAAGCTCTGAGCTCCAGGCACACGGCAGCTGTGAAAGGCATCCCAAGGGGAGCACAAAAGTGCCAGAAAATGGCTGCCTCCACACGTTTTCATTGGCACCATTGCTAAGCCTAGGCTGAATTACCTGCCTCCAGTCTCAGCTAGGGACATGGATTTTTAAACCAGGAAGCCCGGAGCTCCAGGCACACGGCAGCTGTGAAAGGCATCCCAAAGGGAGTACAAAAGTGCAACAACATGGCAGCTTTCACAGCTTTTTCCTTGGCACCATCCCTATACCTAGGCTGATTTATCTGCCTAGGGTTAGGGTTAGGGCTCAGCCTAGGGCTAGGATTTTTTAACCAGGAAGCCCTGAGTTCCAGGCTTACTGCATCTGCCAAAGGCATCCCAAAGGGAGCGCAGAAGTGCCACAACATGGCTGCTTTCACAGCTTTTTCCTTAGGAAGAACCCTAATACCCGGCTGATTTACCTTCCTAGGGTTACTGTTAGGCTTAGGCCTAGGACTTTTAAAACCAGGAAGCCCTGTGCTCCAGGCACACTGCAGCTGTTAAAGGCATCCCAAGGGGAGCGCAAAAGTGACACAACTTGGCTGCCTCCACTGCTATTTCCATGAGACCATCCCGAATCATAGGCTGATTTTCCTTCCTAGGCTTAAGGTTTGAGTTAGGCCTAGGGTTAGTGTTCTTTTAACCAGAAAGCCCTGAGTTCCAAGAACACAGCAGCTGCGAAGGACTACCCAAGAAGAGCGCAGAAGTGCCTCAACATGCCTGCCTCCACAGCTTTCTCCTTGGGGACGTCCCGAAACGAAGGCTGATTTAGAAGCCTCCAGTTTGGGCTAAAGTTGTGGTTTTTTACACCAGGAAGCCCTGTGCTCCAAGCTCACTGCAGCTGTGAAAGGCATCCCAAGGGGAGCGCAAAAGTGCCACAACATGGCTGTCTCCACAGCTTTTCCCTTGGGATAATTCCTAAACCCAGGCTGATTTAAATGACCAGTGTTACGGTTAGGGTTAGGGTTACGCCTAGGTGTAGAGCTTTTTAAACCAGCAAGCTCTGAGCTCCAGGCACACGGCAGCTGCAAAAGGCATCCCAAGGGGAGCACAAAAGTGCCAGAAAATGGCTGCCTCCACACGTTTTTATTGGCACCATTGCTAAGCCTAGGCTGAATTACCTGCCTCCAGTCTCAGCTAGGGACATGGTTTTTTAAACCAGGAAGCCCTGAGCTCCAGGCACTTGGCAGCTGTGAAAGGCATCCCAAGGGGAGTACAAAAGTGCAACAACATGGCAGCTTTCACAGCTTTTTCCTTGGCACCATCCCTATACCTAGGCTGATTTATCTGCCTAGGGTTAGGGTTAGGACTCAGCCTAGGGCTAGGATTTTTTAACCAGGAAGCCCTGAGTTCCAGGCTTACTGCATCTGCCAAAGGCATCCCAAAGGGAGCGCAGAAGTGCCACAACATGGCTGCTTTCACAGCTTTTTCCTTAGGAAGAACCCTAATACCCGGCTGATTTACCTTCCTAGGGTTACTGTTAGGCTTAGGCCTAGGACTTTTAAAACCAGGAAGCCCTGTGCTCCAGGCACACTGCAGCTGTGAAAGGCATCCCAAGGGGAGCGCAAAAGTGACACAACTTGGCTGCCTCCACTGCTATTTCCATGAGACCATCCCGAATCATAGGCTGATTTTCCTTCCTAGGCTTAAGGTTTGAGTTAGGCCTAGGGTTAGTGTTCTTTTAACCAGAAAGCCCTGAGTTCCAAGAACACAGCAGCTGCGAAGTACTACCCAAGAAGAGCGCAGAAGTGCCTCAACATGCCTGCCTCCACAGCTTTTTCCTTGGGGACGTCCCGAAACGAAGGCTGATTTAGAAGCCTCCAGGTTGGGCTAAAGTTGTGGTTTTTTACACCAGGAAGCCCTGTGCTCCAAGCACACTGCAGCTGTGAAAGGCATCCCAAGGGGAGCGCAAAAGTGCCACAACATGGCTGTCTCCACAGCTTTTCCCTTGGGATAATTCCTAAACCCAGGCTGATTTAAATGACCAGTGTTACGGTTAGGGTTAGGGTTACGCCTAGGTGTAGAGCTTTTTAAACCAGCAAGCTCTGAGCTCCAGGCACACGGCAGCTGCGAAAGGCATCCCAAGGGGAGCACAAAAGTGCCAGAAAATGGCTGCCTCCACACGTTTTTATTGGCACCATTGCTAAGCCTAGGCTGAATTACCTGCCTCCAGTCTCAGCTAGGGACATGGTTTTTTAAACCAGGAAGCCCTGAGCTCCAGGCACACGGCAGCTGTGAAAGGCATCCCAAGGGGAGTACAAAAGTGCAACAACATGGCAGCTTTCACAGCTTTTTCCTTGGCACCATCCCTATACCTAGGCTGATTTATCTGCCTAGGGTTAGGGTTAGGGCTCAGCCAAGGGCAAGGATTTTTTTAACCCGGAAGCCCTGAGTTCCAGGCTTACTGCATCTGCCAAAGGCATCCCAAAGGGAGTGCAGAAGTGCCACAACATGGCTGCATTCACAGCTTTTTCCTTAGGAAGAACCCTAATACCCGGCTGATTTACCTTCCTAGGGTTACTGTTAGGCCTAGGCCTAGGACTTTTAAAACCAGGAAGCCCTGTGCTCCAGGCACACTGCAGCTGTTAAAGGCATCCCAAGGGGAGCGCAGAAGTGCCACAACATGGCTGCTTTCACAGCTTTTTCCTTAGGAGGAACCCTAATACCCGGCTGATTTACCTTTTTAGGGTTACTGTTAGGCCTAGGCCTAGGACTTTTAAAGCCAGGAAGCCCTGTGCTCCAGGCACACTGCAGCTGTTAAAGGCATCCCAAGGGGAGCGCAAAAGTGACACAACTTGGCTGCCTCCACTGCTATTTCCATGAGACCATCCCGAATCATAGGCTGATTTTCCTTCCTAGGCTTAAGGTTTGAGTTAGGCCTAGGGTTAGTGTTCTTTTAACCAGAAAGCCCTGAGTTCCAAGAACACAGCAGCTGCGAAGTACTACCCAAGAAGAGCGCAGAAGTGCCTCAACATGCCCGCCTCCACAGCTTTTTCTTTGAGGACGTCCCGAAACGAAGGCTGATTTAGAAGCCTCCAGTTTGGGCTAAAGTTGTGGTTTTTTACACCAGGAAGCCCTGTGCTCCAAGCACACTGCAGCTGTGAAAGGCATCCCAAGGGGAGCGCAAAAGTGCCACAACATGGCTGTCTCCACAGCTTTTCCCTTGGGATAATTCCTAAACCCAGGCTGATTTAAATGACCAGTGTTACGGTTAGGGTTAGGGTTACGCCTAGGTGTAGAGCTTTTTAATCCAGCAAGCTCTGAGCTCCAGGCACACGGCAGCTGCGAAAGGCATCCCAAGGGGAGCACAAAAGTGCCAGAAAATGGCTGCCTCCACACGTTTTCATTGGCACCATTGCTAAGCCTAGGCTGAATTACCTGCCTCCAGTCTCAGCTAGGGACATGGTTTTTTAAACCAGGAAGCCCTGAGCTCCAGGCACTTGGCAGCTGTGAAAGGCATCCCAAGGGGAGTACAAAAGTGCAACAACATGGCAGCTTTCACAGCTTTTTCCTTGGCACCATCCCTATACCTAGGCTGATTTATCTGCCTAGGGTTAGGGTTAGGGCTCAGCCAAGGGCAAGGATTTTTTTAACCAGGAAGCCCTGAGTTCCAGGCTTACTGCATCTGCCAAAGGCATCCCAAAGGGAGCGCAGAAGTGCCACAACATGGCTGCTTTCACAGCTTTTTCCTTAGGAAGAACCCTAATACCCGGCTGATTTACCTTCCTAGGGTTACTGTTAGGCTTAGGCCTAGGACTTTTAAAACCAGGAAGCCCTGTGCTCCAGGCACACTGCAGCTGTTAAAGGCATCCCAAGGGGAGCGCAAAAGTGACACAACTTGGCTGCCTCCACTGCTTTTCCCTTGGGATAATTCCTAAACCCAGGCTGATTTAAATGACCAGTGTTACGGTTAGGGTTAGGGTTACGCCTAGGTGTAGAGCTTTTTAAACCAGCAAGCTCTGAGCTCCAGGCACACGGCAGCTGCGAAAGGCATCCCAAGGGGAGCGCAAAAGTGCCACAACATGGCTGTCTCCACAGCTTTTCCCTTGGGATAATTCCTAAACCCAGGCTGATTTAAATGACCAGTGTTACGGTTAGGGTTAGGGTTACGCCTAGGTGTAGAGCTTTTTAAACCAGCAAGCTCTGAGCTCCAGGCACACGGCATCTGCGAAAGGCATCCCAAGGGGAGCACAAAAGTGCCAGAAAATGGCTGCCTCCACACGTTTTCATTGGCACCATTGCTAAGCCTAGGCTGGATTACCTGCCTCCAGTCTCAGCTAGGGACATTTTTTTTTAAACCAGGAAGCCCTGAGCTCCAGGCACACAGCAGCTGTTTAAGGCATCCCAAGGGGAGTACAAAAGTGCAACAACATGGCAGCTTTCACAGCTTTTTCCTTGGCACCATCCCTATACCTAGGCTGATTTATCTGCCTAGGGTTAGGGTTAGGGCTCAGCCAAGGGCAAGGATTTTTTAACCAGGAAGCCCTGAGTTCCAGGCTTACTGCATCTGCCAAAGGCATCCCAAAGGGAGTGCAGAAGTGCCACAACATGGCTGCTTTCACAGCTTTTTCCTTAGGAAGAACCCTAATACCCGGCTGATTTACCTTCCTAGGGTTACTGTTAGGCTTAGGCCTAGGACTTTTAAAACCAGGAAGCCCTGTGCTCCAGGCACACTGCAGCTGTTAAAGGCATCCCAAGGGGAGCGCAAAAGTGACACAACTTGGCTGCCTCCACTGCTATTTCCATGAGACCATCCCGAATCATAGGCTGATTTTCCTTCCTAGGCTTAAGGTTTGAGTTAGGCCTAGGGTTAGTGTTCTTTTAACCAGAAAGCCCTGAGTTCCAAGAACACAGCAGCTGCGAAGGACTACCCAAGAAGAGCGCAGAAGTGCCTCAACATGCCTGCCTCCACAGCTTTTTCCTTGGGGACGTCCCGAAACGAAGGCTGATTTAGAAGCCTCCAGTTTGGGCTAAAGTTGTGGTTTTTTACACCAGGAAGCCCTGTGCTCCAAGCACACTGCAGCTGTGAAAGGCATCCCAAGGGGAGCGCAAAAGTGCCACAACATGGCTGTCTCCACAGCTTTTCCCTTGGGATAATTCCTAAACCCAGGCTGATTTAAATGACCAGTGTTACGGTTAGGGTTAGGGTTACGCCTAGGTGTAGAGCTTTTTAAACCAGCAAGCTCTGAGCTCCAGGCACACGGCAGCTGCGAAAGGCATCCCAAGGGGAGCACAAAAGTGCCAGAAAATGGCTGCCTCCACACGTTTTCATTGGTACCATTGCTAAGCCTAGGCTGAATCACCTGCCTCCAGTCTCAGCTAGGGACATGGTTTTTTAAACCAGGAAGCCCTGAGCTCCAGGCACACGGCAGCTGTTTAAGGCATCCCAAGGGGAGTACAAAAGTGCAACAACATGGCAGCTTTCACAGCTTTTTCCTTGGCACCATCCCTATACCTAGGCTGATTTATCTGCCTAGGGTTAGGGTTAGGGCTCAGCCAAGGGCAAGGATTTTTTTAACCAGGAAGCCCTGAGTTCCAGGCTTACTGCATCTGCCAAAGGCATCCCAAAGGGAGCGCAGAAGTGCCACAACATGGCTGCTTTCACAGCTTTTTCCTTAGGAAGAACCCTAATACCCGGCTGATTTACCTTCCTAGGGTTACTGTTAGGCTTAGGCCTAGGACTTTTAAAACCAGGAAGCCCTGTGCTCCAAGCACACTGCAGCTGTGAAAGGCATCCCAAGGGGAGCGCAAAAGTGCCACAACATGGCTGTCTCCACAGCTTTTCCCTTGGGATAATTCCTAAACCCAGGCTGATTTAAATGTCCAGTGTTACGGTTAGGGTTAGGGTTACGCCTAGGTGTAGAGCTTTTTAAACCAGCAAGCTCTGAGCTCCAGGCACACGGCAGCTGCGAAAGGCATCCCAAGGGGAGCACAAAAGTGCCAGAAAATGGCTGCCTCCACACGTTTTCATTGGCACCATTGCTAAGCCTAGGCTGAATCACCTGCCTCCTGTCTCAGCTAGGGACATGGTTTTTTAAACCAGGAAGCCCTGAGCTCCAGGCACTTGCAGCTGTGAAAGGCATCCCAAGGGGAGTACAAAAGTGCAACAACATGGCAGCTTTCACAGCTTTTTCCTTGGCACCATCCCTATACCTAGGCTGATTTATCTGCCTAGGGTTAGGGTTAGGGCTCAGCCAAGGGCAAGGATTTTTTTAACCAGGAAGCCCTGAGTTCCAGGCTTACTGCATCTGCCAAAGGCATCCCAAAGGGAGCGCAGAAGTGCCACAACATGGCTGCTTTCACAGCTTTTTCCTTAGGAAGAACCCTAATACCCGGCTGATTTACCTTCCTAGGGTTACTGTTAGGCTTAGGCCTAGGACTTTTAAAACCAGGAAGCCCTGTGCTCCAGGCACACTGCAGCTGTTAAAGGCATCCCAAGGGGAGCGCAAAAGTGACACAACTTGGCTGCCTCCACTGCTATTTCCATGAGACCATCCCGAATCATAGGCTGATTTTCCTTCCTAGGCTTAAGGTTTGAGTTAGGCCTAGGGTTAGTGTTCTTTTAACCAGAAAGCCCTAAGTTCCAAGAACACAGCAGCTGAGAAGGACTACCCAAGAAGAGCGCAGAAGTGCCTCAACATGCCTGCCTCCACAGCTTTTTTCTTGGGGATGTCCCGAAACGAAGGCTGATTTAGAAGCCTCCAGTTTGGGCTAAAGTTGTGGTTTTTTACACCAGGAAGCCCTGTGCTCCAAGCTCACTGCAGCTGTGAAAGGCATCCCAAGGGGAGCGCAAAAGTGCCACAACATGGCTGTCTCCACAGCTTTTCCCTTGGGATAATTCCTAAACCCAGGCTGATTTAAATGACCAGTGTTACGGTTAGGGTTAGGGTTACGCCTAGGTGTAGAGCTTTTTAAACCAGCAAGCTCTGAGCTCCAGGCACACGGCAGCTGCGAAAGGCATCCCAAGGGGAGCGCAAAAGTGCCACAACATGGCTGTCTCCACAGCTTTTCCCTTGGGATAATTCCTAAACCCAGGCTGATTTAAATGACCAGTGTTACGGTTAGGGTTAGGGTTACGCCTAGGTGTAGAGCTTTTTAAACCAGCAAGCTCTGAGCTCCAGGCACACGGCAGCTGCGAAAGGCATCCCAAGGGGAGCACAAAAGTTCCAGAAAATGGCTGCCTCCACACGTTTTCATTGGTACCATTGCTAAGCCTAGGCTGAATCACCTGCCTCCAGTCTCAGCTAGGGACATGGTTTTTTAAACCAGGAAGCCCTGAGCTCCAGTCACTTGGCAGCTGTTTAAGGCATCCCAAGGGGAGTACAAAAGTGCAACAACATGGCAGCTTTCACAGCTTTTTCCTTGGCACCATCCCTATACCTAGGCTGATTTATCTGCCTAGGGTTAGGGTTAGGGCTCAGCCTAGGGCTAGGATTTTTTTAACCAGGAAGCCCTGAGTTCCAGGCTTACTGCATCTGCCAAAGGCATCCCAAAGGGAGCGCAGAAGTGCCACAACATGGCTGCTTTCACAGCTTTTTCCTTAGGAAGAACCCTAATACCCGGCTGATTTACCTTCCTAGGGTCACTGTTAGGCTTAGGCCTAGGACTTTTAAAACCAGGAAGCCCTGTGCTCCAGGCACACTGCAGCTGTTAAAGGCATCCCAAGGGGAGCGCAAAAGTGACACAACTTGGCTGCCTCCACTGCTATTTCTATGAGACCATCCTGAATCAAAAGCTGATTTTCCTTCCTAGGCTTAAGGTTTGAGTTAGGCCTAGGGTTAGTGTTCTTTTAACCAGAAAGCCCTGAGTTCCAAGAACACAGCAGCTGCGAAGGACTACCCAAGAAGAGCGCAGAAGTGCCTCAACATGCCTGCCTCCACAGCTTTTTCCTTGGGGACGTCCCGAAACGAAGGCTGATTTAGAAGCCTCCAGTTTGGGCTAAAGTTGTGGTTTTTTACACCAGGAAGCCCTGTGCTCCAAGCACACTGCAGCTGTGAAAGGTATCCCAAGGGGAGCGCAAAAGTGCCACAACATGGCTGTCTCCACAGCTTTTCCCTTGGGATAATTCCTAAACCCAGGCTGATTTAAATGACCAGTGTTACGGTTAGGGTTAGGGTTACGCCTAGGTGTAGAGCTTTTTAAACCAGCAAGCTCTGAGCTCCAGGCACACGGCAGCTGCGAAAGGCATCCCAAGGGGAGCACAAAAGTTCCAGAAAATGGCTGCCTCCACACGTTTTCATTGGTACCATTGCTAAGCCTAGGCTGAATCACCTGCCTCCAGTCTCAGCTAGGGACATGGTTTTTTAAACCAGGAAGCCCTGAGCTCCAGGCACTTGGCAGCTGTTTAAGGCATCCCAAGGGGAGTACAAAAGTGCAACAACATGGCAGCTTTCACAGCTTTTTCCTTGGCACCATCCCTATACCTAGGCTGATTTATCTGCCTAGGGTTAGGGTTAGGGCTCAGCCTAGGGCTAGGATTTTTTTAACCAGGAAGCCCTGAGTTCCAGGCTTACTGCATCTGCCAAAGGCATCCCAAAGGGAGCGCAGAAGTGCCACAACATGGCTGCTTTCACAGCTTTTTCCTTAGGAAGAACCCTAATACCCGGCTGATTTACCTTCCTAGGGTCACTGTTAGGCTTAGGCCTAGGACTTTTAAAACCAGGAAGCCCTGTGCTCCAGGCACACTGCAGCTGTTAAAGGCATCCCAAGGGGAGCGCAAAAGTGACACAACTTGGCTGCCTCCACTGCTATTTCTATGAGACCATCCTGAATCATAGGCTGATTTTCCTTCCTAGGCTTAAGGTTTGAGTTAGGCCTAGGGTTAGTGTTCTTTTAACCAGAAAGCCCTGAGTTCCAAGAACACAGCAGCTGCGAAGGACTACCCAAGAAGAGCGCAGAAGTGCCTCAACATGCCTGCCTCCACAGCTTTTTCCTTGGGGACGTCCCGAAACGAAGGCTGATTTAGAAGCCTCCAGTTTGGGCTAAAGTTGTGGTTTTTTACACCAGGAAGCCCTGTGCTCCAAGCACACTGCAGCTGTGAAAGGTATCCCAAGGGGAGCGCAAAAGTGCCACAACATGGCTGTCTCCACAGCTTTTCCCTTGGGATAATTCCTAAACCCAGGCTGATTTAAATGACCAGTGTTACGGTTAGGGTTAGGGTTATGCCTAGGTGTAGAGCTTTTTAAACCAGCAAGCTCTGAGCTCCAGGCACACGGCAGCTGCGAAAGGCATCCCAAGGGGAGCACAAAAGTGCCAGAAAATGGCTGCCTCCACACGTTTTCATTGGCACCATTGCTAAGCCTAGGCTGAATTACCTGCCTCCATTCTCAGCTAGGGACATGGTTTTTTAAACCAGGAAGCCCTGAGCTCCAGGCACACGGCAGCTGTGAAAGGCATCCCAAGGGGAGTACAAAAGTGCAACAACATGGCAGCTTTCACAGCTTTTTCCTTGGCACCATCCCTATACCTAGGCTGATTTATCTGCCTAGGGTTAGGGTTAGGGCTCAGCCTAGGGCTAGGATTTTTTTAACCAGGAAGCCCTGAGTTCCAGGCTTATTGCATCTGCCAAAGGCATCCCAAAGGGAGCGCAGAAGGTCCACAACATGGCTGCTTTCACAGCTTTTTCCTTAGGAAGAACCCTAATACCCGGCTGATTTACCTTCCTAGGGTCACTGTTAGGCTTAGGCCTAGGACTTTTAAAACCAGGAAGCCCTGTGCTCCAGGCACACTGCAGCTGTTAAAGGCATCCCAAGGGGAGCGCAAAAGTGACACAACTTGGCTGCCTCCACTGCTATTTCCATGAGACCATCCTGAATCATAGGCTGATTTTCCTTCCTAGGCTTAAGGTTTGAGTTAGGCCTAGGGTTAGTGTTCTTTTAACCAGAAAGCCCTGAGTTCCAAGAACACAGCAGCTGCGAAGGACTACCCAAGAAGAGCGCAGAAGTGCCTCAACATGCCTGCCTCCACAGCTTTTTCCTTGGGGACGTCCCGAAACGAAGGCTGATTTAGAAGCCTCCAGTTTGGGCTAAAGTTGTGGTTTTTTACACCAGGAAGCCCTGTGCTCCAAGCACACTGCAGCTGTGAAAGGCATCCCAAGGGGAGCGCAAAAGTGCCACAACATGGCTGTCTCCACAGCTTTTCCCTTGGGATAATTCCTAAACCCAGGCTGATTTAAATGACCAGTGTTACGGTTAGGGTTAGGGTTACGCCTAGGTGTAGAGCTTTTTAAACCAGCAAGCTCTGAGCTCCAGGCACACGGCAGCTGCGAAAGGCATCCCAAGGGGAGCACAAAAGTGCCAGAAAATGGCTGCCTCCACACGTTTTCATTGGTACCATTGCTAAGCCTAGGCTGAATCACCTGCCTCCCGTCTCAGCTAGGGACATGGTTTTTTAAACCAGGAAGCCCTGAGCTCCAGGCACTTGGCAGCTGTTTAAGGCATCCCAAGGGGAGTACAAAAGTGCAACAACATGGCAGCTTTCACAGCTTTTTCCTTGGCACCATCCCTATACCTAGGCTGATTTATCTGCCTAGGGTTAGGGTTAGGGCTCAGCCAAGGGCAAGAATTTTTTTAACCAGGAAGCCCTGAGTTCCAGGCTTACTGCATCTGCAAAGGCATTTCAAAGGGCGTGCAGAAGTGCCACAATATGGCTGCTTTCACAGCTTTTTCCTTAGGAAGAACCCTAATACCCGGCTGATTTACCTTCCTAGGGTTACTGTTAGGCCTAGGCCTAGGACTTTTAAAACCAGGAAGCCCTGTACTCCAGGCACACTGCAGCTGTGAAAGGCATCCCAAGGGGAGCGCAAAAGTGCCACAACATGGCTGTCTCCACAGCTTTTCCCTTGGGATAATTCCTAAACCCAGGCTGATTTAAATGACCAGTGTTACGGTTAGGGTTAGGGTTACGCCTAGGTGTAGAGCTTTTTAAACCAGCAAGCTCTGAGCTCCAGGCACACGGCAGCTGCGAAAGGCATCCCAAGGGGAGCGCAAAAGTGCCACAACATGGCTGTCTCCACAGCTTTTCCCTTGGGATAATTCCTAAACCCAGTCTGATTTAATTGACCAGTGTTACGGTTAGGGTTAGGGTTACGCCTAGGTGTAGAGCTTTTTAAACCAGCAAGCTCTGAACTCCAGGCACACGGCAGCTGCGAAAGGCATCCCAAGGGGAGCACAAAAGTGCCAGAAAATGGCTGCCTCCACACGTTTTCATTGGCACCATTGCTAAGCCTAGGCTGAATTACCTGCCTCCAGTCTCAGCTAGGGACATGGTTTTTTAAACCAGGAAGCCCTGAGCTCCAGGCACACGGCAGCTGTTTAAAGCATCCCAAGGGGAGTACAAAAGTGCAACAACATGGCAGCTTTCACAGCTTTTTCCTTGGCACCATCCCTATACCTAGGCTGATTTATCTGCCTAGGGTTAGGGTTAGGGCTCAGCCTAGGGCTAGGATTTTTTTAACCAGGAAGCCCTGAGTTCCAGGCTTACTGCATCTGCCAAAGGCATCCCAAAGGGAGCAGTGAAGGTCCACAACATGGCTGCTTTCACAGGTTTTTCCTTAGGAAGAACCCTAATACCCGGCTGATTTACCTTCCTAGGGTTACTGTTAGGCTTAGGCCTAGGACTTTTAAAACCAGGAAGCCCTGTGCTCCAGGCACACTGCAGCTGTTAAAGGCATCCCAAGGGGAGCGCAAAAGTGACACAACTTGGCTGCCTCCACTGCTATTTCCATGAGACCATCCCGAATCATAGGCTGATTTTCCTTCCTAGGCTTAAGGTTTGAGTTAGGCCTAGGGTTAGTGTTCTTTTAACCAGAAAGCCCTGAGTTCCAAGAACACAGCAGCTGCGAAGGACTACCCAAGAAGAGCGCAGAAGTGCCTCAACATGCCTGCCTCCACAGCTTTTTCCTTGGGGACGTCCCGAAACGAAGGCTGATTTAGAAGCCTCCAGTTTGGGCTAAAGTTGTGTTTTTTTACACCAGGAAGCCCTGTGCTCCAAGCTCACTGCAGCTGTGAAAGGCATCCCAAGGGGAGCGCAAAAGTGCCACAACATGGCTGTCTCCACAGCTTTTCCCTTGGGATAATTCCTAAACCCAGGCTGATTTAAATGACCAGTGTTACGGTTAGGGTTAGGGTTACGTCAGGTGTAGAGCTTTTTAAACCAGCAAGCTCTGAGCTCCATGCACACGGCAGCTGCGAAAGGCATCCCAAGGGGAGCACAAAAGTGCCAGAAAATGGCTGCCTCCACACGTTTTCATTGGCACCATTGCTAAGCCTAGGCTGAATCACCTGCCTCCCGTCTCAGCTAGGGACATGGTTTTTTAAACCAGGAAGCCCTGAGCTCCAGGCACTTGCAGCTGTGAAAGGCATCCCAAGGGGAGTACAAAAGTGCAACAACATGGCAGCTTTCACAGCTTTTTCCTTGGCACCATCCCTATACCTAGGCTGATTTATCTGCCTAGGGTTAGGGTGAGGGCTCAGCCAAGGGCAAGGATTTTTTTAAGCAGGAAGCCCTGAGTTCCAGGCTTACTGCATCTGCCAAAGGCATCCCAAAGGGAGTGCAGAAGTGCCACAAAATGGCTGCTTTCAAAGCTTTTTCCTTAGGAAGAACCCTAATACCCGGCTGATTTACCTTCCTAGGGTTACTGTTAGGCCTAGGCCTAGGACTTTTAAAACCAGGAAGCCCTGTGCTACAGGCACACTGCAGCTGTGAAAGGCATCCCAAGGGGAGCGCAAAAGTGCCACAACATGGCTGTCTCCACAGCTTTTCCCTTGGGATAATTCCTAAACCCAGGCTGATTTAAATGACCAGTGTTACGGTTAGCGTTAGGGTTAGGCCTAGGTGTAGAGCTTTTTAAACCAGCAAGCTCTGAGCTCCAGGCACACGGCAGCTGTGAAAGGCATCCCAAGGGGAGTACAAAAGTGCAACAACATGGCAGCTTTCACAGCTTTTTCCTTGGCACCATCCCTATACCTAGGCTGATTTATCTGCCTAGGGTTAGGGTTAGGGCTCAGCCAAGGGCTAGGATTTTTTTAAGCAGGAAGCCCTGAGTTCCAGGCTTACTGCATCTGCCAAAGGCATCCCAAAGGGAGCGCAGAAGTGCCACAACATGGCTGCTTTCACAGCTTTTTCCTTAGGAAGAACCCTAATACCCGGCTGATTTACCTTCCTAGGGTTACTCTTAGGCTTAGGCCTAGGACTTTTAAAACCAGGAAGCCCTGTGCTCCAGGCACACTGCAGCTGTGAAAGGCATCCCAAGGGGAGCGCAAAAGTGACACAACTTGGCTGCCTCCACTGCTATTTCCATGAGACCATCCCGAATCATAGGCTGATTTTCCTTCCTAGGCTTAAGGTTTGAGTTAGGCCTAGGGTTAGTGTTCTTTTAACCAGAAAGCCCTGAGTTCCAAGAACACAGCAGCTGCGAAGGACTACCCAAGAAGAGCGCAGAAGTGCCTCAACATGCCTGCCTCCACAGCTTTTTCCTTGGGGACGTCCCGAAACGAAGGCTGATTTAGAAGCCTCCAGTTTGGGCTAAAGTTGTGGTTTTTTACACCAGGAAGCCCTGTGCTCCAAGCACACTGCAGCTGTGAAAGGCATCCCAAGGGGAGCGCAAAAGTGCAACAACATGGCAGCTTTCACAGCTTTTTCCTTGGCACCATCCCTCTACCTAGGCTGATTTATCTGCCTAGGGTTAGGGTTAGGTCTCAGCCAAGGGCAAGGATTTTTTTAACCAGAAAGCCCTGAGTTCCAGGCTTACTGCATCTGCCAAAGGCATCCCAAAGGGAGCGCAGAAGTGCCACAACATGGCTGCTTTCACAGCTTTTTCCTTAGGAAGAACCCTAATACCCGGCTGATTTACCTTCCTAGGGTTACTGTTAGGCTTAGGCCTAGGACTTTTAAAACCAGGAAGCCCTGTGCTCTAAGCACACTGCAGCTGTGAAAGGCATCCCAAGGGGAGCGCAAAAGTGCCACAACATGGCTGTCTCCACAGCTTTTCCCTTGGGATAATTCCTAAACCCAGGCTGATTTAAATGACCAGTGTTACAGTTAGGGTTAGGGTTACGCCTAGGTGTAGAGCTTTATAAACCAGCAAGCTCTGAGCTCCAGGCACACGGCAGCTGCGAAAGGCATCCCAAGGGGAGCACAAAAGTGCCAGAAAATGGCTGCCTCCACACATTTTCATTGGCACCATTGCTAAGCCTAGGCTGAATCACCTGCCTCCAGTCTCAGCTAGGGACATGGTTTTTTAAACCAGGAAGCCCTGAGCTCCAGGCACTTGGCAGCTGTTTAAGGCATCCCAAGGGGAGTACAAAAGTGCAACAACATGGCAGCTTTCACAGCTTTTTCCTTGGCACCATCCCTATACCTAGGCTGATTTATCTGCCTAGGGTTAGGGTTAGGGTTAGGGTTAGGGTTAGGGTTAGGGTTAGGGTTAGGGTTAGGGTTAGGGTTAGGGTTAGGGTTAGGGTTAGGGTTAGGGTTAGGGTTAGGGTTAGGGTTAGGGTTAGGGTTAGGGTTAGGGTTAGGGTTGGGTTAGGGTTAGGGTTAGGGTTAGGGTTAGGGTTAGGGTTAGGGTTAGGGTTAGGGTTAGGGTTAGGGTTAGGGTTAGGGTTAGGGTTAGGGTTAGGGTTAGGGTTAGGGTTAGGGTTAGGGTTAGGGTTAGGGTTAGGGTTAGGGTTAGGGTTAGGGTTAGGGTTAGGGTTAGGGTTAGGGTTAGGGTTAGGGTTAGGGTTAGGGTTAGGGTTAGGGTTAGGGTTAGGGTTAGGGTTAGGGTTAGGGTTAGGGTTAGGGTTAGGGTTAGGGTTAGGGTTAGGGTTAGGGTTAGGGTTAGGGTTAGGGTTAGGGTTAGGGTTAGGGTTAGGGTTAGGGTTAGGGTTAGGGTTAGGGTTAGGGTTAGGGTTAGGGTTAGGGTTAGGGTTAGGGTTAGGGTTAGGGTTAGGGTTAGGGTTAGGGTTAGGGTTAGGGTTAGGGTTAGGGTTAGGGTTAGGGTTAGGGTTAGGGTTAGGGTTAGGGTTAGGGTTAGGGTTAGGGTTAGGGTTAGGGTTAGGGTTAGGGTTAGGGTTAGGGTTAGGGTTAGGGTTAGGGTTAGGGTTAGGGTTAGGGTTAGGGTTAGGGTTAGGGTTAGGGTTAGGGTTAGGGTTAGGGTTAGGGTTAGGGTTAGGGTTAGGGTTAGGGTTAGGGTTAGGGTTAGGGTTAGGGTTAGGGTTAGGGTTAGGGTTAGGGTTAGGGTTAGGGTTAGGGTTAGGGTTAGGGTTAGGGTTAGGGTTAGGGTTAGGGTTAGGGTTAGGGTTAGGGTTAGGGTTAGGGTTAGGGTTAGGGTTAGGGTTAGGGTTAGGGTTAGGGTTAGGGTTAGGGTTAGGGTTAGGGTTAGGGTTAGGGTTAGGGTTAGGGTTAGGGTTAGGGTTAGGGTTAGGGTTAGGGTTAGGGTTAGGGTTAGGGTTAGGGTTAGGGTTAGGGTTAGGGTTAGGGTTAGGGTTAGGGTTAGGGTTAGGGTTAGGGTTAGGGTTAGGGTTAGGGTTAGGGTTAGGGTTAGGGTTAGGGTTAGGGTTAGGGTTAGGGTTAGGGTTAGGGTTAGGGTTAGGGTTAGGGTTAGGGTTAGGGTTAGGGTTAGGGTTAGGGTTAGGGTTAGGGTTAGGGTTAGGGTTAGGGTTAGGGTTAGGGTTAGGGTTAGGGTTAGGGTTAGGGTTAGGGTTAGGGTTAGGGTTAGGGTTAGGGTTAGGGTTAGGGTTAGGGTTAGGGTTAGGGTTAGGGTTAGGGTTAGGGTTAGGGTTAGGGTTAGGGTTAGGGTTAGGGTTAGGGTTAGGGTTAGGGTTAGGGTTAGGGTTAGGGTTAGGGTTAGGGTTAGGGTTAGGGTTAGGGTTAGGGTTAGGGTTAGGGTTAGGGTTAGGGTTAGGGTTAGGGTTAGGGTTAGGGTTAGGGTTAGGGTTAGGGTTAGGGTTAGGGTTAGGGTTAGGGTTAGGGTTAGGGTTAGGGTTAGGGTTAGGGTTAGGGTTAGGGTTAGGGTTAGGGTTAGGGTTAGGGTTAGGGTTAGGGTTAGGGTTAGGGTTAGGGTTAGGGTTAGGGTTAGGGTTAGGGTTAGGGTTAGGGTTAGGGTTAGGGTTAGGGTTAGGGTTAGGGTTAGGGTTAGGGTTAGGGTTAGGGTTAGGGTTAGGGTTAGGGTTAGGGTTAGGGTTAGGGTTAGGGTTAGGGTTAGGGTTAGGGTTAGGGTTAGGGTTAGGGTTAGGGTTAGGGTTAGGGTTAGGGTTAGGGTTAGGGTTAGGGTTAGGGTTAGGGTTAGGGTTAGGGTTAGGGTTAGGGTTAGGGTTAGGGTTAGGGTTAGGGTTAGGGTTAGGGTTAGGGTTAGGGTTAGGGTTAGGGTTAGGGTTAGGGTTAGGGTTAGGGTTAGGGTTAGGGTTAGGGTTAGGGTTAGGGTTAGGGTTAGGGTTAGGGTTAGGGTTAGGGTTAGGGTTAGGGTTAGGGTTAGGGTTAGGGTTAGGGTTAGGGTTAGGGTTAGGGTTAGGGTTAGGGTTAGGGTTAGGGTTAGGGTTAGGGTTAGGGTTAGGGTTAGGGTTAGGGTTAGGGTTAGGGTTAGGGTTAGGGTTAGGGTTAGGGTTAGGGTTAGGGTTAGGGTTAGGGTTAGGGTTAGGGTTAGGGTTAGGGTTAGGGTTAGGGTTAGGGTTAGGGTTAGGGTTAGGGTTAGGGTTAGGGTTAGGGTTAGGGTTAGGGTTAGGGTTAGGGTTAGGGTTAGGGTTAGGGTTAGGGTTAGGGTTAGGGTTAGGGTTAGGGTTAGGGTTAGGGTTAGGGTTAGGGTTAGGGTTAGGGTTAGGGTTAGGGTTAGGGTTAGGGTTAGGGTTAGGGTTAGGGTTAGGGTTAGGGTTAGGGTTAGGGTTAGGGTTAGGGTTAGGGTTAGGGTTAGGGTTAGGGTTAGGGTTAGGGTTAGGGTTAGGGTTAGGGTTAGGGTTAGGGTTAGGGTTAGGGTTAGGGTTAGGGTTAGGGTTAGGGTTAGGGTTAGGGTTAGGGTTAGGGTTAGGGTTAGGGTTAGGGTTAGGGTTAGGGTTAGGGTTAGGGTTAGGGTTAGGGTTAGGGTTAGGGTTAGGGTTAGGGTTAGGGTTAGGGTTAGGGTTAGGGTTAGGGTTAGGGTTAGGGTTAGGGTTA